>NC_084790.1:1380000-1985000 GCF_028858725.1 Colius striatus
AGAGGCACAGGCATGGCCCTGCATCAGCAGAGCTGCACTGCCCACCAGCCATGCAAGGGCATTGTGTATGTGCATGCAGCTCATGCACAGCCATGCAAGAGCCATGCACATCATGCAGCAGCACTGTACAATCCCATGCAGCTCATGCACAGCCATGCAACAGCATCAAGGTAATCCCATGCAGCTCATGCACATCATGCAACAGCCATACAGCTTGTGCACAGCCTTGCAACAGCCATGCAGCTCATGCACATCATGCAGCAGCACTGTACAATCCCATGCAGCTCATGCACATCGTGCAACAGCCATACAGCTTGTGCACAGCCTTGCAACAGCCATGCAGCTCATGCACATCATGCAGCAGCTCTGTATAATCCCATGCAGCTCATGCACAGCCATGCAACAGCCATGTACCTTGTGCACAGCCATGCAGCAGCACTGTACAATCCCATGCAGCTCATGCACAGCCATGCAACAGCCATGCAGCTCTTGCACAGCCATGCAACAGCACTGTACAATCCCTTGCAGTTCATGCACAGCCATGCAACAGCCATGTACCTTGTGCACAGCCATGCAGCAGCACTGTACAATCCCATGCAGCTCATGCACAGCCATGCAACAGCCATGTAGCTCATGCACATCATGCAACAGCAGTGTACAATCCCATGCAGCTCATGCACAGCCATGCAACAGCACTGTACAATCCCATGCAGCTCATGCACAGCCATGCAGCTTGTGCACAGCCATGCAGCAGCACTGTACAATCCCATGCAGCTCATGCACAGCCATGCAGCTTGTGCACAGCCATGCAGCAGCACTGTACAATCCCATGCAGCTCATGCACATCATGCAACAGCCATGCAGCTCGTGCACAGCCTTGCAACAGCACTGTACAATCCCATGCAGCTCATGCACAGCCATGCAACAGCCATGCAGCTCATGCACATCATGCAACAGCACTGTACAATCCCATGCAGCTCATGCACAGCCATGCAACAGCCATGCAGCTCTTGCACAGCCATGCAACAGCACTGTACAATCCCATGCAGTTCATGCACAGCCATGCAACAGCCATGTACCTTGTGCACAGCCATGCAGCAGCACTGTACAATCCCATGCAGCTCATGCACAGCCATGCAACAGCCATACAGCTCTTGCACAGCCATGCAACAGCACTGTACAATCCCTTGCAGTTCATGCACAGCCATGCAACAGCCATGTACCTTGTGCACAGCCATGCAGCAGCACTGTACAATCCCATGCAGCTCATGCACAGCCATGCAACAGCCATGCAGCTCATGCACATCATGCAACAGCACTGTACAATCCCATGCAGCTCATGCACAGACATGCAGCAGCATCATGTAATCCCATGCAGCTCATGCACAGCCATGCAACAGCCATGCACATCATGCACATCATGCAACAGCACTGTATAATCCCATGCAGCTCATGCACAGCCATGCAGTAGTGCTATGTAATCCCATGCAGCTCATGCACATCATGCAGCAGCTCTGTATAATCCCATGCAGCTCATGCACAGCCATGCAACAGCCATGCACATCATGCAACAGCTCTGTATAATCCCATGCAGCTCATGCACAGCCATGCAACAGCCATGCAGCTTCTGCACATCATGCAACAGCACTGTATCATCCAATGCAGCTCATGCACAGCCATGCAACAGCATCATGCAATCCCATGTAGCTCATGCACAGCCATGCAGTAGTGCTGTATAATCCCATGCAGCTCATGCACAGCCATGCAACAGCCATGCACATCATGCACATCATGCAACAGCACTGTATAATCCCATGCAGCTCATGCACAGCCATGCAACAGCCATGCAGCTCATGCACAGCCATGCAGCAGCACTGTATCATCCAATGCAGCTCATGCACAGCCATGCAACAGCATCATGCAATCCCATGTAGCTCATGCACAGCCATGCAACAGCATCTTGTACACCCATGCAGTTGATGCACAGCCATGCAGTAGTGCTGTGTGATCCCATGCAGCTCAGGCACAGCCATGCAACAGCATCTCACACACCCATGCAGCTTAGGCACAGCCATGCAATAGCATCATATACACCCATGCAGCTCATGCACAGCCATGCAACAGCATCATAGAAACCCATGCAGCTCATGCACAGCCATGCAACAGCATCATGCAATCCCATGTAGCTCATGCACAGCCATGCAACAGCATCTTGTACACCCATGCAGCTCATGCACAGCCATGCAGTAGTGCTGTGTGATCCCATGCAGCTCAGGCACAGCCATGCAACAGCATCTCACACACCCATGCAGCTCATGCACAGCCATGCAGCAGCATCATATACACCCATGCAGCTCATGCACAGCCATGCAACAGCATCTCACACACCCATGTAGCTCATGCACAGCCATGCAACAGCATCTTGTACACCCATGCAGCTCATGCACAGCCATGCAACAGCATCATGCAATCCCATGCAGCTCATGCACAGCCATGCAGCAGCATCATATACACCCATGCAGCTCATGCACAGCCATGCAACAGCATCTCACACACCCATGTAGCTCATGCACAGCCATGCAACAGCATCTTGTACACCCATGCAGCTCATGCACAGCCATGCAGTAGTGCTGTGTGATCCCATGCAGCTCAGGCACAGCCATGCAACAGCATCTCACACACCCATGCAGCTCATGCACAGCCATGCAGCAGCATCATATACACCCATGCAGCTCATGCACAGCCATGCAACAGCATCATGCAATCCCATGTAGCTCATGCACAGCCATGCAACAGCATCTTGTACACCCATGCAGCTCATGCACAGCCATGCAGTAGTGCTGTGTGATCCCATGCAGCTCAGGCACAGCCATGCAACAGCATCTCACACACCCATGCAGCTCATGCACAGCCATGCAGCAGCATCATGCAATCCCATGTAGCTCCTGCACATCATGCAACAGCACTGTATCATCCAATGCAGCTCATGCACAGCCATGCAACAGCATCATGCAATCCCATGTAGCTCATGCACAGCCATGCAACAGCATCTTGTACACCCATGCAGCTCATGCACAGCCATGCAGTAGTGCTGTGTGATCCCATGCAGCTCAGGCACAGCCATGCAGCAGCATCATATACACCCATGCAGCTCATGCACAGCCATGCAACAGCATCATGCAATCCCATGTAGCTCATGCACAGCCATGCAACAGCATCTTGTACACCCATGCAGCTCATGCACAGCCATGCAGTAGTGCTGTGTGATCCCATGCAGCTCAGGCACAGCCATGCAACAGCATCTCACACACCCATGCAGCTCATGCACAGCCATGCAGCAGCATCATATACACCCATGCAGCTCATGCACAGCCATGCAACAGCATCATGCAATCCCATGTAGCTCATGCACAGCCATGCAACAGCATCTTGTACACCCATGCAGCTCATGCACAGCCATGCAGTAGTGCTGTGTGATCCCATGCAGCTCAGGCACAGCCATGCAACAGCATCTCACACACCCATGCAGCTCATGCACAGCCATGCAGCAGCATCATATACACCCATGCAGCTCATGCACAGCCATGCAACAGCATCTCACACACCCATGTAGCTCATGCACAGCCATGCAACAGCATCTTGTACACCCATGCAGCTCATGCACAGCCATGCAACAGCATCATGCAATCCCATGCAGCTCATGCACAGCCATGCAGCAGCATCATATACACCCATGCAGCTCATGCACAGCCATGCAACAGCATCTCACACACCCATGTAGCTCATGCACAGCCATGCAACAGCATCTTGTACACCCATGCAGCTCATGCACAGCCATGCAGTAGTGCTGTGTGATCCCATGCAGCTCAGGCACAGCCATGCAACAGCATCTCACACACCCATGCAGCTCATGCACAGCCATGCAGCAGCATCATATACACCCATGCAGCTCATGCACAGCCATGCAACAGCATCATGCAATCCCATGTAGCTCATGCACAGCCATGCAACAGCATCTTGTACACCCATGCAGCTCATGCACAGCCATGCAGTAGTGCTGTGTGATCCCATGCAGCTCAGGCACAGCCATGCAACAGCATCTCACACACCCATGCAGCTCATGCACAGCCATGCAGCAGCATCATGCAATCCCATGTAGCTCCTGCACATCATGCAACAGCACTGTATCATCCAATGCAGCTCATGCACAGCCATGCAACAGCATCATGCAATCCCATGTAGCTCATGCACAGCCATGCAACAGCATCTTGTACACCCATGCAGCTCATGCACAGCCATGCAGTAGTGCTGTGTGATCCCATGCAGCTCAGGCACAGCCATGCAGCAGCATCATATACACCCATGCAGCTCATGCACAGCCATGCAACAGCATCATGCAATCCCATGTAGCTCATGCACAGCCATGCAACAGCATCTTGTACACCCATGCAGCTCATGCACAGCCATGCAGTAGTGCTGTGTGATCCCATGCAGCTCAGGCACAGCCATGCAACAGCATCTCACACACCCATGCAGCTCATGCACAGCCATGCAGCAGCATCATATACACCCATGCAGCTCATGCACAGCCATGCAACAGCATCATGCAATCCCATGTAGCTCATGCACAGCCATGCAACAGCATCTTGTACACCCATGCAGCTCATGCACAGCCATGCAGTAGTGCTGTGTGATCCCATGCAGCTCAGGCACAGCCATGCAACAGCATCTCACACACCCATGCAGCTCATGCACAGCCATGCAGCAGCATCATATACACCCATGCAGCTCATGCACAGCCATGCAACAGCATCATGCAATCCCATGTAGCTCATGCACAGCCATGCAACAGCATCTTGTACACCCATGCAGCTCATGCACAGCCATGCAGTAGTGCTGTGTGATCCCATGCAGCTCAGGCACAGCCATGCAACAGCATCTCACACACCCATGCAGCTCATGCACAGCCATGCAGCAGCATCATGCAATCCCATGTAGCTCCTGCACATCATGCAACAGCACTGTATCATCCAATGCAGCTCATGCACAGCCATGCAACAGCATCATGCAATCCCATGTAGCTCATGCACAGCCATGCAACAGCATCTTGTACACCCATGCAGCTCATGCACAGCCATGCAGTAGTGCTGTGTGATCCCATGCAGCTCAGGCACAGCCATGCAGCAGCATCATATACACCCATGCAGCTCATGCACAGCCATGCAACAGCATCATGCAATCCCATGTAGCTCATGCACAGCCATGCAACAGCATCTTGTACACCCATGCAGCTCATGCACAGCCATGCAGTAGTGCTGTGTGATCCCATGCAGCTCAGGCACAGCCATGCAACAGCATCTCACACACCCATGCAGCTCATGCACAGCCATGCAGCAGCATCATGCAATCCCATGTAGCTCATGCACAGCCATGCAACAGCATCTTGTACACCCATGCAGCTCATGCACAGCCATGCAGTAGTGCTGTGTGATCCCATGCAGCTCAGGCACAGCCATGCAGCAGCATCATATACACCCATGCAGCTCATGCACAGCCACGCAACAGCATCATATACACCCATGCAGCTCATGCACAGCCATGCAACAGCATCATGCAATCCCATGTAGCTCATGCACAGCCATGCAACAGCATCTTGTACACCCATGCAGCTCATGCACAGCCATGCAGCAGCATCATATACACCCATGCAGCTCATGCACAGCCATGCAACAGCATCATGCAATCCCATGTAGCTCATGCACAGCCATGCAACAGCATCTTGTACACCCATGCAGCTCATGCACAGCCATGCAGTAGTGCTGTGTGATCCCATGCAGCTCAGGCACAGCCATGCAACAGCATCTCACACACCCATGCAGCTCATGCACAGCCATGCAGCAGCATCATGCAATCCCATGTAGCTCCTGCACATCATGCAACAGCACTGTATCATCCAATGCAGCTCATGCACAGCCATGCAACAGCATCATGCAATCCCATGTAGCTCATGCACAGCCATGCAACAGCATCTTGTACACCCATGCAGCTCATGCACAGCCATGCAGTAGTGCTGTGTGATCCCATGCAGCTCAGGCACAGCCATGCAGCAGCATCATATACACCCATGCAGCTCATGCACAGCCATGCAACAGCATCATGCAATCCCATGTAGCTCATGCACAGCCATGCAACAGCATCTTGTACACCCATGCAGCTCATGCACAGCCATGCAGTAGTGCTGTGTGATCCCATGCAGCTCAGGCACAGCCATGCAACAGCATCTCACACACCCATGCAGCTCATGCACAGCCATGCAGCAGCATCATGCAATCCCATGTAGCTCATGCACAGCCATGCAACAGCATCTTGTACACCCATGCAGCTCATGCACAGCCATGCAACAGCATCATGCAATCCCATGCAGCTCATGCACAGCCATGCAACAGCATCTTGTACACCCATGCAGCTCATGCACAGCCATGCAACAGCATCATGCAATCCCATGCAGCTCAGGCACAGCCATGCAACAGCATCATATACACCCATGCAGCTCAGGCACAGCCATGCAACAGCATCATATACACCCATGCAGCTCCTGCACATCATGCAACAGCATCATCCCCACTGCAGCAGCCCCTTGCAGGGGAGGATGCCCTGAGCAGGATGGCTCAGTGATGTCAGGATGTGCACCTCTCCAGGGCTTGTAGATGATCTTTCCAGGTCCCTTCCAAGCCTTAAGAGCCTGTGATTCTGGGTTTTCATCTGCAGCTTTGCAGGGTTAACATGGTGCCTTCTCTGGCTGCACACAATCCAGGGGGTGGGAGAAGAAAGAGCAGGAGGGATTCACTCCTGCAGTGAGGAGAACATGCCCTCCAACTCTGCCTCCCAAAGAAAGGGGATGCTGGCATCCCATTGCCCTCATTCCAGCTCACCACACCATATCATCAAGCCCCAAACTCCAGTCCCCCTGTTGTGTTTGACCCCCATTTCTCTCTCTTGCCTTCTGTTCTGCTAGGAATCAGCCAGAATGAAGCCAGAGCAACTCCAAAGCATGTTGTAGTTGAGTTTCCCTTCTCTCAGGAGGATGCTGCTTTCCTCCTTCATCTCCAGCAGCAGCCTGATGGGATGAACAGAGCTCTGAGGCATCCAGAAGCCACCCAAGTCTTTCAATCTCCTTCCAAACTCTTCAGGGACTTTTGTACCAGCACAGCTCTGAGCTCATAAACATTGAGGGAAGCTGGTGATTGAGTAACAAGCCTTTGACTTCCATCCCTGCAACACATTCAGGGGGGTTCTGTGGTTAAACTTCCCTGCTCTTCCTTTCAGAGCAGCCCTAAGTCTTGCAGGGTTTTGTGGCAAGCTAGACAAACAGTGGGCAAATCCAAGAGGGCTCCTTGAATTTGGGGCATCATTATATGATGTAGTGACCTGGGATGAGGGAAAGCAGATCCCAGCAACCCCTTTGTGTGGCAGGCAGAGTTGGAGAGTGGGTTCTTCCCCCTCACTAAGAGGAAGAAGAAAGGCTCAGCCAGCTTGAACTTGGCTTTTAAAACTAAAGCAAAAGAGCAAATCCCCTGGGAGCAACTTGAAGTGATGTGTTGGCTTTTCTTTCTCAGCCTGGAGTTGCTAACACAGCTCCAGGTGCTTCCAGACCTTTCTACACCCAAAAGCATCCTCAGCTCCATTCCATTCCTGTGCAGGGAAACTGAGGCACATTGCTGAGCTCAGCTGTGTTTGCAGCTCAGAAACTCAGCTCCACTCTTCCATCAACCTCACCTCTATCCCAAGGGCACTGAAGGTTATTTCTTCTCTTCCAAATGACCCACTTGGAAGCAAAACAAGCCAATCCCTTGGGCTCACATTGCTCTTGTGATGCCTCAGCCCCACTGTGCAGGGTGGACACGTGGGTTTGCATGTTTGTCCCATGGCATGGCTGCAGGGGACAATGCAGGAGCACTGCAGGGGACTGTAAGGCACACACAAGCAACCCCAGAGCTGCTCAGAGAGTGGCAAACCAGCTGCACCCACAGCAAAAGAGGAACCAGAGGGAGATGAAGTCAGGTTAAAGCTGGTTCTTGGAGGGCAAGGTACCACAGGGATGCCTCTGGAGCTTGTCTCATGGAGAGGGGAATGTGATGCTGCACCATCAGAGGCTGCTGATAGATGCAAGGGCAACACCTTTGGTCCTCCTAAGATGAGTGACCTCAATGGCATCATCCAAGCAAGGTGCAAGCAGCTGTGGCTGCCTGGCTTGCTGCACTGTGGCTGGATGAAGCAGCCACAGTCTGGGACTAGCAAACCCCTGCAGAAGGGAGGCAGAGGATGTGCAAGGAGCCTGCTGCAGGAATCCAGGGCAGAGGACAGCAGGAGGTGAGCCAGAAGGAGCTTTAAGGCTTGAGGATCAAGCTCTGCCAGGCTGGGCTGGGGCTAAACACAGCTGAACAGCTCCAAAACAGCTCTGCCAGGCTGGGATGGGGCTAAGCACAGCTTAACAGCCCCCAAACAGCTCTGCCAGGCTGGGCTGGGGGTAAGCACAGCTTAACAGCCCCCAGACAGCTCTGCCAGGCTGAGCTGGGGCTAAACACAGCTTAACAGCCCCCAAACAGCTCTGCCAGGCTGGGCTGGGGCTAAGCACAGCTTAACAGCTCCAAAACAGCTCTGCCAGGCTGGGATGGGGCTAAGCACAGCTTAACAGCCCCCAAACAGCTCTGCCAGGCTGGGCTGGGGCTAAACACAGCTTAACAGCTCCAAAACAGCTCTGCCAGGCTGGGCTGGGGCTAAGCACAGCTTAACAGCCCCCAGACAGCTCTGCCAGGCTGGGCTGGGGCTAAGCACAGCTTAACAGCCCCCAAACAGCTCTGCCAGGCTGGGCTGGGGCTCAGCACAGCTTAACAGCCCCCAAACAGCTCTGCCAGGCTGGGCTGGGGCTAAACACAGCTTAACAGCCCCCAAACAGCTCTGCCAGGCTGGGCTGGGGCTCAGCACAGCTTAACAGCCCCCAAACAGCTCTGCCAGGCTGGGCTGGGGCTAAGCACAGCTTAACAGCCCCTAAACAGCTCTGCCAGGCTGGGATGGGGCTAAACACAGCTTAACAGCCCCTAAACAGCTCTGCCAGGCTGGGCTGGGGCTAAACACAGCTTAACAGCCCCCAAACAGCTCTGCCAGGCTGGGATGGGGCTAAACACAGCTTAATAGCCCCCAAACAGCTCTGCCAGGCTGGGCTGGGGCTAAGCACAGCTTAACAGCCCCCAAACAGCTCTGCCAGGCTGGGCTGGGGCTAAGCACAGCTTAACAGCCCCCAAACAGCTCTGCCAGGCTGGGCTGGGGCTAAGCACAGCTTAACAGCCCCCAAACAGCTCTGCCAGGCTGGGCTGGGGCTAAGCACAGCTTAACAGCCCCCAAACAGCTCTGCCAGGCTGGGATGGGGCTAAGCACAGCTTAACAGCCCCCAAACAGCTCTGCCAGGCTGGGCTGGGGCTAAGCACACCTCAACAGCCCCCAAACAGCTCTGCCAGGCTGGGATGGGGCTAAGCACAGCTTAACAGCCCCCAAACAGCTCTGCCAGGCTGGGCTGGGGCTAAACACACCTCAACAGCCCCCAAACAGCTCTGCCAGGCTGGGATGGGGCTAAGCACAGCTTAACAGCCCCCAAACAGCTCTGCCAGGCTGGGCTGGGGCTAAGCACAGCTTAACAGCCCCCAAACAGCTCTGCCAGGCTGGGCTGGGGCTAAGCACAGCTTAACAGCCCCCAAACAGCTCTGCCAGGCTGGGCTGGGGCTAAACACAGCTTAACAGCCCCCAGACAGCTCTGCCAGGCTGAGCTGGGGCTAAATACAGCTTAACAGCTCCAAAACAGCTCTGCCAGGCTGGGATAGGGTAAACACACCTCAACAGCCCCCAAACAGCTCTGCCAGGCTGGGCTGGGGCTAAGCACAGCTTAACAGCCCCCAAACAGCTCTGCCAGGCTGGGCTGGGGCTAAGCACAGCTTAACAGCTCCAAAACAGCTCTGCCAGGCTGGGCTGGGGCTAAACACAGCTTAACAGCCCCCAGACAGCTCTGCCAGGCTGGGATGGGGCTAAGCACAGCTTAACAGCCCCCAAACAGCTCTGCCAGGCTGGGATAGGGTAAACACACCTCAACAGCCCCCAAACAGCTCTGCCAGGCTGGGATGGGGCTAAACACAGCTTAACAGCTCCAAAACAGCTCTGCCAGGCTGGGCTGGGGCTAAGCACAGCTCAGCAGCCCCCAAAGAGCTCTGCCAGGCTGGGCTGGGGCTAAGCACAGCTTAACAGCCCCCAAACAGCTCTGCCAGGCTGGGCTGGGGCTAAGCACAGCTTAACAGCCCCCAAACAGCTCTGCCAGGCTGGGCTGGGGCTAAGCACAGCTCAGCAGCCCCCAAACAGCTCTGCCAGGCTGGGCTGGGGCTAAGCACACCTCAACAGCCCCCAAACAGCTCTGCCAGGCTGGGCTGGGGCTAAGCACAGCTCAGCAGCCCCCAAACAGCTCTGCCAGGCTGGGCTGGGGCTAAGCACAGCTTAACAGCCCCCAAACAGCTCTGCCAGGCTGGGCTGGGGCTAAGCACACCTCAACAGCCCCCAAACAGCTCTGCCAGGCTGGGCTGGGGCTAAGCACAGCTCAGCAGCCCCCAAACAGCTCTGCCAGGCTGGGCTGGGGCTAAACACAGCTTAACAGCCCCCAAACAGCTCTGCCAGGCTGGGCTGGGGCTAAGCACAGCTTAACAGCTCCAAAACAGCTCTGCCCCTTCTCCAATCCCTCTGCCAGAGCTCTGGAGCCCAATACCCAAATACATCAAGCCTCCCTTAAGCTGCAGCCCTAAACCCTTTGTATCCAGGCAGGGAGGAGAGAACCTGGTCCAGGGGAATGAATCCCAGGGCTGGGGAAGATGCTTCTGCTGAGAAAAGGCTGGAGAAAGGGAGTGGGGAAAAAAAAAAGGCTTTAGAAAGCACCAGGGAGGTGGAGGGAAGGAAAAAGGGGAGGAGGAAGAGGAGGAGGAGGGCCAGAAGGGGGGAGTGGGAGGCTGCTGAGGAGGGATGGGAGCTGAGAAGCCAAAGGAGCGGCTCTGAGGGAGATTCTAAAAGGCAGGAGAGGGTTGGGGAAAGGGAAAAGGGTGAAGGCAAAGCCCAAAGGGTTTTGTCCTCGACAGCAAGAGCCCAGCACTGCTGCCAACTATACCCAGGGGAGCTGGGCACAGCTAAGGATGATGCCCAGCCCACGTCCTGCCTTCCTCCTCCTCCTCTTCCTCCTGCAGGTAAGATGCTTTCAAGTCCTTTTCTCCTTCAAGAGCCCTTTTGCATCCCTCCCCATCACCTCCCCCTGCACTGTCTCTGCAGTGACTTTTGCCTTTGGAGGAAGGGAAAAGTGAAAGGGAGAGACAAAGGGAGCCTCAGGAGCATTCCTTCAGTCAAGGGATAAGAGAAAGGGGCTTGCCAAAAGCTCAGGATGCCCAAAAACTAGCAGGGAGGGGGTTAGAGCCTGGGGAATGAGTGTATGTGTGTTTAGGGAGGGGGGAACTTGCAGCCAGGTCCCTCCCCAGCACATCCCAGTGCAAGCAGCTGCTTCCAGTTGCCTTCAGGCAGCTGGGAAAGGGCTGTGATGGATGGGGCCAACACCAATGCAATGCTTAATTGCTCACCTTGGATTGCTTTGTGTCTAGAAACCCTCTCCTTCCCCACCTCCCCCAAAGCACAACTGGAACTGGAGCCACTGCTAATTTTTGCAGCTCTGCATGAATTGCAAATGCTTTGTCAGACTCTTTCCCCCAGGGCTCCTGGAGAAAAGGGGACATTCCCCAAGCAGCTTGCAATCCCAAAGCCTAGAGAGGGGGGGAAAAGAGGCAATAACAAAGGGGTTGCCAGCAAAACCTTGCAGGTTATTGGAGCAAATCTCTGCAGGCATTGAAGGGTGAAGGGGGGTGATGAAACCTCTGGGGCAAAAGGGCTGGAAACTGGCTGCAAAAAGCTGGGGTGAGCTCAAAGGTCCCTTCCATCCCTTCCCATTCTATGGCTGTAAAGGCTCAGCCCTCCCTGGTAGCTGCTGAGGTCTGGAAGCCCCCCCCAAGTGCAATGAGAGCAAGGAGGAGCATTGAGCTGCACATTAGAGACAGGCAAGTTCTCACTTAAGCACTGAGAAGAGCTGATGGTGCAAGCAGAGCTCTTGGCCAAGTTGGTGTTGCATTGAAAAGCTCTGAGCAGCTGCTTTCCCCCTTGCTCCTGTGGTTGGATTCTCCTTGGTTAGCTCCTGCTGCTTCAGGAATGAAAGGGAGGTGGGACAGGAGCTTTCTCATCCAAGCCAATGGGTGAGGACACAGTTGGCAAAGCCCCAGTGAGGGCACCCAAGTGAGTGTGATGCCTCCAAATAGCTACATACCTCCAGTATACCCCAGCATTAACCAGTGTGAGGGTGCAAAGAGCTGCAGCAGCCCAGTTCCAGCTGGAATCTCCTCTGCATGGGCTAATTTTGCAGCCTGCAGATCCCTCCTGCAAGGGATTCCCCATCCAGCTGACCAGTAGCTCCAGTTTAGCATTGGGCTTTGCTTCACTGGGGAAGCTTGGATGGATGCAAAGAGACACAAGCAGCTGCTCTCAAGGATTCTCTTGCACCTTGCAAGCCTTTAAACAACCCAGACAAGTGGTTCCAAAGCAAAACAATTCCCCCTTGTAGCTTTGGCAGGAGCTGATGCCATGTGTGGGGCTGATGGAGCTGAGTTGGGGAAGCACTTCAAGAACTCAAGCAGAGCTTGATGCTGGCTGTGAGGGACTTTGCTCAGCTCCCAGCAGCACTAAACCCCCCAACCCAAGCTGCTTGCTGCTCAAACACTTGTGTAACCCCCCCCCCAGAGCTGCAGCAGCAGGACAGGCTGAGCCTGGCTATCTCATGCAGCCTTTCCCTTCCAAGCCAGAGCTGATTGAGGATGGATGAAATCATCCCTTTGCTTTCACAGCTCTAGTGAAGGAGTGAATGGAAATGGCACAGGCAGTTCCCAGAATAGCTGCTCCATCACCAGAGGATGGATTCCTAGAGCTAGGCTGTTCAAGCTTTGCCCTGAAACAGAGCTTTGCTCAGCACAAATCCTGTGCAGAGCTGCCAGGGAGGTTTGTTGTGAGCAGCAAGCTGGAGCTGAGCTCTGTTGCATTTATGGGGTTCCCTTTGGACCCAAGAGGCTTTGTCCAAGGCTCTGTCTGAGGATGCTTTAACATCCCCAGAGGCTCTTGTTGCTCCACTGGATGTTGAGCCCCTCCTGCTTTAGCCACCCTCTTGACATTCTGCAGCCCCCCACCCTTGTGACCAGCCTGAAATCCTGCACCATTCCCCTTGGCAAAGCAAGCAGCAAGTGCAGCAAGCTTTGAAAGCAGGGGAATCCCAAGTGAAGTCAATATAGTGGCTGTTCAGCCCTTTCCAAGGTGAAGGGAGCACAAGCCAGGCAAGAAACCAACCTTCCAATGTGACTACCCCCAGGTCCCACATGTCCATTCTGCAGGAGCCTTGACTCCAAGCACCCCACAAGAGCAGCTTCTCTCTTCCAACTCCAGCAGCCTTGGGTTTAAAGCCCTAGGAGCCACTTGGTTGCACTTGGAGCTGCTTTGTGCCTTTAGTTTCCAAGCTCCACATGCCATTATTCACCTCCTCTTGAGCCCCAATGCTTTATGGCAAGTGGGAGAGAGCAGAGCTCAATGCAGGCAAACCTCATCCATCAGCAAGCCCTGCTTGATACCCCTTTGATGCACCCACCAAAGCCTCTCATGTGGCTAAACTCAGCTTTTCATAGCAGATGGAAGCATTTCTCAGTGTCTGAGGAACATCCAAGCCATAGAACCCCTCCCCATGGTTCCTGCTTTGAGCCTCCTCCTGCTTGCAGAGCTCCTGATGGGGCTTTGCATGAGCAGCAAGTGAAGGTGCAATGGGGTTGGTAAAGCAGGAGCAGAGGATTTGAGCTCAGGGAATGCCAAAGCAGGTGATGATCAGGGTTAGATGAGCTCTGGGGGTTGTAGTTGTGGGGATGGGATGGAGCCAAGTGCTGGAAGCCCTCAAGGTGGAGGTGGGAAGATGCTCAGCAGCTGGAGATGATGCCTGGATGATAGGGGAAGACAAAGGCAAAGGGATCCATCCTCCTGGGCTGGGCAGCAGGGGCTCTGAGGGTACCTTGGCCACCTCCAGGTAGATTTGAGAGGCCAATTCTTTCAGCCAAGCTTTTGAAAGCCACCTCCAGCCTATAGCTGCAGTGTTGGCAAGGCTGCTCCATGCCCTCCCTTCCTTCTCTGCCTTCATCCAGCTCTTCTAACCTTCACCCCTGAAGCCTGGCACCTCTTGCAGCTGGCTCAAGCCCAGCCTAACACCCTGGGGAACCTCAGGGAAGGTGCAAGGCAAAGGCTGTGCTCAGCTTTTCCCCTGCTTAAGTGCCTCAGAAGCTCTTTCTTCCCCACCAAGTGGCACAAAGAGCTACAAACCAAGCTGGGGAGCAGAGCTGAGGGGTGAGAGGGGCTCTTCCAGCAAGAGTGAGCTGTGGTTGGCACCATCCCTGACCTCCCCAGCACTATGCAACCCCACACTCTGCCTCATCCCTTTAATCACTTACAGCCCCATGAGCATTAGAAAGCTCAAAGCCCATCTTAGCTTGTTAATTAAGGCTCCAAAGCATCTCAGAGCTGCTCAGAGCTCTCAGCCCTTCCTACCACACACATGCCCACCTTGGTTGAGGCAAGAAATGGGACAAGTGTGGCCTTAGGTAGTGTGGTGGCTGTTTGGCTGGGATGGGGATGGATGAATGAAGCTCTGGGGGGGTGGCTGTGGCCAAGGGAAAGCACTGCAGGGGGATATTAATTCCTAATTGCTGCTAATTACATGCTGCTGCCAGGTCAGAGGCTGATGCAGTGTGTGTGTGTGGAGCTGGGGGGATGCTGAAGCACCAGCTGTGATGCTTTTGGGGTGACATTGGTGTGTTTAGCTCAATCCCAGCCTGGCAGAGCTGTTTGGGGGCTGTTAAGCTGTGTTTACCTCCATCCCAGCCTGGCAGAGCTGTCTGGGGGCTGTTAAGCTGTGCTTAGCCCCAGCCCAGCCTGGCAGAGCTGTTTGGGGGCTGTTAAGCTGTGCTTAGCCCCAGCCCAGCCTGGCAGAGCTGTTTTGGAGGCTATTAAGCTGTGCTTAGCCCCAGCCCAGCCTGGCAGAGCTGTTTGGGGGCTGTTAAGCTGTGTTTAGCCCCATCCCAGCCTGGCAGGGCTCTTTGGGAGCTGTTGGGGTGTATTTGGCCCCAGCCCAGCCTGGCAGAGCTGTTTGGGGGCTATTAAGCTGTGCTTAGCCCCAGCCCAGCCTGGCAGAGCTGTTTTGGAGCTGTTAAGCTGTGCTTAGCCCCAGCCCAGCCTGGCAGAGTTGTCTGGGGGCTGTTAAGCTGTGCTTAGCCCCAGCCCAGCCTGGCAGAGCTGTTTGGGGGCTGTTAAGGAGAGTTTAGCTCCATCCCAGCCTGGCAGAGCTGTTTGGGGGCTGTTAAGCTGTGTTTAGCCCCAGCCCAGCCTGGCAGAGCTGTTTGGGGGCTGTTAAGCTGTGCTTAGCCCCAGCCCAGCCTGGCAGAGCTGTTTGTGGGCTGTTAAGCTCTGTTTAGCTCAATCCCAGCCTGGCAGAGCTGTTTGGGGGCTGTTAAGCTGTGTTTAGCCCCAGCCCAGCCTGGCAGAGCTGTTTGGGGGCTGTTAAGCTGTGTTTAGCCCCAGCCCAGCCTGGCAGAGCTGTCTGGGAGCTGTTAAGCTGTGCTTAGCCCCAGCCCAGCCTGGCAGAGCTGTTTTGGGGCTATTAAGCTGTGCTTAGCCCCAGCCCAGCCTGGCAGAGCTGTTTGGGGGCTATTAAGCTGTGCTTAGCCCCAGCCCAGCCTGGCAGAGCTGTTTGGGGGCTATTAAGCTGTGCTTAGCCCCATCCCAGCCTGGCAGAGCTGTTTGGGGGCTGTTAAGCTGTGCTTAGCCCCAGCCCAGCCTGGCAGGGCTCTTTGGGAGCTGTTGAGGTGTGTTTGGCCCCAGCCCAGCCTGGCAGAGACCTGCTGGGTGCCATGTGGCATCTTCCAATGCTCTGGCAGGAGAAAGCTCTTCAAGGACAGAGCTTTGACCTATTCCCACTGCAAAGGCTGGAGAGGGATCAGAGTCACCTACAAAGAGCCAAAGAGATGAGAGCCCCAGCAAGGGACCAGCTCAAGATGCTTTTTGGCTCCTGCAAAGCCACCTGCAGCTTAGAACCCTCCCCAGCTCCTGCCCCTCAAGCTGGGGCTGGCAGGAGAAGGGGGAAAGAACTTGGTTTGTGTTTGGGGCAACACCTTTCTTGCTTGCTCCCCCTCTCTCAGCTCATTTCCCAAGCCTGCAAGGAGCCAGAAGCTGCACTCCATCCATCCCCCCCCTTTCTAGCTGCAGCTCAGCCCATGGTGCTGCTCAGTGCCAAGAGCCCTGTGTCTGAAGGGGCAGTGCCAGGCTGGAGCAGGCTGGCACACATCCCATTAACCCTTTCAGAACCCATTCAGCTCACCAAACCTTGCAGCCTCCCCTTTGGAGAGCAGCTGCAGCATGCAAAGAGCCTCCAGGGCTGATGGGTGGCAAAGCAAAGGGGAGCTGACCCCACCACACCCCCCATCTGCAGTCTAGGAAGGGGGATGCTCAAGCTTTGGACCTGATGCCCCATGCACTCAGGGCTGGGTTTTGCTGCTTGATTCCCTTAGTGCCATCTGGAGCAGTCCTACCAAGGCAACTATTCTCAGCTCCATTGCTATATCTGCTTGACATCTCCCTTGTTGTCAAAAGCACCTTCCCAAGGCAGCAAAGAGCTGTTTGGGAAAGAGCAAGTGGCTGCTGAGTGTGTCTCTGGAGCTGAGCACATGCTGCTGGTGTTTTGGGGAGGTGGCAGGCTATTGCTGCATGGGTTAGGTGGTTAAAAAGCAAGAGGAGAGCTGTCTTCTCCTTAGCCAGAGCAGCCTTGAAGGTAAATTGCAGCAGGGGAAGGTGAGCTGGCACTAAAGAGCAGCCTGGTTTGTATTGCACCCATTGCATTGCAGTTTCACACTGCATTGAGTGGCTTTAGCTCAGCACAGGACAGTGCCTGAGCCTCTTACCCCAGGGAGCTGGGAGCTTGCTTGCAAGTAGAAGGAGGCTGCAGCTTTGCCTTAGGCTCAGCTTTGAGCTTGCCAAGGGAATCTGCATGTGCCTGGATTTCAGGGCACAAGCTCTGCCATTGAGTCACTCCTTTGGGCAAACCTTGTAGTGCAGGGTGAGAGGAGTTGAGCCTCATCTCCATGAGCAGAGGGGATCAACCCCCTTCTCTGAGCCAGAGGGAGAAAGTGGGCAAGTGCTGTGGTGGTTTGCAAAGCAGCAAGTCCCCTCCTTCCCCTGCCTGCTGAGCCCTCACTTCATGGCACTGACCACTGACCTTCCTCAGGCTTAATTCCCCCCAAAACTCTTGCAAAGGCATCATGGATCACTAAAACTCGATGGTTTCCACTTGCAACAGAGCTGTTGAGCTACCTGGGAGCTGCTCTGGAGGAGGGATGGGATGAGCTAGATGCTGGGCAATGCTTCCCCAGTGCAATGGCAGGGTTTGCAGAGCAATGGCTCCCATACAACAACCAAGAGGCTTTAACTAGATCCAGTTGATTTGTGGCTCAGATCTGAAGGGTGTGGATTAGCATCTTCCCCAGTGACAGCTCACAAAGGCTGGGGACTTGGAAGAAGCTGCTGCAAGGGTTGAGTGTGGTGACAGGCTCATCATGTTTTCCCCTGCTTGCTCTCAGGAGGCAAAGATGCTCCAAGAGGTGATTCAATTGCTAAATAGCAGCAGCAACCTGAGCTGACAGGGCTGCAGGATGGTTTGCTGAGGGAAGGAGGGATTTAGGACAGGAGAGGCTGGATGGATGCAAAACAGAGCAGGGAGCATCAGTCCTGTAGACTGGGAAACCCATGCTGAGAGATGGCATCTTAAGCTCAATTCCAGCCCACCCACTGCTATGGCCAAGGATTTGGGGCTGGGGAAGTGGTTTATTGCACATGTAACCCTGCTTGTTGCTCTGCTCTCTCCTTGGGCAGGCATTTCTCCTCTGGGATAAGCCAGTTGCAGCATCCATTCAAGAGCAGTACTGTGAGAGCTTGCAGCCTGTCAACAACCACACTGGTGAGTGTCCTGTCTGCTCTCTCTCAAGCCCAGGGACACCAGCTATGCCCAACCTCCTCTGCCCAAGGGTGACAACTAAAAGCTGGGACTCTGTGCAGTGTGGCCACCATGTGCTCAGGGCTTGGCCACTCTTATTCCACCACCCAGAGCTCCTAAATCTGGGCCATTGAGCATTGTGGGAGGCCACCAGGAGCTCTTGGGGACATGGTCCTGGGCTGCTCAGTCCTACTCAGCACCCATACATGGGTTTGCATCCAAGCTGTCAGGTGCAGGATGTGTTTGTGCCTTGCTTTTTGAGCCTCATGGTGCTCAGCTGGCTGTTTGAACCTATATTGGGCTTGGACATCAAGTGACAGGTCTGACTCAGTGCCAGGTTTTGAGGGTGGGATGGTGACTGAGGGAGAGGAGCTCCCATGGACCAAGGAGAAAAGACCTCCCCAAGCTCAGGGATGCTGCAGAGGTGGTTTTCCCATGGCTGGGTGAAGAGCAGAGCAAGCACAAGCATGGGTCATCACTCCCTGAAGGTCTCATCACTCTCTTTGGCAAGGTGCTTGTCCTTGGCCAGGTTAGGCTGTGAGCAACAGCACTGCTTTGCTTCTCACTCCCCTCCCCTGGTGCAAAATGTGGCCATCTCTGTGGGTTCTAAGCACCAAACACAGTGGCCAAGCATCACAGGGCTCTCTTGTGATTGAGGGATCAGCTAGGGGCATGAGCCAGGGCAGCAAGTAGCTCCCCCAAGCTGCTCATGGCCTTTGCCAGCCACTGCTGGCACCTCCTGGGAGAGGGCAGAGAGGAGGGAGAGCCTTTGCCATAGCCTTGCTGATGGGGAATGAAGCAAGTAGCTCTTGCTGCTTTGCTCAGGGAGGATTCCTTAGCACAAATCCAAGGAGGATTTGATGCATCTCAGTGCTCAACAGGGAGCACAACATGCCAGGCTTCAGATCTGAAGCATCCCTGAGTAACTCATCCATTTGGGATGGGGGTTGGAGCCACTTCCAGCTCAAAGAGAGGATGCTTAGACCAAGAGGAGAGAGAAGGAACTAATTGTCTTGCATCTGCTGCTTGGTAAGTGGAGCTCAGCACCAGCTTGTGTCCTTGGGGGCCATTTAAGCCCTGGTTGATCCAAGCAGCAATTCCCAGGGAGGGATATTTACCCAAGCAGAGACTTTGTGTTTGAGGCTGTTGAATGTAGAGAGTCATCAAGATGATGCTAATGAGACAGTTGGTTCATGTTTGCATCACCCTTGGGAGATGCTCCCCAGTGCTAACAGGAGCCTAAGGCTCCTCTAGCTCATCCTTTAAACAATAAGCCCAGCTTGGGCTCTTCTCCTCTCTGGGGGTCACCAATCCCTTAATGCTTGAGTGGCAGAGCTGTGGCTGGTTGGACAGTGAGAGCAGCAGGGTGCCAGCACTCTGAGGCACAAGCACTGAGCTGCAAAAGATCTCTTGCTCACAGCTTGGCTAGACACTGACCTGAGGTGATGCTCAGCAAGCTCATGGGATGCAGCAGCTTCAAGCCAAGCCTCATTCCTCAGAAAGCAGAGCAGCTGAGCCCCTTTACCCTGCCCTCTTAGCATTGACTTACCCATCAGCACACTGTCCATAACCCCTTAGCATTGATGTTGCAACCCCATCCCTTAAGTGTGTGTCAAAATGACCCCTCAGGGAGCCCTGAGCCCCTGATCCTGAGCATCCATGAGCATCCCCCAGCAGCAGAAAGGCAGCTTGGCTCAGCAGCACTGGCTCTTTTCTCTCCTGCAAGCAGGAATCCTGAGCTGAGCTCAACATGATGCATTAAGGAGGTTGGGCTCAGCTGCACCCCTAAACATCTGGAAGCTAAAGGATGGTCAGATGAGGCTTGAAAAGGAATGCAATGAGGATCAGCAGCCTCTTTCCCAGGGTGAATAAATGGCCCAAGGGCTCCCAGATGACCTCAGCCCACATATTTGCCTTCCTGATGATTTCAGCTCCCCAGGGCTCTGGGCACAGCTGTGTCTCACATCCCCCTTGCCATGAAACCCATCAGGGAGGGATAAAGTCCTTTCAAAGCAGCCTCCTGCAGCTGCAGGATTGTTCTCTGGGGCTGGAAAAAGGGGCAACCTGAACCTCTTCTTAATGAAGAGGTGAATTCCAAGTGCTGCCAGGCTTGTTTTGCCATTCATAACACACAAGCTTGGGGCAGCCCAAAGAGCTGGTACCCAATTGCTAACAGTCCTGGCTGCAGGAATCACTCCTTGGAGCTCTGAAAGTGTTACCACCACTATACCTTTACCCCTCAATGTGTGTGCTCAGGGGAGAGAAGGCTCAGCTGATCCTTCCCTAGGGCAGGAGTCACTGCAGCTTCACCTAAAGCAAAGGACACTGAGCAGAATGAAATGGGAAGGTCTAGGAGGGGGTGAAGTGAAGGGAGAATAAAAGCAAAGCAAATCAATGCAGAGCTAGGAAAAGCTTGTGGCTGGGAAACAAGCAGTGAGAGCATCTCCCTTCCCAGGCTCTTTTATCAGGCAAGTGACACTTTGACCAAGAGACTTTCCACTGGGGATGCAAAACATGTGAAGTCACCTCTGTGGCCAATCCAAAGTGTTTGAGGTGTAGCCTGGAATCAATGAGACCATTCTGCTCCATCATCTATAAGCCAAGAGGTGTCACTAGAAGCTGGTGTGCAGAGCTTTGGTTGCAGTGAGGGATGGAAGAAGGGTTGAGGTGGTTTGCTGGTTGGAAAAGGTGTCCTGGCACATCTCAGCAGCTTACAGCACTTCAACTGTATTTGGGCATGGAGGAGCTAAAGCTCTTGCCAGCTCCTTGGGCTGAGTTGTAGCTAAAGCAGAAGGAATCTGTGCCAGCAAAGAGCTGCTGCTTGGCTTCTCCCCCAGGGAATAACCCACTAACACCACTCCAATGGGTTATATCAGAGCAAGATGTGTCCCAAACCCAAGTCACTCCATGATCCAAGCAATAAATGGCCAGGGATCAATTTGATTGTGACCATGATGAGCAGCTGCATCCACCACCAGTGGCAAGATGGATTTGATGCTTTCCTATCCCTTCCTCTCAATAGCAAAGACCCAAGGGGACAAGGCAATGCTGGTGCTTTTCTCTCTCTCAGCCACCATTGAATGCAGCCAGGTGAGAAGCTGCTTCAATGTCTGCACCAGGAGAACAAGCTTGGAACAACCCAGCACAGCAACAAAGGGGCTTGCACAGTGTGAATGCCCCAGAGCAGCTCATGAGAAGCCTCCCTGTGACTGTTTGCTTCCCATCCCCTCCTGCCTCAGTTTCCCTCCTGGCTCCCACAGATGCAGCTGCTGTGGGAGGACAAGGAGGAAGGCTCAGGAGTCAGCAGAGGCAGAAACCAGCAACAGCAACACTCTGCCATCAACACCCAAACCCAAGAGAGCTTCATGGCAATGGAAGGCTCAGGCAAAGGTGGCAACATTCACCTCAGGCTTGGGTTTAACACCTTCCCCTTGCTCCAAGGCATTTGGCTTCATGCTGCTTGGCATTAAAGCCCTACAGGGATGCTTGGATGTGGGGTGAAGGTGGTGCAGCATCACCAGCTCTCTCCTCCTTCCCATGGGTCCTCCCAGCCCCTGGAGATGCTGCAAAGCTGAGCTGCTGAGGGTTAGTGCTGGACCTATCATCAAGGTCTTTCCCAGCTTGTTCTTTCTGCTCCTTCTTTCCCCAGGGAAGAAATCTCCTGCTGGGGAAGGGTTAAATAGACCCTCAAAAGGCAAAGAGAGCTCTGAGGGTTGCCTCAGCCTCTTTGCCCAGCACAACCCTCTGCTCCAGCTGCTCCCCAGCAGCTCTTGGAGCACTCTGGAGCATGGAAATGAGATGGCTCAGTGCTCAGTGCTTTGTGTCCCAGCCATGTTTGCAAGGGGATGACTCTCCCATCATCTGCTCCACCTTTCTCAGCAGCCCTGAGGTCCCTGAGGTCTCCTTTCTCAGAGGTCCCTGAGAGATAGCTGTGTGGAGCCTGGCAGGGCAAAGCTCTTCAATCCCAGCTCATGGCATTGAAGCAAAGGCTTGGAGCAGATTGAAAGGGATGTTTATCCTGGGATCAGCTTGAGTTGATGGCAGGAGTGCTCCTGTAGCATCAAGCCATGGCTTGGATGGTGTGAAGAGGATTCAAGCAAAGGTTGTGCTGATAAATGGGTCCTTTATCTCACCTTGGGGACATCACTGTGCCACAATGTCTCTCCCCTCATGCAAAGCAAAAGGATCAGGAGGGATGGTTGAATCAAACAGGCTCCTTCTCCCTTTGCCTGGGAGGGATGAGCTTATTAAGGTGGTTCAGGAGGCTGAGTAACAGCTTGAAAGCTGCAAGGGCAGGTTGGATGGGGCTCTGAGCAACTTGGGGTTGCAATGAGATGACCTTTCCAACCCAAACCATCCTGTGCTTCCCTGATCTCTACCTGTCCTGAGCTCTTGCTCAACCACACTTCATCTCTGCCCATCTCTCATGTCCTCAGGGGCTGCTTTGCTGCCTCTTGAGCCTCTGGTGCAGCATTTACCTATCAGGGCTTCATATCCAAAGCCATTTGCTGCAGGCAGCATGCAACACATTGCCTGTCCCCCCCCCAGGAGGAGGGACTGGAGGAGGGATTGGGAGTATTTGGAGACAGCCACAGTTGCTGAGAAGCCAAGCCTGGCTCAGAGAAGAGGCAGCCAGCTCCACCACTCCAATTTCAACCCCATAACATCAGGTATCCCCCCCCCACCCAGTTCCATTCCCCTCAAGGTGCTACTGCTGCATTTAGCACCTGAGTGCTTCCTGCAGCACATCAGCACCCTGAAAGCATCCCCTAAACCCCTTCACTTAGGGGCTCCTTCTGCTCCATCACTGGGCTGGAGCTGCCTGGGAGGGACAGGCAATGTGTTGCATGCTGCCTGCAGCAAATGGCTTTGGATATGAAGCCCTGATAGGTAAATGCTGCACCAGAGGCTCAAGAGGCAGCAAAGCAATCCCTGAGGACATGAGGGATGGGCAGAGATGAAGTGTGGTTGAGCAAGAGCTCAGGACAAGTAGAGATCAGGGAAGCACAGGATGGTTTGGGTTGGAAAGGTCATCTCATTGCAACCCCAAGTTGCTCAGAGCCCCATCCAACCTGCCTTTGCAGCTTTCAAGCTGTTACTCAGCCTCCTGAACCCCCTTAATAAGCTCATCCCTCCCAGGCAAAGGGAGAAGGAGCCTGTTTGATTCAACCATCCCTCCTGATCCTTTTGCTTTGCATGAGGGGAGAGACTTTGTGGCACAGTGATGTCCCCAAGGTGAGATAAAGGACCCATTTACCAGCACAACCTTTGCTTGAATCCTCTTCACACCATCCAAGCCATGGCTTGATGCTACAGGAGCACTCCTGCCATCAACTCAAGCTGATCCCAGGATAAACATCCCTTTCAATCTGCTCCAAGCCTTTGCTTCAGTCCCATGAGCTGGGATTGAAGAGCTTTGCCCTGCCAGGCTCCACACAGCTATCTCTCAGGGACCTCTGAGAAAGGAGACCTCAGGGACCTCAGGGCTGCTGAGAAAGGTGGAGCAGAAGCTGGGAGAGTCATCCCCCTGCAAACATGGCTGGGACACAAAGCACTGAGCACTGAGCCATCTCATTTCCATGCTCCAGAGTGCTCCAAGAGCTGCTGGGGAGCAGCTGGAGCAGAGGGTTGTGCTGGGCAAAGAGGCTGAGGCAACCCTCAGAGCTCTCTTTGCCTTTTGAGGTTCTACTTAACCCTTCCCCAGCAGGAGATTTCTTCCCTGGGGAAAGAAGGAGCAGAAAGAACAAGCTGGGAAAGACCTTGATGATAGGTCCAGCACTAACCCTCAGCAGCTCAGCTTTGCAGCATCTCCAGGGGCTGGGAGGACCCATGGAAGGAGGAGAGAGCTGGTGATGCTGCACCACCTTCACCCCACATCCAAGCATCCCTGTAAGGCTTTAATGCCAAGCAGCATGAAGCCAAATGCCTTGGAGCAAGGGGAAGGTGTTAAACCCAAGCCTGAGGTGAATGTTGCCACCTTTGCCTGAGCCTTCCATTGCCATGAAGCTCTCTTGGGTTTGGGTGTTGATGGCAGAGTGTTGCTGTTGCTGGTTTCTGCCTCTGCTGACTCCTGAGCCTTCCTCCTTGTCCTCCCACAGCAGCTGCATCTGTGGGAGCCAGGAGGGAAACTGAGGCAGGAGGGGATGGGAAGAAAAAGCAGCCCCAGCAATCACAGGGAGCTGCTCTGGGGCATCCACACTGTGCAAGCTCCTTTGTTTCTCTGCTGGGTTGTTCTCCTGGTGCAGACATTGAAGCAGCTTCTCACCTGGCTGCATTCAGTGGTGGCTGCTAAAGCACTTGGCAGCTCAACTTTGTCCTTAGTTGCAGGAGTCCCTGCTTGTCTTTTCCCCTGATGCTCTTCTTTCTCTGTCCAATTTGGGTCAAAAGCAACTGAGGAGCTCAAATGCTAATGGATGCAACCCCCCACACACACTACATGTGAGCACAGTGTTTCCTAAGCAAGGCAGCTTGCAAACAAGGGAAGATCAAGCTGAGAAAGGTGGAGCAGCTGGCTGCAGAAGCTGGGAGAGTCATCCCCCTGCAAACATGGCTGGGACACAAAGCACTGAGCACTGAGCCATCTCATTTCCATGCTCCAGAGTGCTCCAAGAGCTGCTGGGGAGCAGCTGGAGCAGGGGGTTGTGCTGGGCAAAGAGGCTGAGGCAACCCTCACAGCTCTCTTTGCCTTTTGAGGTTCTACTTAACCCTTCCCCAGCAGGAGGTTTCTTCCCTGGGGAAAGAAGGAGCAGAAAGAACAAGCTGGGAAAGACCTTGATGATAGGTCCAGCACTAACCCTCAGCAGCTCAGCTTTGCAGCATCTCCAGGGGCTGGGAGGACCCATGGGAAGGAGGAGAGAGCTGGTGATGCTGCACCACCTTCACCCCACATCCAAGCATCCCTGTAGGGCTTTAATGCCAAGCAGCATGAAGCCAAATGCCTTGGAGCAAGGGGAAGGTGTTAAACCCAAGCCTGAGGTGAATGTTGGCCACCTTTGCCTGAGCCTTCCATTGCCATGAAGCTCTCTTGGGTTTGGGTGTTGATGGCAGAGTGTTGCTGTTGCTGGTTCCTGCCTCTGCTGACTCCTGAGCCTTCCTCCTTGTCCTCCCACAGCAGCTGCATCTGTGGGAGCCAGGAGGGAAACTGAGGCAGGAGGGGATGGGAAGAAAAAGCAGCTCCAGCAATCACAGGGAGCTGCTCTGGGGCATCCACACTGTGCAAGCTCCTTTGTTTCTCTGCTGGGTTGTTCTCCTGGTGCAGACATTGAAGCAGCTTCTCACCTGGCTGCATTCAGTGGTGGCTGCTAAAGCACTTGGCAGCTCAACTTTGTCCTTAGTTGCAGGAGTCCCTGCTTGTCTTTTCCCTGATGCTCTTCTTTCTCTGTCCAATTTGGGTCAAAAGCAACTGAGGAGCTCAAATGCTAATGGATGCAACCCCACACACACACACTACATGTGAGCACAGTGTTTCCTAAGCAAGGCAGCTTGCAAACAAGGGAGGTTCAAGTGCAGGTTGCCTCAGCAACCACCCACATTAACAGAGCTTATCAGCAAAGGTCATCCTCACCATTCAGCACTCCCCAGCAGCTATGGAAGGGAATGCTCAGCACACTCCAGCTCCATGTGCATGCTTGGTTTCCCTTTGCAAAGGTGCTTGATGGAGAAGCAAAGGGTTTGGCTTGGCTCTGAGCACATCCCAAGGAGGCAGCTGAATGAAAACCAAGAGTCCCCTCCTGCAAACCTTGCTCTTAGCAACAGTTTGCTTTGTTGGTTGGGACACTCTCTAGCCATAGGATCATAGGATGGGAAGGGTTGGAAGGCACCTTCATGCAGCCCAAATCCCCCCTTGCAGAAGTGATGAGCTTAAATGCTTGGGCTCTGATCAGAAAAGTCTCTTCCAATGAAGTTTGAGGCAAAGCATTCAAGTCACAACCCAGTGGAGTGGAAATGTCTCACTCACTGTCTTAGGAACCAGCAGCACAAACACCTCTGGTAGCCCAGGGCTGAAGTGCTGCCCATCCATCTGTATGGCTGTGAGAGCCATTGTGCTTCCTACCTCCCTCTGAGGTGTAAGTGGGATGTATTTAGCTGCAGGACAGGTTCCAAACAGCCCCAAATCACACAGTGTGGTCTGCCTAATGCCTCCCTTAGCAGCCTGATGGAGCTGAACACATGGGTGTGCAATGGAATCAGCAGCAGGTTTGGAGCTTTCATCCCTAAGGAGGCTGGAAGAGACCAAGAGGATGAGGAAGGGTTGAGATCTTGGAGCCAGGAGGTGTGTGAGGGTTGGAAGAGCTCTGTGAGGAGCTGGAGTCACCACTGGGAAAGAGATCTGGCTGTGAGCAAAGGGATGGGTGAAGAAAGGAGCAGGGCTGGAAGAGCAGAGCCAGGGATGCTCAAGCTAACTTGAGAAGCCAAATGAACCCAGTCTTAAGGCCAAAACTCAGCTTAACCCAGGTGCTCAGACAAAACCAGGGAAACAATCACAACCAGGATGGCTCCAACCACCCTGTTTGGTGTCTCCCACAAGGGCTGAGCTTGCAGCAACCCATCCACTCAGCCAGGACTGGAGCTCCAGCTCACTGCTAAAACCTTCCCCAGCCTGGTGATGGCTCAGAGAACTCCACTAACCCTTTCTCTTGTTCTCCCCTCCATCCAGGACCCCAGTGCAATGCCTCTGTAGACCTGATTGGTACATGTTGGCCAAGGAGTGCAGTGGGGCAGTTGGTAGCTCGTCCCTGCCCAGAGTATTTCTATGGTGTGCGGTACAACACCACGAGTAAGAGGGAGGGGAAGGGGGTGGTGGGCAAGGGATGGGGGAGTTCTGAAAGCCATGGGCAGCAGGGGCTGGGAGGGAGAAGGAGGAAAAACTCTGACACAGAGCTTTTGGGGGATCCCAGTTGGATGGGATGAGCTCTAGGGATGCTGGGCACAGCTCTGGGGCTGCTCTTGTGAAGGGGGAGAGGGTTGACATCCTCACTTAGAGGGTTGACATCCTCATTGAGAGGACAAGGGAAGAGGGATAAAGCTTGTTCTGCTTTCAGAGGTGGCTCAGAGGTCAGAGAATCATAGACTTGGAGGTTTTTCCAGGCAGCTTTGCAGCCCAGCCTTTGGTATTGGCTGGGCTTGGTTGGAGCCTAGTGGCAGCATTAATCAGAAGCTGCTCCAGGGTGTCATGAATATTCCTTCCCCCAGCCTCTTGTCACTCCCAATCCTTGCTAAAAGGCTAGGGAACAAAAGCAGGGGGAAGAGTGCAACCTTGCTGCAGTGCTCCCAGGATGGCACATTGCTCAGCTGAGCAGAGGAGGGGGAAAAGTGGAACCTCAGTGCTGGGAGGTTGAGCCTCCCAAATGCCAAGGGGCAGACCCAAAGTGGGTTTGAAATGCTCTTGGGAGTCTTATTGCAACAATGAGCTGGGTTGCCTTCAAAGCAAAAGATGAATGAGCATCCCCAAGGGCATCCCCAGGCAGGGTTAAGCCTTTGATGCTCTCTTTCAGATAATGGCTACAGGGAATGCCTTGCCAATGGGAGCTGGGCAGCACGAGTCAACTACTCCCAGTGCCAGGAGATCCTCAGCCAAGAGGTAGGAGCATGGGAAAGCTTCAGCCAGGCTCTTGGCAGGATGGGAAAGCACACACAAGGGTGTTTAGAAAGGCAGAAAGTATCCAGGGCTAGGTATCTGAGGGTTGCAAGGGGTTGGGCATGCAGGAGCAGCCTAGTTAAAAGGTTCCATGCAGCATCCATGAGCCCCTGCTTGGTTTGGGGTTGCATTCCCTGCTAAAACTCAAGCCCCACTGTTGAACAGCCAAGAGGATTTGGAGTGGGAGGTTCTCTGAGCCCTTGGGTGCTGATGAGCAGCCCATTCTCCCCTCCTTCTCCTCCCTCCTGAAGCCAGCACTCAGTGCAAACCCCTTCCCACCCTGCTGGCAATGGAGAGAGATGTTTAGGAAGCCCCTGAGTAGATGAAGCCACCTCTCAGACAAGAGAAGAAGAGACAGAGGCTGTTCATTTGGAGCTGATAAGCACCTCTGGTATTTAAGATGCTGCTCTCTCTTGCCAAGGAAGGGTTTTTCTCACTCAGCTAATTGCTCATTCAGCAGTTGGCTAAGTGCCTAACAGCAGGAGACATCAATTAATTCAATTAGCACTCCCACCTCGCTGAGAGCTCCTGCTCCCTCTGCCCAAATTGATCCAAGTGCCCCCAGGGCAATGAAGTGAGACAGCAGATGACAGGGAGCTCAGCTACATGACAGCAGGGTTAGCCCAGCTTGAAGCCTTGGGGATGTCCCAGGGCTGAGCTGAGGTGATGGAGAAGCAGCAAGCACAAGCCTTGGTGTGGGTAGGATGGGAAATACCCCATGCAAGGGCAGCTTGGGGTCTCTCCTCTCCCCATTAGCAGCCATGTGGCCTCCCATCCCCACTGCTCCCGTCCCAGCTGAGCTCCAGTTTGTGCCAGAAGAGCCTTTTGCAGTGGAGCTCTGGGAGATGGATTCATGCTGGTACCCCAGGGATGCTGTTGACCCTCTTCCTCATCTTCCCCTCCCCAGAAGAGGAGCAAGCTGCACTACCACATTGCTGTCATCATCAACTACCTGGGCCACTGTGTCTCCTTGGGAGCCCTGCTGGTGGCTTTTGTCCTCTTCATGCGCCTCAGGTGAGTGATTGAGAGCTGCTGGGAGGTCACCACTTGCATTCAACCCCTCTCCTTTGCCATACCCTTCCCCTCCACCCCACCTCCATGACCCAATGTGTGTCTCAGGGTTGTTTTCCCTCCTTATAGAAGCAGAAGGTTCTTCCTTGTGCTTTCCCACCTCCTACTCACCCAGGAGCTTCAAATCCCAACATAGCCATTGAGCTCTATTGAGCATGGCCAACCCTTAGAGACCATGCCCTGATCATCTCTTGTCTCCTCTTCTCCAGGAGCATCAGGTGCCTGAGGAACATCATCCACTGGAACTTGATCACAGCCTTCATCCTTCGCAATGCCACGTGGTTTGTGGTGCAGCTCACCATGAACCCAGAGGTGCACGAGAGCAACGTGGTAGGTGCAGCTCTGCCAGGCAGCTGGCATGCTGCAGGAGCTCCAGGCTCCTAAAGATGAGCTAAAAGAGGGTGTCTTGAGGGTTGGAGGAGAGCTCAAGCTGCTTGAAGTAAGCCTGTGGCTCAATGGAGTTGCACAGGGATGGGTTCTGGGGCTTGTCTTGGTCAACATCTTCATCCACCACCTGGGTGAGGGCACAGAGGGACAAGTGCCCTGCTGGCACCAAACTGGGAGCACTGGCTGATTGCCCAGAGGCTGTGCTGCCAGGCAGCCAGATCTCAACCAGCTGCAGAGTTGGGCACAGAGGAACCTGCTGAGGGTCACCAAGGGCAAGGGCAGAGTCCTGCAGCTGGGGAGGAACAAGCCCCTGCAGCAGCACAGGCTGGGGGTGACCTGCTGGAGAGCAGCTCCAGGAGACAGAGCTGGTTGATAATAAGCTAAATATAAGCCAGCAATGTGCCCTGGTGGCCAAGAAGCCAATGGCAGCCTGGGGGCATCCAGCAGAGTGTGGGCAGCAGGTCAAGGGAGGTTCTGCTCCCTCTCTGCTCTGCTGAGGTCTCATCTGGAGTCCTGGGGCCAGTTGTGGGCTCCCCAGCTGCAGAGGGACAGGGAAGTGCTGCAGAGAGGCCAGCACAGGGCCAGCAAGATGCTCAGGGCACTGGAGCATGTTCCTGCTGAGGAAAGGCTGTGGGCCCTGTTTAGGCTGGAGAAGAGGAGATTGAGGGGGGAGCTCCAGGATCCTAAAGATGAGGCTAGAAAAAGCAGCTTGAGGGCTAAAAGAGGGTGTCTGGAGGGTTGGAGGAGAGCTCAAGCTGCTTGAAGTAAGCCTGTGGCTCAGTGGAGTTGCACAGGGATGGGTTCTGGGGCTTGTCTTGCTCAACATCTTCATCAAGCACCTGGGTGAGGGCACAGAGGGACAAGTGCCCTGCTGGCACCAAACTGGGAGCACTGGCTGATTGCCCAGAGGCTGTGCTGCCAGGCAGCCAGATCTCAACCAGCTGCAGTGTTGGGCACAGAGGAACCTGCTGAGGGTCACCAAGGGCAAGGGCAGAGTCCTGCAGCTGGGGAGGAACAAGCCCCTGCAGCAGCCCAGGCTGGGGGTGAGCTGCTGGAGAGCAGCTCCAGGAGACAGACCTGGGAGTCCTGGTTGATAATAAGCCAAATATGAGCCAGCAATGTGCCCTGGTGGGCAAGAAGCCAATGGCAGCCTGGGGGCATCCAGCTGAGTGTGGGCAGCAGGTCAAGGGAGCTTCTGCTCCCCTTTGCTCTGCTCTGGTGAGGTCTCATCTGGAGTCCTGGGGCCAGTTGTGGGCTCCCCAGCTGCAGAGGGACAGGGAAGTGCTGCAGAGAGGCCAGCACAGGGCCAGCAAGATGCTCAGGGCACTGGAGCATGTTCCTGCTGAGGAAAGGCTGTGGGCCCTGGGGCTGCTCAGGCTGGACAAGAGGAGACTGAGGGGGGAGCTCATTCCTAGTGACCAAGATCTCACTGGTGGGTGTCAGGAGGTTGGGGCAGCACTTTGTTCTGTTGTATCCAAGGGGTGATGGGATGAAGCTGCAACACAAACAGTTGCATTTCAACACAAGGCCAAAGTGTTTGAGTGTTGGGGTGAGGGAGCCCTGGCCCAGGCTCAGGGAGGGTGTGGAGGCTCCTTCCTTGGAGCTCTTCAAGCCTCCCTTGGCCACATCCCTGTGCTCCCTGATCTAGGTGGGAGCTGCTTCTGCAGGGGGGTTGCACTGCATGAGCTCTAAAGCTCCCTCCCAACCCTTCACCATCCTGAATTGCTCTCCTGGGGTCTGTATCCCTTTGTGCCTCAGTTTCCCTAGTGGAACACAGAGCTCCACATCTCCTCCTGACCTCTTTGGCAGGTGTGGTGTCGTTTGGTGACTGCTGCCTACAACTACTTCCATGTCACCAACTTCTTCTGGATGTTTGGGGAAGGCTGTTACCTGCACACAGCCATTGTCCTCACCTACTCCACTGACAAGCTACGCAAGTGGATGTTCATCTGCATTGGTTGGTGTAAGTAGCAGAGCTCAGGGCTTCACCCACCACATCCCCAGGGTGTTAGCACCTCCACCCCTCTTCTTGCACCCAATACTGAAGGAGTAAGCACTGGCAGCAAGGTTGGTGATGGTACTGAACTGGATGCCAGTCAACCAGCCCTGCATAGGCTGGAGGGTTGGGTAGAGAGACATCCAATGACATCCAGCAAGGGTAGAGTGTGGCATCTGGGAAAGAACAAGCCCATGGAGCAGCACAGGCTGGGGAATGAAGTGGTAGAGAGCAGGGCAGGGGAAAGGGAGCTGGGGATGCTGGTGGGCAGCAGCATGAGCAGGAGCCTCAGGGCCAAGAAGCCCTGAGCACAGCTATGAGAGAACCTCTTAGGGCTCACAAGCTCAAGAAGCTAAGCTTTCAACACCACACTCCACTGCTCCCTGGCACTAAAACAGATGGGATATATATATATGACATCCATTAGAGCTCCTGTGTTTCTTCCCCTGCCACCCAGGGAGGGTGTGGAGGCTCCTTCTCTGGAGCTCTCCAAAACCCAACTGGACATATTCCTGTGTGACCTGATGTAGGGGAACCTGCTTTAGCAAGGGGGTTGGATTGGATGAGCTCTAAAGTTCCCTTCCAACCTCTAGCATTCAATGGTTCTAGTTGAACAGTGAGGGCTGTTTGGTGCTCTGCACCAACTGCAGTTGAGTTCCTTGTAGGGTGCATGGGATTAGAGGGACACAAATGCCACTACAGATGGCTGTTAAGGATGAGCTGTGGGAGAAAGCAAGTCCCAATCAATCCTGCCTCTCTTGAACTGCAGTGGAATTTGCCTCCCTAAAGACATGAATGAGAGGGAGATCATGCTGTTAGCTCCCAGAGCTGGGAAATCATTCATGTCTCATTAGCAGACCCTTGGAAGGCAGTTCTAGGACAAGATCTTTGCACATCTCTATGTCTCCAGGGGAAAAACATATCAAGAGGGAAAGGGTTTTTGTGTGGTCTGGACCAATGTGCAAGAAGGTGCCCACAGTGCATTTAGAAGGTTGTGTTACACCTCTGCTTCTCTTGGGGTGATGTGTTGAGTTCTAGCTCCCAGTTCCTCACTGCCAAGCTCTCTGGGCAGGGTGTGAATGAGGCATGAGAAAGGAATAGGAGAGAGTAATAAAGAGGGAAGGTGAGGCAGGAATGGGAGAAAACTGTGGTTGTGGCATGAGGAAGCAAAAGTGTGAGTTGGATCAGAAGCAAGCAAGGGGTTCCCTCTGAAACACAGCTTGGTGACCCTGGAACTGGGCTGAATATTGCTGTTGGAGACTTGTTTGCTGAAGGCAGAAAGTGGCACTGCCCTGGGTGAGATCTCACAGGGAGGAATGGAAGCTTTCCCTCTGGGAACATCCCTGTCTTCCAGGCAACCAGTTGAAGAGAAATCCCAGAGCAAAAGACAATCTTGAAGCCCTGGGATGTCTCATGAAATGCAGGTTCTGGCTTGCAGATGCTTCTGAATCTGGGAAAGAACAAGCCCATGGAGCAGCACAGGCTGGGGAATGAAGTGGTAGAGAGCAGGGAAGGGGAAAGGGAGCTGGGGGTGCTGGTGAGCAGGAGCCTCATGGCCAAGAAAGCCAATGGCAGCCTGGGCTGGATGAGAAGGGCTGTGGGCAGGAGGTGCAGAGAGCTTCTGCTCCCCCTCTGCTCTGCCCTCCTGAGCCTGCAGCTGGAAGATTGTGGCCCCTCAGTTGCAGAAGGACAGGGAGCTGCTGGAGAGAGTTGAGTGCAGGGCCACAGAGATGCTGAAGGGAGTGGAGCATCTCCCTTGTGCTGAAAGGCTGAGGGAGCTGGGGCTCTGCAGCTGGGAGAAGCCTGAGGGGTGAGCTCATCATGATTACAATATGTAAAGGGTGGGTGTGAGGAGGCTGGAGCCAGGCTGTGCTCAGGGATGGAACAAGGGGCAATGGGTGAAGGCTGGAACAGAAGAGGTTCCAAAGCAACACAAGGCAGAATTTGTTCCCTGTTGAGGTGAGGGAGCACTGGCAGGGGCTGCCCAGATGGGGTGGGATGGGATGAGATGGGGTGAGATGGGGTGGGATGAGATGGGATGGGATGGGATGGGATGGGGTGGGATGGGATGAGATGGGGTGGGATGGGGTGGGATGGGATGGGATGGGGTGGGATGGGATGAGATGGGGTGGGATGGGATGGGATGGGATGGGATGAGATGGGATATCTCCTCTGGAGCCATCCCAACCCCAGCTGGATGAGTCCCTGTGTGCCCTACTCTAGGTGCTACTGCTCTGCCCAGGGGGGGTTGCACAGCTTTGAGGTCCCTCCCAACCCCTTTAATAGCTGCACAAAGGCTGCCAGGAGCAGGAGGGCTGGGATTTGCTTGCAACCTGATCTTGTGGCAGCTTTGCAAGGCCTGAGACTCTCCTTGTGTGTTCACCTGCAGGTATCCCCTTTCCCATCATCGTGGCCTGGGCCATGGGGAAGCTCTACTATGACAACGAGAAGTGAGCCCCAATGATTGTTCTCCTCCTTTCTATGCCTGGAAGAAACACAGGGGACAGGGAAAGGGGTGGGAAGAGAAATGAGAGAAGGTTCCTTTGGTGTTTCTTTCCTCTCCCTTTCACACTCCCTACCATACCTCCCTGCAGCCACCTGCCTCCTTCCCTTCAAAGAGATGGATTTCAAGGGGGTGACAAGGCAAGGTTAAGCCAGAGCTGCTACTAAATGATGTTTGCTGGGGTTTCAGCTAGCAGGAGAGGTAGAAACTGCCACCACCTGAGCCATTTTCACAGGCACATGCTAAGGGAGGGCTTAACAGGCACCTGAGAGTTCATCCCACAGCCTGGGGAGTTTAAAGGGAGCATCTTTGACAGCTTGCCTTGTTTTTTTCAAGGGTGACTTTTACCCTGGCTTTCAGCAGCCCTGTGCTACACAGGCAGCTACAAGCCCCAAGGAGATGCTCTCAGGGTAAAGCCAGCCTTACCTGAGCTCCTGCAGACCTCAGGGTGTGGAAGGTCAGCCCAGCTTGTCCTACCACATCCCACATCCATCTGGGGCTCAGCAACACCCCTCACCCAGGAGCCTCATGGGCAGTGTTGGGCTGCTGGGGAAGCTATTCCATAGTGGTTAGAGTAGTTTAAGCTCTAGTGCCTTAGGACATTAAAGCCAGGTGACTTACACCACAACCTTGTCCCCACCATTGCTTCTCCTTCCCTTGCAGGTGCTGGTTTGGGAAGAGAGCAGGAGTTTATACTGACTACATATACCAAGGCCCCATGATCCTGGTGCTACTGGTGAGAGCAAAGAGACCTTAGAAACATAGAAGAGAATGATTTGGGTTGGAAAAGAGCTTTAAAGTCTTGGAGTCTCAGCCTTGAGCTCACCCAGCCCATGGCATCAGCACCTCAGCTTTGGGATCCCTACAGGGCTGGGCACTGCCCCAGCTCCCTGGGCAGCCTGGCATAGGGCTCACACCCCTCTGAAGGAACCAGCTCTGCCTCAGCTGCAATCTCAACCTTCTCTGGGGTAGTTTGAGGCTGTTTCATCTCATCTTGTTGCTTGTGACTTGGGGGCAAAGCTGGTCACTGCTCCCCTCAGCCTCCTGGCAGGGAGCTGCACAGCCTGGAAGCTATCCTTAAAGCTAGGAGTGTTGGAGAAAGGCTGGAAGAGACCAGAGGGGATGAAGCCATGGATAATGGCAACAAGACATCATGGATTTCACACAGTCCTTACAGCAGGGACTTTCTCATTCAAGAGTTTTACCAGCTCAGCCTTGTCTAGATTGGTGCTAGAAGAGGATCTAAGAAGGGATAAAGCCTGACCTGAGGGGTTTGGAGGGTCTGCTGTGAGTGAAACCAAAGCTTGCCACTCTTTCTCTAAGGACAAGTGGGTTGTGAAGCTGTTCCTTTGGCTGACATCCCTTTGTTAGCACAGAGCATCAGATGCTTGAGCATCACTGGGGTGATGAGGGACCATGGGGTGAAGGTGACAGTGGGGTGCAATGGTCATGACCCTGCTGCTGTCCCTGCATGCTCCAACAGATTGGTTAGCTCTGGCTCCCAGCTAACCCACACACAATCACTGAATCATTATGGGTGGGAAAACACCTTTAAGATTGAGTCCAAGGCTTTCCCTCACCTTGGCCAGCCCAGCACTAACCCCATGGCATCAGCATCTCAGCCCCAGGGCTTTGGGATCCCTGCAGGGCTGGGCACTGCCCCAGCTCCCTGGGCAGCCTGGCATAGGGCTGACACCCCTCTGAAGGAACCAGCTCTGCCTCAGCTCTAATCTCAACCTTCTCTGGGGTAGTTTGAGGCTGTTTCATCTCATCTTGTTGCTTGTGACTTGGGGGCAAAGATGGTCACTGCTCCCCTCAGGGAGCTGCACAGAGGGCTCCTGGCTCCCCTCAGCCTCCTCCAGCCTCAACACCCCCATTCCCTCATCAGATTTGTTCTCCAGCCCCTTCCCCAGCTTCTTTGCCCATCTCCAGCCCCTCAGTGTCCCTGTGGCAGGGAGTGAGGGGAGCACTGAGCACAGCCCTGGAGCTGCAGCATCCCCAGGACCCAGCACAGGGGACAATCCCTGCCCTGCTCCTGCTGCCACCCCACTGCTGAGCCCAGCCAGGATGCCCTTGGCCTTTTTGCCCCCCTGGGCATGCTGCTGCCTCCTTTTCTGACAGACCATAAGCCCCTCCAGCCCTACCCTGGCACAGTTTGGCTGCAGGTGTGTGCTTTGCATCTGCAGAAGCCTGAGGACCTCGACTCCATCCCCCTTGAGCCACATCCCTTTACTCCCTTTGTTCAGCACTATCTGAACCAGGGGTCACATGGAGCAGAATTTGGTGAGGTTTTGACCTTTTGAAGCCAAAAAGCAGTGGTGGCAAGTCCCAAACAGCATTGCTAGGGGGTGGGGGAGGGTCCAACCTGTGTTTGCCTTGCACAAAGTCCCACAGATGTTCTCCCCTCCTTACCCAACCCTGAGAAAACTCAAGGGATTAACTCCAGGGAATAGAAATCACCAGCATTAAGCAACCTCACTCAATAATTGAACCTGCTTCTCATTTCCCAGCCCATCAGGTAGCCAAGCCACTTCTCATTTGTACCAACTGTGCTCAGCTCCCAGGGTCTTCCCATACCCTCATTAATGACCAAGTAGCTTCTTGCTGTGATGGCAGCAACCTCCTCAAATCCCTTCAGCTACTTTATATTCCTCTCTCCCTCTAATTTGTCACCTTCAACCCATTCTCTAACACTTTCCCTTCCTCACCTATCTCCTGGGGTTACCCTGTAGCTCTTCTCCTTTGTCCAAACCCCTCAATCTTGCTGCTTTACAAGGGATCAATGGAGGTGATGTGTGCCAAGGCTGTGGAAGGCAGCAGCTCAGCATGAAGAGCAAACACTCTTCATATTCTCCTGGCTGAGGAAAAGAGAGGAACCACTTGGGGGAGGAGAGAAGAACCAAAGTGACCCCTTTGTTTTCCTTCCAGATCAACTTCATCTTTCTGTTCAACATTGTCAGGATCCTCATGACCAAGCTTCGAGCTTCAACCACCTCAGAGACCATCCAGTATAGGTGAGAGTGACCATGTTCACCCCAAAAAGTGTATGAGCATGGTGAAAGGGGCAAGGAACAGCCCCAGCAGCCAGATATCAAGAGAGTGGGGATGTGGATTGACATCTAAGAGCATCTCAAAGGCTTTTTATTGGAGGCACATGGGGTTGGTCATCCTGCCCCATGAGAGCTTTGTGGCTCTGCCTTCAAAAGGAGCTTTTGAGAGTTGCCTCAAGGTTTGAAACCTTTTGGTGGGGGTCTGAAGGGTTCCTGGAGCTCAGAGCTGCAGGTGTGGAGGTGAGAATGAAACCAGTGCTTGGCAGCAAAGGCTGAGCAAGGAGCATTGAATTGATGCCACCTCAGACACCTCCTGGAGAAGCCACAGGCAGCACACTCAGCAGCACAAAGCAAGAAGCTTTAACCCATCCCTGCTGGCTTGTAGAGTCAACATGGGGAGTGCACAGGTAGAGAAGCTCTGAAGTAGCAGTGCTTGGCTCTGAATCATCCTCTGGGCAGGAGTGAAGGGATCTTGCTGTGTGCTGGGGCAGAAGGAGGTTTGGAGAGGTGGAGAGTGGCTTTTTCATCTGAGAGTGGAACAATTGAGATGCTCCTCATGGGGAAACAGCAGCTTTCCTCATCCCAGGGGGAAGGATTCAGACTGAAGGGAGCAAATGGAAAAGGTTCTTGAGATAAGGCTGATGGGCCTCAGGTAGCAACACTGAGAGACTTTTGGGTTGAGGGGTTTGGTACCTTGGGACTGGAAACATTTTCATCCTGGGGGTCAGGAGAGCTTGGAGGCTTTGCCAAGGGATAAACTGTGTGATCCTGCTTTAAATAAGGCCAGTCCTTGCCTTGTGCTACCCTGGCTGTTCCCCTACAGCAGTGCCAGTGCCCCTAAGTTTGCCAACCTGAAGATGTTGATGCCCTCAGCTCCTCTGTGCCATCTATCCAGTGGGTAGCTGTGGCTTTCCTCCAGCTCAGGGATGTAACACAGTCCCAAACCCTGTCTTTACCCAGCCCAGCCCTGCCAGGGATGACCTCAGAAGGTCAAACCAACCCCAGTCCACCTCCAGGATCATACTGGGAAGCTCAACTCTACTCCATCCTCCTCACTCACTGTCCAGACCAGTCCAAGCCCTGCTGGTGGTGGGAGTGAGATGAGGCAGAGTCCTTGTGTCCAGGGTTAAGCTGCAGCAGCTCAAGTGTGGGTTTTCTTCCCCAGGAAAGCAGTCAAGGCCACTTTGGTGCTGCTGCCCTTGCTGGGAATCACCTACATGCTGTTCTTTGTCAACCCAGGGGAGGATGAGATCTCCAGGATTGTCTTCATCTACTTCAACTCCTTTCTGGAGTCCTTCCAGGTGGGATCCTCATCCTTAGCTTGCTTCCAAGTCCCTCCTCCCAAGGCATCTCCTGAGCTTGGAGTTGCCTACTGGCCATAACTCTGCTGTTTCTCTCTTTCCAGGGCTTCTTTGTCTCTGTCTTCTACTGTTTCCTCAACAGTGAGGTGAGCACTGGGGGTTGGGGAGATGCTCAGGCCCTGAGGCTCTGTGCAAGGCTGGGAGGGTGCTGCCATTCAAAGTGAAGCATCACCTCCAGCTCCAGCAACATCTGCAGGCACAGCTTTGTGCTTGCTTCTCCATCCTAAACCCTGTGTCATCAAGGGAGGAGGAAAAGGGACAGCACAAGAGCTGGCTGGTGACCCAGGAGCACATCTCACTCTGCATTCCATGGCCTCTTTCTCTCTCCATCTCCATCCATCACCTAACCACATTGTCTCAGCCAGGGCTCATCTCCCAGAGCCATCCCATGCTCAAGAGGCATCTCTTCACTATTTACCACCTACCCCAGCCAAGCCCTTGGGCTGATTCCTCTTCCAAACACCACTATGACCCAGACAAGCCATAAAGCCCATCCTTGAAGCATGTGAGGTAGTGTTTAAGACACTTCTTCTCCTCCAGAGCCTTCCCATTTCCACTTTGCACTCAGAAGAACTCAAAGTCACCTTTCCTCACCCAACCATCACCCACATGACATCAACCAAGGCTTGGAGCTGGAGGTGATGACCTCCTAAGCCCTTCCTTGCCTTGAGGAAGCTGAGCAGGCTTCCAGTAACACTTTGGGGAAAGGATGAGGATGTCTAAATGGTTCTAAGGAGCTTTGGGGAGCTGGATGATGATTAAACACCTCTGTGCTGTGTCTCTTGTCCCTCCCAGGTCCGTTCAGCAGTGAGGAAGCGCTGGCACCGCTGGCAGGACAAACACTCCCTCCGTGCCAGGGTGGCACGAGCCATGTCCATCCCAACCTCCCCAACTCGTGTCAGCTTCCACAGCATCAAGCAATCCACAGCAGTGTGAGGTGGGAGCTGCCCTGTGCAAGGTGGGGATGGGATCCCCCCACTCCCTGTCATGGCTCAGCAATGGAGTTGCCTCCTGCCAGCAACCATTGGTGTCACAGAGGGTGATGAGGATGTGGGAGGCTCTAGAGAAGCTCCTGTCCCACAATTTGGGGCAGAGCTGGAGGACAGGACAAGCTGAGATGCTGCTTTGGCACCTCCCTGGCTCTGGTGTGGGAGCACAGAGGGTGCTGGAGCTATGGGAGGCTCTACAGAAGCTCCTGTCCCACAGCTTGGGGTAGACCTGGAGGACAGGACAAGCTGAGATGCTGCTTTGGCACCTCCCTGGCACTGGTGTGGGAGCACAGAGGGTGCTGGAGCTATGGGAGGCTCTACAGAAGCTCCTGTCCCACAGCATGGGGTAGACCTGGAGGACAGGACAAGCTGAGATGCTGCTTTGGCACCTCCCTGGCACTGGTGTGGGAGCACAGAGGGTGCTGGAGCTATGGGAGGCTCTACAGAAGCTCCTGTCCCACAGCTCTGGGACAGGACAAGCTGAGATGCTGCTTTGGCACCTCCCTGGCACTGCTGTGACCTGCTGGGTGGCAGAAGGAGCCTCCCTGGAGCTCACCTCCATCCATGGCCAATGTCTTATCTCTGCTTTGAGGTGCCAGGACAGCAGGACATTACTGGGATGGGTGTGGATGGGACCCTCCTGCCATGGCCCAACACAGGAGCCACCTTCTGCCAGCACCCACCAGTCTCACAGAGGGTGATGAAGCTATGGGAGGCTCTACAGAAGCTCCTGTCCCACAGCTCTAGGACAGGAGAAGCTGAGATGCTGCTTTGGCACCTCCCTGGCACTGCTGTGGGAGCACAGAGGGTGCTGGAGCTATGGGAGGCTCTACAGAAGCTCCTGTCCCTCAGCTCTAGGACAGGAGAAGCTGAGATGCTGCTTTGGCACGTTCCTGGCACTGGTGTGGGAGCACAGAGGGTGCTGTAGCTATGGGAGGCTCTACAGAAGCTCCTGTCCCACAGCTCTGGGACAGGAGAAGCTGAGATGCTGCTTTGGCACCTCCCTGGCACTGCTGTGGGAGCACAGAGGGTGCTGTAGCTATGGGAGGCTCTACAGAAGCTCCTGTCCCACAGCATGGGGTAGACCTGGAGGACAGGACAAGCTGAGATGCTGCTTTGGCACCTCCCTGGCACTGCTGTGGGAGCACAGAGGGTGCTGGAGCTATGGGAGGCTCTACAGAAGCTCCTGTCCCACAGCTTGGGGTAGACCTGGAGGACAGGACAAGCTGAGATGCTGCTTTGGCACCTCCCTGGCTCTGGTGTGGGAGCACAGAGGGTGCTGGAGCTATGGGAGGCTCTACAGAAGCTCCTGTCCCACAGCTCTGGGACAGGACAAGCTGAGATGCTGCTTTGGCACCTCCCTGGCACTGGTGTGGGAGCACAGAGGGTGTTGGAGCTATGGGAGGCTCTACAGAAGCTCCTGTCCCACAGCTTGGGGTAGACCTGGAGGACAGGACAAGCTGAGATGCTGCTTTGGCACCTCCCTGGCACTGGTGTGGGAGCACAGAGGGTGTTGGAGCTATTGGAGGCTCTACAGAAGCTCCTGTCCCTCAGATCTAGGACAGGACAAGCTGAGATGCTGCTTTGGCACCTCCCTGGCACTGCTGTGGGAGCACAGAGGGTGATGAGGCTGTGGGAGGCTCTAGAGAAGCTCCTGTCCCACAGCTTGGGGTAGACCTGGAGGACAGGATAAGCTGAGATGCTACTTTGGCACCTCCCTGGCACTGCTGTGGGAGCACAGAGGGTGCTGGAGCTATGGGAGGCTCTACAGAAGCTCCTGTCCCACAGCTTGGGGTAGACCTGGAGGACAGGACAAGCTGAGATGCTGCTTTGGCACCTCCCTGGCACTGGTGTGGGAGCACAGAGGGTGATGAAGCTGTAGGAGGCTCTACAGAAGCTCCTGTCCCACAGCTCTGGGACAGGACAAGCTGAGATGCTGCTTTGGCACCTCCCTGGCACTGCTGTGGGAGCACAGAGGGTGATGAGGCTGTGGGAGGCTCTACAGAAGCTCCTGTCCCCCAGCTCTGGGACAGGACAAGCTGAGATGCTGCTTTGGCACCTCCCTGGCACTGCTGTGACCTGCTGGGCTGGCAGAAGGAGCCTCCCTGGAGCTCACCTCCATCCATGGCCACCCCTAAGATGAGCTGGAACTGCTGCTCCTTTCTCCTCTCCACACTGAGCACGTGAAGCAGAGCAATGGGGTGGCAAAGGAGAGGGAGCTGTGCAGGGGATGAGCCTCTCACCAGCCACACAGCAAGGGTTTGGGCTTAAAGGGAAGCATGAGCTTTAGTTCATCCTCTGGTTCCAACCCAAGATGAGTCTCCAGGGCTTTGCAAAGCTCCCCCTCAGGCTGAGTCTGTGCCTTGGGGGGTAGAGAGCTGAGGGAGCACTGCAGGGATGAGGTGACTGAGCTCCCTGAAGGCAGCTACTGTGGACTCACCCTTTGGCTTTGCTCCTCTCCCCATGCAGGTGACCTCAATGCCAAAGCTGCTCCTTGCTCTGACACAGGGGATGGGGCCAAATCATTCCTGTGCTGGGGTTAAGTGCCTTGGAGGAGCAGCAACCTCCCTCCCTATGCTTGGGGACCCCAAATCATCTCCTGTGCAGTTGCCACATCCCTCATCTTCCCCCCAGGGCCCTGTGTGATGGAGCTGAAAGCAACTGAGCTAACACACAGCTGGTTGGGTTTTACCCTGAGCTCCCTGGAGCCAAGTTATCCCTGGCCAAGATGATATCTAAGGATGCTCATGCAAGGGGAGGATGCCAGAGGGGTTAAAGGCAAAGAGGACTCTCTGCAGCTTTGTGCCTCTGTTTGGCCACTCTAAAGACCAGGCATAAGGATTCCCCATGCCCTGAGGAGTCTGAAACAACCCCTTTTGCTTCCAAACACATGGATGGGAGCAGCAAGAGGAAGGAAAGAAGCTGGGAATGAGAACAGAAGCAAAGCAAAGCAAGTCAAAGAGAAGCAGCTGTGTTCCCAGCACTGCTTTTGCCTCCTTCTCCTCCTGGTGCTCTGCTCCAACTGACATGACTTTGCTTTCTGGAGCTCTGGAAGTGTGTGTGTGTGTGTGTGTTGGATTAAAATCACTTCTGTTCCTCTCACAAAGCCTTTCTGGGGCATGTTTAGCTGGTGGAATAAACCTCTTTTTGCCAAGGGAGCATCCTCACTCTTGCACTGGGCTCAGAGGCACTTGGGGGAGATGTTTGAGGGTTCCTTTCTCCTCTAAATGCACAAGCTGATAGCATGGAGGTGGGATCCAAGCTCTCCCTGAAGTCTCAGCCTCTCATCTAAGGGCCTCTTCAACTAAATCCCTTCAGGGCTCATGAAACTCCTCCAAGTGTGCTGCCTGAGCTGAGGCAGAAGCAAGCTGTGCTGTGCTTGCCAAGCAATTGAGCTCAACTTTGACATCACCCATCAAGAAAGCTGCCATGCAGAGCCTGGATGGAGAGAGAGGGCAGCTCATGAGCTTGACCTGTGGAGGAGCTGAGCTTTCATCCCACTTTCCAGCCAGGTTGCCCTGGGCAAACGTCCCCACTGCCAAAACCAGCCCAGCCCAGTCCCTGCTCCACTGCTGGGGATGTGATGCCCCATCCATCAAAGGTTCAAGCTTGGGTTTCAAGCCAGGCTGAGGTCTCATCCTGCTTCAGACACCTCATTTCTGTCTGGTTCTTCACAGTTTGGGGCCATTTCTGCATGTTTAACCCTCTCTGTACCTTCCCTGGCAATGGGAAGAGGTGGGAAGTGGGGAGGGAGAGGAGATCTTATGACCTCCCATAGCCCAGTGTGGCTTGGAGCACCATCCACCCCAAGATGCCTCTTGCTCTTGAGCCTTCCAGTGCTGCCAAAGCCCTAAATGAACAGTTCATCCCTTAATTCCCCTGGCTCTGGAGCTTCTCATGGTGGTCACCCACACTTGGCTCCATCCTCCCAGCTGGAGCTCTCACTGATGCTCCCTTGGGGATGGTTGCCTGGCTTCTCCAGGTTGGGTTTGGCTACACTTTGACCCTTTTGCAGTCAGTAGATGAACCAAGCTCATATGTTTTGATCCAGATCAGCCTGTAAATGCTTCCTCCAGCTCATTGTTGTGATAGCAAGGAACAGAAGCCACAGAGTTTCTCCTCCAAAAGCTTCCATCTCATGCAGGTTCCACCTAAATGGAGAGGTTGGAAAGCTACAGCTCAATGAATCCCAGCCTGGCAAAACAAGAGGAGTCAAGCACTGCTGGGAGAGGAGGAAACCTCTGCAGAAAGGGGAGCAACTGGGTGGGAATTAACTGGGTTGCAAGAGGAGAAACTGGCTTCTTTCATACCCTCTTGCTTATGGAGCTGAAAGGACTCAGAGCTCCCATGGCTTCTCAGTGGCATCAACAGATGATGAGGCTGTTAAGATTGGCAGAAGCTTCCCCAATGCCAGATGTCTTCAGTGGAGCATGGGCTTGGCAGGGCCATTTGCTTTGGCACAGCTTCAGCTGTGAGCCACTGAGGCACTGGCTGGAGCAAGCAGTCAGCTTGTTGGTGGCAGAATCCCAGCATGCTGGGGGATGGGAAGGGTCCTGCAGAGCTCCTCCAGCTCAAGCCTCTGCTAAAGCAGGTTCTTCTCACTCAGGGGAGGTTGGGAACCTCCTGAGGAGCCTCCACACCCTCCCTGGGCAGCCTGGGCCAGGGCTCCCTCACCTCAGCACCAAAGGAGTGGAACCAGAGGAGTGGAACCAAGTTCATCACCCCTTGTCTTGGCACTGGCCACCACAGAACAGTGTCACCTCATCCTCCTGACACCCACCCTTTTAGGTCCCACTTCAATCTCCTCCAGCCTGCCCAGCCCCAGGGGCCACAGCCTTTCCTCAGCAGGAACATGCTCCAGTGCCCTGAGCATCTTGCTGGCCCTGTGCTGGCCTCTCTGCAGCACTTCCCTGTCCCTCTGCAGCTGGGGAGCCCACAACTGGCCCCAGGACTCCAGATGAGACCTCACCAGAGCAGAGAGGGAGCAGAACCTCCCTTGACCTGCTGCCCACACTCTGCTGGATGCCCCCAGGCTGCCATTGGCTTCTTGGCCACCAGGGCACATTGCTGGCTCATATTTAGCTTATTATCAACCAGGACTCTCAGCTCTGTCTCCTGGAGCTGCTCTCCAGCAGCTCACCCCCAGCCTGGGCTGCTGCAGGGGCTTGTTCCTCCCCAGCTGCAGGACTCTGCCCTTGCCCTTGGTGACCCTCAGCAGGTTCCTCTGTGCCCAACTCTGCAGCTGGTTGAGATCTGGCTGCCTGGCAGCACAGCCTCTGGGCAATCAGCCAGTGCTCCCAGTTTGGTGCCAGCAGGGCACTTGTCCCTCTGTGCCCTCACCCAGATGCTTGATGAAGATGTTGACCAAGACAAGCCCCAGAACCCATCCCTGTGCAACTCCACTGAGCCACAGGCTTACTTCAAGCAGCTTGAGCTCTCCTCCAACCCTCCAGAAACCCACTTTTAGCCCTCAAGCTGCTTTTTCTAGCCTCATCTTTAGGATCCTGGAGCTCCCCCCTCAATCTCCTCTTCTCCAACCTAAACAGGGCCCACAGCCTTTCCTCAGCAGGAACATGCTCCAGTGCCCTGAGCATCTTGCTGGCCCTGTGCTGGCCTCTTTCCCTGTCCCTCTGCAGCTGGGGAGCCCACAACTGGCCCCAGGACTCCAGATGAAGCCTCAGCACATGTGGCAGAGCAGAGCAGAACCTCCCTTGATCTGCTGATGCTCAGGTGGTTTGCAATGGAGGTGGATCCTCTGCAGCTCATCCCCATCCAGTGCCAGGGTGACCTGGCCACCCTCTCCTACCCCAAGCACAGGGAGCAGATGGACAGTCACCAAGAGGAATAAAAGGCTTTGGGAGAGGACCTGCATCCAGGCAAGGTGAGATCTGTCTCCCAGCTCTGGGAAGTGGCTGAGACACCCTCAGCAGCTCCCTTAAACAACCTTGGGGCATGGAAGCAAGGCCAGAGGGTGGAAAAGTGCTTTTGCATGGAGGCTGAAGCAAGCAAGGAGCACAAGGAGGAATTCCCCCCAGCCCTTTGTGTGCTTGGAGATGTGCCCATGTCCCTTCTCACTGTGCTCACAGAAACCTCCAAAGAGATGCTGCTCAGCACCTGAGCCACTTCCACACTCAGGCTAAGTCCTAATTGCATTAATGGGAGACTAATCACACACCTAATGGCTTATTAGGAGCTAATTAGCTGGCAGCAACACTGAGAGCAGGGCAGAGCTTTCCATCAGTGCAGGGAGCATCCCAGCAGCTCCTGAAGCACCTCAGGTGTCACAGCATGGCTCTCAGGACATAGCTCCTAAACCCTCAGCAGAAACAGCCTCACACCTTCCTCCTGGGACAAATGAAACCTTGTTTCAGGGGCTAGAAGATGTATTTAGCAGCTCCCATAGTGCTGAGAGCACTTAGAAGTGGAGGATTGTGGCTTCAGAGGGCTTGTGGGGTGATAGCAGTATCCCAGCACCTTGAGTATGAGCAGAGGCAGTGGGGCCAAGCTGGGGCTAACTGGTGTGCATGGCAGAAAGGTAAGGATGGGTTATTCCTAGCTCAGAGGGTGCTGGGAGAGTGGGGTTTACACTCACTTCTCACTCCTGATGCTTGGCTTTGTTCTCTTCATGCTTTGTAGCCACTCATCCCTCAGGCTCCTCTTTGCTCCCAAGCAACAAGATGAGAAGAAACAGCCTCAAACTACCCCAGAGAAGGTTGAGCTTGGAGCTGAGGCAGAGCTGGTTCCTTCAGAGGGGTGTCAGCCCCTGTGCCAGGCTGCCCAGGGAGCTGGGGCAGTGCCCAGCCCTGCAGGGATCCCAAAGCTGAGGTGCTGAGGCCATGGGGTAGTGCTGGGCTGGGTGAGCTCAGGTCTGGGACTTACTCTTAAAAGCCTTTCCCAACCAAAATGAAGCCATGAAACAACCTCAGAATCCCTTCAGCAAGGCTCAAGGTGCCCAGAGGGAGACTTTTTGCCTCATTAACCATCAAATCACCATTGAAATCAACCCCCTGGAGCATGATCATGAGCTACAAGAGGTACATGCTGGACAGAGGGGGCTGTATTCCTCAGCTCTGCCCCCCAGTTGTGAAATGTCACCTTGTAGTGGCAACTCTTGGGAATGAGATGGATGTTGCTGCTGTTTGCTGTGTCTAAGGAGTGTTCTTTTATCTCTTGGTGTGTGTGTGTGTGTGCTGGGAAGGGAGATTCCCCCATGCACCCAGCCCTCTAATAATCAGCCTTCCCCCCTTCTAAGGATGCTGAGGCTGCCACATCTGGCTCCTCCCTCAATTAGGGATTTAAGCTGCTGGAGTTGCTGCTTTCCCCCTCTGAGATGTGATCTAAGCACCTCTGCAGCCCTTAAAGCAAAGAGATGGCTGGCAATGCCCAGGAGGAATGGAGCAGGGCAGTGCTGGGAGGCTTCATTGCCTTCAGATGGAATGCTAAGGGCTGACCATTTGTTTCCCAGTGCTGGAGAGGTGGTTTCTTTCCTCCAAATCAAACAGGAGAAGCAAAGTGAGCTTTGCTCCCAGGAATCCTTGATGAGAGCAGAGTAGGAAGGGTTTTCCCTTCACTGCCTCAGTAAAAAGGGAGAGGATTCCTTCAGCAAGTATTCAATGCACTTGGTAAACTCCTCTCTACTCCTCTCCCAAGAAGGGAAACCCACAGTGTGACAGCTCCAGGGAGAGGGACACAAAGCAACAGCACCCATGGACCCCTTTTGATGCCTGCTGGCATCATCTCTGCCTCTGAGAGCCACCAAACTGGGGCAAGTTGCTGACCCAAAGCAGCTGGGTCCTTGCCAAAGCCTGAGACCTGCTTGGTTCTTAAAGCCACATGTCAGTGAGCTCAGGCAGCTCTCTGTGTTTTAGGGGAAGGAGAGCAAGAGGTAAAGAGGATTCCTTGGCCCTGGAGGCTTGCCCTGCACTGTAATTGCATCAGGCAGACAGGAGGAGCATTGAAGGTGAACGTGGGCAGCATGTTTCTTGCTGTGTGAGGCAGGTATGCTCTATGTGGAGCATCATTCAGGGCTCAGAAGTGCCTGGCTGCTTGCCAGAATGAAGAGCAGAGTGAGGAGAGGCTTGAGAGATGAGATGGCAACTGAGAAGGGGCAGCAGCAAAACCTAAAGGCAGTCCCAGGTGATAAAAGCTGCAGAGGAGAAGGAGACATGTGGAGAGCTGGAGGTGACATCAGCTGCAAAGTCCCCCTAGGCTTGCAACCAGCTGTGATTTGCTTCACCTCCATTAACTCTGGGTGGAATAATCAGGTTTGCAAGGTCCATTAACATGCAGAGATCATCTCCATTGAAGTCCCTCCCTCCCTGCAGCAAGCTCCTGAGGGAGCTGTGCTTGGCACAGCTGCAAAACTAAAGGCCACCACCATGCATTCAGCATCCCAAGTGCTGGGGGAGGCACAAAGGTGTTTGCAGCCAGCCTGACACAGCAGCAGCAGCAAGCTCAGGTGATTTGGGTTGCTCTTATTGGTGACTCTTTGAGGATGATGCCTCCAAGGGATGGGGAGTGTAGCTTTGGCACCTCAGCCATGTCCTTGGCACCAGCCAAGGTGTCAAGGCTGCTTCAGAGCAGGCAAATCAAGGCTTTGATAAGTGGGTTTCTTGGTGTTTGCAGGCTGAAGCTGCCAAACCAAAGGTCCAAGCTGTGGGAAGCACCTTGAAATGCTCCCTCCTGGCTCAGACAAGCCATGGGTGCTTGGTTCAAACCTCTGAGCATGAGCTTGCACACCTCTGCCTGCTGAACACTGCTGTGGCAGGCATGTGCAGAGCCATCCTTAGCCCCTCTCTTGCCTTCCTGGGATGCTCAAGCTGTCAGCAGGCAGAGGGAGAGAGAAATGACCTCATTGCTTGTTCAAGCAGAGGAATCTGGGCCAACTTTGCTGCCAGCTGAGAAGAAATTGCTGCTGCAAGTCAGGCTTGTTGTTTGCCCAGGGGACAGCACAGTGCTGATTGTCAAGCTGTCTGCTGGGGGCTTCTCCCCTTTCCTTCAGGCAGTGCCACCAAGATGCTGCAGGGTCTTTAGCAGGCTCTTTCAATTACCAGCTTGCAGAGAGCTCCAAATCAAGCTGTGATCAGCACAGCAAAAGCCACTTGGGCTCTTTGTTCTAAGGGGTGGAGACTTCCTTGGCTTGCACAGAGTGTGACAGAGCATTAAAACACCTCTTAGATTGGGGGATAAATAAGAGCTGGAGCAGAAAGGCATGTGAATGTGACTCTAAGGACATTGAGCTGCTGCTTTTAGCTTCCTCTAGTAATTACTGAGTGTATGAACTTCTTACCCCTGCTTCATTTTCAGCTCCCTATTGGTTGTTACAGATGACATTGCTCTTTAAACCAACCCAAACCAGCCCATTCAAGCACTGGAAGGGGCTGCCTCTCTCCACACTGATGCTCTGGAGGAGCTGGAATGCTCCTTAGCTCCAAGTGTTGAGTGCTGTCACCCTTGAATCATTGGCTAGAGGAATCTGCTGCTTGATGACAGTGAGGTACCAGGTGAGGTTGGTGCTCTCCTGTGCCCTGGCTGTTAAAATCCACCTGGGATGATCTCTAAAAGGTCCCTTCCAACCCTATTATTGTGGGATGCTGTGGTCACACACAACAAGTCTTTGCCTTCCCAGCAATACAGGAGGGATCACCAGGACTTAGGTCAAGAAGGTGCAGCCCTTCTGGAGGGGCTGCTGTTGCTCTGTAGCTCATCTCAACAACAGACACAAGAAGGAGGATGTTAGAGGGGGGGTTTTCCCCTCCTTTATACTGTCTCCTACCATTGGAGATGAGTTGGTTATTGGACCAGGAGCCCTGAGTCCTGCTGCTCCACCACTTGGGTTGCAGCTTGGGGATGTGATTTGCAGCTGAAGTTAAACATGTTGGTTTAGGGGGAGGGTTTGTAGCAGACTGATCCTCCAAGGATGAGTATCTTTGTTCCTTGCCACTGTTCTCTAGGGAGAAAACAACCCTGAGAGGAGTTTCCCTCCCTCCCCATCCCACTGGAAGCTGGCTCAGCTGCCACTTTTGTCATCCTCTGCATGCCTACAAGCTAAAAATACCCTTTGTACAAGCAAGCTGCCACCCTTTAGCCCCTGGCAACTGGGCTCACAGGTACTCAGGAGCTGCAGCAAGTGACATGAGAGCTCCACAAACAAAACCTGAGTGAGACTGATGCTGCCACACTGCCAAACTCCTCCGTGGTGGGCAGGGAAAGGCTTTCAGAGCAGCAAGGAAAGGAATGCCAAGCCAACACATGCCTCCCAGAGAGGGGGGTGATGGTTGGCACTGGGCTCTTCCCCAGCTCAAGCTTGTCCTGCTTGACCCTCCAAAGGCTGGCTCTGCTCTGTGGCAAGGGATGCTCACAGTGTCTGAACCTCAAAGTGATCAGCACTCAGGGCAATCCCAAAGCCTGAAGACCCCTTGAAAACAGCTCCATAGCACTTCTGTGCTCTTCTGACCTCTTTTAGGTGGCTGTTGGGGTGGAGGTAAAATCTCAGGGGGTGAAGGGGAGAGTTCTTAAGCATCCCAGAGAGAAGGAAGGAGTGTTAGGGGATTGAAATCCTCCATCCTTGGATGATGGGGGGGATGGACACCAGCAGGAGCTTTAGTGGAGAGACCTTAAAGCAGGGGCAAATGTCTTGGAGGGAGCTGCAGGGAGGCAGATGCAGCTGCCTTTGTGATGACTCAGCTGCAGGGAGAGATCTGCAGCCTCCAGATCTCAAGGGATCTTTCTGCCAAAGAGGGAAAGGAAATATTTATAGTGGGGAAAAAAAGGGTTCAAAGGCAGCAGGGACGAGCTGCTTGTGTGAAAACAGAGGTGGGATGAGCCAGGCTGAGCAGTGAGGAAAAGTCTTAGCCTGTGAAATCAACCCCCTGAGTGTGGAAGGGTTGGAAAGCCCATCATTTGGGAGGCTCAGAATTGCACTGGGAGTGAGTTTCCTCCAGGGAGCAATCATGCAGGAGCTGAGACACATCTCTCCTGCCTCCCCACCTCTGCCTTTCACTCCCTTTCCTCATGGGGCAGTTAGCAAATGATTAGATTCATGTCCCCAGTGGTCTCATGATACCTCCCTTCAACCAGAGCTCCATGTCCCTACACAGGCAGGTGGGATATCCCCCAGGGCTGTTTGACCTCTGCAAGGAGGAGAATAGGATGCAGAGCAAAAGGAGAGCCAGAGGTTCCCAGAGGAGCTTGTCAGGAGGCAGAAAAGAACTCCAAAGGCTTTGTCTGGACTAAAACATCTGTCCTTTCAGAAAGGACTCCTGCCCACCTCTGATTTGATGTCCCTGGGTTGCACAACACCCTTTGCAGCTTCCAGGTGCTCTCCTGTGGCTGCATCACCTCCCTTGGGTGATGATCACATCAATGGCACAGCTGGCTGCACCCAGCTATCTCCTGGATGGATCCCCTGCCAAAGTCTTCCTCTGTCCACACTCAAGAAACCCAAGAGGCTTCTTTGTGAAGTGACCATTTAGCCCTAAGTGCAACTTTGCCAGCAGTTTGCTGTGATGTGGAATGAGGCAGCCAAAAGCAAGGGGAAATCCTCTTCCCTTTGTCCATGGGGGAAAAGAGATGCATTCTTCTTTAGAACAGAACTGAAAGCTCTGCAAGATGAAGTTGGATTCAGGACCAAAGCTGCAGATAAAATACTCCTGAGTAGCAGGAGGAGGGGAGAGCAGTGGATGGCATCTACTATGACTTCAGCAAGGCTTTGGACACTGTCTCCCACAACATCCTCATCAGAAAGCTCAGGCAGTGTGGCTGGGATGAGTGGAGGTGAGGTGGATGCAGAGCTGCTGAATGACAGAGCCCAGAGGGGGGTGATCAATGGCACAGAGTGGAGCTGGAGGCCTGTGGCCAGTGGAGTTGCACAGGGATGGGTTCTGGGGCTTGTCTTGGTCAACATCTTCATCAAGCACCTGGGTGAGGGCACAGAGGGACCCTCAGCAAGTGCCCTGCTGGCACCAAACTGGGAGCACTGGCTGATTGCCCAGAGGCTGTGCTGCCAGGCAGCCAGATCTCAACCAGCTGCAGAGTTGGGCACAGAGGAACCTGCTGAGGGTCACCAAGGGCAAGGGCAGAGTCCTGCAGCTGGGGAGGAACAAGCCCCTGCAGCAGCCCAGGCTGGGGGTGAGCTGCTGGAGAGGCCAGGCCAAAACTGAAGCAGCATCTTGGAGTCACAGAAGCAGCATGGAAGAGGTTTTCTCTCCCAAATGCTCCTCTAACATCTGTAACTCACTGTGTTAAAGACTTCTCCTAGTGCTAAACAAGGGGGAAACTCATTAAGTCCCACGAGGACACTGCTCCTGTCTCTCTCTGCAAGAGCCTTTGTGACAGATGAGCCTGGAAACTGATTTCACCCAACTAAATCTGCCTCAGTGAGAAAGCTTCACTCCTTCACACTTGGCAGAGTCATCTACTCTCATCATAAAAATAACTCAAGAGAGGATTGAAAACATTCTGTGTGAAGAGCAGGCAACAGTCTTAATTCTGCCCCAGGAAAACTCCATGTGCCATCACACCAGGGCTTGCTGCTACAGCTGTTCCCCCTCTAAGCACCCAGGGCTCTGTGCCCTTCTCCAGCCCTGAACTATCATCCCTCCCCCTCAGCCAGAGTCTGGCAGTGGCCTGGCACACTCAGCCCTGCTCAGTCAGGTCTCTTCTGAAGATGAATGATCCTATTTGATGGGATGACACGAGCCAGTAGCTGAGGCCATCTCCCAGATGCTTTAAGGGCAAAGCAAGGCATTGAATCTGACATGGATCATCTGCATCTGCAGGGAAGGAGAGAGAGATAGATTGCCTCATAATTAGCCCTGGCATGCTAATGACACTGAAGGCATTTCCAATCATCCCCCTGCCCAGTCCCCTGCATGAAATGAGGAGGCTGCAGCAGGAGACCTTGACATGCCAGAGGTGAAGTCTCAGCAGGACCAGCTGTGCAAGACTGTGAGGAGGATTTAGGCCTAAGGGATGGCATTAAATCCTTTCATATGAGTGCAAAGTACTGCTGCACTTTTGATTTGCACTTGATTTCCACAGTGAGGAGTTTCCAGGTTGTACCAGCCTGCATCACCCAGCCAGCTCTGTGGCTCACACCAGCCCTGCAAGGCCAGGAGAGGGATTCAGGCATCTGCTACCCTCTGCTGTCCTATTCCTGCTATTTCACCTCCCTTTAGCAGAGCCACTGTCATTTTCCTCTCTCTTTTATGTCACCTGCCATGGAGGTGTCACCATCCTTCACATAGAAGACACTGAGCCCTTCCAGCTGCCTTTGGGCTGAGCCTACTGACCCCTTCAAACCTCCTGCTCCCCCAGACCACTGGTATAAATCACCTCCATAGGAAGAATAACTGTGTTTCCCTCCATCCCACTGTCTTTTCTGCTTCCAGGATGGTCCCCCTGCCTCTAAGCCAACCCTTGTGCCACTGCTCCCTCTGCATCACTCACAACAACATGGCTCATGGGATAGCTGAAGTCTGACCTGCTGAGCACTTCTCTAGGTCTCACACAACAACTTGGCATCACCAGGGTTAATCCTGAGGTGTCACCAGTGCACCTCCTGCCTTTATTACCAACCCTTGACCCTTCAGAGAGGAAAAGGAGCCAAGAGATAAACAACAGCCTTGTTCCTTTGTTGTTGAATATTTATCACCACCAAGGTTATTTATCACAGGAAGGGATCAGGGCATAATTGCTGCTGAATGAGGCACTTTCAACTGCCTCCTGATGGCATCTGAAGTGTGGAGTCCAAAGTCAGTGTTGCCCATGGCTCTCATGTCAGTTGTTGCCCATGGCGGTGTCGTAGGCCGCAGCCTGTCCCAGGGGCTCAGGGAGACAACATGGGGGGTAAAGGCAGCTCTACACTAACACAGCTTCTGGAGAGATGGAGTTTGGGGTGAGAAAGACATGCTCAACTGACTCCTGATGGGATCTGAAGTGTGGAGTCTCAAGTCAGGGTTGCCCATGGCTCCCAAGTCAGTTGTTGCCCATGGTTGTGTTGTAGGCCGCAGCCTGTCCCAGGGGCTGAGGGAGACATCATGGGGGTAAAGGCAGCTGTACACTAACACAGCTTCTGGAGAGATGGAGTGTGGGGAGAGACAGACATGTTCAGCTGACTCCTGATGGGATCTAAAGTGTCCTTGTCTCTCAAGTCAGTGTTGCCCATGGCTCCCAAGTCAATTGTTCCCCATGGCAGTGTCGTAGGCCGCAGCCTGTCCCAAGGGCTCAGGGAGACATCATGGGGGTAAAGGCAGCCCTGAACTAACACAGCTTCTGGAGAGATGGAGTGCGGGGACAGAGAGACATGTTCAACTGACTCCTGATGGAATCTGAAGTATGGAGTCTTTCTCTCAAGTCAGTTGTTCCCCATGGCGGTGTTGTAGGCCGCAGCCTGTCCCAGGGGCTGAGGGCGATATCATGGGGGGTAAAGGCAGCTCTGAACTAACACAGCTTCTGGAGAGATGGAGTATGGGGAGAGACAGACATGTTCAACTGACTCCTGATGGGATCTGAAGTGTGGAGTCCCTGTCTCTCAAGTCAGTGTTGCCCATGGCTCTCAAGTCACTTGTTCCCCATGGCCATGTCATAGGCCGCAGCCTGACCCAGGGCTGAGGGAGATATCATGGGGGGTAAAGGCAGCCCTGAACTAACACAGCTTCTGGAGAGATGGAGTGTGGGGAGAGTCAGACATGTTCAACTGACTCCTGATGGCATCTGAAGTGTGGAGTCTCAAGTCAGTGTTGCCCATGGCTCCCAAGTCAGTTGTTCCCCATGGCCATGTCATAGGCCACAGCCTGTCCCAAGGGCTCAGGGAGACTTTATGGGGGTAAAGGCAGCTCTACACTAACACAGCTTCTGGAAAGATGGAGTGTGGGATGAGACAGACATGTTCAGCTGACTCCTCATGGCATCTGAAGTGTGGAGTCTTTCTCTCCAGTCACTTGTTCCCCATGGTGGTGTTGTAGGCCGCAGCCTGTCCCAGGGCTGAGGGAGATATCATGGGGGTAAAGGCAGCTGTGAACTAACACAGCTTCTGGAGAGATGGAGTGTGGGGAGAGACAGACATGTTCAACTGACTCCTGATGGCATCTGAAGTGTGGAGTCTCAAGTCAGTGTTGCCCATGGCTCCCAAGTCAGTTGTTCCCCATGGCGGTGTCATAGGCCGCAGCCTGTCCCAGGGGCTGAGGGAGATATCATGGGGGGTAAACGCAGCCCTGAACTAACACAGCTTCTGGAGAGATGGAGTGTGGGGAGAGACAGACATGTTCAACTGACTCCTGATGGGATCTGAAGTGTCTTTAGAAGGTATCATGATCTCAAGAGACTTAGCTCTATCTTCCATGCCCCTCAAGGGCTGCAGAAGGGGCATAGTCACTTTGTGTTAACAGCATAGAGGGATCAGGACCTCATGGCTAAGAGCCAGCCACAGTCATAAAGCACTTTTTTTCCACTTGTAGCCCTGCTGTATTTTTCTGGATGCCCCTAGGGCCATCCCATGGGACTAGGACACCTTGTCATTCACTACAGAACCTGATGATGGCTTGTTTAATCTCCACCAGAGACCAGCCTTGAGCACCTCTATCTCCTTGTGCATCCAGACTTAGATGTACCCCAGCTTCTGGCAATCCAGCTCTCCCCAGACAAACACATCCAGTTTCAGGGGCTTTGATGTGAGGACATCCAGACTGAGGGATGCTGAGAGATCTGCCAGCAAGGAGGAACAGCAGGAATGGTGCCAGTGGCAATAAGTGGGTCTGTGTTTGTACAGGATAATAGGATGCTCCTCCATCCCTTCACCCCTGAAGACCAAGGGATGCATCCTTGATGCCAAATGCCCCCAAATCCCTCCCTGCCAGCCACAGCAACCCAGGGAATGATCTTTCCACATCCTCCCTGAAGAAGTGCTTGTGCTGCCTCTAAGAGAAGCAGATGAATGACAATGGATCCCAGCTCAAGCAGGGTAGGAAGGCTTGTTGCCTCTGGTATCTCCTCTCACAGCACACATGCAGTGACTGCTACCCACGTTTTCTGGGAGCTCCCAACCACATCCCTTAAGGAGCTGATGAGTTCAAAGGAATGCAAGGCTAGGGAAGCTCAGAAATGCCACACCTGCCTCAAACCATGTCTATTTTCAGCTTGGTTCCCTCAGGACATGAGCTCCATGGGCAGCCTGGCCTGGCTGGTTGTCTTCTTTAGCCCAGAGTGGAGATCTCAAAGGTGTTATCAAGCTCCTGCAGGTTTAAGGGGGGGAAAGAGGTGATCAGGGAGAAAAGGCAAAGCTCAGGCTGCAGCAGGCAGGAGGGAACACACAGCTGTGTGCCATAAATCCAAAGGAAAGCTGCTCACAGGAGCCTGTGTCCTTATCCCAAGTGATTTCAGGCCACACTCAGGCTCAAATCTGTCAGGACAAAAACCCCCTTGAGGTGTAGGGTTTAGGGTGATTTGATTTGCCTTTTCCTTCTGAAGGAACACTAAGATTCCATCCATCCCATTACTCACCAGAGCAAAGCTTTCTCCATAGCCACAGCCTGAAAACAACCAACCTCCAGAGACTTTAGCTCAGCCCTGCCCTTTCCTTCTGGCCAGGACCTCAACCCCTCCCAACCATGAGGCTGGGATGAGTTCTTTCCCTGCTTTTCTCATGCTTTCATCATTCAGGGAGGTCAGAGAGGGAAGGTTGGCATCCCTTGTTAGGATTCTCCCCAACAGTAATTGCTGGGTGCTTTCTCCTGTCTCTTCAAGTTGGTGCCTGCTCTGTATTTCTGTTGCATCTCCACTCAAGTGGTGGGTGGTTTCTGACTTCTTTTGAGCTTGTGTTGCTTTCTCATCTACACATTCTTGGGTCTCACAAGCCAGTGGGATGATTTGAACCCATTTACCCCCAAAACACTTCTCCATCCCCCTACCCCTCACCTCCACAACCCCTGGTACAAGCAGGGAGGGGTTTTTTTAGCTTGACTCTTCCCAACTTGCTGCCTGGCCCTATGATTTAACTGCTCCTTCATCCATGGTCACACCTTGCTCTCTTTTTGCTCAGCAGCTTTTGGCATTCCTCCCTCTGAGGTGTTTGGTGATGTGTTATTTCCCCTCAGAACCACAGTTCCCTGTGTCCTTCAAGGCTTTCACTCATCTCCTCCACAAACCAGTTCTAGGAACCCTCCATAGCTGGAGATCCTGGAGTCTTCCCTCTTCACTTAGGAGGCAAAATCATTCTCAGTGGAGGCCTCTGGCTTTGCCCTGACTCTTGATCCACCAAACAAGCCTCCCATAGTGCTCTCACCAGCCTTCTCCTTCCCTCTGATTATCTCTTCTACCAGGATGACTCTAGTGGAGTCTCCTCAGGAGGTTTCCAAACCCACCTGGACACATTCCTGTGCCTCCCTGATGGAGGGGGAACCTCCTTTAGCAGGGAGTTGAGCTGGATGAGCCCTGCAGGTCCCTTCCAGCCTTCACCATTGGGAGATGCTGGGATTCTGTGTGTAGTGTGGCCTGTCCAGATGGTCCCCAGAAGAAGCCCAAAGAGGCTGAGGTGGGCAGGAGATGTGATGATGCCCAGCCTGTGAGCCATCACTCAGGTGACAGGGAGAAGCAGCAGAGGGCTTGTTGCCATGGGAACAAGGTGTTGCCACACTGTGCAGTGGGGCAGGATGAGCCTCTGGCCAGACTTTGGGGGATTCAGAGTGTTGGGGACCATGTGGATTCTGATTTTGCTGCTTTGTAGCAGCTCAGGTAAAGGATCACTATGGAGGTGCATATATTCTGCTCTGAGGCTTTGGAGGGATGCAAGGAGCCTTGGAGAGGAGACCAGAGTGATGTGAACACCCTGCAAGCTGAACCTGAGCATTGCCCTTCTTCTTTTCCCCTAGGACAGCCAACATCCATGCCCTGGGACCTACCAGCCACCTCCAGCTGGGAACACCAAGGAGGTGAGATCTGTAACCTCTGCTGCTGGCTCTCCCTGACTGACCCCTGTGCTCCTCTTTCCTGGGTGAAGTCATCTCCCCATCCAGCCTGTGCCCAGGTGTTGGTGAGAGGACTCTCTCCTCACTGCCCACTCTGCCAATGACCTGGGCAGAGGGATCTGACTTCCCAAGCAGAACCAACACAGCCCATTCTCCACCCCCACAGCCTCACTTCTTGGCACTTACTCCCACAGCCCCAGCCATTTCTCTCCTCTGAGCACACAAACAACTTCAAGTCTCCTTGTAGGATGGTCCCAGTGGGGTTGGGTTCATCCACAGAGGTTCCCAGGCTGCTCCAGTGGTTTCCCAACCTTCCTCTCTCCTCAGCTCCAGGCCTGGGTGGGTTTTCTTTGCAATGCTTTGATGTGTCCCCAGCTTTTACCTCTCTTTCTCTGGCCTAGGTCTTGTCTTCATCCACATGGAGAGCAGCCTGTATTCTCTACCCTGCAGCCCTATTGAGATGGAGGAGGCTGATCCCACCTACCAATGGGTACAGGACAGGACAGGTAAGGTCCCAGCTGCTAAATCAGGAGCAAGAAGCTGTGGTGGGCTCTGAGAGAGAGAGGTAGAAGGGCAAACAGCCACCCAAGGAAGGAGCAGGTCTGTGAAGGAGATGAGGGGCATGTGATGAGGGATGTCATGAGATCACATGTGTTGGGAGGTCCCTACCATGAGGTTATGGGGTAACAGTGTATGGGGTAAGATCTAAGAAGGTCTGAGAGGTTCTGTGAAGAAAGCTTTCAGGCATTCAGAAGGTTCTTTGGCAGAGGAGAGGGCTCTGGGTTTCTTAATAGCTTCTTCCCTCTCCCCCAGAGAAGAACAACCTTGGGATACTCATCAGCAGTTTAAGGACACCAAATCTGAGGCAGTCCAGCAGAGCATGACACAACCAGCCAGGGACTGAGGCAGCCAGCTCCTGCCATTCACCACCAACCCTTCTGTCTCCTGCAGTAGCCTCCAAGTCATTCTCAGTCACCAAAGAGGGACATCTCATCTTCCAACACTTCCAAGCAGGTGACAGTGGCAAGTACTCCTGCACCATCTCCTACATGAAACATGGGGTTCCTGTGTCCCAAGTGTTTCACTACAGCATCCTTGGTGAGTGTAATAAGAGGGAGCAACTCCACAAAGGTGGGGAAGCCATGGGATGAGACCACACTCAGCTCTGGCTGAGGGAGCTCTGTCTTAGCAAGGGGAAAAGAAGCAGGGAGCTTTCAGGGTTTTCTCCCACAGGCTACCATGTGCTTGGAGGCCTGGAGACTGTGCTGCTCTTCCACAGCAAGCTCTGTGAGAAGGAGTGGATCAAAAGGTTCCTGTGGAGCCTCCAGGAGAAGCTGAAGCAGCTGGAGATGGAGCAGCACTGCAGATTCCAGCTCTCTGGCACCTTCTGCTTCTCCTCACTCAGCAGCTCTTTGGAGGAGTTCATCATCCAAGTACAGCTAGAAGGTAAAGCCACAGGCCAAAGCACCTCAGCAGAGTCCTCAGGGGACAACAGGGACAGTGGGGTGGAATGAGAAGGGTTCAGGCAGCACAGTTTGTGCTTTCAGAGGGGAAAGAGAAGCAGCACAGGGCTGAAGGGGCCTCTTGGAAGACAGTGGTGGCTAAGGGCTACATTTCATCAGGGCTTTGCTCATCTCCTGAACTGCAATGGTGATTCTCCATCCTCTAGTGTCCCCCTTTGGCTCCCACTGGGACAAAGCCTGCAAGTCCCAGCACATGGAGACAGTCACAGAGTGCTACCAACAAACAGTGCAGCAGAACCTTGGGCAGGTAAGCTGCAGGCTCAGGGTAGCCACAAAGGAAGGGGCATGGCACAAGGGAGGGTGTGCAACCAAGGACACTCTTTCCAGGCTCAGGTATCTTCAGCAGTGCTGGAATGAAGAGAAGCACCCCTGAGGGTTTGCTCAGTCTCCCTGAAGCCCACTTCAGGCTGGTGTGCAGTGCCTTGGCTCTCAATTTGAGCACTATGGCACTGAACCTCTCAGCTTCCCTCTCAGACCCCCTACATTGCCTTATCAAACTCTTCCTCTCTGTCCTCCACAGGTCCAACTTGCCTTAACCAAGTTCTTCAAGGAGCACAAGTCCTTCCTCATCTCTGGGGCTGATATCCCCAGCATCAACTTCACCACTGAGTTTGTCAGCTCCTTAAAGACCCAGCAGTGCAGTGGGGGCTATGGGCAGAGCAAGCAGATGCCAAGATGTCTTGACTGTTGCAGTAAGCCAAGAATCCTCTCTTCTTCTCCCTCACTTGTCTCTTCCCCTCCCCACACACAGCTTCATGTTGCTGGCTCTTTCCTTCTCTCTCCATTCACACCCAGCCCAGGGAGTGTAAAGGACTGAGCTTTTAAGCACCATAGCTCAGCATCCCTTTGTTGAGTAGAACTTTAGCAAGCAGCAGGTGCTTAGAAAGGCTTTTCTATGTCTCCTCTCCCCAGTTGTGTGCCCACCAGGGATGTTCAGCCCTCCTAAGAACAGCCAGTGCTTCCCATGCCCTACTGGGACTTACAGCCCAACCTATGGGGCATCATTCTGCACCCCCTGTAAGGACAGCATGATCACCAGGGCACGAGGTGCCAGCTCCATCACTGACTGTGTCAAGGAGGAAAGGACCAAGCAAGGTACACAGGTCATCTGCAGGGCAGGGTGGGGGGCTCTGAACTAAAAGCAGGCACTACAGTGGGATCACAGAGCAGCTGCCCCAAATATGTTGGCCATGGCAACTTCTACAGCCCTTTGGAGACAGCTCTTTCTTCTATCACCACCCCTGAAGAGATCACAGTTCCCTTGCTGCTCCTCACACCAAGCCACTCTCATTTCTCTCCTCCTTGGTGGCCTCAGCTTGGGATAATAGAAGAAGCCTCAAGTTGCCCCAGGGGAGGTTGAGATTGGAGCTGAGGCAGAACTGTTTCCCTGAGAGGGGTGTCAGCCCCTGTGCCAGGCTGCCCAGGGAGCTGGGGGAGAGCTGAGGGATCCCAAAGCCATGGAGCTGAGGTGCTGAGGGCCATGGAGTAGTGCTGGGCTGGGCAGGGTGAGCTCAGGGCTGGGACTCCAGCAGCTTCAAGGGCTTTTCCACCCAAAATGATTCTCTGATTCTGCCAATCTCACTGCTGAGAGTGATGGAGGTCACAACATCTCTGCCTGTCTCCAGGGCTGGGGAGAATTAGCAGCAGGGTTATCTCCAGGGCCTTTATAGCCCTGGGACTTCTCCCTTTCAATCAATGCCACCTATTTCTCTCTCCTCAGCTGTTTCCATCGTGCACAGGATCCCACTCTTGCTTCTTATCATCTTGCCAGCATTCCTAGCCATGAACTTGCTCTTCATCTTGTAAGTCTGAGCTCCTTCTCCCACCATGGGACACTTGGAGGGTGGTTTATTGGTGTTGAGTCCCCCAGCTCTACATTCCTCCTTGGGAAAGGAGGTGAAGGAAAACCTGTGACACCAAAGGGTGGTGGCATGGTAGAATAAAGGTGTAGGAGACCCACAGCTGGGATAATCCTTGGCAATAGCTTCCACAGCCATACAGGGAGTGGTTGGGTATGGCCCTGAGGAATCCTGGCCCTGAAGTGCTGGCTGGCTGGTGTTGGTTCCTGAAGTTCTCACTAGGAGCCTCTGTCTCTCTGCAGCACCTCATGTTTCTGCTTCTATCAAGAGTACCAGATGTCATCTCCAAGAGCTCCCAAGAAGACAGAAAGCACCATGAGGATGGAGATAGGGAGCAGTTCCTGCAGGATCCCCAGGCAGGACCCTCAGACCAGCCCTGATGATGAACCTGCCATGGCCACCAGTCATCTGGTCACCATCACACCCCATGAGGAGCACACCCCATCCCCTCCTGTCATTACTGTGACTGATGAGACCAATCCTCTGCTGCCACTGGAGAATGGAAAGGACACATTTTGACATCCCCTCCCTGTGCATGACAGCTCTGAGGGACCACCACTGGTCCATTCTGTGTCCCCAGCCACTTCACACTGGCTGTAAGATCCAGGAGGAGAGAAGAGGGATTCCCTTCTCCTCCTCTCTGCATCCTTCTTCCCAAATAGCTTTAGGACTCCAGCCATTCCTTTTGCTAATAAAGATTCTCTCCTACCTGCATCTCTCTGCACTGCTGGATGCTCCAGCCACAGCAGGACTTGGGGGTTATGAGGAGGACACCTATCATATAGATTGAATCAAGCATTTGTCTTGTGGAAGGCACCATTCCCAGTCAATCCTGTACTAAGGAATGGCTCAGTCTCTTCTCTACTCACCTTTATGATACACCTCTGAAAAAGCAGCTCCTGAGAAGACCTGAAGCCAGAGCATCTGAGCCAAGGATGCAGCAGGAGGAGGCTCAGCCTCAAACCTCTTCATTTGCACAGCCAGGCCTTGCCATGAGTGGGATACAAGCCTTCAGGAAGGCTTCCCACCTTCATGGCCTCAAAGAGGAGATGAACATCTGTAGCTACAACTTCCCTGAGCCCAGCAGCTGTTGGAAAGCCCAGGAGAGGGCAGCAGTGCAGTGTTGGAAGCTCCACTCCAGCACAGAACACACTGCTCAGGGTGATTTCTAGCAGAAACAAGGTTCTGGATCCCAAATGCAAGCAAGATAAGGGACTTGCTCTTCTTCTTAGCACACAAGAAGCCAACTCAGTGGCAGAGGCAGTGCTTCAGGTCTTGTGTTCATTGTGGCAGTTTCAGGAGCAGTATGTTGTTGTCCCTCCAAACTTAGCAGAAAGTTTGGGCTGACAACACTTTGCCAAGGGCCAGCAAGGGAAGAAATGGTGTGATTCAACCCAACAGCAGCCAGGACTCAAGTAGGAATGGCAGAAGCTACCTTGGAGAAGCTACCTGAGAGGAGGGACAAGAGCAAAGTGGGCTCAGGTGTGTGTGATGCCTGAGGGGAAGGGGATTTGAGTCTTGAGGTGGGAGCTGCAGGCAGATGATGAGAAGAGCTAGTGGTTAGCTGAGTTCTAAGGTTGTTCTGTTCTCCAGAGCTCTTGGCCAGCTCCTAAGGCTCCTCTGTGGGGCTGCAGCAGGTGATTAAACACAGTTTTGGCATCAGCAGACTGAAGGTAAGGGGGGGAAAAAGCCTGTGATGGGGGTGTGGGTTTACAGGGTCTCTGAAGGAGGGGGAGTGGAAACCTGGAGTAAAGCCAGAGCAAAACTGTGGCCAGTTCTGGGCTCTTTAGTTTAAGAGTGATAGAGAACTTCTGGAGAGAGGCCAGTGCAGTGCTACCAAGATGCTGAGGAGGTTGGAGCATCTCTCTGATGAGGAAAGGCTGTTCAGCCTGGAGAAGGGACCTCATCAATGCCTCTAAACATTGCAAGGATGGGTATTGAGAGCATGGGGCCAAGGTTTGTCCTGTGGTGGCCAGTGACAGGCCACCACAAGCTGGAACCTGACTGGAATAGAAGGCCCAGCAATGGGGAATGAGATTGCTTCCTTGGCACAGGCTGGGCTGAGGAGGCAGCAGCAGCTGCTGCCCAGTTTCACTCCCCAGCTCAGCTCACAGGGAACTATTCTGACTAATGTTGAATTAGCAGGTGTGTGCTGGAGGCTGTGGGTGGAAGTCATGGTTGTCCCCTGGCTGTGTGGGAGGTGAGTTGGTGGGAAGGGGGAGGAGTTGAGTCCCAATACAGGCTGATTTTTAAGCCCTTGCAATGAAAGGCCAAGCAAAAAGCATGACAGAGAAATCCCTCAGAGCCAAATCTCCTCCAGGGAGGCTTCAAAGAACTGAGGCATGGAAAGAGTTTAAGAGGCAGGTAGGTGATGTCCAGCTGATGAGCCCCAAACAAGTGTGCCACACACATCTCTCTCAATACCCTGTCATGGGGTTGCTCCAAAGCCTCTTCCACTTTGTTTTAGGAGTTCCTGCATCTTTCCTCCATGGCTTTCACACAAACATGGACTAAGATGCTGCTCCTGTTCTGGGTTTCATCCAAAAAGCCACTCATGGGAGCCTTAGCATCAGGAGATGTTTGTGTCAGCATGTGTTTAGGTTCTTCCCTGGCCTGGGGGATGGAAGAGAAAGCCTTTCAGGAAAGGGATATTGTTTGGTGAGGAGTGCAAAGGCAGAAAGTGGCAGCCACAGAGTCATTTGTCATCAGCAGCTGTTATTTAACCAGCCTGAGAGAGCTAATTGATGCTTCTGTTTGCAAGCAGTCCTCTTGCAAGTCCTCTTACTTCTGTCCCATTCCCAAAGCAGGGCAACTCTGTGCATGTCATAGGAGCTCTTCAGGAGGAACTTGCCAACTCCAGTTCCATTTTCCCAAGGTTCTCCATGAAATGCCACTCAAATAAAAGGTCAGCTCCATATAATTGAAGCCTAAAATCCAACTAGAAGCCTGTGATCAGCTCTAGGAGGGGGAGAAAATCCAAGGGGGGGGGAATGGGAGCCATAAAGCAAGCACTGGATCACTGGATCCACAAGAGATCAGCATGAAATAACCAGCCCCTTGAGTTCTGTATCTAGGGATATGTTTGCCTCTGAAACTAAACACTTGGCTGCAACTTGTGGAGGTCACCAAGACAGCCCAGTGGGGAAATGCTGAGTGAAGCTGCTGCTCAGTTGGCTGCAGGAGCCTCAATCCAGCCTAGAAGAGCTTTAATCTCCCCAGGAAATCACAACCTTCTCCCTAAGCTCCAAAACACCTTTCCTTGCACATGCTTCTTCCCTCATCTTCCTCTCTCCCATCAGTGGCTGGGTAGGTCAAAGTACCTGTTGGCTTTGTGTGCATTTTGCAGTTGCTGGGTGGAGACCTTGGTGCTTCTGCACTCCCAACTGTTTGTCCTCATGTAGCTTTGCTTGAATCCAGACTCATCCCAATGAAGCAGGAGCTGGGTGAAGGAACCAAAGCCATATTGAAGGCAGACCTTAAAGTAGAGTTGCCTTGAAGTCTGTGAGGTGAAATGGGGCTTCCCCAGACCCCACCCAACAGGGCATGAGGAGCAGTGCAGGATTGGGCCCTGAGTTGCATGGTGGGGTCTATGACAACCTTCCTTCTGCATCAGAGCATCTCTTGTTGGGGAGGGTCTCAGGGAGCCCAGGGTGAATCCAGGTGGAAGGAGGAGGAGGGGAGAGACCCTCATGAGGACAAGGAACTTCCCACATAGTGCCAGGAGGGTTGGGAACCTCCTGAGGAGGAGCCTCCAAACCCTCCCTGAGCATCCTGGGCAAGGGCTCTCTCACCTCAACACCAAAGGAGTGTTGAAGAGCATCAGTGAAGCTCTCTCAGCACCAAGCTCTGGAGGCTCACAGGCCTTGCTGGTTGAAATGACATGTGGGAACTTGCCCAGCACAAAGGAGAGCAAGTGGGATCCTTTGAAGCTCAGATCCCTTCCCCAGTCAACACCAGCAGGGCCCACTCAGCTCATGGGATGTCTCATTCAAGAGCATCCCTGGGCAGAGGATGTGTTGCAATCCAAACCCTTCTGAGGCAGTAGCTCAGGCCAGAAGGGCCAAACCTTATAGAAACATTAAAGACCTCCCCTTCATCTGTCCCACAACCCTGAGATGGGGGGATGTGAAGGCAGAAAATGAGGGTCTGGCTTTTGCTTGGCACGTGGCTGGTGTGTGGGTGCAGGAGGGGACGTGGCACTGTGGGTGGGGTGCCAGGCTTGGCTGTTCTCTGGCTGCACAGAGAGCCCCAAGAGAGGAAGAGGTTGCTGGAAGAGTGCAAACTGAGCTTTGCTTGGCCTTTCTCAAGCCAGGCTTGTGCAGAACTAAGCCAGGGAAAAGGCCTGAAGCCAGCTGAGGGCTTCTCAGTGCTACAAGCACCACCAGATGCCATCATCCTAGGTAGGATCACTGTGGCCAGGTTCCTGTCATCTTCAGTGTGAAGATATTCCTTCTGCTTCCTTCTCCTCAGGGTGGAGGAGATGGTAGTGCTGAGGTTGATGTTCCCAGCCCTTTGCCTCTCACCCCCACACCCCCAAGTGCTTTTAGCAGCCATCAGGGATCCTGAGCTGCATCAACACTTCTGAGTGAGGGAGCTCCATCCAGACACCTCCTCCAAGCTCTAGGGGTGGAAGGCTTGTGCCTTAAGGCTATCCCCTTCTGCCACAAGGTTCTTTGTGCTGCCAGGGCTTCATCTTCCTTTGCTAGGCAGGATGGAAGGGCTGGAGGTGGAAGCAGGGAGTCCTGCAGGTCTGCCACGTTGTTGGAGCTGACCCTTTCTCCTTGAGGACTCAAGCTGCTGTAAGCTCAGCCTAAAGACCTGCTTGGATGTTTCTTTCTTATTCAAATTGCTTGATGCCAGCCCTGTATTAATTCCCTGGGACTCCAGAACAGCTTGGATCTCAACTATCCCCTTCACAGCACAGCCACACACATGGCAAACAGCCTCCAGGCAGGGATCTAGTGGAGAAATCGAGTTGTTTCTGCTCCTCTTGTGCTGTGAGATGGACTTGACCATTGCACCTCAGCCAGCACCTCCAGAGAGATGCAGATGGGCTGGTTTAGGGGTGCAGAGGGAGAAGCTGGGAGGCCCTGAGGAGATGCATCAAGGGTTGGCTCAGGGATGAGCTCCAAAGGTGGTGAATAGCTCCAGGATCACTGCTGGCTGCAGGATCCTGCTTCTCAAGTCATGCTTTCTTGTTTGGCTTCCCTTAGAGCCCCCAGTCCAGCTGCAGCTGAGGGCTGTGCCTGCCAGATCAGAGCTTTCCAGGCAAAAGGGCTGCTCAGCTGGCAATGCCAAGGATGAGCTGTCACCTGCAGCTGTGAGCTGGCTTTGGGAGGAAGGTCCTTGCTGCAGGTTCCCTATCACAGACAACTCCTGCCAAGAAGTCCCAAGGAAGTGAGAAACCCAGATGTGAACCTTCCCCAGAGGAGAAAGTCACCCTGCCAGTGCTTTCATCCTTGAGCTGGAGCCTGAACTCTTTGAAGAAAGGAGATGGAGAGACCTTTCTCCTCAGCCAATGCATCACACAAGTGATTTGCTTTGATCTTATCCTGAGTATTCATGACTACAGAGCTGCTCCACCACCTTAGGTAGAGCAGAGAGTTAACTAGATGGCTAAAGGGCTGTGTTGGCAGCTGCTGACAGGAGGCAGCAGTTCATTAGCAGTGGCCCTGTGTCATTTGGCATGTATCTTTTCTTTCAAGCCCAAAAAAGGACCACTGTCAGCTTGGGTCTGCTCTTGCATCTCCAAGGAGACAAGCTTGGGTCATATGCAAGGTGCAGGGAGGTGATTAGTGCACTCTGCTCACTGCTGGATGAGTTCTCAGCTGGAGGCTGCCCACTTGTGAGCATTGCACCTTAAAAGAGAGCAGAAGACACCTCTGGAAGGGGACTCTGAAGCACAGAGAGGGTGAGGACCCTCCCCAAGGCTGTGATGCTCACCCCCAGAGCCCAATGGCTGCTTGTGTGTCTCCTTCAAGTGTTTGCAACTTCCCTTGAGTCTCTTCAGTCCCCCCACTCAGGGAAACAATCCCCCTCTTAATATGCTGTGGAAGAGGCTCCCCAGGACCTGCAGCCCCTGAGAAGCAGCAAGAGAGGCTGAGTGCCCAACCTCAGCTCCCTGTGAGACCCTCACTGCACCCTTGGGGACTCCCCTCAGTGAAACACATTTAACCTGAGCAGGAACCACCTAGAGCTGGAGTTTTAGACCCCACCAAGTGCCCAAGTGGCTCTTGGTGATTGAGACCATATTCTGGGGCAGCTTTTCTCTGAGACAGAGCTATCCTGGGTAGGAAGGTGCTTGGTTTCTTTGCACAGCCACTTAGTTTGAGGAGCTCAACACACCACCATGGTCACATTTCTCTCTTCTTTTTCAGCTGTTGCCTCTTTCCTGTGTCCTCTTTGGTTTTTAAGGTGGAGTTGTATCCTGCTAAGCATCCTCTGACCTCTCCCATGGTGATTTGTCTGGTAGGTGCTGAGCAAAATCCACTTCCAACCAGCTGAGAGTGACAGAGGGCACATAGCTGCACTTCCCTTGGCTTTACTCACTGAGCTGCTTTTGCTGGTGCTCAGCAGGACACAGAGTCCAACTGGAAGGTGTTGCCAACACTGAAACACTCTTTTAGCCTGCTTTGGAGTTTCCCCTTGGCACATTTGTGCTGTCCCATCTGCTTCCCCTGGCTACAAATCCCCATCTGAGCCTGGTAAGTGCAGAGCCTTTGCAGTGGAAAGGGGGGGACTCAAGTCTCCTAAGAGCACTCAGACCAGTAGGGAACATCTCACCCTGGTTGAAGAAGCCATAATGAAGGCTCCCAAAGCATTCACTTGGGAAGTGCTTTTAGCCTGGGTGGTTTGGTCTCCTGGGGAAAGCAGCAAGTTGAAACAGTGAGCTATAATTACCAAGTGACAGCTTAAATAATGTGAGGGAGCTGGGAGGCTGGAGACTCATCCTCTCTCCCAGTGGAGCCTGTGGGGGTGGGCAGACAAGGCAAACACTGCCAGAAGGAATTAGTCTCTGTCTCACATGGGAACATGTCAAACAGCTTTTGAGCAGAGGCTCAGCTCTGGGCCAGATGACTGCAGGGAGAAACGTGGTCAGTTTGGTACCCAGGGCTTGGTGTTTTCCCATTCCATGGCACAGCGTGTACTGGGATCACACAATCCCAGTGTGGTGGGGGTTGGGAGGGTCCTGCAGAGCTCCTCCAGCCCAAGCCCCTGCTCAGGCAGCTTCCCCTGGCTCAGGGGGCACAGGAACGTGTCCAGGTGGGGTTGGGAACCTCCTGAGAAGGAGCCTCCACACCCTCCCTGGGCAGCCTGGGCCAGGGCTCCCTCACCCCAGCACCAAAGGACTTGCTCCTTGTGGTTTAAGTGGAACTGTTTGTGTTCCAGCTCATGTCCATCACCCCTTGTCCTGGCACACTTGACTTTGTGTTGGCCAGAGTCCTCTTGAGCTTCTCTTCCCCTTCAAACCTCTGAGGGAAGTCAGTCAAGGGCAGAGACTTGGACTGTGAGGAAGAGTTGGCTGAAGTGTTGCCATCACACTTGATAGGTCAAGTTTATGTCCACAACATTGCCTTTCATTCCTCTTCTCTTCTCCTCTTCTCTTCTCCTCTTCTCTTCTCTTCTCCTCTTCTCTTCTCCTCTTCTCTTCTCTTCTCCTCTTCTCCTCTTCTCTTCTCTTCTCCTCTTCTCTTCTCTTCTCCTCTTCTCTTCTCTTCTCCTCTTCTCTTCTCCTCTTCTCTTCTCTTCTCTTCTCCTCTCCTCTCCTCTCCTCTCCTCTCCTCTCCTCTCCTCTCCTCTCCTCTCCTCTCCTCTCTTCATTGCTCTTCCTTCTCTTCACCTCATTTCTCATCATTCCTCTTCCTCCTCTTCCTCCTCTTCCTCCTCTTCCTCCTCTTCCTCCTCTTCATTCCTCTTCATTCCTCTTCATTCCTCTTCATTCCTCTTCATTCCTCTTCATTCCTCTTCCTCCTCTTCATTCCTCTTCCTTCTCTTCTCTTCATTCCTCTTCCTCCTCTTCCTCCTCTTCATTCCTCTTCATTCCTCTTCATTCCTCTTCATTCCTCTTCATTCCTCTTCCTCCTCTTCATTCCTCTTCCTCCTCTTCCTCCTCTTCATTCCTCTTCATTCCTCTTCATTCCTCTTCATTCCTCTTCATTCCTCTTCATTCCTCTTCCTCCTCTTCATTCCTCTTCATTCCTCTTCCTCCTCTTCATTCCTCTTCCTTCTCTTCATTCCTCTTCCTTCTCTTCATTCCTCTTCCTCCTCTTCATTCCTCTTCATTCCTCTTCCTTCTCTTCTCTTCATTCCTCTTCCTTCTCTTCTCTTCATTCCTCTTCATTCCTCTTCCTCCTCTTCATTCCTCTTCCTCCTCTTCATTCCTCTTCCTCCTCTTCATTCCTCTTCATTCCTCTTCATTCCTCTTCATTCCTCTTCCTCCTCTTCCTCCTCTTCCTCCTCTTCATTCCTCTTCATTCCTCTTCATTCCTCTTCATTCCTCTTCATTCCTCTTCCTCCTCTTCCTCCTCTTCATTCCTCTTCATTCCTCTTCATTCCTCTTCATTCCTCTTCATTCCTCTTCCTCCTCTTCCTCCTCTTCATTCCTCTTCATTCCTCTTCCTCCTCTTCCTCCTCTTCCTCCTCTTCCTCCTCTTCATTCCTCTTCATTCCTCTTCATTCCTCTTCATTCCTCTTCATCCTCTTCATCCTCTTCCTCCTCTTCATTCCTCTTCCTCCTCTTCCTCCTCTTCATTCCTCTTCATTCCTCTTCCTCCTCTTCATTCCTCTTCTCTTCTCTTCTCTTCTCTTCTCTTCTCTTCTCTTCTCTTCTCTTCTCTTCTCTTCTCTTCTCTTCTCTTCTCTTCATTCCTCTTCCTCCTCTTCACCTCATTCCTCTTCCTTCTCTTCACCACCAGCAGAAGCATCTCTGTTTCCTTCAGCCAGCCTCATGAAGGAAAGAGAGAAACATGTGGCTGAGCCCAAAGGGTTGTATTTCACTTGGAGATCAGCAGATGGACCAGACAGATGGGAGAACAAAGCTCTCTGTCTATATATAGAAAGACAGATTTCTTGCACAGATATCTAATAGCCAATAAAATGGGTCTGGGACCACAAACATCTTTGGCATGGTTGCCATGGCAATATGCACACAGGGAGATGTAGGAAATCAAGCTTTTTGGTGATGGGAGGGGGACTTTAAGAGAAAAAGCCAGGAGGTTTCAAGGAGTGATTGTGGCTGCCTCAAAGGGCACCTGCCAAAAACTCTGCTGGCCTCCAAACAGCCCATGGCTCAGCACCACAGAGCTTCTGAGGCGTGGCTTGGAATCTGCCCTTGTGCACTGAACCTTTTGGTGTGACCACCTGAGAGTCTTTGCTCCTGTTTGCCCTGGCTGGCAGCAGAGAGCAAGGAGTGGAGGCTCTGATGGAGCTCTTCTCCCTTCCCCTTTCTCTTGCCCTTGGTGGGGAAGCAGACCACAGCCTCCTGAGAGCATTGTGGTGTGGGTTAGAGCTGGCTGTCCTCCCCTGGGTGAAGGGGGAAGGCAGGAACCTTTGGGACAGTCTGGTTGTGGGGAGACAAGGCAGGGAAGCAGCATTTCTTCAGAGCCCAGAAGCTGCTGGGTGAGCTCTGTGTGGGAAGGGAGCTGTGAAGTGTGACTGAGTGGATGAATACTAGACAAGCTTTCCTAGAATAGACCAGGTGGAGTTGAAGGGAAATGAATGGCATGGAGATGCTTTACCCTCCCTTCCAGGCTGAGCTGTCACTGATCAGGTGGAGGGAAAGGAATGGCATGGAGATGCTTTACCCTCCCTTCCAGGCTGAGCTGCCCTAGACTAGGTGGAGGTGGAGGGAAAGGAATGGCATGGAGATGCTTTACCCTCCCTTCCAAGCTGAGCTGCCACTGATCAGGTGGAGGGAAAGGAATGGCATGGAGATGCTTTACCCTCCCTTCCAGGCTGAGCTGCCTTAGACAAGGTGGAGTAGAAGGGGAAGGAATGGCATGGAGATGCTTTACCCTCCCTTCCAGGCTGAGCTGCCCTAGACAAGGTGGAGGGAAAGGAATGGCATGGAGATGCTTTACCCTCCCTTCCAGGCTGAGCTGTCATAGACTAGGTGGAGGGAAAGGAATGGCATGGAGATGCTTTACCCTCCCTTCCAGGCTGAGCTGCCCTAGACTAGGTGGAGGTGGAGGGAAAGGAATGGCATGGAGATGCTTTACCCTCCCTTCCAGGCTGAGCGGCCTTAGACAAGGTGGAGGGGAATGAATGGCATGGAGATGCTTTACCCTCCCTTCCAGGCTGAGCTGCCCTAGACTAGATGGAGGGAAAGGAATGGCATGGAGATGCTTTACCCTCCCTTCCAGGCTGAGCTGCCCTAGACTAGATGGAGGGAAAGGAATGGCATGGAGATGCTTTACCCTCCCTTCCAGGCTGAGCTGCCATAGACTAGATGGAGGGAAAGGAATGGCATGGAGATGCTTTACCCTCCCTTCCAGGCTGAGCTGCCCTAGACAAGGTGAAGGGAAAGGAATGGCATGGAGATGCTTTACCCTCCCTTCCAGGCTGAGCTGGCATAGACAAGGTGGAGTAGAAGGGAAATGAATGGCATGGAGATGCTTTACCCTCCCTTCCAGGCTGAGCTACCCTAGACAAGGTGGAGGGGAAGGAATGGCATGGAGATGCTTTACCCTCCCTTCCAGGCTGAGCTGGCATAGACAAGGTGGAGGGAAAGGAATGGCATGGAGATGCTTTACCCTCCCTTCCAGGCTGAGCTGCCATAGACTAGATGGAGGGAAAGGAATGGCATGGAGATGCTTTACCCTCCCTTCCAGGCTGAGCTGGCATAGACAAGGTGGAGGGAAAGGAATGGCATGGAGATGCTTTACCCTCCCTTCCAGGCTGAGCTGCCATAGACTAGATGGAGGGAAAGGAATGGCATGGAGATGCTTTACCCTCCCTTCCAGGCTGAGCTGTCACTGATCAGGTGAAGGGAAAGGAATGGCATGGAGATGCTTTACCCTCCCTTCCAGGCTGAGCTGCCTTAGACAAGGTGGAGGGGAATGAATGGCATGGAGATGCTTTACCCTCCCTTCCAGGCTGAGCTGTCATAGACTAGATGGAGGGAAAGGAATGGCATGGAGATGCTTTACCCTCCCTTCCAGGCTGAGCTGCCCTAGACAAGGTGGAGGGAAAGGAATGGCATGGAGATGCTTTACCCTCCCTTCCAGGCTGAGCTGCCCTAGACAAGGTGGAGGTGAAGGGAAAGGAATGGCATGGAGATGCTTTACCCTCCCTTCCAGGCTGAGCTGCCTTAGACAAGGTGGAGGGGAAGGAATGGCATGGAGATGCTTTACCCTCCCTTCCAGGCTGAGCTGCCTTAGACAAGGTGGAGGGGAAGGAATGGCATGGAGATGCTTTACCCTCCCTTCCAGGCTGAGCTGCAACAGACAAGGTGGAGGGGAAGGGAAAGGAATGGCATGGAGATGCTTTACCCTCCCTTCCAGGCTGAGCTGCCTTAGACAAGGTGGAGGGGAAGGAATGGCATGGAGATGCTTTACCCTCCCTTCCAGGCTGAGCTGCCTTAGACAAGGTGGAGGGGAAGGAATGGCATGGAGATGCTTTACCCTCCCTTCCAGGCTGAGCTGCCTTAGACAAGGTGGAGGGAAAGGAATGGCATGGAGATGCTTTACCCTCCCTTCCAGGCTGAGCTGCCCTAGACAAGGTGAAGGGAAAGGAATGGCATGGAGATGCTTTATCCTCCCTTCCAGGCTGAGCTGTCACTGATCAGGTGAAGGGAAAGGAATGGCATGGAGATGCTTTACCCTCCCTTCCAGGCTGAGCTGTCACTGATCAGGTGAAGGGAAAGGAATGGCATGGAGATGCTTTACCCTCCCTTCCAGGCTGAGCTGTCCTAGACTAGGTGAAGGGAAAGGAATGGCATGGAGATGCTTTACCCTCCCTTCCAGGCTGAGCTGCCTAGACCAGGTGGAGTTGAAGGGAAATGAATGGCATGGAGATGCTTTACCCTCCCTTCCAGGCTGAGCTGGCATAGACTAGGTGGAGGTGGAGGGAAAGGAATGGCATGGAGATGCTTTACCCTCCCTTCCAGGCTGAGCTGCCCTAGACAAGGTGGAGGGAAAGGAATGGCATGGAGATGCTTTACCCTCCCTTCCAGGCTGAGCTGCCCTAGACAAGGTGGAGGGAAAGGAATGGCATGGAGATGCTTTACCCTCCCTTCCAGGCTGAGCTGCCCTAGACAAGGTGGAGGGAAAGGAATGGCATGGAGATGCTTTACCCTCCCTTCCAGGCTGAGCTGCCCTAGACAAGGTGAAGGGAAAGGAATGGCATGGAGATGCTTTACCCTCCCTTCCAGGCTGAGCTGCCATAGACAAGGTGGAGGGGAAGGAATGGCATGGAGATGCTTTACCCTCCCTTCCAGGCTGAGCTGCCCTAGACAAGGTGAAGGGAAAGGAATGGCATGGAGATGCTTTACCCTCCCTTCCAGGCTGAGCTGCCTTAGACAAGGTGGAGGGGAAGGAATGGCATGGAGATGCTTTACCCTCCCTTCCAGGCTGAGCTGTCACTGATCAGGTGGAGGGAAAGGAATGGCATGGAGATGCTTTACCCTCCCTTCCAGGCTGAGCTGCAACAGACAAGGTGGAGGTGGAGGGGAAGGAATGGCATGGAGATGCTTTACCCTCCCTTCCAGGCTGAGCTGCCATAGACTAGGTGGAGGGAAAGGAATGGCATGGAGATGCTTTACCCTCCCTTCCAGGCTGAGCTGCCAAGGGTTGAAGCACATCAGTAATCACATGCTCTCAAGGGTTAGAAGGGATCTCCAAAGCTCATCCAGTGCAACCCCCCTGCCAGAGCAGCACCACTTAGAGCAGGGCACACAGGGACTCATCCAGCTGGGGTTGGGATGGCTCAGAGAAGGAGACTCCACAAGCCATCATAATAAGGCAGAGACAGACAGGCTGGTGCATGTTGACTCCCCAAGGGCAGATGAAGGGGTTGCTTTAGTGGCTTTCAAGTCCTGGAGAGGAGATTTCAGTGAGTGCCTCTCACCCCACACCAAGCCTGGCAGAGCCTTTGGCTCCTGCAGTCTGCAAAAGCCCTGGGGCCTGTTTCTTTTGCATCTGCTGCCTTTTCATCTCAAGCTTCACCTTTCTTGTCCCTGAGGAGTGAGGGTCAAGTTGTCATTTACTCCCCAGGCACTTGTGTGATGATCTTGCAAACCTCAGCCATTTCTTTCCCTCCATGGAACTTCTCCTCCAGGCTAAAGCTTCCTAGGTTAGCTTAGTCCATCTCAGCAGAGAAGCTCTTCCCCACTTCTGAGCTTTGTCTCCTTCTCAATCCTGCCAGAAGCTTCCACCCAGAGCCCACATCATTCCCTCATCCCCTCTTGCTGGGAGACAAAGAGGCTGAAACCAGAAGTCCAGAGCATCTCCTCCCAAAGGTGAGCTCAATCTGTAGCACAGCAAGGAGGAGGCAGCAGGAATCTCAAGCAGGGATTCCAACTGTGCTGCACAGACCTCATGAAGGCAAAGAATGGGATATATCAAGGACTCAGGGCTCAATCTCATTGTCCCACAGGCCACTCTCATAGACTTTCTGTGTCTTTACAGAGACTTTTCAAGCTCTGGGCCAATTGTCCTTGGCAGGGTGAAGGGATGAAGAGCTGACTGCTGCCCTGAAGCTCTCTGTTCCCCACAGCCCAGCTCTCAAAGGGCTCATCCTCTGCTCTCTGCTGTGCACAAGCCAGTGACAGGACTGACCTTGCCATTGCTCCACTCTCAGGAGAAGTGTAGGGTCAGGAGGTTGAGCTCCACCAGCTCCCTGAGACATGGGAGGTCTCCAAAGGCTCATGAGCTGCTGCTTGGAGGGAAGTTGCTGGCTCTCAAGCACAGTTTGACCTCAGCTCTTGCTTGCTGGCATCTTGTCAGCAAACCCTGAGGAACTGGATTGGTGCCCAGCTCCTACAATGCTGAGTAATCCCCCTGGGGCCAGGGGGTGCAGCCCCAGCACGGGGTCAAGTGTCTTTTGCTGTTGCCAAAGCCACCTCTGTGGGTAAATACAAGCCAGCTCATGGGCTGCCATTGCTTTTACATGCTCCCACATACACCCCTTGATTCTGTGTCTCTCTCTGCCCAGCAGAAGCATGCTGCAGAATGCTTCTAGGGAGCTCTGAAGTAGCTCCTGACCTGTTGGAGCACTTGGAGAAAGCCACATAGAAACATGGAGTGGGTTTGGTTGGAAAAGACCTTTTAGAGTCCAGCACTAACCCTCAGCAGCTCAGCTTTGCAGTATCTCCAGGGGATGGGAGGACCCAGGGAAGGAGGAGAGAGCTGGTGATGCTGCTCCACCTTCACCCCCCATCCAAGCATCCCTGTAGGGCTTTAATGGGAGTGCCAAGCAGCATGAGCCCAATCCCTGCCCTTGCTGCCTCTGCCCCAGCCCTTGAACCTCCCAAGCCTCCTGGATGTGGCACTGGGAGATGGTGAGAGCAGAGGGTGTTGATTCATGAGCCTGCTGCTCATCTCCACAGGTTTGGTGCTGCCTAGAGAGGGAGCTGAGGCTCCTCCCCACAGCACTCTTAAGCCTCACAGCATCCCTGTTCATCCCCTCAGTGTCAGCATCCTTCCTCCTCCCCACACAGAGCCAGACTGGGGCCCTCCCTGCCCAGCCTGGGGAAGGATGCTGGCCCTGCACATGGCAAACCATTTCCATTCCAGTGCTCCTGCTGTGGGGAAAGGCTGGGCCTGGGTGTGTGGGTGCAGACCAGCTCCTCTTCTGCCTCCTCCTACCTTGTGCTGCTCCTCTGCTGAGTGTTCCTGTCACCATCTCTTCCCTGCTCACCACTCTTGCTCTGTTCACCTTTGGAAGGGGCTCAAAGAGCCCTTTGCAGAGCTTTAGTATGGCACTAGCCCAAAGCAGAGTTGCACTTGTGGTCTCCTGCTCCTCAGGGCTATGAGGCTGGAAGCCCTTTGGGACCTTCCCCAGACCTAAGAGAGCTCCCAGTGGAGATGAATCCACTTCAGAGCTCCCTCACTTAGTGTCACACTGATTTGTCACCAGCCTCTCTGAACTCAGTCTCCCTATGTTGGGGAAAGAAGCTCTTGGCTGCCTTAAACACCAAGGATCCTCACTTCTCAATAGCACCTTGGCCTTGAGTTCAGGGCTCTCTGAATTCAGGGTGTCTTGCTCCATCACAGGGAGAAGCCAGGAGAGCTCTGGCTGAGCTGTTCTGAATCCATGTCTCTGGCCAACCCCTTTCTTGCCTGTCTGCTGCCAAGATGGAAAAGAGATGGAAAAACAGAGGGAGAAGGGGGAGAACTGCCAAGTGCAACAAGGCAGAAGCAGGAGGCAGATAGATGCTGTGCCAAACAGAGCTGTCAGTCACTCCTTCCCTCACCAGGCAGGCTCTGGAAGGAGCTGGTGTCCTGGCAGCCAAGCACTGTAAGCAGAAGCAGCTTCCCCCCACCCCCTGCTATGGAAACAGAGCCCAAAGCCTGGAGCAATAGCCACTGGGGTGGTTCTTGCCTGTGTACCCTGCACAGGGCCATTCTTGCTTCCAAGTGGCAGCACTTCACACATCCCTGTGCTCCTCTGCATCCCTCCCTGCTCAATTCCCACTGTACATCAAGGGTGTGGGGGCTCCATCTCTCACTAGCCCAGCCCTCCTTGAGCAGTGCCATGATGGTTGGGCCCCAGGAGGGCTGGCAAATGCTCCCAAAGCCACTGAATGACACAAGCAAAGGCAGAACAGAGTCAGTGGCACATCAAAGAGCTTCAGAAACTGGCTCAGACCAAAGCTTTGGCTTGCCCAGGCTCTTCTATGTGCACTTAGCACTGGGTCTGTGAGGGGAAGGGCCAGTATTGAGCAGGAGAAGGAGACTCTGAACTGGTTTTCCTGGCCTATCTGGCAAGAGAAACCAGCTTGGACCAGCAACCACTGAGGGCAGCTTGGGGAAGAGGAGGTTCAGTGCCTTAAGCATCACCTTCAAGCACTGGGCAGCTTCCAAGCCCCCCTATTTTTGCCCCTAATTCCTACAGGAGAAGGTCTTGATGTCCCAAACCATGAGAGAACATGGTGCAAGGGGTGAGCAGCCCCTTGGCCCAGCCTCCTGCTGAGGTGCTGGCAGCACACCCCAGCAGCTCCATCTCCAAAGCTCCTCCAGCAGAGGAGGAGGCATGAAGGTGAGAGATGCTTTCTTGGCCATCTGTCACAGTGTGGTTGTTGCCTTCTCAAACACAGCCCTGGAAGGGAAGGGAGGGGCAAAAAGAAAAGCAGGGAGTTCTTTTGATCAGCATGCAGCAGGAATGGGGGGGGAAATGTGGCAAAAAGGAGGGTGTAAAGAGGTTTAGGACACAGCACCCTGAGCCCCCAATGAGCTTGAGCCACTCCAGGAGGAGCCAGCAGCATCTTTGCTGCTTCATGGTGTCTCCTTCACTGAGAGTTGAGCAGCTCTTTGAAGCTGTGGCCAGGTCACTGCCAGGTGGAGAAGAGCATCCCAAAATCAAGCATCCCACCTGCCCAAGGTCAAGCCCATAGGTCCTCAGCACCTCAGCTCTGCATTTCTCCAGCTGTGGTGACTTCAGCACTTCCCTGGGCAGCTCATTCTAATGGCTCTTGCTCCTGATTCCTCTGAGTTGACCCTGGCAGCAAATAGATCCCTGCTGGGAGTCAGGGCAGGGAGTTTGCCTCAGACATCTACAGGTAAAAAGCCCTGAGTTGCCACCCTGAGCTGGGACCTCAAAAGCTCAGCCAGTGCAACCTCCCCCCCAACACTCCCTGCCAGAGCAGCAGCACCTAGAGCACAGGGACTCATCCAGCTGGGGTTTGGGATAGCTCCAGACAAGGAGACTCCACAGCTCATCTGATGAGCACAGCAGAAGGGATGGGAAGGGGGAAAACCCTTTCTCCTGGGTGGTCCTGAAGCTATGATTCCAGCTGGTAGGAGCATGCAATCAGTACAAGAGCTCATTTAGCCCAGCAGGACTTTGCACAAGGGGCTGTACATACCCCAGAGCTCGTGCTCAGGAGCTTGCTGGCAGCTTGGAAACAAAGCAGTGAAGCTCTCAGGGATCATTTCAACCCCCAGCACAGCACAATGGGCTCCCTGTGGTCAGCTGGAAATAGAAGCAGCCATGCCAGAGCTCTCTGGCCTTCAGGAGCTGGTTTTACCTCAAGGTCTGCTTCCCTCAGTGTCTCTGCATGTTCCTAGTCAAGAGGCAAAGTCCCCAGAGCAGGCACAGTGAAGGCTGGCAGAGTTTTGACACATTTCAGAGGGAGCATTAATAGCACAGCACTGGAGGCTGTTCTTTTGGAGGCCTTTGGCTCCTTCCAGCTTCATTTCTCAAGCAATTCATTACCCAGCTGAAGTTATTCCTTGATGACAAAGACATTGAGCTTGGGCTTTCAGGAGGGGGGAAGGAAACAGCTTGCAGGAGACCCACACAAAGTTGCTTTGGGTGAGGCTTTTGTGGGCTGTCACAGATGGTAGATGTGATGCCACTTTAGCTGTGTGACCTAAAAATGCCTCATTACACCTAGGAAAGAAGGGAGAAGCTACCAGCAAACAAAGGACTTCTGCACATGGAGGGTTTGGTGGCTGAAAATAAGGAGAGTAGGGTGTGGAATGTGTTTGCAGGCACCTCACACTGGGAGGAAAGGTGTGAGTGCTGCAAGACATGATGAGAGCTTGAAAGGAGCCCAGTAAATGGCACTTGAAATAGCCCCTGGCATGGGATTCACTAGGAGCAGGGTGCTGCAAAGCTCAGCTCCTTGAATCCTGGTTGGGGGACAATGAGCAGCTCTCCAGGAACAGTTCTGGGGTTTTAGTGGATCCAAAGGTGAGGGAGAACTCTTTAAAGCTGGGTTTTGGGGGAGTTTGAGGAAGCCCTTCCACGAGGTGACAAGCTTTGCCATCCTCTTCCCTGTGGCAGGGCACAGTTGTGGCAGCTGGGCCAAGCAGTGCTGTTTGGGGGCTGTGGGAGGGGGGGGAAAAACTGACCACCAACACTCAAACCTCTGTTTAATGGGAGTTTCCTCAACTTCTTCCTCTCCAGATCCCTCCATATGCCTCACAGCACGAGTGAAGTGGGGAGACAGCAAGGATGCAAGGAGCTGGGGATGCTCCATGAGCTTCAGCACCTCAAAGCACAAGCCTGAGCAACCCTCTCCTCCAGGAATGACCATCAGTGGGAAGGCTCAGCTGGGCATTTCCACCACAACAGGGTGCTGCCAGCTCAGCCTTGGCCCTGCTGCCTTTCATTTCTTCAGTCCACCACCCCCCTGCACATGAGGAGGGAGCTATAAAAAGGGACTTTGGCCCACAGCATCGCAACAGGCAGCTGTTTTGCTTTGTGTTCTCTTGCCAGGTGTTGTTTCCTCTCCTTTGTTAAAGGGTAACTTGTTATATACCTCCCAGAGAATAATGGACCTATTAGTCACCCTCAAGCCCTGAAATCAGACACCTGCAGGCCAGAGCCATTGAAAGGAACTGTAGTGATCCACTACAAGCAGGAGCTACTAAATCTATGGCTTTCTACCACAAAACACCACCAAGGAGGATCTGGAAGTGTCCCTCTCAACTGTAACCTGTACCCTAAAGCTTTCCATCAGCCCAGGGCAGCCCTGGTCATGGAACAGAGCTGCTGGAAACCCACCAGCTGAGATTGAGCAGGAGCAAAGGCAACCAGCAGAGTTCATAGAATCACAGAACAAGGGGCTGGAAGGGAGCTCTAGAGCTCATGTAGTTCAGCTATTTGCTACAGCAGGTTCCCCTGGCTCAGGGGGCACAGGAACGTGTCCAGGCGGGTTTGGAAGCCTCCTGAGAAGGAGCCTCCACACCCTCCCTGGGCAGCCTGGGCCAGGGCTCCCTCCCCTCAGCACCAAAGGACTTTCTCCTCCTGGGCCAGTGCAACTTCTTGTGTTGCAGCTTGTGCCCATCACCCTTTGTCCTGTCACCACAGAAGAAAAGCGTCACCCCATCCTCCTCACACCCACTCTCAGAGTACTTATGAGTGTCGTTGAGCTCCCCCTTCACCCTTCTCTTTTCTAACCCTAGTTGATCCAGCTCTGACCTCACACAGCCAGTCTTGGAGGCCAGGCAGCTGTAATCATGATGCAGGCAAGCAGAGAGTAAACCTGTTGTCTTTACCAGCTCTGACCCTCTGGCAGGCTGCAAATATCCCAGGGCAAGTCCCAACACACACTGCTCCTGCCTTGGGAGAGGTGTGAGGCTCAGTGGCTCACTAGCTACCTGCCTGGTGAGGTGTGGGGTGAACAACAATGAGCTTTGCTGTGTGTATGGGTCACTAAACCACCCTCCCTGCAGCTGGAGGAGGCTTGAGGGGGTTTAACATCTCTTTAGAGATGAGGAGCTGGGGCAGCAGGGTTGAGCTTGCAGGCTGGCACAGCACCCACCAAGCTGGATGTGGTTGGCTGTACTGGGAATTCATTGCAACTAATTAGCCCCATTTTCAGTTCTGTGAGAGAAAGAACTCAGCTAATTAAAAACCTAATTACATTTGGCCTGCCCCTTCAGCTGTCTTGTCCTGTTAAAGCTGCATTTTGGGACTCAGTGAGGCAGGAGGGGAACAATGCCAGCTGTACAGAAACCTGGGAGACGTGAACACTTTGTGGGGCCTCCTGAGAAAGGATGACTTTGGATTTAACCCCATGTGCATGAAAGCTTGAGCCATGCCAGGGCAGCCAGGCAGCATCCAGCAGCTGCCATGGGAAGGGAACAGTGCCCTGAGCCTGTTTTTCATGCACACACTTGGGTTTGTTCTGGGTGCTGCACAAGCACCTGCATCTGTGATCACACCTCCAGCTGTGTGCTGGTCTCAGTAGCAACAGATGCACTAAAGGGAGGAAAAGTGGCTCTTTAATGAAGAAGCAGAGTTGTTTAGCTCTGTCATTCCAGCCTCTTTTCCAGACAGGTCACTCTAGCTGCCTGCTGACACAGAGCAGATGTTGCTCTTGCCCTCTGTTGATGATTACCTTGGTCATCTCCACTCCCAGTGTGTCACCCATAGTTAGAATGAAGTGATCACTCACGTCCTCACGGTGCTGGACCCCTCAGAGGAGCTGGAGCGTTACAGGAAGGGTGGATCTTGTGTTCTTTCCCTTCAGAGCTATTCAGAGCACAGCCAGAAGTGATGGTGGTGACAAAGCCCAGCTGGTGCTGCACAAAGCAGAAACACCCAGTGAGCCCACACAGCAAGGAAGGGCAGACCTGACAAGGGCTCCTGGTGCTGTGTCCTCTCATCCCCCAGCTCCTTGCTAGGGGATTGAATCCACCTGCAGAGGTGCTGGGGCAGGAGGGAGAACCTTGTTCATGTGAGAAGCAGCTTTCAGGCAGCTCTCATCAACTGAAAGTGAGGTGAGTTGGTTTGGTAGCTGCTCCCTGGCTGTACCCCAGCAAAGAGCATTTTGCCATGGCCAGGGCTCATGATGCTGACCATAAGCTGACTAAAGGGTTCCAGACCTGCTGCCTTCACCTTGAAGTCCTCATCTGTGGCCAGGATTGCCACACAGAGCCGCCTCTCAGCTTCTGGTGCTACTGAGCTCAGAGTCTTTGCCATTCAAAGGCCATTTCTGCCTCAAACTGATGATGGGGAAACATCACCCACACTAAAGAGCTGCTGGGAAGGGTGATGAGAGCTGCAAAGGTATCTCCCAAGCCAGCCTTCTGCTGTCCTTGCAGCCTGAAATCCATGTGGCTGAGCTGTGCTTTTCAGATCAGAGACAGTCACTTTGGGCTTTGTGTTGCCATCCTGGAGCGTTGCCAGCGCCTCCAGCACGTTGTGATCCCTTCAGGGCTGTGCTCAAACCACCCTGCTTGTTGGTAACATCTTCTCTTCCATCACCACGTGCTCCTGGAACAAAGCAGAGTGTCTCAAACCACACCAAGCTTGCCCAGGCTGCTGCTTGGCTAAAGCATCTTCACTAGTGTGAAGCCCAAGATGGGTTCAGCACCAGAGAGTAAGCAGCTCTGAAGGCTATTGAGGATGTTTTGGGCTCCCTTGTGTTGACTGTCTTCCCACAGATAGATTCTCCAGGACTAAACCCAGAGGTTTCCAATCCCTCCTTCACCAAGCTGCATTCAGCAAGCTTTGAACACACCTCCACTTGCATTTAGACCCATCGCATCTAAGGAGATCTTCACCCTGCACAGGTAACACAGCCCAGCCCCAGCTTCTTGCATCCAATCCTTGACCTTGTGGGCCAAGAGCTTGTGGTCTTTGACCTCTGGCACTGTGGCACTGCCCAGGGACTGCTTGGCTCAGGTTGTTGGTACAGATCTGAACTCAAGAACCCAATGAACAGCATCACCACTCAGGCTCCAGTGCTCAGGGTTGTTCCTGGTGCTATTTGTCCACACAGATGGAGCTCTTTGATCCTCTCATACCTCTAAATGTTCACACAATGCCCTACCAGCTCTGATTTGGCCAAGGGAGAGAGCGAGGAGCCAGGTTTACCTGGAAGGAAGCCCCAGGCATTGTGGTAGGTGCCAAAGTGCCCTGCACACCTCAGCAGGGAGCAAGCCCTGTGCCAGACCAACAACTCCCAGCAGGCTCAAGCGCTCAGCCAGGGCAGGACCTGAGGAATTCCAGCTCCAAATGCCCCCAGCAGCCTTTCCAACAGAGACATTGGGAGGCTGAGGCAATGCTGCCTCTCGATTCCTGTCATCGTTTGCCCTCAGCTGAGCACCAACTCGTGGCATCAACTTGTCAGTCTCTGGCACAACTAATGGACTACAGAGGCTTTATCTGGAGACTAATGGCTCTCTCACAGCTGATAGGAGAGAATCCCACTGAGCTGCACTGGGGGATTTATAGAGCAATGCTCCTGAGCAATTGCACTGTGTATTTCAAGGCATCTCTCTGCTAAGTGAACCCCCCTGTGTGCACTGCCTCAGCTTCCTTAAGGGAGAATGAGCTCCCAGAGCTGCTGATTTAAGCAGCACTGAATTGAAACCCCAGGTGAGGAGCAGCTGGAGAAACCTGACACACTTACAGGCTCAGGAGGGGAGAGGGAAGTGGCTTTTTGCCCACTGTGGGAGGATTTCCATTGATGGTGACCTCTCCAGGGAGCACAGCAGGCAGAGGTTTTGCCAGAGCTCAGCAAACCTGGGTTTTCTTCTGAGGGCTGGCACATGGCTTGAGGACAAAATGGCTTGTTACCTTCTCTCCAGCCTCTTTGAGCTACCTGCAGCATCTTGAAGGGCAGCTTTGGGACCTTCCCCACTCGGGAGTGCAGGTAACCATAGCCAGGCTGGGAATTGGGATCACAGCATCCTTCTGTGGGCTCAGCTGGGATGAGAGAGCTTGGCTGGGTCCTCCCTACAGGCTATGTCCTTCCCATTAGCCAGCTGGGGACACACCTGAAGCCAGAGTGAAGCATCACAAAGTCCCCCCTGAGAAGGATCCAGCCCCTCACCCCCACCAGCACTTTGCTTGTGGACCTGGAGAGTTCTCCTCCAGCCATTCCCCACTCTTCCCAGGAGTGGAACAACCTAGTTCCCTCCACCTACCTCCAGAACAAGCCCAGAAGTGCCAGACAGAGAGAGGCAGGCAACTGCTACTTCTCTCATTTGGTTATTTCCACCACTTCTTTTGCACTTTTGGGGGGGCTCTCAGCACTGTGTTCAGCTTGCTTGGAGGTTCTAACCTGGGCAATGCCTCCCTGCCTTTAAAAAGAAGGCTGTTTCCATACCAACCTGCCTCTGTGCTTCATTACCATGGCAATTCTCAGCACTTATGAAACCCTGGGGATGTTTGGTGCAAGCACAACAGTGCCAGGCTCAGGTTAGGATCCTCCCTCCCTCCCCTCCCCTGTTTGGCTGTCTTCTCTTAACTCTTCCATTGCCCTCAACCAACCGTGCCAAGGCAGGGAGGAGGAGATGGGAATTGTTTGGGGCTCAGGGTTTTTTCCCCTCACTCCATGCTCAGGGGTTCCTTGGTCTTGTCACCTCTCCACTTCTCCCCTTGCAAAAGCAGTGCTTACAGTGGGTTTTCCCTCTTTGCAGGAAGGGGAAATGCTCCCCCACTTGCTTTTCTCTGCTCTTCTTTCCCTGCTGCCTGGCTGGAAAGAAGAACTTCCAGCTGGAACAGAATCCCAGGCAAGTGGGGACCAGCCCAGAGGCTTCTCCCTGGAGGACGATTGGGAAGGTCCAGTGCAGGTTACTCTTAGTGAGGTTCAGGGAGTTCCCATTAGTAGGATAACTGAGCCTAAACTTGGGCTTGTTTCCCTAGAAAGGCTGCAGACTGGCTGGCCCAGTGCCTCAGACCACTGTGGCCAAGCCCCCAGGCTAATATTCCACTGCTGAGAGCTGAGTATCAATGAGACTCAATGGCCAGTCCTCACTCTACCACCGATGTGATGTTCCCCCTCCCTGCCTTGTATCTCTCCCTCCTGCTTGTGCAGCTCCTGCCAGCTTGGGGAAGCTCTGGAAGCCAATGTGCTACAAGGAGGCATTAAAAAGCAAAGCAAAAATGACATTAAACCCACCCCAACCCTGTTTAAATCTTCTTGGGAGCCTGGAACTGTGAGCTGGAGCTTAAATGAGTAGGTGTGAGATGAAAAAGCACAGCTATTTGTGGGGAGAGGCAGCAGAAAGAGCCATGATGGTCTGCTTTGCTTATGCAAGCCCTGGAGGAACCCAGCTCACCTTCTGGTTGAAGGATTCATGTCTCTGGGGATGCCAGTGGAGGGCTGAGGTGGGATCTCTTCCCCTGAGGTCTGGGGAGCAGCCTCAGCATCCTCCCTTCCACCAGCAGGACCTGGCTCTGTGCAACCAGGATGGGGCATTGGGGCAGTTAAACAGCACCAAGGGCTTCCAGAGGGTCTTTGGACCCCAAATCTCTAACCTGAGGATGGGATGGGGAAGGAATTGGGGCAGTTAAACAGCACCAAGGGCTTCCAGAGGGTCTTTGGACCCCCAAATCTCTACCTTAAGGGGCTCTCTCACTTCCTTCTGGTCTCTCTTTGCTGTCTCAGTGCTGGCATCAATCCTCCAGAGATCTTTGCCCCAGTTAATTCTCCCTCTCAGTGGGGTAATCAGCCTTTTATTGGGAATCTAATGGGGTGGGGGCTTGTGTGAGAGTCCCTTAAACACCCCTTCAAGCAAGAGGAACCCCACAGGGACATGTGCCATGTAACACACAACTGTGGCTGGTGCCCACCAACTCTTTCCCCCTGCAGATCCTCTTCTGTTGGTCCACACAACCTCAGCATGAAGATACAGCCCTTATGGTCAGGCAGGAGATAGGACATGATCAGCCAAGGTAAAGTTGAGCTCTTGGCCCATGTGGAAAGTCTCCTCTGTCCTGCTTGACTCCTGGACAAGCTCCATCTGCCTCAGCAGGTACCCAGCTGCTCTCACCCTCCTGGCAGAGCAAGGCATGTGGATGGATCAACAGCAGGGGCCCAAACACCAGCTTAAAGCTGTTAGAGAGGGTTTCAAGGAGCACATCTGGGCTGTGCTCTGACCTGACAGTGCAGCTACATGTTTTAACAGTCCTAAGTGTTTGCAAAGCTGGGGCATCCCATGCACTGAGCCTCTCAGCTTGGGGTTGGGACCAAGCTGTGCTGCCACACTGGGAGCTGTTTGCACTCTTACCAAAGAGATCAATGGCAAAATATCCCCTTCAAGGGACCAAAATCCCCCGTGTGAAGCCACTTTCACATCTGCTTTCACCCTCTGTGCTGAGAGAGCTGCTCAGGTAAGCAAAGCTGCTGCTAAAAAGCAGAGCCCTACCTGTTCAGCTGTTTGTCTGACACCTCCAGAGCTTTGCATCCCAAATCCTAGCCCAGCTGACACCTCCAAAACACTTCAGAGCTCTGGATCCCAAATCCTAGCCCAGCTGCCACATTGGCTTTGTGCTCTCAAGGTGGTAGAGACAACGGTTGGGGGGTAAATAAAGCCCTGCACTGCATCAGGTTCAGTCCCACCCTGTGGGAACCTTGAAGAAGGAGCTCAGGAAATATTGATTCATGATCAAATCGCTCTTTCTGGACAGAGTAGAAAGCTGTTCTGCTGGATTGACACCCAGGTAGATCCAATCATCAGCCCCTCCAGGCTCCTACAGCAATGAGCCCAGCAGCAATACTGTTGGGGCAACACAACTGGGATGATTTCCATCTGACACCCACTGAGCTGCTATCCCATCACAAAGCTCAGCAATCCTCCTCTTGCCATGCTTGAGCTCTGACAGCTCAGAAGAGCTGGAGAAGTCAAGGGGCTGAAATGTTGCTTGGCAAAAGGCACTGGCTGCATCTTGAGGCATCTCAGCTTCAGCACCATGCAGGTATTTAACCCAGTCACTGCAGGTGTAGCTCTGGATGCATTTATTTGCTAGTGGGAGCTGATTTCCCCCGGGAGAAGCAAACCAGATGGGAGCTGCTGCTTTAAAGAAGCATCCCCAGTTCGAGCTGAACTGGCAGATGAGATGATTCCACCTGCAGCTGGGACTGAAACACCTCAACTCACACACACACAAAGGAAATGAAGCCAACACACAATTCTTTTGCAACAGGTTGGGTTCTTTTTAGCTGAATATCCACCAGCTGTCATTAAAACCACCCGAAAACACCCCTCGGGGATTTGAACAGAGCACTCAGAAAGAAGCAGCTGTGACATACAAACCCAAACATGCTTTGACTTTGGCTGGGGAAGGGGGATGATGAGAGCAGAGGGTTTATTTCCCTGGCTGCTTTCCTTCCTTCAACACAAAGGTAGAAGAAGGGACAACTCAGTTGGTATCCCAGGCTAGCTCAGAAATACAAGGAAGGGACATGCTTTCCCCATCCCAGAACCAGAACATGCACATCCCAAACACAAACAGCTTGACACAGAGGCTTTGAGCCCTCACACCCTTTCCTTTCCCCTGCCCCACAGGCAAAGATGTGCCCTGGGTTTCCTTTTCCCTTTACTTTGGCTTTGGGCTGGCTTTTGGTTGACTTTTTGGAGTGATTTGTCCTTTTTTTCTTCTCTTGGAGGTGTTTTTTTGGCCTTTTTTCCTGGTTTTGTTGAGTCTTCTTGAGTTTTGGGGTTTTCATTGTCCTTTTCCCTTTGTTTTGTCGGCTTTTCTTCCCTTTTAGCCTTAAATCCCAGGTAGCAGTAGCCAAGGTAACAGCAGCAACAGAGTCCAGATCTGCACATCATCACTGTTTCCACAAGTTTCATGCATAACTGAAGCCATTTCTGCATGCAACACCACGCTGGCCTTCCTCCAAGGGACATTTCTCCCCCCTTCACCACCACAGCTTGTTGCCTGGGAAGTGCAGCTTTGCTTTCCCATGGACAACAGACCCTCTCCTCCCTTTTCTTCCCATTCCCCACCACCCCAGACACATGGGAACGTGCATCACAGCACCAAGTCCACCCAGTTCACTTGCCTCCAAAAGCTTGGTGGCTTTCAGTAAAGTCCCATGATGGCAGCTCCAACATCTTTGGAAGGTCTTCTGTCCTTGACCAGGAAATTGATCATGCTCTCTGACTTAATCAGCAGGTTACAGCCCAAGAAGAAGATGCCAAACATGACAGTTAAGGAGAGGACACAGAGGACAGCAATCTGTACCACCCTGGTGATGTAAAGGCTCCTCTCATCAGGTACCAGGGCTGAGGAGCTGCCAGCAGTAGCCAACACCGAGCTGGTCCCGTTGCAGCAGGTCATGAGCATCCCCAAACCTTGGGTCCTGTTGGGATCAGCTCCCTGCTCCAAGAGTGTCTGGTTGAAAAAGGATCCATTCATGGTCTTAAATGGTGATTCCCAAAGCTCTGGGGATGGGGAGAGGGAAGTTGGCTGGTTCCCCTGCCCACCCCTTAAGTCCTTGGCAACCTTCTTCTCACAGCACCTGGGATGGAGGGGAAACTTCCTGGAGGTGGGATGCCAGTTTGATGGCTCCTTCCTGGCACCTTCTTGCCTTAGAACCAGCCCCTAAACGAGCAAGAAGAGAGAGAAAGGAAAGGCACAAGGGGGTGCAGGGGAGAGGAAGGCAGCTGGAGCTTGCCCCATGCCTCCTGCCCTCACCAGTACCCCCTGGGAGCTGCCAGCCCTGAGCTCAGGGACAGAGCAGTTCCCCCCCACCACCACCCCTGGGAGCAGGGAGAGCTGATTCCTGCAGCCTGGGAGCTTCACAAATGCAAGTTTCAAGCTTCAAGTCTCCCCTGTGTTCAAAGGAGGAGAAAAACACCCATCACCAAACCCAGCAACTCCACCCCCTTCCAGCCTCCCCCCTCCCAGCACCGCCTTCCTCCCACTCCACTCCTCACCCAGCCTGCCCACCCCTTCCCTGCCTTGCCAGGGGTAGCTGCACCCACCCCTGTGCCACCCCCAGCTGGGGGCTGACCCCTAAGGGCCTTGCAAAGCACCACCTAACCCATCCTTCCTCCCAGCTCCCTTCAAACCTGCCCCTGGAATCAGCTCAAGCATCCACCCCAGACCACCGTGTCCGTCCCCCCACCCCTCCCCACCCTCAGAAGGTTCAGGTCAGTGCTGCTCCTGCAGCTCCTCCACTTGCTGCTCTGTGCCACCCACTCCTTCTCAGCACAGAGCTGTGCCGGCCCAATCCAGCCCAGTCCACCCCCAGCTTTGCTCACTGATGCCTGTCCTGTGCCTCCAGCTGAGAGCTGCATCTTTAGCATCCTCTGGCTGGAGGGAGGGAGCTGGGGGGGGAGTTCCTCCTCGAGCACCTTTGTCTCTCTTTTTTGCCCCTCCTGCTCCTTTAACCTCTCTGGAGGGTGCTGAACCCCAATCTCTGTCCCCCCAGCTCTGGATCCTACAGCTGCATCACTGCTGTGCCCAGGGCTGCAGCATCACAGCCCCTCAGCCCCACTGACACAGCCCCAGGGGCAATTTCATCCCTCCCTGTGTCTGTTTCAGCTCCCAAAGTGCCACCACGAGCCAGTCAGTGCCCAGGCACCTCTGGGTCAGGATTGAGCCTTCCCATGGCAGGGCTGTGCCTGGGGAACTGCCACAGCCCAGCTTTAGTCTCTCTGGAGGGTGCTGAACCCCAATCTGTCCCCCCAACTCTGGATCCTACAGCTACGTCACTGCTGTGCCCAGGGCTGCAGCATCACAGCCCCACTGAGGCAACCTCAGAGGCAATCTCATCCCTCCCTGTGTCTAAGTTCCCAAAGTGCCACCATGAGGCAGGCAGTGCCAAAACACCTCTGGGTCAGGACTGAGCCTTCCCATGGCAGGGATGTGCCTGGGGAAGTGCCACAGCCCAGCTTTAGTCTCTCTGGAGGGTGCTGCACCCCAGTCTCTGTCCCCCAGCTGCCCAGGGCTGGAGCATCACAGCCCCTCAGCCCCACTGACACAGCCCCAGAGGCAATTTCATCCCTCCCTGTGTCTGTTTCAGCTCCCGAAGTGCCACCACGAGCCAGTCAGTGCCCAGGCACCTCTGGGTCAGGATTGAGCCTTCCCATGGCAGGGGAAGCGCCACAGCTCAGCTTTGTTTGCCTGGATGGAAGGGAAGAGCAGCTCAGCCCCTTGCCATGATGTGAGGACCTTGCCCTGATTTACCTGTGGACATCTTGACATTGTTTCTTTGCCCAGCCCCTGAAGGGCACTTTAATCAACCTAAAACAAGAACTGCTCACTTGCAGCTGAAGGCAGGATCCTGAGCTTGGTAAAGGTCTTGATAAAGGTCTTGATGAAGACCTCTGGGGTGGCTGTGCCCCTGCTTCAGCCTCTGTGACTCCAGGGGCTCACAACCTGTTTGGTTTGGGTTTTCCCTGTTGCTTTTTCCCTCCTTGTTCTGCACGTGGCTTTTCTCTCCAGGGCAGTTTGCAACCAGAGGGAAGGGGAAAGCCCTGATGGAACAAGAGCATCTGGTGCTGCTGAAGCTGAGGGTCAGGAAGAATCCCCAGGGGAAAGCAGAACATCCCCAGTGCCTCAGCCCTGCAGGGAGCTCCTCTCCACAGCTCCCTCCCAGCCTCGAGGAGTTTCTGCTCCCTCTTGTGGCCTCAGCTCCAGCTTCTCCCACAGCACCCCAGCTCAGCTTCAGCCTGCTGCACCCATCCGTGGCTCCAGGGTCCACAGTGAGGGCTGTGGGACCACCCAGCTCTCCAAGCATCCCCCTGCATGCTCCCTGCCTTCATCCCAGTGCTTCAAACCCCAGAGCACCCCATTGTTATGTGGTGGAGGGAGGTTCTGCTGCCCCTCTGCTCTGCCCTGTTGAGGCTTCATCTGGGGTCCTGTGTCTGGGCTCCCCAGCTGCAGAGGGCCAGGGAAGTGCTGCAGAGAGGCCAGCACAGGGCCAGCAAGATGCTCAGGGCACTGGAGCATGTTCCTGCTGAGGAAAGGCTGCAGGACCTGTCAGGAGGATGGGGTGACACTATCTGCTGTGGTTCCCAGAGCCAGGACAAGCCATAATGGGCACAAACTGGAACACAGAAGCTTCAACTGGCACAGGAGGAGAAACTCCTTCAGTGCTGGGGTGAGGGAGCCCTGGCCCAGGCTGCCCAGGGAGGGTGTGGAGGCTCCTTCTCAGGACATCCCTGTGTTGGATCATCCTGTGTCATTACTGTCCCCGAGCCCTGTCACTTGGTGGGAGAGAGCATGCAGAGAAACAGCCTTTCTCTCCCCTTTTTGCCCCCCCTGCAGCCTGTCCTTTGCGTGCCTCAGTTTCTCCCATCTCTGAGGAGGATCTTGGCACTGAAGGAGAGCTTTGTCAAACCCCTTTGAGAGCCACCAGCCAGCAGCTCCAGGACAATCCCTGTGCAAATCCCACTCCCTGGGCTTGCTCAGCACAGGAGCAATTTCTGAGGACACAGAGTTGGGGCGAACCAACACAGATGAGAAGAAAATCAGCTCCAAAGCTGAACTTCTCTCCCTTTGCCATGACCAAACACGAACTGCTGGTCTCACCAGCTCCAATCCTTGGCTGTGTCTCAGCTCCCAGCTTCATTTCAAGCACAGATACTCCCTTTTCTCCCAGTTCCCTTAGGGAGGGGAGCCCAGAAGCCTCCCCACCTCTCTGCATTTGCTCTGTTGCCCTATAAATCCTTGCTCTTTCTGCCTTCCACGCAAGGGTTAAGCGAAAGAAGGGAGTGAGCAAGAGGTGGAGGGTTTTTTTTTGCCAGGCTTTAGAGAAAGAGCCTATAGGAAAGAGCCTATTCCCAGCTCGGGGAGCGGGGCTGGAGGTCAGCAGTGCTTCGGACTCGCTGCCAGGCTTCCTTAGGTCTGTCTCTGAGCTGAGAGAGAGGCAAAAGCAGCAGCGTGAGGAGTCCAGAGACGAACGGGGCGGGGGCAGCTCCCGGCTGCAAACCCCAAGTGACGAGGCAGCTCAGTTTCCTCCGGCCGGTCCCCTCGCCCCGCTTCGCTGTCAGAAACCACCCAGCCTCATGATTCATCTCCTCAAGCGCTCAAAAGCTCTGGCTGCTCCGGCTTTTGCTTCTCACCGTTCCGGGACCGAGCTGCTTTGGAGGAGGAGATGGGGAAGCTCTCGGTTGCTCTGGGCATCCTGATGCTCTGCGCTGCCGGAGCTTGGGGTAAGTTTCAAGCCAAGGGCTTTGTCTGTTTCAAGCTCGTTTCGTTGCCCGGGATTGATTTCCCCCTAAAGCCTCAAAGGCTTTTCTCTGTTCCCATGGCTTGGGGGAAACAGCAAAGTGGGGCTGGAAGGGGTTTGTGATGGGAGCGCTTCAAGGGTGTGACTTGACATCCTCTTTCAGCAGCAAAAACGCGCTCTCGGGGCAGGGATTGTCCTGGAGCTGCTGGCTGGTGGCTCTCAAAGGGGTTTGACAAAGCTCTCCTTCAGTGCCAAGATCCTCCTCAGAGATGGGAGAAACCGAGGCACGCAAAGGACAGGCTGCAGGGGGGGCAAAAAGGGCAGAGAAAGGCTGTTTCTCTGCATGCTCTCTCCCACCAAGTGACAGGGCTTGGGGACAGTAATGACACAGGATGCTGTGCCTGCATCACTTGAAGGGCTCGGGGGTGTGTTTCGGTCAGCTGCCCCGTGTTCTCGCTCTCTTTCCTCACCTTAGCTGAGTGCTTGGCTTCCAAAGCTCTGCCTTTCCGCTCCCACTTCAGGACAAAGAGAGTTTGGATGTTAAAGCCCAGAGCCCTCACCTTCAAACGTGGGATTGCAGGACAAATGCCCTTTGTATTTCAACCCCCCCCCCAGCCCTAAAATGCCACTTTGTGAAGAGTGGAGAGCGTTACCTGCTCCCCAGGTGTGTTTGCTGAAAGCAAACCCCTGCAAGTGCCAAACCCTGAGGTGTTCTCAGCTCCTCCTGCCTGAATCCACCCCATTGTTTCCAAAGCCGCTCCCGGGTTGTTTTGGGACGACATGGTTGCAGGCTTTGGTGAATTCCCAGGCACTGGTGAGTTCCCAGAGCCCCGAGGCTCTGGTCTGCTGCTGCAGTGAACTGTCAGCAGGACAGGAGAGAGGAGAAGCCCTGCAAGAGGCTTTGAGGCTGTGCAGGTGATTTCTCTGGTCCTGTGTGTCAGCTGAGCTCAGTTTGGGACATCTCACCCTTGGGGAAGGCTCTGGCAGCCAGGGAGAGACTTCAGAAGGAAAAACCCAACGGCCCCAGGATGGAGTGGGCAGGAGATGAGGCAGAAAAGCCCAAATCCTCATCACAGAGGCACAGAGCAACCCCTGCAAGTGCCAAACCTTGAGGTGTTCTCAGCTCCTCCTGCCTGAATCCATCCCATTAAGCCACTCCAAGGAGTTTGGGACCACATGGTTGCAGGCTTTGGTGAATTCCCAGGCACTGGTGAGTTCCCAGAGCCCTGAGGCTCTGATCTGCTGCTGCAGTGAGCTGTCAGCAAGGCAGGGTGGAAGAGCAGCCCTGGGAGAGTTTGGGGTTATAGGTTTTGGGGCTGTGCAGGTGATTTCTCTGGTCCTGTGTGTCAGCTGAGCCCAGCCTGGGACATCTCACCCTTGGGGAAGGCTCTGGCAGCCAGGGAGAGACTTCAGAAGGAAAAACCCAACGGCCCCAGGATGGAATGGGCAGGAGGTGAGGCAGAAAGGCCCACAATCCTCATCCCTTGAGGCAAACAGAGAGGCTGTCAAGCTGCTCTGTGTGTTGAACAAGTTCAAATACCTTCACCAAGTTCTGTGTGTGCACATTCCTGCTCGAATTGGCAGAGGAGAGGAAAAAGCCAAAGCCCTGGAGGTCACTTCCAGTACAGATTGAGGACTGAGTCATCTTTTCCCCAGCCAGGGAAGGGTAATGTTCAACTTTGGGCCATTTCAAGGGCAGCATTTTCCCTTGGCTGGAGGCTGAAGCATTGCCCAGCCCCAGGTGGATGGTTCCCAGGCTCCTGTTGCTTTGTATTTCATGGGCCAGGGCTTCTTTTCCACTCCAGAGCCTCAGGTTTGTAGGATCACATCTTTGAGACCAACTGCTTCCATAGGAGAAGAAAGGAAGCTTTTGTGCTTTGGTTGGTTTGGGGGATGGAAAAAGAAGCCCCCAACATTAAAAAGGGGGGAGGAAAAAAAGCAACTCAAGGCAGAATTGATTCGTTTAAGCAGTGCTGAGGTCTTGGTAAGCTGCCCACAGCCAGGTTGGGGCGTTAGGCTGCAGCCTCTGCTCTCCTCTTGCATCACCCCAAGGTCCTCCCTCTCTCCCTCCCTCCCTGCTATCTGCAGGCAAGGCTGGAAATGCCCAATTAGGGATGTTTCCCTGCAGGGGCAGGGGGGGTGAAGCTGTCTCCTCTCAGCTGCCTGTTTGGCTGGTGATAATTGTTGGCTGTTAATCACCCCAGGGCATTTTGGCTCCTTCCCAGGGGGAAGGGGTGGCCCTGCTCCATCCAGCCCCAAGTGAAATGCAGCCAGGAATGGGGCTGGATATGATAGACCCATCACTCTGGGGTAGACGTCCCTGAGCTGGCACTTGAGGCAGCCTCAGGCTTTCATCTCATCAGCCCCAGAGCTCAGGTTTTGCAGCATGAGGAGGTGAAGGAGAGGTAGACGAGGGCTCAGGCTTGCAAACCCTCCCCTCCAGCACGTCTCAGTGCAGCAGGGTATTGCTGAGCCCGGGGTTAGCACTGCACAGGGAGGGAAACTGAGGCAGGGAGCAGCTGAGACACTTGGCTCAATGTGCTTGAGGTGGGATGTGGATGGATGCTGATGTGAGCTGCCTGGGAGCACGGCTGGAGCATGCCCTTGTCGGCTCTGCACTACCCCAGCACACTGGATGCTGGTAAAGCCCAGCCCTGAGGGAGCAAACCCCACCTTGGTGTTAAACAGGAGCTGGTGGGTGGGTGGGTACCACCACAGCCATGAGGCCTCAGACTGAGGAGCCTGGAGAAGGCTGAGGACAGGGGATGTTATCAAGTACCTAAAGGGTGGGTGTCAGGAGGATGGGGTGACACTTTGGGCTGTGGTGGCCAGTCACAGGACAAGGGGTGATGGACATGAGCTGGAACACAAAGAGTGCCACTGGAGAAAGTCCTCTGGGGCTGAGGTGAGGAAGCCCTGGCCCAGGCTGCCCAGGGAGGGTGTGGAGGCTCCTTCTCTGGAGGTTCCCAACCCCACCTGGACACGTTCCTGTGCCCCCTGAGCCAGGGGACTGAGCTGGCTGAGCTCTGCAGGTCCCTTCCATGCTGAGATTCTATGAGGCAGCAGCAGGACCCAGCTACTACAGGGAGCAGAAGGCAATGAAACCCCTGCATGGGCACCTGGCACCTCTCCTCCAGTGCCTGAGCATCCAAGCAGGGGGATGCCAGCCCTCCCCAAGGACCTCGTCTAGGTGGGAGCTGCTTTAGCAGGAGGGTTTGGACTAGATGAGCTCTAAAGGTCCCTTCCAACCCCTCCCATCCTATGATTCTGTGACCTGCAGTTGCAGAAGCTCTTCCCAGCCCTGAGACTTTAATCCTGAGCACAAGTTGCCAGGGCTGCCCTTGTCCCTGAGGGCTGCCAGGCTAATGCCTTCCCTGGAGGGCTGAGCCACTGGCAGCCCCAAATCCAAGGCATGTGCTCGGGTTTTTGGCAGGGCAGGAGGGATTTCACACAGAGGCAGGAGAAACAGGAGCCAGCACTGTGGGGGTTGCCTTTCCCCTTTGCCAAGCCTTGGCTCCCCTGACCCCATCCACTCCAGGAGGTAACGTTGTTGTTTCCACATCACTGAGTGTCCTCTGGCACCAGAGACCAACTTGTTGCTCTTTTGGGTGATGGTCAGCTTCAAACCTTTTTGCATCTTCACTGCAGCTGAGTGTTTTGGTCCATGGAGGAGCTGATGGCACCCCAAAGCTGATGCTCAGGCAGTTGGGGTTAAGTGTGAGGGGCAAAGGTCTGATAAGGCACACAGGGTGTCCTGGGATCACACCCCCCAGGAGCTGTCAGCCTTCAGGACGTGAAGGTCATCAAGTTTAATCACTCAACTCATATCACCAAGCCCAGCACTACCCCCTGGCCCTCAGCACCTCAGCTCTGTGTGTTTGGGGTCCCTCCAGGGCTGGGCACTGCCCCAGCTCCCTGGGCAGCCTGGCACAGGGCTGACACCCCTCTCAGGGAAACAGCTCTGCCTCAGCTCCAAACTCCAGCCTCCTGTCAGGGAGCTGCAGAGAGTGCTCCCCTCAGCCTTCTCCAGGCTCCACACCCCCATCCCCTCAGCCCCTCCCCAGCACCTCTGTGCTCCATCCCCTTCCCCAGCCCCTTTCCCTTGGCTCTGGCCACGCTGCAGCCCAGCACAGCCTCTGACACACCCCATGTGCACACACATCCATCACACACACACACACACAGAGGCAGGCACTCCAGGCTGTGTGCCAACAGGCACAAGCACAAGTCACTGGGGTTCTGCCCAAAGACCTGACAAGATCATTTCATCACTTCCTCGCCCTGCTTTGTGTTGCATTTCCTGTGGCTGGGGAGAAATGAGCCTTGTTTTTCTGCACAGACAGGGAGCCACAAGGCAAAAGGGGACACCTCAGTGCCTGCTGCTCTCAGAGACACCTCTGAGGGAAACAGTCCTGCCTCAGCTCCAATCTCAACCTCCCCTGGGGCAACTTGAGGCTGTTTCCTTTTGTTATATGGGAGCAGAGCCTGACCCCCAGCTCACTGCAACCCCCTGGGCTCCCTTAGCCAAGCAGGGACGTGGCTGAGGTCTGCTCTGCCTGGGGAGCCCTAAAACCCTGCTGGGATGCTTGTGGAAGGAGGGAGGGAGGGAGTGACAGCACCATGGCCATGCCCCCATCTGGGGCTTCCCCCTGGGAAGTGCAGAGCCACCCAGCTCTGCCTCTGCCAGAGCAGCTCCTCCTGCTCCACCGAGTTCTGCTGCAGCCCTGGGGTCCCTGTGGGCATCTTTGGGGGGCCTTTTAATCCCCTAACAGGGACCCACCAGCTTGTGACCATCACAGCCGATGCCAGTGTGTGTTTCTCATGCCACTTCCACCAGCAGAGCCCAACCTTTGCCCTGGGGCATCAGCACAGACTGCTGCCAGCACGTTTCTGGACTTTCCCTCCTCTCCTTTCCGTGGCTTTGACCCCAAGTCAAGGCCAGGCACTGTGAGGGCTTCACTTCAACACAAGCACAACATTGCAGGGCTGGGGGAGACCCTTTAAGGAGCTGGCAGATGGGGAAACGATGCTGAGTGCTGGGCAGGATGAAGCTCAGCTGGTGCTGGGCTGGGGAGGTGGCTATAGAAGGGGCAGGGAGGGAGCTATAACAGGCTGAGCAATGGGTTGGAGCAGAGTCCTGGTGTGCTGAGGCTTGTGTCTGCTCAGGAAGCTCTCAGCTGAGCACTGTGACTCCAGCACACGTGGCCTGTGTGTTCTGCAGCCTCTAAGTGCTCTCCCTTTTGCTGTTTCAGGGGGTAACATCTGCACCACCCGTGGGGTGAACTCCTGCAAGCAGTGCCTGGCTGTCAGCCCCCTCTGTGCATGGTGCTCTGCAGAGGTAAGAGCTTTGAGGGAAGGCTGAGCTGTGTCCCCGAGCAGGACAGAGCACGTGGAGGAAGGGATGAGGCTGTGGGGTGGCTGCTGGTTCTTGTCTTGCAGCCAGGAGCTTGGTTTCCATGTCTTCCCACAGTGTCTAAACACATTCCTGGCTGGTATGTGGCTCTGACCACAGCTGGAGATGCACATCATGGGGCTCAAGGCTGCCCATTCCCTCCTTGCTCCTAAAGTGTTGCCCTTTAGCTGAGGATATTGAGGCAGGCTGATGCTCCCCTTGGGAGTTCACTTTGTCTCTCAAGCCCAAGCTTCCTTTTGGCTGGATTCTTGCAAATCCATTGTCAAGCTCTGGCTAAAGGGGTCTGATTGCTGGAAGGGGCTGGAAAGGGCAAGAAACCTGAGGGGAGGAAGGGAAAAGACTGATTGGAAGACAGGGTTTGGCTTTAAAAGCTTTGGGTTTTGCATGGGAAAGGAGGACAAGGTGCCTGCTGCTCTTTAGGGGGGTAAAGATGGATGTCAGAGCTGAGCTGGGGCTCTAAACTGGTGATGTCTGGGTGGGTGAGAGCTGTAAGACGAGGGAGTTTCCCAAGAGGATGGGAGAGCAGCCTCTGGGCAGAGACAAGGGGAGGTGAGGCTGGGATGGATGGGTGGGGAGAGGTGATAAAACCTCTTCCAGGGCTTTGCAGCTTCTAGAACCATTTGGGTTGGAAAAGACCTTTAAATTCATCAAGTCCAAGCTCTCCCCTCACCCTGCCCAGCCCAGCACTAACCCACAGCCCTCAGCTCCATGGTCTGGGATCGCTCCAGGGCTGGGCACTGCCCCAGCTCCCTGGGCAGCCTGGCACAGGGCTGACACCCCTCTCAGGGAAACAGTTGTGCCTCAGCTCCAGCCTCAGCCTCCTGTCAGGGAGCTGCAGAGTGCTCCTGTCTCCCCTCAGCCTCCTCTTCTCCAGGCTCCACACCCCCATGCCCTCAGCCCCTCCGCAGCACCCCTGTGCTCCAGCCCCTTCCCCAGCTCCTCTACTTGGCTCTGGCCACTCTCCAGCCCCTCAATGAACCAACTCAGAGCAGTTCCCTCTCTGCCAGGGATTTCAGCTTCTCCATCCATGCAGCTCCACTTCCTTGGGCTTGCACTTGTGCCTGTGGTACCCTCCCACCTGAGAACAGAAACGATCCAAGCTGGCAAACACTGTTTGGCTGCTGCCAGCACAGCCCAGTGCTTTGGGGATGGCTGTGAACTGGGAGGAGCTGCCTCTGCTTGCTGTGCCCATCAGATTAGGGAGGCATCTTGATGCTGTGCCCTACCTAATCACCCCCAAAGACTGGCTGAAATATGCAGTGTGATTACAGAGCTTCTCTCCAAGAAGGGGAATGGGCTGGGCTGAGCTGCTCTCCCTCCTTCCCACCCCCCTGCGCTGGGTTAGTGGCTCCATGCTGCAGTGGAAGCTGTGACAGGGGTTTGGTTGTTTCTTCTTTTCCCTCCTCCACATCACCAAAGGCTTCCAAAAAAGGAAATCTCTCTAGTGCTGTGCTCAGGGCTGTGCTCATGGACAGAGTGACAAGCAGTGAGGGAACAGCTCTGCCTGCCAGAGCCAGGCTGTGCTCAGCAGCTCAGCCTCCAACATCTGCACCACATGCTCCTCATTTAGCAAATGAGCTCTCTTTGGCTTTTTGGCTGTGGGTTTGTCTAATTTCCCTAAGGGAGGGAAGGGCTCTGACACTGTGCCCCCCTCCTCCTTCCCTTCTCTTAAAGGGGTAGTGTCTTTATTTGTGCTCCTGCTGCTCTCCCTGCAGCCCTTTTGCCATCCACCCTGCCTGCTTGAGCTCCTGCTCTAACCTGGCAAGAAGGGAATGGGGTCTCCTTTCAGCCTTAAACAACCACTAGTTGTGCCCATCCACTCCCTTTGGGATGGCCTTTCCATCTCAGCCTCAACCCTGAGATGTGGCTCTCAAATCACTTTGGAGATCAGCAGCACAAGGTCTCAGACCCCCCAGAATGTGACCTGCTTGGGGCTCCTTTGGGGTAAAGGTTTGATGGTTTAGAGGAGCTGCTGGAAGGGTTTTAGTGTGTGATCTGCAGAGGCTTCAGTACTCTGGGTCATCTCAGGAGCTCTCTTGCAGAGAGGCTGATCCCACAAGATGCCCTGGGGATGTGTGGCTGCCTCCAGCCTCACACACAGCCTGACCCTGCCCTCCCTGGTGGGGTTTGGAGGTTGTAAATGGGATAAAATCATCAGGGCTTCTGTCCTGGGGCAGAACTGTCTCCCTGAGAGGGGTGTGAGCCCCTGTGCCAGGCTGCCCAGGGAGCTGGGGGAGTGCCCAGCCCTGGAGGGGTCCCAAAGCCACGGAGCTGAGGGTCAGTGCTGGGCTGGGCAGGGTGAGGCCAGGGCTTGGACTCAGCAGCTTCAGGAGCTTTTCCAACTGTAAGAAGCTCTTGGCTGAGGTGCTCCCCAGCTCCAGGTTCCCCTCAGGCACCTCTGTCTCGCTGCAGGGAAGCAGCTTTCAGCTCAGCCCAAGAGATGCTGTGGATGCTGTGAGGATCTCACGGGCAAATGTCCCACTGACAGCCCAGTAACTGTTGCCTCCTGGGAGCTTCACATCCGTCCTGAGTCAGTCCTGACGTCTGGGGCTCCAGGGGAAGGGTGCAGCCCTGGGGTTACACAGCTTCTCCATGAGAACCTCACAGTAGGAATGCTGCTGCAAATGCCATAAGGTGCTCCGTGACATCTGAGCCCCTGGGAACTCCCCATGAGCCCAGCACCACAGTCCAAACCCCTGTCTGCATGAGCCAGGAGTGTGGGTGATGCTGGGTGGGATCTGGAGCCAAGCAGCCACCTCCTCCTTCACCAGAGGCCTGGGGATGGGTGGGTGTGAAGGAGCTAATTTGGGAGGATGACTTGTCCTTTTCACCCCCAGCACATTGTCCAGGCAGCCAGGGTGGGAGCCAGAGCCTGTGGGGGAGGGAACATGCCTGCTGATGTATTTACTGGCTGTGGCTTGGCCACTGCTTCCAGAGGCCGCCTCAGACTGTTTGCATTCTTCTCTTTCCCCACTTTGTTTGCTTCAAACCCACAAATTCATTCCTGGGTTGAGCCAGCTTGAACTCAGTGGAGCCAAGGTTGTGGCTGAGGAAGTTTTGGCCGTGCTGAGAGGCTGCAGAGTTCAGATCCAGCTTTTCAGGAGCAGGGAAAGAGCTGAGTCAGCCCCCATCAGAACTTGCAGCACTGCTGTTTGCTTCAGGGAGGTGCTGGGCAAGGTCATCTGCTGCAGGACTTGCCATGGAGAAGGGTTTGGGCTGGAGGAAGGAGAAGGAGGAATCCCCTCCTAGGGAAGGTGGCTGCTGCCCTGCTGGGAACTGACAGCAACAGATCCAGGGAGAGAAATTCTTCCTGTATTTGTCTTCATAAGCAACTGAAGCAACTTGAGCCCTTCTGAACATGCTGTGATAAGGGGAAGGAGCTGGGAGCTTTCTAGGAAAGGAAGGATGGGGTTAGAACCCCACCATGACTCCACACTTTGTGCTTCCTGCCCCTGATGTGCACTTGACAGCTTCTCCCCCAGCCCTGTGGCCTCTTTTTTTGCTCTTTCACTCCTTTTTTGGGTTCTTTTCCCCCATCCAGCTCCGTCCAGCAGGAAACTGAGGAGCTGCAGATAAGCCTGAACCTTCCTCATGCAGGAACCAAGGATGCTGGCCTCACCCACAACAAGCCTGTTCTTTGCTCAGGGAGAGATTCCTAAGGGCATGAGTCAAGGAAAGGGGGTGAAAAGGTGCCTCATCCTTTGCCAAAGTCTAGAAGAACATGAGAAAAGGAGTCCCAGCCTCTTCTCCTCACCCCCAGCCTGCTGTGTTCATGTTCCTCCTCGCCCCCAGCCTGCCACACACATCCCACCTCACCCTCTTCTAGCCATCCCATAGGGGCAGGCTTTCCCTTTAGCTTTGCCAAACCTGAGGCCCCAGCTGCTCAGAGACAGGATGGGGTTTGAAAGGGAGATGTTATCCGTTGCTCCTTCCTGGCAGGGAGCTCTCTCATGCAACACAGCAGGCCAAAACCTGTAGGACTCATCGATTCTGGATCCCTTCCCTCAAGCAGAGGGAACCGTGTGCCCAAAAAGCTTCTTACCCCAGCTTGGCATTAGATGTGATGAAGCAGATCCTGGGGATAAAAAAGGGGCTCTGTCTGTCCCCCTCCTGGCATGATCCAAGGGTTCCTGGGGGGAGCTGGCTCCTGATTGTGTCCCTCTTCCCCCAGGTCTTGCCACAGTCGTCCCCTCGCTGTGACCTGCGTGAGAACCTGCTGCAGAGCGGCTGTGGGCTGGCCGACATCGAGTCCCCCACCAGCACTGTGACCGTCCTGGAGAACCAGCCCCTCAGTGACAAAGGCTCAGGGAGCTCTACCACCACCCAGATGAGCCCCCAGAAAATACAGCTCAACCTGAGGCCGGGTGAGAGGCTCCAAACTGCAGTGGGCATGACCCAAAGGGCTCAATAACGAGGGAGGCATCACTTTGCCCAAGGCTGGCTCGTGTCCATCAGGGGCAGGACCAGGCTGAAAACGACACCAAAGCCTCCAGCAACATCCCTGATGAGCAGCCAGGCTGTCTGCAAGATGATTGCTGCTGTTGAGGCAACTTGGTTCCATCTGGCAGTATCCTGAGGGGTAGCATGGGACGTGACTTCAGCAACTAAAGCCATTCGGGGTTTAGGCTCTGCTGTGGTGGGCATCAGCTGGTGCCTAACAAGCTGTGGAGCAGCTGGTGGGGTTGGATTGCCAACAGCTCCCTTTAATTTCCCAGGCTCAGTTCAGCCTGGCAGGTTGGAGCCAATTAAGTCTTCTGGTCATTTGCCAGCAGCAAAGGAACTTCAAGGGATGGCAGGCAGGAGGTAAAACTACCAGACAGCACTCACCCAGGGTCACCAAAGCAGTTTGGGGCACGTGGAGAGAGCTGTGCCATCGCTGTGCTCTGCCCCACACACAGCCCAGCCCAAGGCTGCACACTCATGGGTGACTTTTCCAGCCTCGGCAAGGAGCAATCGGGGTTCCCTGTGCTGATGGGAAGCCCCAGAGCCAGGTATCACAGTGGCTGGTAGCACGTGGCAGGCTGTGTGCAGCCCTGGGTCTGCCCCAGCTGAATGGCAGCAGGCAGAGGTGTCCTCACATGCAGCTGCTCTTTGCTCCGTTGAGGTCTAAAGATAGTTGGCAGGAGGCAGGAAGGTTTGCTGCCCTGGGGAGGAGTAGAGGCAGCCTGCAGGTTTCTTCCCTCAGCCTTTGGAGGTGTTCTGAGAAGGCCCCAGCTTCCATGTCAAAGAACAGCATGAAACAACCTTTGTTTCTTCTAAAAGGCAGGAGAAAAGGTCAACCTGAAGCGTTTTCAGCTGTTTTAGTGGGGGGTTAAGTGCTAAAACCATCAAAAACTGGCCTGTTCCCCACAAGGTCCTACCTGAGAAGGGTTTGGTTTCATCTCCCAGAAGGAGCTGAGAGGAGCCCAGAGGAGAGGGAAGGAACAGAGATGGGAGAGGCTCTGGGAGCTCAGAGAAGGCTGAGGCAGCCCTGCAGACCTCTGGTAACCCCTGTAGATCCTGCTGCCCACTCACCGAGTGCTCCACTCCATCCAGCATGTGTTGGCCACACTGGTAACCACAGAATGGGAGGGGCTGGAAGGGACCTTTAGAGATCATCTAGTCCAAGCCCTGTGTTGAAGCAGGTCCCACCTAGGTTCATCCAGGACAGCCTGGGGAGGTCAGCTCAGAGCAGGAGGATCCGCTCCCATCCTGGCGATGACATTTGCCACCTCCTTTGTGTTGCACTGGGATGTTCTCCTCCCAACAGCTTTAAACCACCCCCTGGGGCTCCTGCTGACCTCCCCAGGCTGGCTTTCTCCCAGGTCCTGTGGTGAACTGTCCCTTGGTTCCTCCCAGGAGATGATCTCTCACTCTGCTGCCCTGTCCTGTTCCAGACGACTCCCAGACCTTCCGTGTCCAAGTGCGGCAGGTGGAAGATTACCCTGTGGATATCTACTACCTGATGGACCTGTCCAACTCCATGAAGGATGACCTGAGGAACATCCAGAACCTGGGCACCAAGCTGGCCAGTGAGATGCGAAAGCTCACCAGCAACCTGCGCATCGGCTTCGGCGCCTTCGTGGACAAGCCCATTTCGCCCTACATGTACATCTCTCCTCCACAAGCCATCACCAACCCTTGCTATGAGTAAGTGGTAGGCTGAGGAAGTCCTGGGAGGGCCAGAAGTGGATGGGATGTGACTGGAACGTGGTGAGGAAGGCATGCAATGGGTGTCAGAAGGACGTGGGTGCCCAGGGAGGGTGTGGAGGCTTTGTCTCAGGAGGGTTCCAAACCCACCTGGACACGTTCCTGTGCCTCCTGAGCCAGGGGAAGCTGCTGTAGCAGGAAGGGTGGGACTGGAGGAGCTCTGCAGGGCCCTTCCAACCCCCAGCATCCTGGGATTCTGTAAACTAAAAGGATCAGTGTGACTGGGAAGCAGTGTCACAGTTGTTCTTTCAGGAGAGGTGTTGAGGCTCAGAGAAAGAAACCCCTAGAAGTCCCAGCAGGATGGAGGCTGAGCCCAGTTATCTCTAGACCGTGTGATTGGTTCCTAAAAAGGTCCTTCACCAGCTCCTTGAGCTCTTGGGGTGGTTGGGTCTGTTCCAAGATGATGGAGTGGAGCATCTGCCTTGTGCTGAAAGGCTGAGGGAGCTGGGGCTCTGCAGCTGGGAGAAGAGGAGCCTGAGGGCTGAGCTCATTCATGTTCCAAATGCATCAAGGGTGGGTGTGAGGAGGCTGGAGCCAGGCTGTGCTCAGGGATGGCCAATGACAGGACAAGGGGCAATGGGGACAAGCTGCAACAGAAGAGGTTCCAAAGCAACACAAGGCAGAGTTTGTTCCCTGTTGAGGTGAGGGAGCACTGGCAGGGGCTGCCCAGATGGGCTGTGGAGGCTCCTTGTCTGGAGCCATCCCAACCCCAGCTGGATGAGTCCCTGTGTGCCCTGCTCTAGGTGCTGCTGCTCTGGCAGGGGGGTTGCACTGGATGAGCTTTGAGGTCCCTCCCAGCCCTTCCCACTCAGTGACTCGGTGGCTCCTGGGCAGGGCTGTGGGATGGCTGTGGGACAGAGGTGGGAACTGGAGGAGCCTTGTGAGCCTTGTGCCCTGTCTCTTCTCCTCACCCAGGATTGGGGAAACCTGCCTGCCCATGTTTGGCTACAAGCACGTGCTGTCCCTGACGGATGAGGTGACCCGTTTCAACGAGGAGGTGCAGAAGCAGAGCGTGTCCCGGAACCGCGACGCGCCCGAGGGCGGCTTCGATGCCATCATCCAGGCTACAGTGTGTGATGTAAGGGGCAGCCAGGGCTGCTGGGGCTGGCACCTGCGGGTCTGGTGGGCAGCAAACGAAACAGGAGACAGCAATATGGGCAAGAAGCCAATGGCAGCCTGGGGGCATCCAGCAGAGTGTGGATCCAGCAGCAGGGCCAGGGAGCTTCTGCTCCCCTTTGCTCTGCTCTGCCGCATGTGCTGAGGCCTCATCTGGAGTCCTGGGGCCAGTTGTGGGCTCCCCAGCTGCAGAGGGACAGGGAAGTGCTGCAGAGAGGCCAGCACAGGGCCAGCAAGATGCTCAGGGCACTGGAGCATGTTCCTGCTGAGGAAAGGCTGTGGGCCCTGGGGCTGCTCAGGCTGGACAAGAGGAGACTGAGGGGGGAGCTCATTCACACCCATAAGGCACTAAAGTGTGGATGTCAAGAGGATGAGGTGACACTTTTCTTCTGTAGTGCTCAGTAACGGGACAAAGGGTGATGGATGTTGCCCTTTCCTCCAGCTTTTTGAGCTGGAACACAAACAGTTCCACTTAAACCACAAGGAGAAGCTCCCTTGGTGCTGAGCTGAGGGAGCCCTGGCCCAGGCTGCCCAGGGAGGGTGTGGGGCTCCTTCTCAGGAGGTTCCCAAACCCCCCTGGACACATTCCTGTGCCCCCTGAGCCAGGGGAAGCTGCCTGAGCAGGGGCTTGGGCTGGAGGAGCTCTGCAGGAATCTCCCAACCCCCACCATGGTGGGATTGTGTGATCCCAGCACACACTGTGCCATGGAATGGGAAAACACCAAGCCCTGGGTGCCAAACTGACCACGTCTCTCCCTGCAGTCATCTGGCCCAGAGCTGAGCCTCTGCTCAAAAGCTGTTTGACATGTTCCCATGTGAGACAGAGACTAATTCCTTCTGGCAGTGTTTGCCTTGTCTGCCCACCCCCACAGGCTCCACTGGGAGAGAGGATGAGTCTCCAGCCTCCCAGCTCCCTCACATTACTTAAGCTCTGCAGGACCCTTCCAGCCCCCACCATGGTGGGATTCTGTGATCAGGCTGGGCCTGGTGGGCTGGCAGAGACCACCCAACCCCCCCAGGACAGGAGCACGAGCCCTGTGAAGCTGCTGTGGGGTTCAGATCTGGAGAGGATGAGCAGTCAGCTACAACAGTTCCAGAGCAACAGCCTTGGCAAGGGAACAACAGGGCTGCTCTTACACGGGCTGGGAGGAGAGAGGAGCAGGGCAGGTGCCTGGGAACTGATGATGGCTCCATGTCAGCCCTGCAGTCATTAGCCACTTTGATTAGCAAGCCAAAAGCCATCTCTCAGCAGGACAAGCAGCCCCTGGCCTCCTGCCTTGCTCCACAGCCCACACACCCCTCACAGCCCTTCCCTGGGACACCAACTGCTCTCACTTTGCTCTGCAGTGACAGGCTGGTCCCTGTGGCTAGGCCATGACATGGGCTGGTGGCATCTAGGGCTGTGCTGGGCACGTGCTGCCAAGCAACTGAGAGCTGCTTTTTGCTCCAGGACAAGATTGGCTGGAGGAATGATGCTTCCCACCTGCTGGTGTTCACCACGGATGCCAAGACCCACATTGCACTGGATGGCAGGCTGGCTGGCATTGTGCAACCCAATGATGCCCAGTGCCACATTGACAAGGATAACTTCTACTCTGCCTCCACCACACTGGTAAATCCCCACCCCTGCTTGGGGCTGTGGAGCTCAGGGCTCCTGCTGAGGGTCCCCATGGGAAGGTGGTCCAGCTGTGGTTGGGAGGCCACGATGGAGACCAGAGTGGTTGAAGGTAGATGTTCCCAGGGTACAGTCTCTCCTCTTCCCCAGGACTATCCCTCTCTGGGCCTGATGACTGAGAAACTCTCACAGAAGAACATCAACTTGATCTTTGCTGTGACAGATACAGTTGTTGGACTCTACCAGGTAACATCCTCGGGGGGCTGGTGGGTCCCAAGGAGCATCTTCTGCAGCTGGTCACGGATGGTGGGACACAGCTTGGTGGTCTCCTGTCCTACCAAAGCTTCTTGAGAAGCTCCCCTGTGCCTGGACAGGGTTTGGCCAAGCCATGGCACATCCACCCATCACAAGCAGACTGTGCTTATCCTGTTTCTCCAGAACTACAGTGAGCTGATCCCAGGCACAACCGTGGGCACCTTGTCCAGAGACTCCAGCAACGTCCTGCAGCTCATCGTGGACTCCTATGGGGTGAGTTTGCAATGTGATGGGCCCCACAACAGCTCTCTCCCTCTCCAAAGAGCCACTGCTTCACAGTGCAAACAGCCCACAGGGATTTGGCAGCTCCTCCAGCCCTGAGCATCTCCCTGGAGCAGCTGTGAGCATCTGTCTCCACCCACACTTGCAGGGACTCCAGGGAAGGGACATCACTGTGTTCACTGGCTGCCCCTTCCCATCCTCAAAGGCATTTATCTGTAGGGAATGACATTAACCAAGTCCTGAGAAAAACCCAGGGCACTTGGCTCCTTTCCTGTGTGTGTGTGAGCACTGTGAGGCTTGGGGGGACCCCTGCCCAAGGCTGAGCCCTCCCAGCTTGTGCTGTCATCTTCAGCACTCAGAGAACTGCTTGGGCTGGAAAAACCCTTTAAGTTCATCAAGTCCCAGCCCTGCCCTCACCCTGCCCAGCTCAGCACTAACCCCTGGCACTCAGCACCTCAGTCCCAGGGCTTTGGGATCCCTCCAGGGCTGGGCACTCCCCCAGCTCCCTGGGCAGCCTGGCACAGGGGCTGCAGGGCTGGAGAGGATCAGGGATGTGGGTGATTAAATCATATCTCAGAGGGGAAAGCAGCCACTCCAGCAGCTTAAATCCCTAATTGAGGGAGGAGCCAGATGTGGCAGGGAGGATCTGGGACTTAAAGCAGCCTCAGCATCCTTAGAAGGGGGGGAAAGGCTGATTATTAGAGGGCTGGGTGCATGGGGGAATCTCCCCTCCCAGCACACACACACACACCAGGAGATAAAAGAACACTCCTTAGACACAGCAAACAGCAGCAACATCCATCTCATTCCCAAGAATTGCCACTACAAGGTGACATTTCACAACTGGGGGGCAGAGCTGAGGAATACAGCCCCCTCTGTCCAGCATGTACCTCTTGTAGCTCATGATCATGCTCCAGGGGGTTGATTTCAACGGTGATTTGATGGTTAATGAGGCAAAAAGTCTCCCTCTGGGCACCTTGAGCCTTGCTGAAGGGATTCTGAGGTTGTTTCATGGCTTCATTTTGGTTGGGAAAGGCTTTTAAGAGTAAGTCCCAGCCCTGAGCTCACCCAGCCCAGCACCACCCCATGGCCTCAGCACCTCAGCTTTGGGATCCCTGCAGGGCTGGGCACTCCCTGGGCAGCCTGGCATAGGGCTGACACCTCTCTCAGGGAAGCAGCTCTGCCTCAGCTTCAATCTCACCTTCCCCTGGGGCAACTTGAGGCTGTTTCTTCTCCTCCTGTCACTTGTGACTTGGGGGCAAAGATGGTCACTGCTCCCCTCAGCCTCCTGGCAGGGAGCTGCACAGAGGGCTCCTGGCTCCCCTCAGCCTCCTCCAGCCTCAACACCCCCATTCCCTCAGCTGCTCCTCATCAGATTTGTTCTCCAGCCCCTTCCCCAGCTTCTTTGCCCATCTCCAGCCCCTCAGTGTCCCTGTGGCAATGAGTGAGGGGCCCAGCACTGAGCACAGCCCTGGAGCTGCAGCATCCCCAGCACAGGGGACAATCCCTGCTCTGCTCCTGCTGCCACCCCACTGCTGAGCCCAGCCAGGATGCCACTGGCCTTCTTGCCCCCCTGGGCATGCTGCTGGCTCCTGTTCAGCCCCCCCAGGCCCTTTCCCTCCAGCAGCTTCCAGCCCCTCTGCCCCAGCCTGGAGCTGCCTGGGCTTGGTGAAGCCCAAAGGCAGACCCCAGCACTTGACCTTATCAAACCTCATCCTCATTCCTCTCTTCCTCCCTAGAAAATCCGCTCCAAGGTGGAGCTGGAGGTGCGTGACCTCCCTGAAGAGCTGTCCCTGGCCTTCAATGCCACGTGCCTCAATGACGAGGTCATCCCTGGGCTCAAGTCTTGCATGGGGCTCAAGATTGGGGACACGGTGAGGAATCTCTGCTGCTCTTGTGCTAACTTCTCAGATGGCCCACATGTTTTGCCAGAACGGTTTCAGCTGCAGCACACAATCCCAGCATGGTGTGGGTTTTGGAAGGGCCCTGCAGAGCTCATCCAGCTTCACTCTTCCTGCTCCAGCAGCTTCCCCTGGCTCAGGGGGCACAGGAACGTGTCCAGGAGGAGTTGGGAACCTCCTGAGAAGGAGCCTCCACACCCTCCCTGGGCAGCCTGGGTCAGAGTTCCCTCACCCTACAGTAGTTTTTCCTTAGGATCAAGTGGAACTCTCTTGTGTTCCAGCTTCTGTCCATTCCCCCTTGTCCCGTTCCTTGAGACAGCAGGAAAAAAGTGCTGCCTCATCCTCCTGACGAACAGTTGTTAGCTACTTGTGTTAATGAGATGCCCCCCTTCAGCCTCCTCTCCTCCAAGCTGAACAGCCCCATGTCCCACAGCCTTTCCCCCTCAGGAAGACGTCTGCATTCTTTACTGATGATGTTTTTAGTCCCCATTTACACACCTGGGATGATAAATGCCATCCCTGTTACGATCAGGTCCCCTGGTGGTTCTGACACCCAAACCCATCCCTTTCCCCCCCCTCCAGGTGAGCTTCAGCATCGAGGCCAAAGTACGAGGCTGCCCTGAGGAGAGGCAAAAATCCTTCACCATCAAACCTGTGGGCTTCAAGGACAGCCTGAGGGTGGTGGTGAACTTTGAGTGTGACTGTTCCTGCCAGAGCCACGCTGAAGCCTCCAGCCCGTCGTGCAGCTGGGGCAACGGCACGCTGGAGTGCGGCGTGTGCCGCTGCAACCCGGGGCGCCTGGGCTCGCACTGCGAGTGCTCTGAGGAGGAATACAACCCTTCCCAGCAGGATAACTGTAGCCCTGGGCCTGGGCAGCCTGTCTGTAGCCAACGTGGAGAGTGTATCTGCGGGCAGTGCGTGTGTCACAGCAGCGACTTCGGGAAGGTGACGGGGAAGTACTGCGAGTGCGACGACTTCTCCTGCGTCCGCTTCAAGGGTCAGATGTGCTCGGGTGAGTGTTGGCCCTGGAGGGGAGGCAGCTCAGGGCGTTTGGACTGCTCCAGGGATGAGGGGAATCAACAGGATGAGGGTTGGAAGGGAGCTGGGAAGCTCATCCAGTGCAACCCCCCTGCCAGAGCAGCACCTAGAGCAGGGCACACAGGGACTCATCCAGCTGGGTTGGGATGGCTCCAGACAAGGAGACTCCACAGCCCATCTGGGCAGTTCCAGTGCTCCTTCACCTCAACAGGGAACAAATTCTGCCTTGTGTTGTGTTGGAACCTCTTCTGTTGCAGCCTTCACCCATTGCCCCTTGTTCCATCCCTGAGCACAGCCTGGCTCCAGCCTCCTCACACCCAGCCTTTACATACTGTAATCATGATGAGCTCACCCCTCAGGCTCCTCCAAGCTGCAGAGCCCCAGCTCCCTCAGCCTTTCAGCACAAGGGAGATGCTCCTCCCCATCATCTTGGTGGCCCTAGGAGATGCCAGTTGCTTTAGGTCCTGTGCACCATCCCCACCTCTGCCTTGCTCAGCTGTGGCTTTCTCTGGAGCAGCCAGAGGATGAAGGGATTCCAGGCAGGATTATTTCCTTGTTGGCAGTTGATGTCACCTTGTGTGGCAGGGTAATGGGTTAGAGGGTTAAAAGCAGACCCCAATCCCTGCTTAGGCTCAATGGGCTTGATGGGCAGAGGGAAGCCACTGGGGTGCCAAGGGCAGGGAATAGCTGGACCCCACTCAGATCACAGCCCCGGGCACATCAGAGGTCTCACTCTTCAGCTGCTAAGGTGGGCAGAGGCAATTTTTATCCTCCAGCCACTCCTCTGGCAAAAGAGGAGAGGAAGCAAATCCTCCCCCTTCACTGGTCATATGGAACCAGCCCTCCTGAACATTCATCTCCTCCATGTGCTACCAGATTGTCCTGCTCCAGCCCTGGCTGCTGATACTGGGGAGGGAGAGAGAGCCATGTCCTTGAGTATTCCTCCTGTGCCAGGGACCAGGGAAGGAGCCTCTTTCTGCAAAACACCCATCTCAAGAGTGGTTTCACATACCCCAGTGTGCCAAGGCTCTTCCCCATCAGAACCCCCATCTAGGGGTTCTCACTTGTGTCTCCAGTAAGCACTGAGGTGTGAGCAAACCCAGCACTCAGGACTGGAGCACAAAGCTGGGGCATATCCCCTCCAGGAGCAGAGCACCCCAGAAGTGATTCAAGAGGGGAATGAGAGAGGGGTGGCCATCCCTCCTCCCTGTCCCCAGCTCCCACTTCCCTGCTGCTGGCCCCAAAATCCACAGGAAAATGTCATTGGCCAAAGGTGATCTCATTCTGCTGGGTGGGATGAGACCTGCTGGCCAGGTGACACTCAGCTCCTGCTCTGCCCCTCAAATGGAATCCTTCATGGCTCAGGGCTGCACTCTGTGCTGCTGGGATTGATCCTTTATCTCAGCAGCTTGCTGATAAGGAAGCTGGAAGCCTGGGTTTTCCCCTACCCTGAACAGTCAGTGCCCTCAGGGAGCTGGGTGCCTGGCCCTCTTCCTGCTGCCTGTTTGCACAAGGGCTGTGGGCTGAAGCAGGCCAAGGGTGGTGATGACGATGATGATGATGACGATGATGAAGCACTGCTCCTCTGTCTGGGCAAGCTGTTTCATCAACATCATCTGTCTGACCCCAGTTGGCATCCATCCTGTCCCACTGAGCCACTTCTCTCCAGCCTCCTCGTCTCTTTCCATGCCTCATCAGCCCTGACTCAGCCTTAGTTCCTCATTAACAGGGTTACACATTTCTCTCCTGCTGGTGCCCCTGAGGCCATGACAGTGCCCAGATCATCTCCCACTGGGACCAAGGCTCCCAACACACCCCAGTACACCCAGGCCTTGGGACAGGTCGGTGTGTGCAGTCTCAGTGGCATTTCAACCTCTCCCTGAGTCTTGTCTTTGAGATGAAATCCAACCACAAGCCAAAGGGCTCCAGGCCTTGGCAGGAGTTGAATATGTCTGTCTGTCTGATTAAAGCCATCCCCAGAGCTCGTGGGGCTTCCCCTGTCTGCCCTGGGGCTGGGAAGCAAGGAGGATTTTTGGAGGGGTTTGACCAGGTGTCCCAACTCAATCTGAGATCCCAAGGCAAAGCTTGAGTAGCTCAGAGACAGATCTGATTGAGCATCTCCAGCTGGGGCAGCTCAGCCTGGGCTTTGGCAGTGACATCCTGCTTTGGGTGGAATAAGAGGAGTTCTAGGGACATGGGGAAGGTTGAGGTTTGGTGTGAGCTGCTCTTTGTCCCACCTAAAGGACAGGGGATGATGAAAGGCTGAGGGAGCTGGGGCTCTGCAGCTGGGAGAAGAGGAGCCTGAGGGGTGAGCTCATTCATGTTCCAAATGCATCAAGGCTGGGTGTGAGGAGGCTGGAGCCAGGCTGTGCTCAGGGATGGGCAGTGACAGGACAAGGGGCAATGGGGACAAGCTGCAACAGAAGAGGTTCCAAAGCAACACAAGGCAGAATTTGTTCCCTGTTGAGGTGAGGGAGCACTGGCAGGGGCTGCCCAGATGGGCTGTGGAGGCTCCTTGTCTGGAGCCATCCCAACCCCAGCTGGATGAGTTCCTGTGTGCCCTGCTCTAGGTGGTGCTGCTCTGGCAGGGGGGTTGCACTGGGTGAGCTTCCCATATCCCTTCCAGCCCTTGAGACTCTGTGATTCAGTGGGTGGCTGCTCTGCTTTGCTTTGCCCACAGAGGTGGAGCTGCCACTCTGGGTACATGGGCATCTCACGTGGGTGGTTGCTCATGGGGATCCACGGGGACATGCGGGTGTTCTGATGCCCTCTGGCTCTGACAAGGGGTGATGGGATGAAGCTGGAACACAAACAGCTCCATTGAAACACAAGGCCAAACTGTTTGAGTGTTGGGGTGAGGGAGCCCTGGCCCAGGCTGCCCAGGGAGGGTGTGGAGGCTCCTTCCTTGGAGCTCTTCAAGCCCCACCTGGACACGTTCCTGTGCTCCCTGATCTAGGTGGGAGCTGCTTCTGCAGGGGGGTTGGACTGGATGAGCTCTAAAGGTCCCTCCCAACCCCTTCCACTGTGTGATTGTGGGACTCTCTGATGTGCAGGCCATGGGCAGTGCAGCTGTGGGGACTGTGTGTGTGACTCGGACTGGACGGGTGACTACTGCAACTGCACCAGCCGCACCGACACGTGTGTGTCCAGCAACGGGCTGGTGTGCAGCGGCCACGGCTCCTGCGTCTGCGGCAAGTGCGACTGCACCCAGCCCGGCTCCTACGGGGACACCTGTGAGAAGTGCCCAACCTGCCCTGATGCCTGCACCATCAAAAAGTGAGAGGGGGCAGAGAGCTGGGACAGCCTGGGAGCAGGAGGCAGGGGGCAAGACGGCCAAGGGCATCCTGGCTGGGCTCAGCAGTGGGGTGGCAGCAGGAGCAGGGCAGGGATTGTCCCCTGTGCTGGGCTCTGGGGATGCTGCAGCTCCAGGGCTGTGCTCAGTGCTGGGCTCCTCACTCCCTGCCACAGGGACACTGAGGGGCTGGAGATGGGCAAAGAAGCTGGGGAAGGGGCTGGAGAACAAATCTGATGAGGAAAAGCTGAGGGGATGAGGCTGGAGGAGGCTGAGGGGAGCCAGGAGCCCTCTGTGCAGCTCCCTGCCAGGAGGCTGAGGGGAGCAGTGACCATCTTTGCTCCCAAGTCACAAGTGACAGGACGAGAAGAAACAGCCTCAAGTTGCCCCAGGGGAGGTTGAGGTTGGAGCTGAGGCAGAACTGTTTCCCTGAGAGGGGTGTCAGCCCTGTGCCAGGCTGCCCAGGGAGCTGGGGCAGTGCCCAGCCCTGCAGGGATCCCAAACACACAGAGCTGAGGTGCTGAGGGCCACGGGGTAGTGGTTGCTTTGGCACTGTGAGGGGAGAGCTGGAATTCCAGGAGCTTCAAGAGCTTTTCCAAGCATGATGATTCTATGGGGGCTCCAGCAGAGAGCTGGGCTGGGCCACTCCTCTCAGGAAGCATGGCAGCGGGAGCTCCCACCAGCTGCAGCCTAGTTGGGTTGGGATAGCAGCAATTCCCCCAGCCTGAGACTGTAAAGATTTGCCAGTCTCCCTGGAGAGAGCATGAAGGAGCTCCCAGTACCTCCCTCCTCTTCCTCAGGGAGTGTGTGGAGTGCAAGAAGTTCGAGAGGGGAGCGCTGGCAGAGGGCCAGTCCTGCAGCCGCATGTGCCGCGACGAGATCCAGACGGTGCAGGAGCTGGGTAAGAGGCTTCCCCAAGCCCTGCCCTGCAGTGTGCCAATCCTGAGGGTGAGGGGCTGCATATGCTGCTTGCTTCCCCTCTGCCTGGGCACCCCCTGGCTTGCCAGGGCTCTGAGCCTCTCGCTCTGGCAGCTGACAGAGGCAAAGACGCCGTGAACTGCACCTACAAGGACGAGGAGGATTGCGTGGTGAGGTTCCAGTACTACGAGGACTCCAGTGGCAAGTCCATCCTCTATGTTATTGAGGAGCCAGGTAAGAGCCTGCAGTGTGGCTTTCTGTGCTCAACTGGAGGGGGGTTGTGTCCCTTTGGTAAGAGGCAGGGGCTGAGAGGGGTTAAACAGCTCCTCTGTTCCCTGCTCTGTGCCGCATTCCCTGCCTGGCTCACATCTCAGCACCTTTCTTGGTTATTTCACCCCCACACTTGGGGCCAAGGATGGGGCACAACCATCCCACTGCCCTGATCATCCTGCTTCTAACTCCATGGGTGTGATTCTGCTCAAGAAGCAGATCAGAGCTGGCTCCTGTTAGCCAGGCAGGGCTTAGTCTCTACTGTCATCCCCCACCTTAAGCAGGGTCTTCCATGCCCCTGACCTGGGCTTCTGGTGCAAGCCCCTGCCCTGTGCACAGGAGCTCAGAGATCTCAGCACATGGATGGCACTGGCAGCCCTTCCTTTCTAGATCCTGCTGTGCTCAAGGCTGGAGGCTTTGAGAGGATGGAGGCAACAGGAGAGGATGAAACCCTCCTGAGACCAGACGAGCTGCTTGTACCCATAGCCAGGCTTTCCGTCTCCAACAGAGCTGCTTTTAATTGCCTTGGGGACACCGAAACCCCTCCCAAAAACCTTACCTTCCTCCCTCTCCCAGAGTGCCCAAAGGGGCCAGACATCCTGGTGGTGCTGCTGTCAGTGACAGGTGCCATCCTGCTCATTGGCCTCGCTGCCCTGCTCATCTGGAAGCTCCTCATCACCATCCACGACCGCCGGGAGTTCGCTCGCTTCGAGGAGGAGAAGGCCAGGGCCAGGTGGGACACGGTGAGTGGCTCAGGTGTGCTGGCCGGGGAGCCTCTGAATCCTACAGCCTCTGAGGACAAGAGCCCAGTTGCTCTGGTCCTTAAGGATCAGCTTGTCTGATCCCTGTGTGAAGCGTGGCAGGGTGTCCCTGCCAGGACTCGGGGTGACTGCCAGCCTGGACACCCCGTTCCTTCAACCTTGCAAAGGCAATAGCAGATGTTCCAGATGCTTCTCCAACTTCCCCAGCACTTGTCAGCAGCATGACCCTCTTACTCACTGCCCCCACACCAGTGTTTCCATCCCATGAGCAAGGAGGAAGGTTTCCCCTGCCACGGGATGCTGGAAGGGCTGAGGCACCCACAGCACAAGGGAGGGAGCTGGGGCCTGCCCCCCACCTCTCCTTCACCTCCCAGCTCCCCAGAGGGAAGGGATGGGATGGATTGGGTGCCTCTTTCAAGAGGCCTCTCTGCTCCTGAGCTCCTGCTGCCTTTCTTCTCCTCCACAGCAGTTTTTTCCCTGCTGTCCCCCACGGAAACCTCATGGGCAGCTGCTAAACTGCTCAGCCAAAGCCTGGAGCAGAGGCATGGATCCAGCCCTCAAAGCTGAAACGCTGCCTCAGCTGTAAAGTGCAATGAATGCTGATGGTCAAGCACAGAGTGATGCTGCTCTTTCTTCTCTTTCCAGGGCAACAACCCTTTATACAAAGAGGCCACATCAACCTTCACCAACATCACATACCGTGGGAACATGTAAGGGCTGACCCTTGGGATCTTCTGGAGCCCAGCTGGCAGAAGAGCTTGTGTGTGCCTGTGTGTAATTGAACAGTCCCTGGACTGCCTCCAAAGCCCTTGGTGTCCTTCACCCCACTCTCACTGCAGGGATGTGCTTTCCTCTCATTCTATACCTCAGTAGGTCGGCCAAGGGGTGACAGGAGGCCCCTCCATACACTGAATGCAGAGAAATGAGCCTTTCTCTGCCTCTCTGTGAACTCTTTGGTGCTCATCGGTTCAACAGTGGCTGCTTGAACCAAATGCTGAGCTGTGCTCTTCTCCATGAAGCTCTGCCTGCTCCCAATGTGTGTGTGTGTGTGTGTCAGCCAATGCAGCCCCTGGGGGGCACAGGAGCTGCCCACCTCCTCCTCAGGGCACAGCAGCTGCCACCTCCTCGGGGCACAGGGCAGCTAAAGCCACTTGTCAGCAGGCAGAAGCCATGGTGTGGCTTTATGGCTTGAAGATATTGCTCCAGCAACCTCCTGCTTCTTGCAGCCACCCATTTGTGGTGCTGCTGGGTGAAAAGCAGCGCCCCAGTAGCAATGTGCCCTTCCTCTTCACCTTCATGTGCATTCCCTTTGCACCACTGGCCCAATTCTATGTAGCATGAGCTGTGCTGGTGCCAGCTGCAGCTGGCTCAGCCCCTGAGAGGCTGCTGAGCTCCCTTGTGCCCCCCTCCATCACCTCTACGTCCCAAAGCACGTGGATGTGCAGGCAGCAGCTTGGGGAGGGTTGTGATGCCTCTTAGCCCTTGAGCCTGACCCTCCTCTCCCTCTCCTGTTCTTTTGGGGATACAGAACTGCACCAGGGTTGGCTTTCTGGCAGTTCTAGAAGAGCAGGTGAGGTTGAAGCCATGTCCTGCTGCTGGGGGCTGTGTGTCACCCAAGCTTTTGTCTCCTGAGGGAGACCACAAGCATCACCCCAGGAGCAGAGTGTGGCTGCAGCAGTGCTGCTGCCTGGGTCCTGCCCCAGCCAGAGCTCTGGGGCTCTACTCCCCTCCCTTACTCCAAAAAGCAACCAAGGCCCTGTGCCCAGTGTGGGGCTGGTCCTGAGGGTCCCAGCAGCACCTTGGCTGTGTGTCCCTGTCCCCAGGGGCTGGGTGGGAGCTGGGGCTGAGCCCCAGGCTTGGGGGGAGGTTGTGGAAGGGGGGTTTAAATGAGCAGCAGCAATTCACTCCACTAAAGTACCAATAAAGACCATTTGTAAAGCTCAAGCCATGAAGTGCTGGTGCCCACAGTGCTCTGTGCCCATGCTTCCTGCCCCAGGGGCAGCCCCTGGCACCCCAGCAGGGCTCTGGGAGCTGCTCTGAGCAGAGATGGGGTGAGGGATGGTGGATTCAGTGCCTGCAGGGCTCCCACGGGCATCTGTGCTGTGTTATTGGTGCCCTCCTGAGTGGGGACGATGTGTTTGGGGGCACAGGGCAAGCTGTGGGTACTCCTGGCAGCCACCTCGCTCCATTGCAAGGGGGGTGCACCCCAGCAGCCTCCAGTCTTGCCCCCTAGGTTCCTCTGAGCCCTCCCATGTGGTGAGAAGCCCTCAGAGGAGGGGAGCTGGGCTGGGACTGCTGCAGGGGCAGCTGGGCTGAGGGTGAGGCTGCCAAACCCATGAGGAGGATCCTGTCTGTGCCCCCATCCTGTGCAGGCACTCAGCACCGCATGGCACGGGGCTGCAGAGACACCCAGCGGCCACCCCTCAAAGCAGCAGTTTGGGATGGCACGAGGTGCCACACAAGCTGTGTTTGGTTCTCTAATACCCCTATCCCAGCCTATGAAGGGTGATCAGGCACCTGGAGCAGCACTCAGCACCCCCAGCTGCACTGGGCAGGGCTCAGGGGACTATTTCCAGCAGCCAAGTGAGCTCTGGGACAGGACAGGAGGAAACAGCCTCAAGTTGCCCTAGGGGAGGCTGAGGCTGGAGCTGAGGCAGAACTGTTTCCCTGAGAGGGGTGTCAGCCGCTGTGCCAGGCTGCCCAGGGAGCTAGGGCAGTGCCCAGCCCTGGAGGGATCTGAGCAGCTGAGGTGCTGAGGGCTGTGGGGTGGTGCTGGGCTGGGCAGGGTGAGGGCAGGGGCTGGACTCAGTGATCTTAAACCTCTTTTCTATCTGAAATGATTCCAAGCCTCTAAAACAGGGAGGAAGGCAGCAGAGCCCATGGGCACCTGGAGCAGCACTCAGCACCCCCAGCTGCACTGGGCAGGGCTCAGGGGACTATTTCCAGCAGCCAAGTGAGCTCTGGGGTTGGGTTTGGCCTCAGGAGGAGTAATTCAGCTTCAGGGTGGGCTGAGGGGAAGGCAAAGGGGTGTCTGGCTGTAGCATGAGGGAGGACGAGACCCCTTGAGCTGACTGGGGCTGCTCCAGGGCAGAGTGAGCTGGAGTCTGGGGCACAGGGGTGACAGGAGCACTCTGCAACTCCCTGGCAGGAGGCTGCAGGGAGCTGGGGGTCAGGCTCTGCTCCCAAGGGACAGGACAGGAGGAAACAGCCTCAAGTTGCCCCAGGGGAGGTTGAGGCTGGAGCTGAGGCAGAACTGTTTCCCTCAGAGGGGTGTCAGCCCTGTGCCAGGCTGCCCAGGGAGCTGAGGGAGTGCCCAGCCCTGGAGGGATCCCAAAGCCACAGAGCTGAGGTGCTGAGGCTGTGGGGTAGGGGTTGCCTTGGCACTGTGAGCTGGGATTCCAGGAGCTTCACGGGCTTTTCCAACCAACGTGACTCTGATTCTAAAAGCAGCATCCCTAAGAGACTCTAATTTGCTGAACCTGCAAAGCTGGGGCAAGCTGAGGCTGTTGGTGTCTGGAACCGCTAGATGGGGATGTCTGTGCACTCCCAGCCAGGGGCTTCCACCCTCCCGTGCTGCTTTCCCATCATCTCCCACTGCAGACAGGGGGGAGCTTCCTCACCCTGCAATCCACCCCACACACACACAGCTCCTGCAGCAAACCGGTTCCTAAACCTGAGGGTGAGCAGAGTGCTCCCTGATGCAGCTGGGAGGTGATTGAAGGCATGTTCTGTCCCATTCACAGCCCCAAACCTGGTCTCTAGGAAGCCACCTGAAGTGAAACACCTCCCCCTTGATTCTAGGGAAGCAGGAGAGTGTCAGAGAGGTGGAATCTCACCCCCCACCAGTGGAAATCCACTTCCCAGACCAGAGTCCTTATGTGGATGTGGCTGTGGATGGTGAGTGATCAGCACTTCGGGGTTGCTCATGATCTGGAGCATCTGCTGGGCCAGAAAGCTGAAGCTTTGAGGGAGATGAGGAGAAAGAACCAGTCTCTGGTTTGAGAAGCACTTTTGGGGTGGGACTCTCTACAATCACCCCGTTCTTTGTGGACAGGAGGGTCCCCCACATTGGAAACTCAAGAGCTGTCTCTCTTCTGGCTGAGACATTTAAAGCTGCAGGCAAGAGCCTCTCTGCAAACTCTTGTCATAGTCTGGGCTGCTCTTCCACAAACATATTTCCCTACTGATTGGGTCCCATCTTCCCCCATCCATGAGGCATCATGGAGATGCCCCAGGATTACACTGATACTCCTTCCTCTCTGCTCCTACATGGCCCTTCCAGCCAGCAACAGGAGCACAGCAGCACTTTTCTCCCCTTTAACCTGATGTTGAACTTCTTGCTTTGCATCATTTGAGCACAGGGTGACCTCAGTGTGTCTCAGCAAGATCCAAATGCCACCCCTCAGCATATCCAAAGAGAAGGGGGTTGTGTCTAGAGCATGTGGTGCAGCACAGGGGGAGGTGATGGGTGATGAATGGCCATGGAAAGGGAATTGAATCCCTCTCAGCCTCAGCATCCCTGAGCATCCCTCAGCAACCCTGCCTGGGGAGAGGGGGTTTCACTGCATTATTGTGGCTACAGCCCTTTAGATCCTGGGATACAAAAGCTAGGGGAAAGGCAAAGGAGTCTCTATTACTATTATTAGTCACCTTTTCCTTGCCAAGTCTCTCTCTGCTGACTGCCAGCCCTGCACAGGAGGTTGCCAACAGAGGTTTGTTACAGCCACTGTGGATAATTTGGCCTCAGTGCAGACTTGTTTGACCCCAGAGCCACAGGAATCCTGCCTGGAGGGAAGCCCACAAGCCTCTCCACTTAATCTTTCCACATCTAGGAAGAGTTGCTCCTTCTCTCTGTGCTCCCCAAACCAAAGAAGAAGGTGATAAAACTCCTCCCAGGGGGGAAAAAAAGCTGAGCACAAAGGTGGGAAGAGGGTGTGTGGGAACACTGCTGACCCTGGGCTGTCAGGTGATGCCATGCAGGGGTTCTGCCTTCAAGTGAGATCCCATTCTGGTTCCTGTGAAGCCCTGAGCAGTTAAGGTGAGCTGCTGGGCAGTGATTCACTTTCATGGCTGAGGGAGTAGAGCTGGGTAGTGAGTTCTTCTCTTCCAGCGCTGTCTGGCCCTTAGGCCTGGGAGGACTGGTGCCTGTCTCGTTGCTCCAGCTCCGTCAGCCTGAACTGGGTTGGTTAGTGGTGGGCTTGGCAGGGTGAGGGCAGGGCTTGGATTCCAGGAGCTTAAAAGGTCTTTTCCAACCAAAACAGCTCTATGATTGCACAGCCTTGAGCTTGGTCCTGCAGCACTGCCTGATCCTCCTGAGACAATCACAAAGAAAGGGACCATTCCCTCTCGGAGGAGGGAGGAACTGAGCCCTTCCCCAGCGAGAAGAGGCAAACCAAGAGGCAGGAGGCATCTGCCAGTTCCTCTCTGCCCCACTGAGGCAGCTCTCATGCCCAGACATCAATCTTTGTCACAGGGGACTCCAATTAGACCTACCAGTGTGGCTGGCAGCTCAACCAACCTATCCATTACCTGGGTGGTCAATGCTTTCACTACACACAGGTATTAAGGAGCAACTTGGTCCTAAGTGCCAGGGACCAATGAAGCCAGAAGGGTAATGATAAACCAATTCCAATTACCTGTGGTCTTCTGTGAAGGTTTCTGGTGGTCTTCAAGGACCTTTGGTGATCCTCAGGGATTTCTGGGACCCTCTGGGAAGCATTTTCTTGGTGTCTCTTAGTTGAACTCGTCCTTTGGAGCATGCACAGTGGGGTCAATCCACATGCCTCCTGTCTTTTTGTGTGCAGTGAGCCAACCTACACACACACAGCTTCTTTATGTCAGCTTTGCACAAGCCTGTGTGCTCCCAGGGAAGGGCTGTGAGGGGTGTGTGGGCTGTGGAGCAAGGCAGGAGGCCAGGGGCTGCTTGTCCTGCTGAGAGATGGCTTTTGGCTTGCTAATCAAAGTGGCTAATGACTGCAGGGCTGACATGGAGCCATCATCAGTTCCCAGGCACCTGCCCTGCTCCTCTCTCCTCCCAGCCCGTGTAAGAGCAGCCCTGTTGTTCCCTTGCCAAGGCTGTTGCTCTGGAACTGTTGTAGCTGACTGCTCATCCTCTCCAGATCTGAACCCCACAGCAGCTTCACGGGGCTCGTGCTCCTGTCCTGGGGGGGTTGGGTGGTCTCTGCCAGCCCACCAAGCCCAGCCTGATCACAGAATCCCACCATGGTGGGGGCTGGAAGGGTCCTGCAGAGCTTAAGTAATGTGAGGGAGCTGGGAGGCTGGAGACTCATCCTCTCTCCCAGTGGAGCCTGTGGGGGTGGGCAGACAAGGCAAACACTGCCAGAAGGAATTAGTCTCTGTCTCACATGGGAACATGTCAAACAGCTTTTGAGCAGAGGCTCAGCTCTGGGCCAGATGACTGCAGGGAGAAACATGGTCAGTTTGGCACCCAGGGCTTGGTGTTTTCCCATTCCATGGCACAGTGTGTGCTGGGATCACACAATCCCACCATGGTGGGGGTTGGGAGGGTTCTGCAGAGCTCCTCCAGCCCAAGCCCCTGCTCAGGCAGGTTCCCCTGGCTCAGGGGGCACAGGAATGTGTCCAGGGGGGTTGGGAACCTCCTGAAAAGGAGCCTCCACACCCTCCCTGGGCAGCCTGGGCCAGGGCTCCCTCACCTCAAGTTTCTCCTTCTATTGCAGTGGAACTGTTTGTGTTCCAGCTCAAAAAGCTGGAGGAAGGGGCAACATCCATCACCCTTTGTCCCGTTACTGAGCACTACAGAAGAAAAGTGTCACCTCACCCTCTTGACATCCACACTTTAGTGCCTTATGGGTGTGAATGAGCTCCCCCCTCAGTCTCCTCTTGTCCAGCCTGAGCAGCCCCAGGGCCCACAGCCTTTCCTCAGCAGGAACATGCTGCAGTGCCCTGAGCATCTTGCTGGCCCTGTGCTGGCCTCTCTGCAGCACTTCCCTGTCCCTCTGCAGCTGGGGAGCCCACAACTGGCCCCAGGACTCCAGATGAGGCCTCAGCACATGTGGCAGAGCAGAGCAAAGGGGAGCAGAAGCTCCCTGGCCCTGCTGCTGGATCCACACTCTGCTGGATGCCCCAGGCTGCTCCAGTGTGCCTTACATCGCCTGTGCACGCCCGGGTGCAGGGTCTGCAGCCCAGCTGGGGCCTCTCTGCCCTGTGCCTGTGTCTGTTGGCATCAGTCGCTTCAGGCCACGCCCCTGTGGCTTCAGGCCACGCCCATATGCCTTTAGGCCACGCCCCCACTCACTTAGGCCACTCCTCCGTCGCTTTAGGCCACGCCTCGTAGTTTTAGGCCACGCCCCCATAGCTTCAGGCCACGCCCCCAGTCTCTTCAGGCCACTCCCCGTCTCTTCAGGCCACGCCCCATACGCTTTAGGCCACGCCCCCAACCGCTTCAGGCCACGCCCCCAGTCTCTTCAGGCCCCGCCCCGGTGGTCTCTGGCCCCGCCCCCGCTCTGTGGCCCCGCCCCCGGCCGCGCTCTTCCCGCCGCCGCCGGTTCTTTTCCCCCCACGTGACTCTCAGTCCTCCTTCGGGTCGGGCGGGGTGAGAGGCGCTTCCGCTTCCGCCGTCGCTCTCGCCGTCATGGCGGCGCCCAGAGAAGAGGCAGCGCCGCGGCGCCCGTTCGGGAAGCGGCTCCTCACCGACCCCGCTCGTCTCTTCCAGCACAACGCGTGGTGAGAGCGGCCGCTCCCTCCCCCTCGCGCCGTCCGCGCTCGCTGAGCGCCCCCTGCGCGTTCCGGGGCGCTGCTGCCCCGCGGCGGCCGGGGGGTTCCTCAGGGGGCGCGGCGAGCTGCCGGCGCGCGGCGGGGCCCGGCCCGTCCATCCGACCCGCGGGCCGGGCGCGGTTCCCGAGCAGCGGGGGAAGCCGCGGGGCTGGCGGACGGACAGCGAGGGGAGGCGCAGTGCCCCCGGCTCAGCACCCGGGAACATCCCGAGCCTTCCTCGGCTCTTCCCGAAGCAGCTCGGCTTCCCCAAACACCAACTGAGAAGGGCTGTTTTGCTCTGTGGAAGTTGCTCCCAGCTTGTCGTTCATTCTGAGGCTGTGCTGTGCAAAAGGAGTGTCACAAAAGCAGCTCCCCAATGGCCTTTTTTCCTCCAGAAGCTCTTAGTAATCAAGTTTTTCCACACAAGTCTTTGTTTGAGGAGTTAATATCGAAAGGTTTCATACCTCCTGAGGCCAGAATAGTGCTTTTTGTTCCTTGTGTTCTGCTTTTGCTTCACTTCAGTGAGACAAAGTGAAGTGAATCCCTTCAATGGCTCCACATTGGGGTTGCTGACACTCCTCAACGCTTCCAGGATTGGATTTGGTGGGGATGGGACATTTGACCTTCCTTTTAGAAGCAGGAGCTGTGCTGCTAGCTCTTGTACTTCTGCCTGAGTTAGAGCAGGTGGAAAAGCTCCCCAGCCCTCTAAATCTTTCTGTTTTCTCTCTGCTGAGCAGCTCCTCTTTGTTTTTCACAACAGGGATCACGTGGAATGGTCAGAAGAGCAGGAAGCCAGTGCCAGGAGTAAAGTTGAAGAGAACAGCTCCCAGCTCTTGCCCCAAGATAAACAAGGTACTTTTGGATAGTCTTCTAATGCTACATCTTGACTTGTGCATGCAAAGAGCCGAACAATCAGGCCAGAGCTACATTCTCCTTGTTAATTGACTTCTCCCTTGGCTTTTCTCCCTCCTCCAGAGTCTCATTTTACTGGAACACCAAGGGTTTGGGCTGGGAGGAGTTGCTTTGCGTTGAGCTGCATTGTTTGTGGCAGACACAAAAGGGATTCCACAGGTTTTGTTTCCTCCCAAAGTTGGCTGAAAGGATATTTGCACATCCCAAATGCAAAGCTTGGCTGAGCCTCAATCAAACTGAAGGTGCACAGCTCTAGTATCAAGTCATATTGTTGAAGGTTGAGGTGGTTTAAGCCCTGGCTGGGTGCCAGGTGTCCATCAAGTTGTTGTCACTCCCTTTCCTGAACTGGTCAGGGGAGAGAGAGGTTTGTGAGTTGAGTAAAGGACAGGGAGGTCACTCAGCAATTAGTGTCAGGGGCAAAACAAACTCATCTTGGGGAGAAAAGGTTTGATTTATTAATGAACCATCAGAGCAGGGAGATGAGAAATAAAACTGAGTCTTAGAACATCTCCTCCCTGGACTCTTCTTCCTCCTCCCTTAATTCTGCAGGGGATGGAGTCAGTTCATCACAGATGGACTTTGCTGCTGCTGCTGCTCAGGGAGAGGCCTCCTCACACTTGCCACTGCTGCACTGTGGGGTCCCTCCCACGGGAGACAGTCCCTCACCAACTGCTCCAGCGTGGCTCCTTCCCACGGGCTGCAGCTCCTCACCAACTGCTGCAGCCTGGGGCCTGCCACGGGGCAGCTCCTCACACCCTGCCCCAGCGTGGGTCATGCACGGGGAGAACAGTCCTTCAGGGACAGACTCACAGGGTCCCAAGTCCTGACAGCAAACCAGCTCTGGCCTGGGCTCCTCTCTGCCCACAGACACCCAGGTGCTGCCAGGAGCTGGCTCCAGGATGAGCTTCCCACGCAGTCCCAGCCTCCTTCAGGCACCCACCCGCTGCGGCGTGGGCTCCTCCACGGGCTGCCAGTGGGTCTGTGCTCCCTGGGGCCTCCCTGGGCTGCAGGGGCACAGCTGCCTCACCGTGGGCTGCACCACAGGGCACAGGGGAATCTCTTTCAGTGCCTAAGTACCCTGCTCCCACTTCTGCACTGACCTTAGTGTCATGGAGATTGTTGTTCTCACACTCTCACTCCCCGGTGCTGCTGCAGTTCAGCAACTGCCCAGCAACTTCTTCCCCTTCTCCAACACATTAATCACAGAGGTGTTGGTTCCATCACTAATTGGCCAGGCCTTAGACTGGTCCATCTTAGCACTGACTGGCATCAGCCCTGTGAGCTCCAGAGGAAGCTTCTGGCAGCTCTTTGTTGAAAGAAGCCACCCCTGTAGCTCCCCCTGCTACCAAAACCCACTCCTCTGAGTTAGTTAATAATGCCCTGTTAGATACCATCCAGGCTCTTACATGAAGCTGAGATGATTTTCCTGTCCTTTGGTATGATAAGAGGCTTGTTTCATCATGATCTTATTCCACCTTCCCCAGCTCTAGGCTCCCTCTGCTCCTTTTTGTTCCAGTTCCACTGAGTGTGTCATCTGTAAGGGCAGCTCTGAACACTGCTGGAGCTGTTGAGCCACGTCCCATATAACTCTCAGTTATATTCACAATAACTCCATGGAATTCTACCAAAAGAGCAAACCCTCTTAATTCCCTGGCTTCCCAAAAGCATCCAACAGCTTCTATTGTGATGCTTTTACTGTCTTGAGCTCATTATCCAAAATCTGGTTGACATTAAAGGCTGTTTGCCTGGTGTGCTTGGAGAACAGCTCTGACATTTGGGAAGCAATTGCCTGTTAGAACAGTTTTGTCAGGTCTCCCTGATGGGTTTCCCAGGCTGAACAATGGAAACCAGTCCAATTGGGATGGTTGCTATTCAGTTTAGACACAATGGGATGGCTGAAATGTAGGGAAAGCAGCTCAGCCAAGTGAGCCTGAAGGGTTTAGTGTCTTGAGAATCGAGAGGAGAACAAAAGCAGGCTATTGGTCATTATGGCTCTGTTATTCTGGAGACTTCTTGGGGCTGTCAGGATTTGGTCTGAAGGAGGAGAGGAAGTTCTTTGGGGTGTGTTGAAGCTGTTTCTCCAGGCTTGGGAACAAAGAAAGAAGTGGAAGAGTTCCTTGGTTTCCTTTTGAGGCTTCATACAATTCAGGGGGGGTCCCTGCTTCTCTTCCTGTCTTTTATGAACACTTCCTTTTGTTTACCCTCCTTCTGCAATGTGAAAGGGGTGAGTATGGGCTTGGATTTGGGGGTTATCCTTAACAAAGGAGTCATAGCATCATAGAATGGGAGGGGTTGGAAGGGATCTTTAGAGATCATCCACTCCAACCCCCTTGCAGAAGCAGGAGTGCTTATCAAGAAAGTCCCTGGAGGAGTCTGGCTCATGTCCCCAAGAGCTAACACCACAAAAAAGGGATCTGGAAACAAGGATGATGTGAGCTCCTGTGGCATAAGTTTGTGCAGGAAAACTCAGTGTGGTCAGTTCTTTGTTTGCTTTGGTTTGTTGCATGAGCTTGGTCAGCTGGCCCTTGATTTCTTGCCTTGATATTGGTCCTGATGGTGCTTGGAAGACACTGGGCTGGGAGGTAAAGGAGCTTTAAATAAACCTTCCACACGTGTGGGTTGAGTAGAGCAGCTGTTCAGTAGCATCCAATGAAGTCTCAACAACAACCTAACACCAGAAGAGATGAAAGAGCATTTCCAGCAGCCTTGTCTTGTCCATGCTGGCACCCACAAGAAGTGACAGTTGAGGCAGGAGTGTGCCAGGGTGTGAATCAGTAAAGTTCCTTCCTCAGTACCATGAGCAGTCACTGAGTTCACCTGTGCAGATGGTGAACTGACATGACCCTGCTGACTTACAGTGAGCTCATGGCACAAACCTCCTGCTGTAGTCTGGTAGCAGACAGGAGATCTTCCTTTCAGTTTGGGGTTCAAGGACAAGGTTTCTTCAAAGGAGCAAGTCCTTGAAGTGGAGATGGCTTTTATATGTGCTTCAGGGATAGATGCTGCTAAAAACACATAGACCACTGGCTTCTGCTGCTTCCCTCAAGCTGCTTCTGGCTGGGGCTGCAGATTTTGCCAGGTGTTCCTGGTTCATTTCTCTCCCTTCAGATATCTTCTAACCACTTTGTGTGCTTCTGAGAGAGATTAAAACACAAACTGCAGCTCAAGTAGTGACACTAACCTCCAATTCCAAGATCCCTGCTTTTCCTCTGGACCCTCCTGGTGGGAAATGTTGGACAGGAGTTATCCATTCCCACAGCCAGCCATCATCTTGAATTGTGGGAGAATCATTGGCATTCAGCATTGCACTTGTTGCTAAGGGGGAGGTTGCATGTGTTTAAAATGCAGCTGGGATCTCTGGCAGTGGATGTTCATGCCTCTGGGTGATGCCAAGCAGAGGATGATCATTAGCTTTGATTTCCCAGGCCAGACAACTCATCCCATTGATGTGAGACTTCAGGAACCCAGATGGGTTTTGGAACTTCATCTTTTTGAGCTCTCCACTCTTACTTTAAAGGTCAATTCTGTTGGTTGCCCTCTTTTGTTCTAATTTTAGAGTGAGGGAGCCCTGGCAGGGGCTGCCCAGATGGGCTGTGGAGGCTCCTTGTCTGGAGCCATCCCAACCCCAGCTGGATGAGTTGCTGTGTGCCCTGCTCTAGGTGCTGCTGCTCTGGCAGGGGGGTTGCACTGGATGAGCTTCCCAGGTCTCTTCCAGACCTTGAGATGCTGTGACTTTGTGGGTGTGAGCCTGGATTTCCAGGGATGGGCATGTTCGTGGTAACCACTGTAGGTTTTAATGCCCTTCTTGCCCTGGTTATCACAGAATCACTGAGTGGTGGGGTTGTGAGTGGTAGGACAAGGGGCAATGGGGACAAGCAGGAACAGAAGAGGTTCCAAAGCAACACAAGGCAGAATTTGTTCCCTGTTGAGGTGAGGGAGCACTGGCAGGGGCTGCCCAGATGGGCTGTGGAGGCTCCTTGTCTGGAGCCATCCCAACCCCAGCTGGATGAGTCCCTGTGTGCCCTGATCTAGGTGGTGCTGCTCTGGCAGGGGGGTTGCACTGGATGAGCTTCCCAGGTCCCTTCCAGCCCCTGAGACTCTTATATTACTGATGTGCTTCAATGCACAGCACATTCAGACTCTGTGACTCTCTAACATACACAGAACCATGGAAGAAGACATCCTGTAGAGGCAACACTAACCAACACTTGCCCTGCAGTCTTTGAGTACTGACCTTTCTGCCAGGCCCTGTGTAGCTAATTTTTCCTCTTTCTCCATCTGAAACAAACTTGAACTGAAACTCTTCAGCTCCAGGCAGCTGTCACAGGATTCCTTAGAAGCTCTAACAGCTTGCCACAGTGTCCTGAGGCTCCCAAATGAATTGTTCCAGTGACCTGAACGAGTTAGAGGTGAAAGTAAAAGCTGGATATCTTTATTCCACTTGCCAGCATCCTTTAAATCCTACCAGAAGACATTTTCCTCTTGTCTCTCATCCCTTTTTGTTCCTCCTAACCAAGTGACAGTCAGTTAAGTGTTCCTATGGGATGGCACAATTGGAATCAAGGGGCATTTCAAGCACTAACCTGAGTCCCTCAAGCAGATTGCTGAGGAGATGGCTGCACTCATCCCTCGCAGGCTGAACTGGTTCAACTCTCGACACCTCATCATTTGACCACTGCTGATGGTTTTGTTTGTGTTCACAGAGGAGTATGAGGTGAATGCTAGGAGGTACTGGGATGACTTCTATCAAATCCATGAGAATGGCTTCTTCAAGGACAGACACTGGCTGTTCACTGAATTTCCTGAGCTGGCACCTCAGGGGAACACAAGGCAGAGGAAGGATTCTGTGCTTGAATTTAATAGCAAGGAAGAATCCAGCAATGAAGGACTGTCAAGCTGTGAGAATGGACATTGTTCACTGGAAACCAAGGCAGAGGATCAGCTCAACCTGATGAAAAGCACACCTGAGAGTTGCAGGGAAGAGCTGGCTCCACAGAAGTGCAATGAGTTGAAGGGAACTGATGGGGATTACCCAGGATCATCTGCATCTTACCGTATTCTAGAGGTGAGAGCTAAAAACCAGAGGCAGGCATCAAACAGTCCCTTGTTAGGGTTAGGCAGAGAAACACATATCCCTGGTAAGCAGGGAGGGTTGGCCTTAAGTCAGTAAAATGCAGGAAGAAGCAGAAGGCAGCTTAGTAGTGAGTGAAACCTGTTGGGAGTCTTTTGCTTCAGTCTGTGAAGAGGCAGAGCACAAGGGCCACAAGAACTTTGAGTTCAAGAGACCAACTCTTCCTGTCAGATGTTGAAGCAAGCACTTAAAAGTCATGTTGGGAAGCAGCTGACTCTTGTTCTCTATAAAGCTTTCCCTTGTCTTTTATGTCTTGTGTGTTTGCCCTGGGAGGGGTGAAACAAAGCAATGAAAGCAAGCCTAGAAAGATGCTGTTTGGGTTGTCCTTGTGTCCCATGTAGTAACAGGGAGTCTCAGACTGGGTTTGTCCCTCAAGAGTCTGGAGGACTTCTCCAGGGTAGGCTCCTGGCAGCTGGCAGTGACCATGTGCTCTGCCACCTCTGGTTTGTTCACTGTCAGTAGCACTGGGTTTGTGGAGTGCTTCATGTTCTGGGGAAGGTCCTTCCTCCCTTCCTCCCTTCCTCCCTCCCTCCCTCCCTCCCTCCCTCCCTCCCTCATTTTCTTCATCCCTGCCACCCCTCCCTCCCTCCCTCCCTCCCTTCCTCCCTTCCTCCCTTCCTCCCTCCCTTCCTCCCTTCCTCCCTCCCTCCCTCCCTCCCTTCCTTCCTCCCTCCCTCCCTTCCTCCCTCCCTCCCTCCCTCCCTCCCTTCCTTCCTTCTTTCCTTCCTTCCTCCCTTCCTCCCTCCCTCCCTCCCTTCCTTCCTTCCTTCTTTCCTTCCTTCCTTCCTCCCTCCCTCCCTCCCTCCCTTCCTTCCTCCCTCCCTCCCTCCCTCTCTTCCTCCCTCCCTCTCTTCCTCCCTCCCTTTCTTCCTCCCTCCCTTTCTTCCTCCCTCCCTCCCTTCCTTCCTCCCTCCCTTCCTTCCTCCCTCCCTTTCTTCCTCCCTCCCTTTCTTCCTCCCTCCCTTTCTTCCTCCCTCCCTCCCTTCCTCCCTCCCTCCCTTCCTCCCTCCCTCCCTTCCTCCCTCCCTCCCTTCCTTCCTCCCTCCCTTCCTTCCTCCCTCCCTTCCTTCCTCCCTCCCTTCCTTCCTCCCTCCCTTCCTTCCTCCCTCCCTTCCTTCCTCCCTCCCTTCCTTCCTCCCTCCCTTCCTTCCTCCCTCCCTTCCTCCCTCCCTCCCTTCCTTCCTCCCTCCCTTCCTTCCTCCCTCCCTTCCTTCCTCCCTCCCTTCCTTCCTCCCTCCCTTCCTTCCTCCCTCCCTTCCTTTCTTCCTCCCTTCCTTTCTTCCTCCCTTCCTTTCTTCCTCCCTTCCTTTCTTCCTCCCTTCCTTCCTCCCTCCCTTCCTTTCTTCCTCCCTTCCTCCCTTCCTCCCTTCCTCCCTTCCTCCCTTCCTCCCTTCCTCCCTTCCTCCCTTCCTCCCTTCCTCCCTTCCTCCCTTCCTCCCTTCCTTCCTTCCTTCCTTCCTTTCTTCCTCCCTTCCTTTCTTCCTCCCTTCCTTCCTCCCTTCCTTCCTCCCTCCCTTCCTTCCTCCCTCCCTTCCTTTCTTCCTCCCTTCCTTTCTTCCTCCCTTCCTTTCTTCCTCCCTTCCTTTCTTCCTCCCTTCCTTCCTTCCTTCCTTCCCTCCCTCCCTTCCTTTCTTCCTCCCTCCCTTCCTTTCTTCCTCCCTCCTCTTCTTCATCCCTTCCTTTCTTCCTCCCTCCCTTCCTTTTTCCTCCCTCCTTTTCTTCATCCCTGCCATCCCTTCCTTCCTCCCTCCCTTCCCTCCTTCCTCCCACCCCTTCCTCCATCCCCCTCCTCCCCCCTCCTGATGTTCTCAGGCCATTGTGCCTTTCCTGTCTCACCTCAGTACTCTCCCCAATCCCTGTCACTACCAGCCATCAGGAGTGTTGTCTGCTCAATCATTCAATTCCATTGAGCCCTTAAACATTCAGAGGCAAATTTCCCCCAACCCATTTGTGTGAGCCCTCTCCAAATGGCAACAAGCAAAAGGAATAATAAGGCAGAATCTTTGCAGGCCTGCTTGTAACTTGAGGAAGAGCCATTTAATGAAGGGAACTCTGCAACAGCAGGATGTAATTACAGGCAAACAAACTTCTTGCTCCACTGCTCTGATTTTTCTATGGAAGGCAACTCATCTGTGGCCTCTGCCAATGCTGCAGTGACTCATAGTGGTTGTTAGGCTTGGGATTCCAACACTAAGAGCTTTCAAAACACAATATATAGCTTGTTAGTAAGATTTGTTTCCCACCACTGCTCAAGGTTGCTCCTCAGAGCTGACCATGCTCAGATCCTGCAGAGACATTCACAGCTGTGCTTGGTTGTTGCTCTGGAGTTGCTCTTTGTTCTGTGGCTGTAGAGGAATTGTTTCCCTGGTGTGCATGTCTGCTTTGTCCTTGCAGGTTGGTTGTGGTGCTGGAAATACAGTCTTCCCAATTTTACAGACCAACAAGTAAGTATCTGTCAGTGGCTTTGGACCTCAGTGATATCCCAACCTCTGCAAAACCAACTGGAGAGATGGAACATGTGTCCTTAGTTTAAACAATCTCAGAGAAAGGCTTTATGCAGACAACACTTTTGCCACCTGTAACTTTTGTGTTTGGAGCTTAAGAACCTTTAGTCTTAGAATGCAAACAGCAAAACATGATGGGAGGTGATGGGGCTCATTCTGAAGGCTGGGGGTGAGCTGCTGGAGAGCAGCTCCAGGAGACAGACCTGGCACTGCTGGGGGAGAATCAACTGCCCATGAGCAGCAACGTGGCCTCGTGGGCAAGAAGCCAATGGCAGCCTGGGGGCATCCAGCAGAGTGTGGATCCAGCAGCAGGGCCAGGGAGCTTCTGCTCCCCTTTGCTCTGCTCTGCCACATGTGCTGAGGCCTCATCTGGAGTCCTGGGGCCAGTTGTGGGCTCCCCAGCTGCAGAGGGACAGGGAAGTGCTGCAGAGAGGCCAGCACTGGGCCAGCAAGATGCTCAGGGCACTGGAGCATGTTCCTGCTGAGGAAAGGCTGTGGGCCCTGGGGCTGCTCAGGCTGGACAAGAGGAGACTGAGGGGGGAGCTCATTCCTAGTGACCAAGATCTCACTGGTGGGTGTCAGGAGGTTGGGGCAGCACTTTTTGTCTGTTGTATCCAGTGACAGGACAAGGGGTGGTGGGATGAAGCTGCAACACAAACAGCTCCATTGAAACACAAGGCCAAACTGTTTGAGTGTTGGGGTGAGGGAGCCCTGGCCCAGGCTGCCCAGGGAGGGTGTGGAGGCTCCTTCCTTGGAGCTCTTCAAGCCCCACCTGGACACGTTCCTGTGCTCCCTGATCTAGGTGGGAGCTGCTTGTGCAGGGGGTTACACTGGATGAGCCCTAAAGCTCCCTTCCAGCCCCACCATTCTGTGATCCAACACATTCTGCACAAGGCCTTATTGACAAGAGTAGACTAAAACCCAGTATCTCTGGCTTCCCAGCTCTGTGCATTTGAGCCACTTGTTCAGTCCTGTGGAGCACCTTTATAGAAATGCTGATCATTTCTTCCCTTTCTTTCAGTGACCCAGGCCTTTTTGTTTATTGCTGTGATTTTTCTGCAACAGCTGTGGATCTTGTCCAGGTAAACCCAGCAATGACTTAGGACGGTAGGAAGCCCATGCTGCCAGTTTCACACACACCTATCCCAACTGCCACAAGCTCTCAGGTTGGGGTTGACAGCTTGCTTTCTGTTTTAGCCACCCCTGATGAGCCTTGGATTGGGAAATCAGGGAAACAACTCATCAGAGGTTGTAGAAGTGAAAGAACTTGGAGATCTCAAAGTATCACCTTGGCAGCAGACAAGCCAGCCAGCTCTTTCCCCTGTGCTTGGCAGTGTTTAGCTAAACCCAGTGCTCTTTCAGCTGATTAACTGCTGAACCTTGGAAACATTCAGGCTATTTTTTAACAGGAACCAAAGGTGGGTTTGGTTTGTGTGTTAGCTGAGAATGTGGCTGGATTGCTTGTGCACAGACAGCTGAGGAAGGGATGCTGCTGTGTGTGAAGCAGGAGGTTGGAATTGAGTGAAAGGACAAATAACTGCTAATGTGGGCTCAGCACAGAGCTGAGGATGTAGAAAGTGGCAGATGCAATCAGTCACTCGATGAGATGGGAAGCACAGCAGCAGAGGCAGCATTTCATCCTCTTAAAGTGACACAAACACTGTACTTAGAGCCTGGACCAGCAGCTTTAGAAGAATCCACAACCTGTGGAGGTTGAAATGGGATTGTTTTTTGGAGTACAGGGAGTAGACAGCTTGTAGTTGAGATGGATATTGCGTTCAGTGATGCAGAGAGAGACCCTGATGCTCTCATTTCTGTACAGATCTCCAGCTTCACAGTGTAAACACTTCACTTCTTCCCTCCATCTGACTTGAAATTGTAGTAGTTTGGGGGTTTTGACTGTGCTGGTTGTCTGAATGGAGCAAATCCAAAGCTCTTTGTTACATCTCCCACATGTACTTGCTTTTGACATCTTCCTTATCTGACGAGGGAGCCTTACTGACCCTACCTGAGTCCAATGAGGCTGAAACACCTCTGGACACATCACTTGATGATATAAAAGCTGAACTGCTCCTATATCTAGATAATGTTGAGATGAGTCTGCTCCTAACACACTCATTTCTCTCCTTTCTAACTACAGAACAACGCAGAGTATGATTCCTCTCGCTGCTTTGCATTCATCCATGACCTGTGCAATGAGCAAAGTCCTTTCCCAATGCCAGATGAGAGCCTTGATGTTGTTATTCTCATCTTTGTCCTCTCAGCAATTCACCCAGAGAAGTAAGTGTTTTCCATGAAGCTCCCCAAAACCAAAGGTGCAGGTGCTTTAGAATCATTTCAGCTGGGAGAAAGCTTTACGATCATTGGGTCCAGACCTGTGGCAACAAATCCTGCCATAGCTTGGGTGTGATTTTGTTGGTGTTAAGTGGCTAGAGGTGATGTCTTGCAGCCATTTAGGGGACATCTGCTGCTCTAAGGCTCAGAGGTGGATGTCTCATATGAGAGATGACAAGAAGGAAGACGGGATCTCAGTGTGAGTGTGACCTGTTGTGAGCTCAGTGTGTGTTCCAACCTACACTGGTCTCTGGGTTCTCCTTCTCTTTGCTTTTATTCCTCAGCCATTTTGCTTCCCATTCACTGGTTAATTGTTTTAACAGAACACAGGGGAGACACTTTTATCATGAGTAAGAGAGAGAGAGAGCAGTTAATCCCTGCTGTGGCAAACAGCAGAACCAGGGAAGTGCCACAAATCAAGAAGCCACCTCAAATCAACCCCTTGAAGTCTATAAGAAAGCTCACTCAGACAAGCACCAGCTTTTGGGAGCTCTTAAAGTCCAAAGAGGCTCTTTGAACCTTTCCACCTTCTTTTTCAAACAAGCACCTTTGTTTGCAGAAGGCTGAATTCTCCTGTTTGGTTGCTTCCTCAGGATGCAGAGGGTGGTGACCAGGCTGAGTCGCCTCCTGAAAGCAGGAGGAATGATCTTGTTACGAGATTATGGCCGTTATGACCTGGCTCAGCTTCGCTTTAAGAAAGGTATTTGCCTTCCCTGGAGGAGTTTTGTCACTATCCCCAAGAGAAATGCCTCCTGTTGGATGGCAGTTGTTGATTTGTTAAGTGATAGCTGGTAACTGTTTAAATCCTTCTTGCCCTTAGGTCAGTGTCTCTCAGATAACTTCTATGTGAGAGGTGATGGCACCAGAGTCTACTTCTTCACACAAGGTAAGAGGCTAGGAAGCATCCCTCTGACTGTCCTCACCTCTTTTTAGCCTCTCTTGCTGCAGCTAGCTCCTTCCAGCCTGTCTTTCTTGCAGCAGTGTGAGACGTTAAGTGTCTGTCCATTGCACAGGGAGCTGGGTTTCTCAGTTACTGATGGAAATGTTGTGCTATGGTGAATTCCTGAGTGGAAAAGCCTCTCAGAGGAAGGTTGGGGTGTGTGTGCTACCCTGGGATTGCAGGAATCATAGAATCACAGAGTGCTGAGGGTTGGAAGGGACCTTTAGAGCTCATCCAGTGCAAAAGCCCTGCAGAAGCAGCTCCCACCTAGATCAGGGAGCACAGGAACATGTCCAGGTGGATCTTGAAGAGCTCCAAGGAAGGAGCCTCCACACCCTCTGTGCCCTCACCCAGGTGCTTGATGAAGATGTTGACCCAGACTGGCCCCAGAACCCATCCCTGTGCAACTCCACTGGCCACAGGCCTCCAGCTCCACTCTGTGCCATTGATCACCCCCCTCTGGGCTCTGTCATTCAGCAGCTCTGCATCCACCTCACCTCCACCCATCCCAGCCACACTGCCTGAGCTTTCTGATGAGGATGTTGTGGGAGACAGTGTCCAAAGCCTTGCTGAGGCCAAGGTAGATGCCATCCACTGCTCTCCCCTCATCCAGCCAGCCAGTTATGCACTCATAGAAGCATCAGGTTGGTCAGACAGGATTTCCCCTTGGTGAAGCCATGTTGACTCCCCTGATAACCACCTTTTCCTTCATATATTCAGTGATAACATTCAGGATGAGTTGTTCCATCACCTTTCCAGGGATGGAGGTGAGGCTGACCTGCCTGGAGTCTCCTGGGTTGAACTCTTGCTGCCTGCAGAGGATGGACACCACTTAAAGGAATTCCTCTTTACTGTTTTACAAGGAAAGAAGAAGGGTGTGGTTGAGCAGAGAGCTGAGCTAGCCTCTCCAGTTCTACTGCTGCTAGTCAGCATGGCTTTTATTCCCCCTTGCTTATCAGCAGCTCCACCTCCACTCACTTCCTCCACAATCCCTTGTAGAGCAGTGGCACAACTACATGCAGCTAATCCCCCCCCCACAACCTTTCCCCACTGCACAAACCTTGTTTGTCCCAAGCAAAAATGAATGTTCAGTGCATGTCTGGCAGAGGTTTCCCCATGGCAAACATCTGATAAAAGGGCACAAGTTGAGACCTGTTGACACCTTTGCTACAGAAACTCCATCCAGGTCACGTGCTCTCAGGCTGCCGTTGAACAAGCTGTCTCTGAAGCTCAGCAGGACTCAAGTCTGCCTTTGCCCACAGCCAGTTAATGCTGGGGCACCATCATATTTATTTGCTTGGTCAGGAATACCTGCCCACAGAAGTGTTGAAGCCTTGAGGGCTCTTAGTGCTTTGATTGGGTCCCAACAGGGTGTGGTGCTTTTGAAAGGAGATCTTTTTTGCCTTCCTCAACTTAAGCTTAATGAATCCTGTTCCCCTCCAGCTTGTACAGCACAGCTCTTACTGCCACCATTTAAAAGTGTAGGGCTGATCCTCTTCTTTGCTCTTGTTGTTGTTCCTCTGGAGAGAGAGGGGAAGGGGGAGGAATGGAGCTGTCACTACTCAATGGAAGATGCTCCTTTAGTCACTTACTAAAGGCAAAACCCATGTCTGTAACTACTGCAGTTTTCTCTTTGTCATAGAATCATAGAATGGGAGAGTTGGAAGGGAGCTTTAGAGCTCATCCAGTCCAATGCCCCTGCAGGAGCAGCTCCCACCTAGATCAGGCCCCGCTGCCCACACTCTGCTGGATGCCCCCAGGCTGCCATTGGCTCCTTGCCCACGAGGCCACGTTGCTGCTCATGGGCAGTTGATTCTCCCGCAGCAGTGCCAGCTCTGTCTCCTGGAGCTGCTCTCCAGCAGCTCACCCCCAGCCTGTGCTGCTGCAGGGACTTGTTCCTCCCCAGCTGCAGGACTCTGCCCTTGCCCTTGGTGACCCTCAGCAGGTTCCTCTGTGCCCAACTCTGCAGCTGGTTGAGATCTGGCTGACTGGCAGCACAGCCTCTGGGCAATCAGCCAGTGCTCCCAGTTTGGTGCCAGCAGGGCACTTGCTGAGGGTCCCTCTGTGCCCTCACCCAGGTGCTTGATGAAGATGTTGACCCAGACTGGCCCCAGAACCCATCCCTGTGCAACTCCACTGGCCACAGGCCTCCAGCTCCATCCTGTGCCATTGATCACCCCCCTCTGGCTCTGTCATTCAGCAGCTCTGCATCCACCTCACCTCCACTCATCCAGCCACACTGCCTGAGCTTTCTGATGAGGGTGTTGTGGGAGACAGTGTCCAAAGCCTTGCTGAGGCCAAGGCAGATGCCATCCACTGCTCTCCCCTCATCCAGCCAGCCAGTTATGCACTCAGGTCTCAGTGATTCTGATGATCCTCCAAACAATGATTTCCTTCCTTAGTAGAAGGGAAACTCAAAGGCAACGAGACAAACCGTGATCTTAATCCCCCCATAACACAGTAGTTGAGTCCTGTGTGATCCTTGCATTGTCCTGCCAGGGCGAGACCGTGAGTTTCCACTGGCCCATCTTTCAGCATCACTTAGCCCTCAATGTGAGCAGGTGAACTGAAAAGCTATGGCATCCTCCATCTCCTCCTCTCTCTGCTTTCAGATGAATTAAATGATCTCTTCACAACAGCTGGGCTGGAGAAGATGCAGAACCTGGTTGATCGGCGATTGCAAGTGAACCGAGGGAAACAAATGACCATGTATCGAGTGTGGATCCAGTGCAAATACTGCAAACCAGCTGCCCCTCAGCCCCAAGGAAACAGGGAAACTGTTTAGTTTGGAACCTCTTCGGTGTCTCCTCCTGGTGAGGTGCGTAAACTCACTCCTGGTGAGTTTAGCTCGCACACAGCACCTCAGTGCCTTTCACGTTGCCAAGCATCAGTTCAAGGGAGCTCTGCTAAGGGCAGGTGCTTGAAGAAGAGAGCCAAGCAGTGTTTGAAATGTGTCTGGTCTGAGTTGGTTTGAATGATTTATGGTTTTAACAACTTCAGAAACTGTGATGCTGTCATACAGTTGAGTAGCAAGTCACTCTTTCTCTGGGGTCTTGCCATGAAACAGAAGGAGAGCTTTGACCTTGCCTCTACGTTGATTCGTCTTGTCTTGGGAACAAAAAGCACTAAAAGGGTAAATCTGCTCTTCTCTGCAAGTAATCACTAGGCTTTAAACCCTTAGACAACTTAACACAGCTCTCTTCTGGCCATTCAGGGCTGTGCAAATCCACAAGTTCAAGTAAACTGACTGAGGGGCAAGAACTGAGAGCAGGCCAGTTCCTCTGTGCCAGCTTCCCCACAGATGCCTTGTGGTGTGCAGATAACCTGTGGAGGAAACAAATCACCCTGCCATGCCCTCAGTGTTCCTCTCAGGAGCCTGCACACCATACCTCAGGTGCTACAGATCAGGCAAGCTTCAAACTGATGCTATCTGTGGAGCACCCTCCAGAGTGCAGAGATTCGCAACCAGCTCACAGGACCAGGGGTTTATGCAGGATTACCTGAACAAGGAGAAACTAGACACAGAGGAACCTGCTGAGGGTCACCAAGGGCAAGGGAAGAGTCCTGCAGCTGGGGAGGAACAAGCCCCTGCAGCAGCACAGGCTGGGGGTGAGCTGCTGGAGAGCAGCTCCAGGAGACAGAGCTGGCACTGCTGGGGGAGAATCAACTGCCCATGAGCAGCAACGTGGGCTCGTGGGCAAGGAGCCAATGGCAGCCTGGGGGCATCCAGCAGAGTGTGGATCCAGCAGCAGGGCCAGGGAGCTTCTGCTCCCCTTTGCTCTGCTCTGCCACACGTGCTGAGGCCTCATCTGGAGTCCTGGGGCCAGTTGTGGGCTCCCCAGCTGCAGAGGGACAGGGAAGTGCTGCAGAGAGGCCAGCACAGGGCCAGCAAGATGCTCAGGGCACTGGAGCATGTTCCTGCTGAGGAAAGGCTGTGGGCCCTGGGGCTGCTCAGGCTGGACAGAGGAGGCTGAGGGGGGAGCTCATTCCTAGTGACCAAGATCTCACTGGTGGGTGTCAGGAGGTTGGGGCAGCACTTTTTGTCTGTTGTATCCAGTGACAGGACAAGGGGTGGTGGGATGAAGCTGGAACACAAACAGCTCCATTGAAAAGGCCAGACTGTTTGAGTGTTGGGGTGAGGGAGCCCTGGCCCAGGCTGCCCAGGGAGGGTGTGGAGGCTCCTTCCTTGGAGCTCTTCAAACCCTCCTGGACACGTTCCTGTGCTCCCTGATCTAGGTGGGAGCTGCTCCTGCAGGGGGTTGGACTGGATGAGCTCTAAAGGTCCCTTCCAACCCCACCATTCTATGAAGCTGTTTTTACTGACTGCAGCCCCCCAGGTCACAAACCACATTGCCCTGTCATGATTGTGTGCCAAACCCAAATAGACAAGACACCTGCCTTTGATAAGAAATTTGCCTTTGATTGCTGGTTGGATTTCTTAGAGGAAGCCAAAGTTGTGGCTTTCTCAAGGTATTTCCCTCCCTCCTTGCTTGAACAGCAAATTCCTTTCATCTCAGCTTGTTTTCTTTTGTCATTTGGAGGGTGTGGTACAACAGGTATTAAGAAGAAACGTTGTGGTAATGCTTTTCAGGGCTGGTTTGATGAATGGTAACTCAGACTTGCACAGCAACTCACATGCTTCTGCAAGCCTGCTCTCAAGGGTTTGGGCCACCGTTAGGTTACTACAGTTGTTTGCCTCTTCTGGTAGCATGAGTGGCTGCTTTCCTCTCTCAAGAAGGGAAAGCCTTGACTGCTGTCTCCTACTAGTACATGAAGCAACAACATCTGTTGTGTGTGCACTGCTAGCTGAAGAGCAGGCCATGCTACACAAAGCCTGTTGGTTTTGTTAGCTAGACACTTGTATTGGGAGCATACAGTTGCCTAAGAATAACTGTCAGCTCGAGTGGGTTATGAAATAACTGCTGGCTTGAAGAGGAGGAGGAAGGGTGAATGAGGAAATGGCATTGCTGTCTTTGGAGAGCCCACAGGAGTCCTGGGGACTCAGGCACTGGTTTGTAAAGCACTAGAAGGGGCTGTAACAATCCTCAGGAGCACAACTTCATGGTTGCTGTGTTACCCTGCAGGTATTGGTGTGTCTGCTGCCTGAGGGCTTGTGGCTCGGGATATTTCAGCCCTTCCTGGGGAAGGCTGACCCAGCAAATCCATTCACACCATCAAGGCAGGTTGCAATGCTGGGGCAGGAATGGAAATGTACCATTGCTTTGTTTAAACAGCTATGTAGCTCCTTAAATAACATTGAAAGGGAGTCAACTGTGAAGAGAATCCTTCAGAGAATTTGCTCTACTGTCCTTTCAACAGGAGGCTAAGAGACTTCCCATCTGCAAATGAACTAGGAGGTAAAGCTGCTTTCTTTCTTTCTAAGCACTATTTGGCTTCTGCCCCAATGCAGAGCTTGTGCAGTTGATGTCACGTGTTCATTCTAAACCTCCAAAGTCTATTTCCCTGCCAAGGTTGGTACCTCAGGCAAGGTCTAGGCAAAACTAAGCTTTAAGGCCTCTGGGAGCTGAACAAGCTCATGTCTCCTCATCTGAGCCAGGGAAAGAGTCAGGCTTGGCAAAAAAGTCCTGGGAGAGCGTTTGACGTGATGTGACTCGTGTAACCAGCTCTGTTGCTTTCAGTAAAAGACCTCCCATGTGTTCCTGGTCCCTTAGGGGAGCTCCCTGGGGTCCTTTCCCTCCTGGTCCCTAGAGGGATAACTCCTCCTGGGATAACTTTTATCTCCCTGGAAGAAAAATGACTGACTAGGGTAAAAAACCAAGCGACATACTGAGTGTGAATTGAAAACTGCCTGATTAATCATCCAAAGGCTTGTAAGGAGCATGGGGAAAGATGTTTGTGATTATCAACACGATTTACATCGAGTGGATGGACTCCCCTTGAAACTTCAACTCCTTGAATGGGAGAAAATGAAGCCTGGTGATTAATTTCTTGCCACTTTGAAGGGTTCATGCAAAAACTTGCAGCCCTGTGAGCCTGCAGCCATTGAAGTGAGATGAGAGGCAGGGGAAGGACCTGATGTAGGTTGACCTGCTTCTGCAAGGGGGTTGGACTAAATGATCTCTAAAGATCCCTTTGAGCCTCTATGATCTAAGTGGCTCTTTGCTGTTCTTAGTGCTCTTCTTTCTGCCTGGAGTATTGAAGCACTCACTCAAACATGAGCCATGCTGGGCAGACATGCTTTTTGGTTCCAATCCTGTTGATGGTGTTCAGAAGGCATCAAGTTAGCAACCATGCACTGAACCAGGCCAGATAGTGTCTGAGCTTCCTCCTCTGAAGCTGCTGCTCTGCTGCTGCTCCAGGCACAGCCCTGCTCAGGTACCTTGGTCCTGACTTGCAGCAGCTTCTGCCATTCCCACTTTGGGCCTGCTGAGCAGGCTGGGTTACACAACTGCTTTCTGCCACATCCAAAGGAAAGCTCCAAAGTGACTTCTAGTATCTGGAAAATCCAGGTTAAAGTGCCTTTGGTTTTCTTCTTCTCTGGAGCTTTCCTTTTCAGCATTAGCTTTAAAGCTCTCCTGAATGTATCTGCTTAGATTCTGTTGCCAGCCTTCCAGCCTTGTGGTCTTTGGGTTATAGGCAATGACAACATAGCCACTGAACCTCCCAAACAAGAGAGATGGAGCCAGATATTGTTACACTACCAGAAGATAGTGGATTTCCTTGGAGGTTTACAGCTTGTTTTGGCTGGGAGGGAACTTTATCATCACCTCTCTGACCCTTTGCACGACCTTTTCATGGAGGGATTGTAGTATCAAGCCTGTGACTTGAGCTAAGCCAGAACCAGTCCTTCAGAAAGGCTTTGGGTGCAGCCATAGTGCTGAGGGAATGTACCACCAGGTACATTGTTCCTCTCGTGGCTTCTTGATTTCACAGGCTTAGAAACTGGGAGGCAGGAAGAGAAGAAGGGTCTGGGGGCTAATTCTTGATAGCATGACTTCAAAAGTAATCAAGTAGTTCAATTCCACTGGAAACTGGAGTTGTCTCAGGATCTCCCTGACCACACAGGCTCTTCACTCCCAGATACATCAGCTCCAGCTTTTCTTCAGGGTATGTCCCCACCATTTCTAAGTCTGTAGTTAACTGCAGAGCTCCAGGGTAAAAAGAGACCTGATTATTTTCCCTCAAAGAAGAGATGTGAGCAGAAGGAACGTCCATGTATGCACTGCCAGTGCCTTCTGGCATTGCATCTTTAACTAAAGCTGACAGAGCTTCCTTTTGTCCTTGGCATTGAGGTGAAACCCTGGCTGGTCCCCAGTTGGATTCCCTACAGGAATCACAGAACCAAACTGAGTTGGACTTGGTTTTTCCTGAGCACACAAAGGAAAGATGCACAGGTTTGAGTGGCTGGAAGTGAGGATAGAGGTGAGGATGAGGCCTCAGGGATTGAGTTAAGGGGTTTGGGGAACATCCTTCCATCTCTAAAGAGAGATGGAGGGGAAACTGAGTCACCCAGTCTTTTTTGTTCTCCTTATCAGCTGCTTGGATCTGATTTTGGTGATCAATGGCAGAGTGGAGCTGGAGGCCTGTGGCCAGTGGAGCTGCACAGGGATGGGTTCTGGGGCCAGTCTTGCTCAACATCTTCATCAACCACCTGGGTGAGGGCACAGAGGGACCCTCAGCAAGTGCCCTGCTGGCACCAAACTGGGAGCACTGGCTGATTGCCCAGAGGCTGTGCTGCCAGGCAGCCAGATCTCAACCAGCTGCAGAGTTGGGCACAGAGGAACCTGCTGAGGGTCACCAAGGGCAAGGGCAGAGTCCTGGAGCTGGGGAGGAACAAGCCCCTGCAGCAGCACAGGCTGGGGGTGAGCTGCTGGAGAGCAGCTCCAGGAGACAGAGCTGGCACTGCTGGGGGAGAATCAACTGCCCATGAGCAGCAACGTGGGCTCGTGGGCAAGAAGCCAATGGCAGCCTGGGGGCATCCAGCAGAGTGTGGATCCAGCAGCAGGGCCAGGGAGCTTCTGCTCCCCTTTGCTCTGCTCTGCCACATGTGCTGAGGCCTCATCTGGAGTCCTGGGGCCAGTTGTGGGCTCCCCAGCTGCAGAGGGCCAGGGAAGTGCTGCAGAGAGGCCAGCACAGGGCCAGCAAGATGCTCAGGGCACTGGAGCATGTTCCTGCTGAGGAAAGGCTGTGGGCCCTGGGGCTGCTCAGGCTGGACAAGAGGAGACTGAGGGGGGAGCTCATTCCTAGTGACCAAGATCTCACTGGTGGGTGTCAGGAGGTTGGGGCAGCACTTTTTGTCTGTTGTATCCAGTGAGAGGACAAGGGGTGATGGGATGAAGCTGCAACACAAACAGCTCCATTTAAACACAAGGCCAAACTGTTTGAGTGTTGGGGTGAGGGAGCCCTGGCCCAGGCTGCCCAGGGAGGGTGTGGAGGCTCCTTCCTTGGAGCTCTTCAAGCCCCACCTGGACACGTTCCTGTGCTCCCTGATCTAGGTGGGAGCTGCTTCTGCAGGGGGGTTGCACTGGATGAGCTCTGAAGGTCCCTTCCAACCTCACCATGCTGTGATTCTGTGATTTGTCAGGCAGAGCAGTGCCACCACTTCTGGGTTGGGGAAAATAAGGGTGAAAGAGCAAGCCATGGGATCACTTTTGCTGTTGTAGCTGCATTGACAGGGATGTGTGCTTGGTGTGTTCTCATTGTAACACTGGTGTCATGTACGTTTGGAGGGTAAGATGGAATTTACTAGAAAAGCAAGGAGGAGAGAGGGATTATTTTGGTGAACTCTGCTGCAAGGCAAAGTGCTCTAGAGGGACAGGAATTGTCAGGCTCTGTGCTTAATCAGCAAGGCTCTGGAGTTTGTGCTTAGCTCTTGCTGAAGGCAGTAAGTTCCTGTGCATAAGTGCCTCACTGAATGAGAGCTCGTCTTGTTTAGAAAGTGGGACACAGTGCAGGAAATTACCTGTGTAGGCAACAGTGAGTTCTGATCTGAAGCAAACAGGATACAGCTACTTTTGTTCTGGAGAGCACAGGTCAGAGCTGGTGAGTTGGCTGGAGCACAGGCACAGGGAGAAGCAAGAGAATCTTGGCCATGTGTGCCTCTGGTTTTACCTCCTACCCAAAGGTATGACAGGAGGTGTGATGCCAGGGAAAGCTTTTACTCTTGGAAGGATGCTCTTTCACTCCCAGCAGGATGAGTGGGAGCTAGCTGTGGTTGGAAAGCATTGATGGCAAAGATCACTACCACATCTAACATGTCAGCACCTGCCTGGAGCTCTCAGCTCTGCTGCTCCATGGCTGTTTCCAGGGAGGAAGAACATCCTGGTGGGGTTTGGACCCAGTCACTGTAAACTCTGCTCCCTGGTATTGAGTAACCCCAAAGAGTCTTCAAGTGCAAACACAGCAGCTTGCTTTTGGAGTGGAGTGTGAGCCTGACTGCTGGATTTAGGTTGGTTTGAGGGTTTATGGTCCAAAGCATCCTTGTAGCTCTTGCATTATTGTCATTTGGAGGTTATTGGGATTTGCAGCCAATCCTTTGGCCTAGGAAACTTGTTCAGCTCGTGGGAAGTTGCTGTTTGCAGCCCCAGGTCACAGAGGCCAGGCTCACACTGCTGTGGGGTGTGTGGGCAACTGCTCTACAGCCGTCAATAGATACCTCTGCTGTCTTCATTTAGAGAGAAAACGTACTCCTTCATCCATGGAACCAGCACAAAGCACAGTGCTGGCTGCTTCTCATCTGGGGAGGCTTTCATTCTACAGCCTTTCATTACACAGCCACACATTCTTTCCCACCTTTAGTGCCAAAGGTGGATGTGAAGAGGTCGCTCAGGGTTGTGTGGAAAACTAAACCTGGCTTTTCCTGCAGCTTCAAAAGACTTCTTCCCTCACTAAGACAAGCCCTATTATGAGAGTTGGTTTGTATTTACAGACAGAGGCTGAACATACTTAGAGAAGTATGCATGGAGCTTGACAGTAGGATGTTGATTTAGTCTTCCTCTTCTAAAACTCAGCAGTTGGTTTCATTGAGGCTTTGCAAAGCCTTGGAAGGTAAGGTCTTATTAGACTTGGTTTGTGCAGGAGGAGGGAAGCAGGGAGCAAATCCTGCTGAGGAGTCATACCCTCTTGTATTCTAGGAAGCCGGTAGTGAGGAGAAGAAAGGACTTGCTGGCACAGGAAGGGAAATGGCATCATTTCAGGTATGTGCAGAAGGAGCAACAGTTTGCTGGTGCCATGTGGGGAAAGCAGGCACGATCCCACACGTGTTCCCTGTCCTGTTTGGCTCAGGGCACAGCTCTGAGGCTGCCCTTGGCTTTTGCTGTATGTGTGGAGGTTTGAGAGACCTGGATGCTTTCCTACTGGGTTTGGGTAGCAAAACCTCCTTAATGGGATACCTGAAGGTGTAGACGGAGGGAGGGGCAGGAACAGCCTCTGAGATAAACCCCATTGTGTGGGAGGGTGGAGGCTGTGGCCTCAGGAAGGAGTCAGGTGAGGGCATGTTATCTCTGAGTAGCTGAGAGGCCAACTTTCTCCCTGTTGAAGGAAAGCGAGGAGAGACCCTTTGTAATGTTCCTAGTGAGGGAAAGGCTGCATGCTGGGAGCCTTAACCTTACTAAATCCTTAAATCCACAAAAAAGGATGAGATGTTTTGAATGCCCCAAGTCTGGAAAAGTCTCCCCTTGTGATTGGTGCCTCTGCAGACAAAGGTGGATGTGATGTGGACGTGATGCCTAGGGGTGAGATCGTCCTCCCTCAGTGCCTGATGAGTGTTGAACACTTTCTGTGTTGGCTTGGTCTGTTTTTCTCAATGGCTGTAAAGTTTGGGGGATTTGAGGTGACTGTTGCCAGCTTTTCCAGTTGAAAAGCTCAGGCTGTTTGATGCTCAAGTCTCCAGCTCCTAGCAGCCTGCTATCAGCTCTCCTCTTTGTGGATGTGTTACGTGATGTCAATACCTTTCACTACACCTCATGGCACTACAGAAAAGATACTGCTGACATCCAAAGAGGAGCAATGCAAGGAGATGAGAGGGGATGTAGTAAGAAGCATTATCTCCGTGGCAAACCTGGAGAGCAGGGTGCTGTCCAGGAGGAATCTGGCAGAGATGATGGTGTAGGAGGGCTGGCTGTGTTGCTGATAGCCATCCCGTCTCCAGCTCTTAAACCAGCTTATGGGCTCTGGCTGCAGTGGGAATTCAGTCCATTAACTCTCCTTCTACTGAGGCTGACTGACAAGCTTGTCTAAACCTCCTCCCCTCGCTGACAGCATAAACCTACTCCCAGTTTTCCACGTCCAGAAATACAGTTGCAAGTGATTGATTGCCTCTCCCCCTCTGCACCAGAGACACAAACTGCCATGGCCAATGGGAGCCGCTGTTTTGGCATCTTGGAAAGGAAAATGCATCTCAAAGGGTTCCCCTGAGCTGCTGTTCAGAGGTTGAAGGTGGAAAGGACAAGAGTTTGTAGGGAAGGGATGTGACTGTGTGGCTAGCCAAGGCTAAGAGGAAAGGGTTTGTGAGCACGTGCAGCTCACTGAAAGTCAAGGAAAGGAGCAAACCATGAGGGCTGTCTTCCCAAAGCTCCCCCAAAACACACTGATGTGCTTGAAGGGAACACACTCCATCCCTGAAATCGTAAGTGAGAAACCATCTTGCTAAGTGTAGAGGAATATGGAGCAGGGAGAGAGGCACCAAGAGGAGGATGGTGCAACCTCAGCTTATCAGGTTCGTTATCAGAAGCCACCACCCAATGTCTTTGAGGAGATGTTTCTGCAGGAAATTCTCTGGGAGGCTCTTACCTCCCTGGGCATCTGATCTGGCCAGAGGAAAGAAAAGCAGGGTTGTTGATGTGTCTGACTGTGGTGAAACACCAAGTGGAAATGGCAGCCCCGTGGTCTTTTTGTGGTCACTTCCATGAAAAGATTGGTGGCCATGTGGTCCCTGGCAGCACATGGAAAAGGAAGGGGAGAGGGAGAGGGGAGAGGGAGAGGGAGAGGGAGAGGGAGAGGGAGAGGGAGAGGGAGAGGGAGAGGAGAGGAGAGAGAGGCAGAGGAGGAGGAGAGGAGAGGAGAGGAGAGAGAGAGGAGAGGAGAGGGAGAGGAGAGGAGAGGGAGAGGAGAGGAGAGGAGAGGAGAGGAGAGGAGAGGAGAGGAGAGGAGAGGAGAGGAGAGGAGAGGAGAGGAGAGGAGAGGAGAGGAGGAGAGGAGAGGGAGAGGAGAGGAGAGGGAGAGGGAGAGGGAGAGGGAGAGGGGAGAGGGAGAGGGAGAGGGAGAGGAGATGCAGGAGAGGAGAGGTGGGATCAAAGTGACTCCCTAAAACATAAAGTGGGGGCAAGTGCCATCAGTTTGGTGTCTGATCCCTGGCTGAGGGTGAACTGCTGTCTTTAAAGCTGGAGGCATTTCTAGGGGGGTGGTGGTGAGAGTCCAAAAGAGCCAAGTGGTTACTGGAAGTGGATCCCCAAATCTCTTCCCTCCACCCCAAATCAAACAGAAAGGCACAAACTTCTACCTCCCTGAACAATGTTACCAGCAAATGTTCCTAATTAAACACTCCCTTAAATAGCTGTGAGGAGTTTTACAAGCTGATGGAGTGTTTACTCTAGAATCGTTTCTTTCTGTTAAAGAAAAAATCGCCACACACAAAAAAACCCTCTCCACAATAAATAGCTTTATTTATTTATTTACTGCATAAATTCCTGCCAGTGGTTGTGCTGAAAACGTGACTCCAGGACCAGGAGCTGAAACCGGAGCGGCTCAACAAGCAGCTGAAAGCAAAGAGCAGGCAGAAGCGTTTCTGCACCACGGGGGTGGGGTTCCAATGACACAGCTCCCCTCGGTTGCCTGCGAGAGAAGGGGGTTTGGGGGTGGGGTTCTGCTTCTCCACATCATCCCTTTTGCCAGACTGTAGGTTCCTGGTGGGTTATAAATCAGTGGATGCGAGTGAGCGACGTCCCTGCCCCGGCCAATCCTTAGAGCTCCGGGAACCTCCGTTCCCATCGCTAATCCACGCCTGCCTCCCCTCGGACAGGCTTTTACCCAACAAACCTCTGCCTTTTTTTGTTGTTGCTGCTGGTTTGGGGTGGCTTTTTCCCCTCCCTCTCGCTTTCCCCTGCTTGTTTGCTTTGCAGAAAGCTGATTCAGCCCTTCGAGCCCAACGGATTCCAACACCAGCGGCGTTTCGCTTGGGAGAAGGGCAAATAAACCGCCACGGAATGGTTCTGCTCCAGGACCAGCCTTTATTTTGTCTTGTTTTCATCTTTTCGGGGGTTTTTTCAACACCTAACCGTGGTGGCTGCCTTGGGCTCAGACAGGACAGGGCAGGCAGTGGTCAACGGGGAGCTGGGGGCCATGTTTGAGCAGCGCTGTGGGGCTGGGCCGGTCCCTGAAGGGTGAAGGGGTGGGCAGGGGGATGCTGGGGTGCCTCTTGCCCTCCCCTGAGGGTGCTTTTGGAAGCGAGGCCGCTCCAGGCCGTGGGAGATGGACACTGGAGAGGGAGTGAGGAAAGAGGGGTGCTGTGTATGGACACCCCAGATCAACCTCCTCACCCCTGAGGGGAAAATACCCCCAGCTGCCCTTCCCCGACCCGCAGACCTCTCCATCTCACCCCACTTCGTGCCTGCTGCCCCCCTCCAGACCTCTGTGACCCCCCCACCCCGCGCATCCCCTCCCCGCGCCTGCCGCCCCCCCATGGCCGCCATGACGCCCCCTCGCCCGAGCCCCGCCCCCTCTGACCTCCCCCCCCGACCTCTCGCCGCCGTGCAAATCTCGCGAGACGCCGCGTGCTTTCACTAGTGTGTGTTGCACCAAACGAGCCGAGCCGGGCCGGGCCGGGCCCAGCGCCGCGGGGAGGGGGCGAGCAGCGGCCCCGGCACCCGCCCCCCCCCACCCCACCCCGCACCATCCCGCCTCGGACGGGTCCCCGGTAGCCCCGCGCCCTCCTTCCCCACGCGGCCCCAACTCGCTGCCTCGCACCTGCCGGGCGCCGCCGCCCCGCCGAGCGCTCCCTCGGGCCTTTTGTCCTGCCGCCGGGGCCTTGCGGGCGGCCGGCCGCCGGCCTACGCGCACCCCGGCCGCGCGAGGGTTTCTTACGCGAGGCCGGGGATCCGCGGCCTATCCGGCCCTCCACGCCCGCCCCGTCTCCTTCCCCGCCCCGGAGCCGGCGAGGGGAGAGCCCCCACCTTTCCACCGCCCCCCTCCCCTCCGCCCTTCTCCCCCGCGTGCAGCCCGGGTGCCCGCAGCGGCGGCGGCGCCTGGCTCACGACAGGCCGCGGAGCCGCCCTTGGCCTCCCCCCTCCCGCCCGTGCCGCCGCTGCCGCCGCCGCAGCAGGTTCCCTCCCTCCCCTTCTCCTCCTCCTCCTCCTCCTGCTCCTGCCCCCGGCGGCGGCGGGATCCGAGCGGTGCCCGGGGAGCGCTCGGCCCGGGCAGGAGGGGGACGGGAGCGGCGGGGCGGCGGCAGGAGCAGCAGCGCCAGGTGAGCAAGCCCCGGGGGCGGCGGGGTAACCGCGGGGACCCCCCCTCTCCGCCACCTCCTCCTCTCCGCTCCTTCGCCTCCCTGCCCGGCGCCGGGCCCGAGGCCGCTCTGGGGGGCGGCGAGGCCGAGGGTGGGACGGAGGGAGGTGGGTGGGGAGGCCGGGCCAACGACCCCGGGCCGCGAGCGAGGCGGCGGCAGTTACACGCTCTCCGCCGCCGGCCGCGGCGGGGCCGGGCCGGGGTCACGGCGGAAGGGCCCGCGGCCTGTGCCCCGAGGCGGCGGGAGCGAGGCCTGGGCCTCGGGTGGCCGTCTCGCCGGGCCACGGCGCGGCACCGCAGGCCCCGAGGCGCGGCCAGGCCCGGCCCGGCGGGCGGGGGGTAAGAACGGGGGGCGGAAGGCGGAGGTGGAGGGGGGGAACGCGGAGGCCTCGGGGCGGTGGGGAGAGGGGTGGGCACGGCCTGCGGAGCCCCGGGCCGGCAGTTGAGGCGGTGCTGCCCGCGGTGAGGGGAGGAGGAGGCAGGCCGAGGCGGTGCAGCAGCTGGCAGCGGGGCAAGGCTGCTCACTCACCGGCTGCTTTTCAAACGCGTGCCTCTGTTTCCCGAGTTGAAGGGGGGGGAAGAAAGGATGGGAGAGAGGTGCTGAAAATCACCCCGCTGCGGGGGCAGGGAGGGCAATGCCATCCCCTGCTGGGACGGACAGCGCGGGGGGGGGGTCCGGGGCAGTCCCCAGGCCCCGGGAGAGGTCGGGGAAGGCCCTGGGACTTGTGGCAGTGTCTTGCCCACATCAGCGGCTTGACGTGGGGATGCGATTCCCTGCCGGGTGGTCACCCTGTGCCCAGTAGTGCAGGAGAGACCTGGGAGCACTTGAACATGTTTGCCTTCATGGCTTGACTGTCATTTTCCTCGGTGCACAGATTTCCTGTTTCGAGAACTAGGCTGGCAGCTTTGTTATGGTTTAAAGCCCAGGGTAGAAATGGCCTTAATAACCACCACATCTAGTATGCTACTAGTTTTATTTGGAGTCTTGTTACCTGTTTAGAAGAAGAGTTGAAAAATACCCCCTGGATGGATTCACTTTGCCCCCTGGAACTTAGATCCTCAGCGTTTGGAGGAAACAGCAGGGACAAAATGGACAGTGCGTAAAAGGAACAATTGTATACTGCCTATTCTAGAGGGCACTTGCTGCCCTTCAAGAACTTTCCTCATTGCATATTCTCTTAATACAGCAAATCTTTATCGCCCTTCTCTCTCTCTGTGTGGTGGTTGATGGGTTTTTCTCCTCCACCTTTAGTCCAGAAAATGAAACTGGAACAGACATTTCTGGAAATGAACTTGATTGGTGCAGTTGGGAAGATGTGATTCACACTTATCAGCGTTGCAATTTGTCCCATTTTTTGGTTGTTGTTGTTTTTCAGTTCAAATTCTCCTTTTCCTGCTCTTTTTTTTTAACCTCTTTACGCTGCTTTTGAGGGGGATGTTTTTAACCCTCCCAGTGTTGACATCCCTTGTGTTGGATTGCCAAGCGAATACCCCTCCCCTAGAACAGAAGCACTTGTTAGGTTAAAGTTATCTGATGCTTTATCAATTAAAAGGTGTTCAATGAGCCTTATTGTCCTCTTATAATCCCTTTCTGTGCTGTTGGCAGTGAAACCTGGAGTTTGGTGAGATCTGGGGTTTCCAGGATTAGCCAAAAATCAAGTGATGGAGGTAAAATAATGTTGCTGCTTCTTTTCCTCTCCTAGTCATGAGCAGCACGAATGAAAAGCTTTGAAGCTTTTAGTCATACCACACTGATCCCATGGTGTTTCCCCCCCCCCCCCCTTCCTTCCTTTTAATAAAGCATCCAGTGGGAGAATGTGACATAATTGGTTTCTTGGATTTCCAGATCTTGAAATGGCTGGTACCACAGATAGAAGAGAAAACTCTCCAGTGGGGTTGTGGTTTAAATACAGAAACACGGTGGCAAAGTCATGTTGTTATTGCATGCCAGCGCTTTCTACATGGTTATGCTACACAACAGGCACTTTGGGAGTCTTGTCAGTGGCAGGGAATGGTCTATAGCTCTCAATCCTTCCTCTGCATCCCTTAATCTGAGTGGTGTTCTCTCACAGCAGCAGAAATGATGGAAGAATTGCATAGCCTGGATCCACGGAGGCAGGAACTACTGGAGGCCAGGTTCACTGGAGTTGGGGTTGCTAAGGTGAGTGTGAAATCCCTTTGGGAACAGGCATGGCTGCTTCTCCAGCCTTTCTTACACTTTGATTTCCATTTCTACATTGATGATCTTGCTTTGCCAGCAAGGTGGCTTGTACCAATAGGTTGTGTTTCCACCACCTGTTTCCTTGGAGTATGTTGAAGAGGAATGCAAATGGGATCTCTATGAGCAGATGCTTTACTACACAGAGGATTTTTAGGGTCCTAATGAAGTTCTTAGGCGTTGCTTCATCTGAAGGCAACTCGTACAGCCTCTCCCCCAAAAAACACCAACCCCCATGACAGCTTTGGAAGTGGGAATCTCATCTGTCTCTTTCCTTTCTCCCAAGTGTGACAACTGAATTTAGCTGCTTGTTTGACACGGTTTCATGTTGTTTGCTACAATGTGTAACCAGACTCCACTGAGGTATTTGTTCAGCTCGTTTGTGGGTGCAGTGTGTTAAAATGATGGAATTGGTCACATAGATCACACACTTGAGTATTTGAAGGTAAGCTTTCCTGTATCCTTGATCCACAACCTGCAGGTAAAATCCTCGAGTACAACTTCACAACTGCTCTGCAGCTGCTTTCCTTAAGGCACTTCAGTTGTTTGGTTGCTTCTCAGTTCAGCATGGAGCTGTTAGTTCTCCAGGTGTTGGTTGCTGGTGTTAATTTGATAGTCTCTCTTAAGCAATGAAACGATGACAGAACTCATCTTGAAAACAGGGCAGTGGTAAGGAGTTTACTTTCAAGGAAGACAACTGAATTTGGGACAGCATTAAAGCAGAGGGTAAAACAACCAGATGGTTTACAGAAACCTCTTTAGAATGATTTGGGAGAAGAAACTTTGTAGCTGCTCTTACGCCTTAGAAGAAATCAAAGGACATCAGAGCTCGAAAAGGGGCTTTTTCTTGAGTTCATTCTTTGCTTTCTGATCTGTACTTCAGTCAGGACTTGAAACGGGGTGAAGTCTTGGAAGGGAATGTGAGGAAGCGGAGTGGTTCAGCTCTGAGGTAGAGCAGTGAGGAAGATTCACACTAGAGGCTGTTACAGGGTAACAGTTTTGGTTCTTGAAGTAAGAACGTGATGGGTTTTGATCTTTTCCCTCCCTCTTTAAGCCTTTTTTCCTAATCTTAAGGCTTTTACTAGCATAAAAGTTTATATTTATGATCTTGGGACGCTTGTTTTATCCAATACTACAACTTTTGATGTACTTTTTCATCTTGTTTCTTACCTCTTCCCCTCCCCACCTACATCACTTGAACGTCTTTAGCTGTGCTAGCATAGATAACACCCAACAACTTTCCAGAACAGCTAAGATGCTGTCTTTGCTTTAAAACACTGCTAACATCCTCAATGCTCACAAAGAATGTTAGGAACTACTCAAATTTGAGAGGAATAACCTTTAAAAAGCACAGGAAAGCAAGTCTCGGTTACCTTTTCAATACATTTGGAGCAGAAGGTACATGCCCTTCGCTCTGCATGAGTCTAGGTTGAAAACTAATCCTTGTTCCTAAAGCATATGCAAGTGAAAAAGCCATTTCTGAGAGGTTTCATTTGGAGCAAAGCTGTTCTGTACCTGAGTTTTATTTGTGCCTGTTGTACAGTGTCTTTCTACTCAGCAGTGAACTGCTAAAAGTGCGTCTTTCACTTAAACCAGCATCGATTCGTTTCCTTGCATACTTGCTGATTTACAAGAGCTCGAAGCAACCATTGGTATGAATTAGCATGACTCTGTTGCAGCAAATCTTGGTTGCAATATTCATCTCAGCTACTACACTCCCTCCCAGGTTGGTGCTTCAAATTCCCTCCCTACCCTACCCAAGCCTCCGTCCATCATGCTCCGCACTGGCATTGGTAGGTCACTGTCTTCAAGGGAATAATACTGGGACTTCAAGGGAGTAATACTGGGAAAGCTGGGATACAGTTTTGTCTGATTCAACTAAGATTTGGGGTGTTGTGGGTTTTTTTAAGCTCTCTTAAAGCTATGTAGAGTAAATTAGTGCCATCTAGTGGGACTGGGATTGGCACGTCCTCCTGGGATAAGAAGGTATTTATTCTCTTGCTGTTTATTGCTTAAAAGGAAGAAATGTCATCTTAGATGCTCTCCTATTGGGTGAAGGCAGCAGGCAGTTGTAACTGAGCTTCCTGCCTGGCTCTATCACCGTTTGGTGAGCTTTCTTCCATGTTTAAAAAGACAGGATATATTTTGGACCTGCATACAACTAGTGCACTGGTTTACATCCGTAATACCGCTGCAGCTTTAGAGCTCACTTTTTCTCTCCACCTTTACAAGTGAAGCACCTGATTCTGAGAAATGAATGAGACTCAGCAGATCTAGAATCACTTTTTTAGGCTCCAAACTAGGGAGAAATAAAAGCTTCAAGCTGTCAGAGTCATGGGATTCTGGAAGAGCTTTCCAGTAACAGTAGTAGAGGACAGAAATCCTAAACTGTTTTGGAAACAGCTGTGAGCTGTCACCTCCTGTGGTAGCTGAAGGCACAACCCAATGACCGAGGTCATTTGCAGTCCCAAATGCCTCCAAATTCTGTTGCAAGGCCGTGATGAATTCTCCAATTTAGTAGCTGGAGAAGGTATTTCTCTAGAAGCTTGGAGTTAATACGTGGAATCAATCTATGAGCAAGGAATGTTTCTAGGTGACTGTTAGACTCGTGTGGTTCATCCAGGTCACTGGGTAGCTTCAAAAAGCCAGCGATGCTTTAGATATATCTTCTTGCCATATGGTGAAGTGCTATTCTTCCCCAAGTTCCCAAAGCAAGTCCTTGAATTAACAGCTGATTATCTGACACCTACCAGCATTCCTGCTTCTTTGGCTCCTGTTTGTGTTTACTTACCAGGGGAAATCTGAAGTGCATTCTCTCGAGGCCTTATTCTGACTGTTCACCTCAGACATCTTCCTTGGGTCAGTAGGTACAGGAGACAAAATGTAGTCTCTTTCTCAAGATAACATGCTGTAATTTTTGCCTGTTCTCATCTGTGTGCTGCCTTTTAAGACACCAGGCAGGATTTGTGTCATTTCCACAGCCTTTTCATGGGTAAGAGCTGGAATAGGTAATTGTGATGGGTGAAGCTGTAGTTGCACGTGGCTTAACCAAGGGAACACAGTCACAGCAGCACGTTTGTCTTCTACAGGTTTTGGTCTTTAAGAGATCCTCTGGCTCAACTAAAAAGGCTGAAATATGTCTAGATGAGAGTAAACTTCTCCACCATGACCAGTTTGGGTTTTACCCTTTCTCTGTCATTCTTGAGCAGTAACTGCCAGCTGTGTGCTCTACGTAGCAACACTCTGAGCAGCAAAGTTGCCAGGGAGTCACGGTGGAGAAGAATCAGGCCTTTCTTGGTGTTGCATAGTGCTGGTCCTTCCTAAAAGAACTAGGTAGTAAGAGTTTTGAAACTTGGAATGAGACTTATCAGCTACCACAGAATGTGTTGAGACACTTGACGGTTGTCTGTATGCAACGTTAACTTGTTTCAGACGTGTAGAGCCCACAAATAGATATCAGATCTTGATTCAGTACCTACCCCTGAACTTAGGCTTAGGGGCAATTTCATGATCTTTCTGTCCAGTTTGCTGTCAGTAAAAGAAAAGTGTTATTTCCTTCAACCTGAGAGAACCCTTTGAGGCATAATGGAAGCTTGAGTAAATCCTCCTGCAAATCTCCTTTGCCCACCTGATGCAGTAGAGGTTACATGTGAATGGCTGCCAGTAGATTAACTTCTCGTGGCAAAAAAGGACCTAGGTGATTTTGAGATTTCATCATTGGCTATCATACTGAGCTTTTCCAAAAGCCCAGTTAAGGAGCAGCCTGTAATTCTCAGACATCTGTGATGCTTGAAATAAGCTAAGAATATGTTCATTAAACCTGTCTTTACACAGTAACCCTGGACCCGAGTAACTGGAAGGTCATTCAACCATTTCACTTTGGTGTCAAGCCTGTGTGGAGTCAGCACTAACTTTTAGTGGAACTAAGGATTGACTTTCCCCCCCACACACAGTTCTTTGAGGTCTCTTGATTTGCTGCAGAATTGGGAAGAACTCAGGTTACCTTGGCTGGGGGTAATGAAGCGTGTCTCCTCCAGTTAGTTAGCAAGTGAATTTTGCAATGTCCACCTTGGAGGCTCTGGCTTAGAATTGTTAGAGCCTCCCTTTTATAGGAGCAGTTGAAGAGCACAAAATGGAGCCTGCCCAGTGGAAGAGTTGCACACGGGCCTGAGGGATCATTTTGGGGAGCTTGGAGAGGCTGAGGAAATGCACAAGCCACACGAAGCTGGAAGAAGAGCCTGAGTCAGGCTGGCTATAAGGAAGATCCAATGACAACTGTTACTGGGATAAGTTGTTTCTACTGAATCTTCAGCCATTGTAGCTTCAGTGGTGGCCTTTCCTAGGGCTTTTACAAAGAGAGAAATGACTAAGCAGCTTGTGTGAGTGGCCAGATTCTTGCCTTTGAGTAGGAGTCTTGAGAGCTCCCTTTACCTTTCCATCCACTTCTCACCGTGGAGGTTTTGTTGTGCATAGGTAGGTCAGAGACTCAGAAGCAGCAGTTGATAGGTGAATCACAAGGGAAAAGAACATGCCAACTTATGAGAGAGAGAAATTCCTTGTGGAGGAGGAAGTGTGTGCTGTTCTTGTGCTTGTCATTTGGGTAAACACTGTAGAAACGATTAACTGCTTTCAGATGACCACGTCTTGGGAAGTTTTGCTGAGCCCCCATCATCAGTTCTCTTGACAGGGTACAGTGGGTGAGTGGGCTGGAAGTGCTATCAGAGAAGTACAGTGTTATCCCAAAGTAGCCTCTGCTAGATGCCAGTGCAGATGACTTCTGGAACAAAATTCACAATCCCTTCCTGTGTAAACTACTGCGTGTTTATTATTCCCTCCTGCTACGTTGCCTCTGCTGACTTGGGGTTGATTTTATTCCCCCCCCTAAAATTCAGGTTTGTGTCTTTAATTCCTTTTGTGTCATGACCATTTCAAATGATGTGCTAAATTAAGGCCTGAACATTTATCCAATGGCAGTTGCTGAGTTAAATATAAACAGTCAGGAATGATAAAACATACATTTGAAGGGGTTTTTATTTATACCCACACTCCCTGCCTGTTAGTTGAAGGGGGAGATGCACAGATGTATGGTTTCTCATCTCCATTGTCTAAACCTGTTGCTATAAGCAGTTGATAAGGTGAGGTTATCTGTGATACTAAATAAATCTAGCTGTGGATGATCAGGGAAACTTGCCTTAAATACATGAGAAGAGGTGCAGCTGAGGACTAGGCTGTGTTCCTTAAACATCCTAGGTATTGCATCTTTATTGCTTCCAGCACAGCATGTTCCAGTGAAGAGTTTATGTTTCCATAGTCAGAATGCCTCAAAACAAGACTCTTTTTTGGGCCAACTTTGACATGAACAAGGCACTTCAGCTCCTTGCCTGTAAGATAGGGAGGAACAATGGAAGGCCCTCTAGAAGGTAACTGAGAGAAAGGAGAGCTCATGCAGTGGAAATGGCTCAAAACGTGTCTACACAGAACTAATTGTTCACAATGTCAATACACATGACAGTGACCTTGCTGGGTGCTTGTGGACAGCTGACAAACTGCTCTTTTCTGCTTCCATATCTGAGTAGTTGAGTTCCTTATTGCTCTACTGCTGTGTTGAGTTCAATGTCAGGATTTTATCAGTGTAGTTTGAAGAAGAAGTCTTCAGCTAAAGGAAAAAGAAAGTTGCTTGGGGATGGCTTCTTTTTTTGCTGTTCAAGAATCTGAGATCACAAGTGAGCTGCTTGGGTTTGCTTCCAACTGCCAGAGCTGTACATTTCCCAGGCAGAAGAGTCAGTACAGGTAGTTGTGGTGCTGGAAGATGGTTTTTTTATGCCCGGAGAGGATAAACTTGTATTTTTAGGGGGAGGGAAACAAACATCTCTTGGGCTTGTTTCTATTTCTAGGTGGCCTGATCAGTTTGTTTCTCTGAATGACCCTAGAATACAAATCCATTACTGAAACACTGGCCCTTCATCCCCTTTCAACCACAACCTTCCTGAAAAGCACAAAGGTGACATTTTGGGAGCAGCTGTTGCTGTCATTTGCTGTCCACGTGCAAAATGGAGACAGCAAGGTATCAGCAAGTGTGGGAACAACTTTCACTTTCATCTTGATGATAACAGAACTCCAGCCTGTCCATCTGAGGCCAGCAAACGTGAATTGAACAAGATGCTCCTGCACCTAAATCAAGTTGCTGGGGCGTCTGAGTTCATGAGAGGAAGGGTTTTAGAGGATGGTATCTGTGCAGTTCACAAACAAGCTTTCTACATGGGTGAAAAGATGCCACTTACCATTGCCACTTGCTGTAAGACACTCAGTTTCTTTGTCAGTGACAGTTTGATGTGCACATAGCTAAAGTTACCGTTGACATTCCTGTTAAGTCCTGTTGACCAAGAAATAAACCCCTGGAAGAGGAAGGAAACTTACTGCTTCGTTGAAAAAGCAGCTACTGCTGAAGAGATGAGGTAAAATATCTTTCTGGTGTTGAGCTATTTGTAATGGTATGGCTTAAAAGAGTATAAATCATCAGTTTCTCTTCAAGCAACTCCCTTTTCAAAAGGAATCTTAAAGGTGTAGCTTCTTGAGCTACTCAAATGGTTTGGTTTGTGTTTGTTGAAGCAACTAAACACATCCTTTTAGGAGAAACAAACTTGGTAGTTAACATGCACAGTGTAATACAGAAGGTAAAGAGAACTTTTACTGTCTGTGGGTGCCTGCTTGGAGATTGGGGTTTGTAACAGCTAGGTTATGTCACAGGTTTCATTTGATGGTGGTGTTTGTCTCATAAATGGGGAAAGGAGAACCTGCTGCCCTCAAAATTAATCTCCTGTGGGATACTTTTGTGATGTTAGGGCTTCTCCCCCACCCCTCCCATAAGTCTTCTGCTCAAGTGTATCATGAAAAGTGGTTTTGAGGGAAGATTGATTGGTGGGAAATGATGAGTGCAAGAATAAGAATGCTAAAATAGAATGAAGCTTGGGGAAAAGATGCTCCCCAAGTTATTAATGGAGAGGTGGCTTTCTCATGTCATTCTTCTCGTTCATACACCCCATCAGTAATCGTGGATCTTGTTTTTATACCTTTGTCAAATTTGTCTGCATTTCTTAAGTTAGATCTGTAGGAGGATACTTTTGTGTCAGAGCCTGAGGCTAAAACACAGTGACTTTGCATGATTCATAGAATCACAGAATGGTGGGGTTGGAAGGGAGCTTTAGAGCTCATCCAGTCCAACCCCCCTGCAGAAGCAGCTCCCACCTAGATCAGGTCACACAGGAACGTGTCCAGGTGGGTCCTGAAGCCCTCCAAGGAAGGAGCCTCCACACCCTCCCTGGGCAGCCTGGGCCAGGGCTCCCTCACCCCAACACTCAAACAGTTTGGCCTTGTGTTTAAATGGAGCTGTTTGTGTTCCAGCTTCATCCCATCAGCCCTTGTCCTCTCACTGGATACAACAGACAAAAAGTGCTGCCCCAACCTCCTGACACCCACCAGTGAGATCTTGGTCACTATGAATGAGCTCCCCCCTCAGTCTCCTCTTGTCCAGCCTGAGCAGCCCCAGGGCCCACAGCCTTTCCTCAGCAGGAACATGCTCCAGTGCCCTGAGCATCTTGCTGGCCCTGTGCTGGCCTCTCTGCAGCACTTCCCTGTCCCTCTGCAGCTGGGGAGCCCACAACTGGCCCCAGGACTCCAGATGAGGCCTCAGCACATGTGGCAGAGCAGAGCAAAGGGGAGCAGAAGCTCCCTGGCCCTGCTGCTGGATCCACACTCTGCTGGATGCCCCCAGGCTGCCATTGGCTTCTTGCCCACGAGCCCACGTTGCTGCTCATGGGCAGTTGATTCTCCCCCAGCAGTGCCAGGTCTGTCTCCTGGAGCTGCTCTCCAGCAGCTCACCCCCAGCCTGTGCTGCTGCAGGGGCTTATTCTGACTGGCCCCAGAACCCATCCCTGTGCAACTCCACTGGCCACAGGCCTCCAGCTCCATCCTGTGCCATTGATCACCCCCCTCTGGGCTCTGTCATTCAGCAGCTCTGCATCCACCTCACCTCCACTCATCCCAGCCACACTGCCTGAGCTTTCTCATGAGGGTGTTGTGGGAGACAGTGTCCAAAGCCTTGCTGAAGCCAAGGTAGATGGCATTCACTGCTCTCCCCTCATCCAGCCATCCAGTTATGCACTCATAGAAGGCATCAGGTTGGTCAGACAGGATTTCCCCTTGGTGAATCCATGTTGACTCCCCCGATAACCGCCTTTTCCTTCCTTCACTTCATTCATTTCCTTCATTCACTTTTCTTTCATTTTTAAAACCAGTTTTGATCACATTTTGATTTCAAAACTGCCTGGATACATCAGAAAAAAAGCAGATGTGTATCCAGGAGAGCCTCTGCAAAGATGCACACAGCCTCTTGTAGTTACCTGGATGCTATTAGGGTAAATCAGCCTCTTGAATTTCTACTTGAGCCTTGTAGGAGCAATTGCTTCTTTAATAGATCAGCCATGGATCCATAGAATAGCCTGGGAGGAGAAGTTGTCTCATGGGTGCCAGTTGTACTGCTGTTAACACAACTTTCACGTGTTTGTTTTACTTAGAGTTTAAAAAAAAGCCTAAAAACCACACATTTGAAGAAAAATGAGTGGTTCTGACAACATCTGATAGCAGTAATAGCTGCCTTGCCAGATGCCTCTGAATTCTTAGCCTGAGGTCAGGCAGATGCTTCCCTGAAGAGCTGAGCTCTGAACTAGTGCTGCTCAACTCATCAGAAGTTTTGTTTCTCAAACCAAAGACTTTTATGCATCCTTGCCTTGGCTGATTTGGGGATGTGGTTAAGTGGAGCAGCCAGTCTATGAATTGATACAGAAATACTGCAAAGGCTGAATCAGTGTACTGAGAAAAGGCCATCCAACTGGCTGTCCGACTTCCATCTCCACTCTAAACGACTAATGAAGTCTTTTTAGTGCCCCATCATGTGTTTTTCAGGTATTTGACTCATGTTGCTGCTGTAGCCACATGATTTAGAGCAGCTTAGTTAACCCAGAGATGCAATGTTTGCTAAGACATTACCTGCCTTGTATGGATGTTGTTTCTAACAAGTCTTTGCTTGTCCTTTTCACTAGGGTCCATTAAATAGTGAGTCTTCCAACCAGAGCTTGTGCAGCGTGGGTTCTCTGAGTGATAAAGAATTGGAGGTAAGCAGGCACAAACCCTTGTGATAGTTGAGTTTAAGGTGGACATGACTGAAGTATTTAGTCTGAATCTTGACCCTACAGCCTTTAGACCACGCTGTCAAACAGTCTTCCCCAACCCAAAGGGGACAGCGTTGGTAAAACTCAGCTTCTCAAATGGTTTTCATTGTGATTTGTTTGCTGCTCTTGGGTCCAGTTTGAACCCAAAACATTAAAAAGACAGAGTGGAAAAGTTTGTCTTGCCTGTCAAATCTGTGACTCTGCAGAAGTCTGTAGAGAGCAGAGCGACTGGAGGAATTGCTCTGTGGCAATGTGGGGTTGTGAAAGTCGATGCTTTGTCCCCGTTGAATCTCCCTGCTCTAGGATTAACTGTTTGAAAACACTTGCTAAAGCAGCAAAATGAATTGCAGGGTTACATTTTTCCCTTCAAATTCCATGTTAATGAAACAAACCCCTTCAGCTGCTTTTTCTTATGGGCCTAAAGAACTTTCCACGTGGTTTTCAGGTAAGTTTTGCATCAGGTTTCCCTCTGGTACGTGGCAGTATTGATATGAGGTGGCTGGTGAAGCTGAGCATTTTGAGAACACAATCTCTTTTAAACTCCATCCAAATGAGTTTAGTTAATAGTGGAAAAGTGACTCTTCATTCTTAACTTGGATGTTTTGACGAACCAACTGGAGAGAGGTTTAAGATGACCGAGCTGAGAGCTGATCTCACCAGATCTCCCCTTCCTCGCCTTTTCAGCCTTTAACAGATAATGTTGTGTGTGATTTTTTTTTTTGTTATGTAACTACTTGAATGGGAGAAAAACAACTTCAACTGAATCTCATTAATATGCCTGCAGCTCCATGGAGGCTGTAATGGAGCCTGTGGTGCTACAGTCACGCCAACGCTGTTCATGACTTCGTGATGCAGTGAGGAGGCTGTGGCACTGACTTTTACACATCCAGGAGCTGGCACAGCAAGTCTCTAGACAGTTAGGTAGTTCTCAGTCCCCCTCATTCTAAAAAGGACTTTACAGACACAACAGCCACCTTTTTGTCTTAACATCCCCTCCATCCTTTAGCCAAAACCATGACGTGTCAGTGACTGCCCAGCTGGTAAAATGGGACTGTAGATGTCCAGCATCCGCTGGGGACACAGCCAGGTTTAGATTCTGCCTGTGTCAGCTTTTACCTCCTTGAATGAAAAGGATAGATTGATTTCTCTGCTTCCTGTGTGCAAGTCTTTTGGCAGAGATCTTTAAACAGGGTACTTTGGACTTTGGTTTCCAAAGAGCATGAAACTCAGGTTTACCACAAACTTTCTGGCCATGGCTTTCCTTCCCTCAGAGTTTGTGCTTTGCACGCTGTGGTTTGCTTCCTTCTCTCAGCCTGTATTTTAGTGGTGGCTGAAGTGATTGTAAAGCAAATTATTTGAGACCCTTTGGGCTAAAAGATGTTTTGAAAATGACACTGGTGATAGAAATGAGGAGATGCCTTTTGTTCAGGAAACTGCTTATAGCAGAATGAGGTCACCCTTCCCTGTTGTGGTGAGGGAGCACTGGCAGGGGCTGCCCAGATGGGCTGTGGAGGCTCCTTGTCTGGAGCCATCCCAACCCCAGCTGGATGAGTCCCTGTGTGCCCTGCTCTAGGTGGTGCTGCTCTGGCAGGGGGGTTGCACTGGGTGAGCTTCCCAGCTCCCTTCCAGCCCTTGAGATTCTGTGATAGTGCTTGCTAATGTTTTCACCAGATTTGGCCACATAAGGGACCCTGGTGATGAGGGAAGCACTATGCCAGGGGCTCCTCCACTCTGCCTTCTCTAGGCTTCTTAGCCTTGTTCAGACAGCTAGGCATGATGCTTTTGAAGCCTTTAGGACTCCCACCTGTGTGCTGTGTTGGGCCTGTGGTTAAATATATCACTGTCCACTGATAAGTTGCCTCTCAGTTCTCTTGATTGCTCACAGAAATGGCAGATGCAACTGCCCCTTGATTTAGTGAGAGCAGATGAGGAGCAAACCAAAGCCCAGGTGAACTGCTGCATCTGTGGCAGCTTTCCCTTGGGGATCTCTGCCTTGTTTTGTGTAAGGTTGCAGTCATGCACCAGTGGACAAGATACAGATCTTGTAGCCATCTGCAAAAGGCTTTGGGAAGAAGCATGAGCTGCAGACAAGATGAATTGTCCTGATTAACTCTGAGTAGCCAGTGAACTGCCATCTGAATGTCTGTACTCAAACCTCTCATCCTTACTTCTCCTGTACCAATACCCTGATGGTGCTGAAACACTTCACACCGGTTTTTACTAGTGTCTGAACTTGTGCTGACCACATGAGGTAACTAGGCAGTAGAAACTGGCTTACTGCAGCTCAAATAGAAGGAGAAAAAGCCTAATTAACCTCATTACTAACCACATTCTCTCCCTTCTGCAGTACATATGTCAGAAAGCAGCAGTTATTTCTTTAAGCACCAGCAGTAGTAACAAAGAATGGCAGCAGAGAAGTGAACTAGCCCCTGGGGATGGGGAACAGAGATGATTGCGTTTTGCCTTTCTCTTTTTTTGTTCTTGAAATCTTGGAATAACTGCAGAAATGTTAATTTTGAAGTATTGTTTAACAGACTCCTGAGAAAAAGCAGAATGACCAGAGGAATAGAAAAAGGAAAGCAGAAGCATATGAGACCAGTCAAGGTAATTCATGCTCCTGGTTCTTCACACTCAGTGTCCTAGGAAACTAATGGCTCTCCTCGGGGTGTGTCAGGCAGCTTGTTATAAACTACTCCACTAGCTCTCTTCTGGGAGCCCTGTTACCCTCATTGGCAAAAGAATACTCTGTGTTCAGCTTATTCACACTGAAGTATTGCATTTTTTAGAGGATTTAATGCCCAAAGGCTTAATGTGGCTTCTCTCAAGTGTTGTTTTGGTCCTGCGTCACACAAAATACAAGCTGTACTCCCTCCCTTGCCTTTTGAGATGTGTGTGTGTGTGTGTCTGCCTCCTTAGAGCAAGTTCTCACTCTAAGAAATGAAGAACAAACTGTGCTTTAAGTAGAAGGCACGCAGTACTATCTCATAGTACTGAGAAAAACCCAGTGTGTTCAAATCCAAGTGAAGGGTTTGTAGTAAATGGGCATAGGGGCACATTTCTGTTTCTTTTTCTTCTTCACCACGAGGGTTGTGTTGACAGAAGTGCTTTGATAATATTATAATAAGAGAAAAGGGCTAAGTTTTAATGAGGTGGTATTAAGCCACCACTAATTATCTCTCTAAGTCTCACAAGAATGCTTGTGTGAGATCTTAATATACAGTCATTTACTTGAAGGCTGGGGAGTAAAAGTGCGCTCTGCTCTGTCCTTATCTTGAAGGGAATTTTACACAACCTGTGCAACAGTCAACAACATTTAGTGTTTTCTAAGTACTGGAGCAAGTGCAAGTGTTGGTTTGATTGCATTTGACATGTTTGGAATTGAGAGTTAATTGAATTGTCAATGGTAAAACCTCCCAACAACAGCACTAGAGCTGTGCCCCTGGGGCGGTCTTTTGTTGTGCACAAGCTTTTTGTTGTGATAGGTGTTGCACCTTTCTGCAGGGGAATGAGTGTCCAAATATAGGAGGAGGGTTTTTTTCAGAATGGTCTGATAATGTCTGGAGTTCAAACCATCATTTTCACCTTTTCCTCTTCTCTTTTTAGGAAAAGGCACTCCTAGAGGACATAAAATTAGTGATTATTTTGAGGTAAGGATGTCTGCATGTACATTGACAGTTGGGCACAGAGGAACCTGCTGAGGGTCACCAAGGGCAAGGGCAGAGTCCTGCAGCTGGGGAGGAACAAGCCCCTGCAGCAGCACAGGCTGGGGGTGAGCTGCTGGAGAGCAGCTCCAGGAGACAGACCTGGCACTGCTGGGGGAGAATCAACTGCCCATGAGCAGCAACGTGGGCTCGTGGGCAAGGAGCCAATGGCAGCCTGGGGGCATCCAGCAGAGTGTGGATCCAGCAGCAGGGCCAGGGAGCTTCTGCTCCCCTTTGCTCTGCTCTGCCACATGTGCTGAGGCCTCATCTGGAGTCCTGGGGCCAGTTGTGGGCTCCCCAGCTGCAGAGGGACAGGGAAGTGCTGCAGAGAGGCCAGCACAGGGCCAGCAAGATGCTCAGGGCACTGGAGCATGTTCCTGCTGAGGAAAGGCTGTGGGCCCTGGGGCTGCTCAGCCTGGACAAGAGGAGACTGAGGGGGGAGCTCATTCCTAGTGACCAAGATCTCACTGGTGGGTGTCAGGAGGTTGGGGCAGCACTATTTTCTATGGTATCTGACAACAGGACAAAAAACTGTTTGAGTGTTGGGGTGAGGGAGCCCTGGCCCAGGCTGCCCAGGGAGGGTGTGGAGGCTCCTTCCTTGGAGCTCTTCAAGCCCCACCTGGACACGTTCCTGTGCTCCCTGATCTAGGTGGGAGCTGCTTCTGCAGGGGGGTTGGACTGGATGAGCTCTAAAGCTCCCTTCCAACCCCCCCACTATGATCAGAGCTTGATTTCTGTTCGAATCTGCATCTCAGATGAAGATATCTGCTAGAGCCCAAACTTATTTTCTAAGTGTGGTGCAGAATATGAAGTTCTGTACCAACTACACCAGTTACCCAACTGCTTCAACAGTGACTGACACAGATGCTGCTGTGGAGGTGCACGTTTCTCAGCACTCCTATGGCACCCAGACGTGTCTCCTCACGCAGAATGGGCTTCCTAATTCTATCCAGTAAATCACTGGTCTCTATCCAAATGTGAAGGTTTATATCTTTTTGTGTTAGAAGGAAAAGTGTCCTCAGTGGGCATAGATGTGCCTGAAGAGCTACTTTTGCTCTAGTTGTTGCAAGCAGTGCACGAAACATGGAGGTTTTCCCCTTGGTTTGTTTAAAGGAGTCCCTAGGGACTCTAAGACTTACTTTTAAAACTAATATGACCACCTCTGTGTTAAATTTGGTTAAATCTAATATCTCTATGATGTTACTGATGATCAAATGTGTTCCTTTTGATCAGTTTGCTGGGGGAAGTGGCCCAGGAACCAGTCCAGGTAGAAGCGTTCCGCCCGTCGCCAGATCCTCACCGCAGCATTCGTTATCCAACCCCTTGCCGGTAAGTGCTCTCCCTGGGGACACAGCTGGTGGCATGGCATTCATTTAGACTGGTGACCCTGCTTCAGACAGGTAACAAAAGGTTCTGAAGAGGGAAAGAAGTGTCTCCTGATGAGCAGTTTGCCACTTTCTCTCTTCAGGAATTTGGGGTTTAAATCTGAACGTGGGTTCTGGCAGCACAGCCAGATGTTCAGGACCCTGTAACAGCGTCCAGTTGGAACTGATGTAAATATCTGAGCTTAAAGCATGCAAGGTGAATGTTTTTAGCATGTTTTGTGGTTACAGATAGGTTACTGCCCTTAACAAAAGGTGGAACTGCCCTATGAGTCCTATTTCACTCCAGTTACACGAGCTCCATTGAGCTGTAGGAGTATGTTGTATTCCACTGTAGCTCATGAACTCTTCCATTGACTTAGGAGGGTGCTGTGGTTGTGCAGCACCAGCACAGTGATATTCCCACCTTGGTTTGGACCCTTTGGGCACACTGAAAAAGGTTCATACCACAATGATACTAGAAGGACTTTCACTTCTGTTTCCATGCATGTGACTTGTAAGGAGCCTTAGCAGAGAAAGCTTGCAGAGAAAGCTCTCTTAGCTTGTAGAGAAATGTATATACATGCACATCTGTTGCTATTTAGGGGGTGTTTTTTTGTTATGTAATCCCTGCTGTCAGAGGATTTCTGCAAGGTCTGAATGGGAATAAATAACCAGTATTTTTAAGCCATTTTAGCACAGAGCAGCTGAAGAAATGACTTTCAACCAGCAAAGCAATATTCAGGTGCTCTGGTGCCCCTCGTTTTCACCATTGCCTGAGCCCCTCTTAATAAGTTGTTGTGTGTCAAAAAAGTACACAGAGCATTGTAAGAAAGGTTGGTATTCCAAAACCCAAGTGCAAAGTCTTTAGTGACAGCATTACCCTTGCACAGTTTGTGAGTGTGGACTGAGCTAAATCCCAACACTGAACCCTCGCCCTGCTCGGAATCCAACGTGGTGTTGGTTTTCAGCAGCTCTGTCATGCTGCTTGAAGGGAGAGCTTCACATATGCTTCTAGATACCTTTTTGATGTTTATTAAAATGAATATGCACTTTGTTAATTGAATGACCTTTCCTCCTGGCTTCTGTTAGTTCACTGCTAACATCCCTTTAAAAAGAAGGGAAGGAAAGAAACACCATCCCTGACTCTTGCACATCTGTGAGGTATCAGAGACAGCTCTTCCAGCAGAGGTACCCTGCAGGTGTTTAGAATGGGATGAGTGGGATCCCTCCTTTTAGTTTTCTTCTTCTGCACTTGTATATATTGAGTAGATAAAAGTTTGAAGAGAGGATTTCTCATGTAGTGAGTACTGATGTTACAGTTAGTTTCAGCTAGACTGGTTTGTCATTCTTACACAGGTGCACTTTGTGTTTCTTATCTTCTATTCCTTCCTCTTGCAGCTAAAGCTAGAATGTTTTCTTTTTCAGAAGCAGATAGTATGTACACTTGCAAAATCTATCCTCTTCTTTAACTCTGAGCATCAATGGTTTGAGCTAAGCCCCTCCAAGTGAGTGAAAATTGGAGAAGATTGAGTATCTTACTCATCACAAGTGTCAGCCTGGTCTAAGGAAAGAGCAAGGTGATCAAGTGTCTTTCACAATGGGACCAAGCTCCTCCAAAGCTCTGAGTTAATCTGCAGTGTACTGGGAAATAACTCTGCAATCAGGACTTGTAGAGGAATTGTAATTGCTTCAGGATGTTACTTCTTGTCTTCAAACCTCTTGACTGCTTTGAATTGCCTTGTTTCTCCTTTGATCACAGGAACGATCTGCAGGTCTTCAGGCTCTTGCAAGGTCTCTCTCATATCCAAGCATTCTTTTGGGGAAGAAAGCACACTCTTGACATTTGTCATGGTAGCCAGAAAATACATTTCAGGCTGCAATTTAGGCTTTTAAGAACAAATACTGAAGTCTGACCTGACTTTCTGTGTGGTGTGTGCCTGTCCCGGAGTTACAGCTTGGAAGGACTTTGATTATTACCCAGACTGCCAAGTTTTAGCAGTGATGGGCTGGCTTTTAAAGCAAAGGCAATGAGATTCTGAGTGCTGTAATCAGTGGAGCTCAGATGATTCTGGTTCTTATTGAACACAGTTCCTGTATCAGAGTCAGAGAAACGAACGTAGTGCAGGAGAAAGGAGGTGGCCTTGGGGAGATGTAATGCACCTTTAAAAGAGCTGGGAAATGCAGGAGTTGATCTGGCAAGAGATTGGTCAGAAATGAGCTTACCATGACATCTGGGTCCCTAGACATGGTCAACTTGCTGACATTTAGCAGTTGTGCCTCAGTTTTATATCACTGTATGGTGACATTGGCTCTGGTCAGTGCGTTGACCAAAACTGCAACTTGCAAAGATGTTCAGACCTACAGCCTAAAATCTGCCCCCACTACCTCTGAAACAAGTGGATTTACAAAGCCAGAGGACTGTGTTAACTGCCAAGGGATCCTGTCCTGTGTCTTCATTTGTGTTACTCGCTTTTGAATTGTTGACTTCATCTCCTTGTTGATGTCTGCCATTGGAAGGATGGCTTCGGGAGCCCCGTTTGAGCTCAGCCCCTCACCGTGCTGCCTGCCCATGCCTGAGCTGCTGCTTCACTGACAACACTTTTGGCAGAGTCAGAGAAATGCTTTTTAATGATTCTTTGTAAATAAGAAGGGGGAAAAAAAGAGGGAGACAAGTAGTTGATTGACTTTTCTTTGACTGTGTTACAGCGGCGAGTGGAGCAGCCGCTCTATGGGGTAGACGGCAGCGCAGCAAAGGAACCGCAGGAGGAACATTCTGCTCTGCCAACGCTGATGTCTGTGATGCTGGCGAAACAGAGGCTAGAGAATGAGCAGCTGGCACAGAGGGGAGGTGGCCTCTGTTTTACTTTTGTCTCGGTGAGCAGCTGGGCAAAGATTGGAAATGCTTAAGGGATGGTTTCTAGTTGAAGGGCTGGGGAATTGGGAAGCTTTTTGTGCTCTCAAAGGCAGTAGAGCCTTTGGGTTTTTGATGACCATCTTCTGGTAAGTTCCAGCTTGTGAAGAGTTCTAGGTCCCAGGCTTTGCTTGTTGAATAAAATTATGTGTGTAGGTGAAAAGAATAGCATCTGAGAGGCTGAGCTGCTAGATGCAACCAAACAAAAGGATGGAGTATAGTCTTGCTGTGAGGAAGCGTTTGTTTTGGCTTTGCTTAATCTCAGTTGACATGAAATCTATTAGGCTTAAAAGCTTTTTCTTTCAACAGGTTGGGCCAGGCTTCTTTAAAGAAACTGACTCTCTTGTTTTTACTGAACTAAACCTCTAGAGCTTTTTCTTAAACCTTAACATGATAAATATGGTACCCAGGCCAGGCTGCACCTCCCGTGTCAAGATAAGTGTGTCTGCATGGGCACTAGTGATCATGCTGAGGAGCATATAACAATACACTAACTTTCTTTTACAGGCCCAGCAAGGCAGCCCATCTTCTACTGGATCAGGGAACACTGAGCATTCCTGCACTTCCCAAAAACAGATTTCCATCCAGCACAAACAGTCACAGGTATAGCTCACTAGATGCTACATCTTATGGATGTGAGGTTGAAGCTTGATGCCAGAGGGTCCAACTTGTAGGAAATATATTGCTAGGTAAAAGAGACAGTAGTCCTAACTCAGTCTGTAACTGCTGATTGAAGTGGATCACTCCAAACTTGGTTCCTTATCCCATAAAAGATGCTTTCAGCTGCTGCTACTGGAGTTTGCCCAGTCTGTTCCTGAGGCTTTCCTGTGTCAGTGCTGTGGGCAGTTCAGCTGCACGTAAAATATGCTCAGGAGAGGAGCACCTTTGGCTCTACCTCTTTCAGTTCTGTTGCATCAGGAGTGTTCTTCCTCTCTTTCTCTAAGTGAAGACATGAAGGAAAACTGGGTGATAGTTTTGAATGCCTCTATTAAAGTGCTTGGTCATGGAGTCAGTCCACACTACTTGCAGTACAAATGTCCCCAGTCTAGCTGGGAGCTCTTTGACCTCTGCAGCTTACACCCATGGAATAGTTTGTCCTGTCAAGGTGTGTTCCTGATAGTGCCTCTCAGCAACTGCACTGACCTGAAGTCAAGAAGAGGAGTAGCTCTTTTTACTGTCCTGCTGTCTCTTTGGTGCCTTTAATTGTTAAGGTTCTTGTGGCTTTGTGGAGAGATTTACATTTAGCTCTGTCATCTTCTGTTGCTCATAAGGATGTTCAGCTTTACCTGCCATGCACTTTGCTTATTTCTTCTCCAAGCCTGCTTTTAATCTTCTTCAGATTTCCATCTCTGATGCCCCTGTGACTTACCCTTCCCTTTGGTGACTCTTCAACACTTTTGGGCCAATCGTTTTCTCACATCAGTCTCTGTCAGGGATGATTTAATTGCTGGGAGAAGTTCATTCTCCCTTTCCCCAGCAGGTGGTATAAGTTCTTTGTGCCTTGAGAGCAGCAGTTGTACCTCTGGGGATGCTCACTAGCTCAAGTCTGAGTTCTGCTGTGTGACTAGCATCCCATTTGTTTGTGTTATTAAAATGCTGGTCTTGTGAAGATCCCTGTTTCTTGTTTAGTGCATGGAGAATTCTTGGATCATTATGATGCCATAACTCAAGAACCTGCCAGAGATACCTTTGAGTCTCTGCTATCCCAACACCCACACTTAAGATAGTGGATCCCATCTGAACTGAGCAAAATGGTTTTATTCTCTCCTGTGCTTAATCCAGGAAGAGGCTTGGCTGAATGATGAGAGGATGTGTGTACCTTCTTGTCTGTCCCTTCCAAACCTGTGTGGAGTTTAAATAAGTAAATCAGCCCTTGGTGATTTCCAGTTTTAATCACTTTTGGCAAATGACAAAAGCAAGTTGACATGAGCATGACATTCTTTGCCTTTTCAGTCAGTGCTAGGGCCCTCCAAGAGCTCTGAGACAAGGTGAGTTGTGATGAAGCCATGGGTAAGAACGTGCCTCCTGAAACGTGGCTTCACCTGAGCCAGTGCAAGCGTCTGCATTTGGCAAAGGAACTTAACTAAAGCACATCTCCTGCTGCTTGTCTGAGTGGATGTAACTTTGGCTTTCAACAGACAGCCTGCTCCTTGCTCAGTGACAAAACCTTGTCACACATGCTTCCTCCAGGCTGCTGGGAAGCATAGACCAAGTTAGGCAGAAGGAAGGTGACCTGCCCAAGCCCTTCGCTTTGTCTTTTGGGATTTAGGCTCATCTTGCTTGATGTTCAATGCTGGCAGGTGTCCTTTTTCACCTTTTCCCATACTGGGCATACATGGGGAAGCAACAGTCAGCCAGGTTTGTCTCTTACTTCGTGGTGTTAGCTTCCAGGCAAGCCTGAGATGTGGAGAACAGTTATGTCCCAAGTCCCAGAGCCAGCATAGTTGCTTGCCAGCAAGCTGCAGATGTAGTCAGAGAGAGATTCACTTGGGTGGTTTAGATACTGTGTTGATGTACATACTGATTCCTTCCCCACCTATTAATGAGACTGATGAGCTGGAAATATTCCTACTGCTAGAGAATAGATTATATGTCTGCTGTCTTCTGTTCCTGGGTGTAACTCACATCATTGCTGAAGGTATTTGAGATAAGCTGCACCCCACAAAACTTTCCAACTAGGTTTCACTGGAGAACTAGATAACTCTTGTCCGTAGTGATCACTAATACATCAGTTTGTCAGAAACTAAAGCTTGTGCCTAATATTCCTGCTGGCAATCTCGTAGGTGAAAATGAGGAGCTGTGTTTTCTGTCAAGACCACCTTAAAAACCCCCCAGAGACTGACCTTTGTGTGGCAGGTGGTTCTGTCCGTGAAAGAGCTCATAGCTTTGACAGTTCAGCTGAGAGTTGGGCTTTGTTTGGGGGAGGTTTATGAGTCTTTTTCTTATACAAGCTATTGATGCACTGTAGGAAAGGACAACAATGTTAGAGCCCACCAAGGAGTGGACAGAACTCAACTATATCAAACCAGACTTTGCAGGACACTGAGGATATTGCAGCCCTTTAAAACACATCCCTAGTTTGTGTTCTCCAGAGCAGCTTGACTGATAACCTACCATGCAATAAGAAGAATGGAGAAAGTTCTTCCCCTGACTGCTAAGCTGCACGGAATGAGTCCTTCTAGAACCTCACTGTTCAGACCAGAGCAGGGTCACACTGTGATGTTACATGCTGACTATCTGAAATCTCATCTGTTTTTCTTCAGTGTGGTTTATGGTGATTTCATTTTTTTGTCCCTTACAGTCTGACCTCACAATGGAAAAAATATCTGCACTAGAAAACAGTAAGAACTCTGACTTGGAGAAGAAGGAGGGAAGGATAGATGATTTATTAAGAGTAAGTATTTCAAGTGGGACACTCCTCTAAGCTGCTATTTCAAGATACTTAGAATGCATGTGGCAGCCAGGCTTTTCTGTTGTATACTGTTTGGAAAACTAACACTTGCAAGGTAAAGCAAATGCAGTCAATAATTAGCTTAAATATGTTCTGTTTGGACCTGCTTGAATCCACAAGCAGTGTAACTGTGAGTGTGGCCTGTGGCCAGTGGAGTTGCACAGGGATGGGTTCTGGGGCCAGTCTTGCTCAACATCTTCATCATTGACCTGGGTGAGGGCACAGAGGGACCCTCAGCAAGTGCCCTGCTGGCACCAAACTGGGAGCACTGGCTGATTGCCCAGAGGCTGTGCTGCCAGGCAGCCAGATCTCAACCAGCTGCAGAGTTGGGCACAGAGGAACCTGCTGAGGGTCACCAAGGGCAAGGGCAGAGTCCTGCAGCTGGGGAGGAACAAGCCCCTGCAGCAGCACAGGCTGGGGGTGAGCTGCTGGAGAGCAGCTCCAGGAGACAGAGCTGGCACTGCTGGGGGAGAATCAACTGCCCAAGAGCAGCAACGTGGGCTCGTGGGCAAGAAGCCCACTAGGTGGGAGCTGCTTCTGCATGGAGGTTGGACTGGATGAGCTCTAAAGCTCCCTTCCAACACCCACAATCTGCTGTGTGGCTTTACAGTGCAGAGTTATTGTAGCTCAGGTGTTTGTGTTCTCATCACCTTGTTGGCCTTTGTGTATGTGTGTTCCTACTGAACCTGACATGTTCCTCTACCAAATTTTTCCCCTCTTGTAAGTACTGAGGAGCTACCTCTGTGTTTTGCCCCTCAGTAGACTGGGAAGCTGTATTCTGAAGTGCTCATTCATGAGAGTCAGTGACACATACAGAGATGAGGAGAACATCTTTTGGACAGCCTGAAAGAAGAAAGCTTCTCTTAACTCATTAGTATTCTCCAGTATAAGAGAAGTACCTTCACAATCAAGGGGACTTGGAATTGATTTCACTTTCATCAGCCAGAGAGGCATCACTCACAATGTGTTGGAAAGGATTAGGAAACACATTAAAGGGAAAAGAGGGAGGGTTCTGTGTGTGTGTCTGGTCTCAGCCACCTAAAAGGGCTTGTAGAGACATGCAGAGGCACTGTGGGTTTGCAGAACACAATCCATGGACCAGGAAATAGATCTTTTTGTCAGTGTTTAGTTTAATCAGAAGCCAGACTTGGTTGAAATGGAGGGGGATGGTTCAACTGAACTTCTCAGTGCCAATGATTCCATGTGAAATCCTGCTGGATGCTGTGGTGGTGGTAGAAACAGCAGCTGTTGCTGGGAGCAGTCAGTTGTAGCACTGGTGATGGATGATAACTCCAATAAGCATTTAATTGAAAGTGCAAAGGGAATTATCCCCATCCTTTTCCTCTCCCAGTCTTATTGCTGAAGAGGGAGGATGGTCCAGGGATGAATAAGCTATTTTTGAGACTGAGGAGCTGTGTCATGGTCTTAATTGGTTTTTAAAAGAACTTTTTCCATTCCTTTTGCTTGTGTTTTGTCTCTTTGAACCTTAATTCCTGTATGTGAAAGCCAGGATGATAGCACTGCCTTATTCTAGAGGGGATTAAGATCTGTGTGGGTTAAAACTTGAAGAGCTTGGCTTGGATATTTTGCTAAGGGGAAACCTAGTCTTACACCCTGCTGCTTTTTGCTTGCTTTAATCTGATGCCTAGAGCTAACTGGAGAAACCTCTTGCTAGTTGATGCTTTGTTTGACTCTTGGAATGGTTTAAAGTTAAAGGCTTTTCTCCTCTGTTCACTTTTAGGCCAACTGTGATTTGAGACGGCAGATAGACGAACAGCAGAAGATGCTGGAGAAGTACAAAGAGCGGTTGAATAGATGTGTAACGATGAGCAAGAAGCTTCTTATAGAGAAGGTAAGCAGGGGACTGATAATGGAAGTTGGTAAAGGTAACAGCATCGGTTCTCTCTCACACTGGTGACTGATCTTTCATGTGTTTGTTGTGCCACAGCCTCTTCCCAGCTGGACGAGTCCCTGTGTGCCCTGCTCTAGGTGGCCCTGTTCTGGCCAGGGGGGTTGCACTGGATGAGCTTTCAAAGTCCCTTCCAACCCTTCCCATTCTGTGTGAAAAGTGTTTTTTCCACATCTCTGCAGTCACAGTTGACAACTTACCATCTTTTGAGCAGAGAAAAACTGCTCCCATGGTTTCGTGAGAACAGCCAACTGGAATCGTGTCCTGGGTTGGTTCTTTCTCTGCAAATAAGAACATAAACCTAAAAGTGTAATGGCTGAGGATGTGTTGGTCTGGTCACTTCAGGATGTGTTGGTCTGGTCACTTCAGGATGTGTTGGTTTGGTTGCTTTTCACAGTCTTAACAGAATGTTATCTCCCTTTCTTAAGTCTGAGCTCTAAATGCAGTAGTAGTTAATTGATTTAGGAACTCATACACCTAAAAAGCAACATAATCCAGCTCTGGCAATACAGGAGTAGTATCCCATTGTGCTGTCTAATTGCCAGATATACTCTGTGACCTGGACAAGTGATTACTTCCCTTCCTTCACTTGGCAAAGTTGGAGGTTGTTGCTTTGTCTAACACTCAAGACAACACATTAAAGACACTGGGGAAAGTGCCAGACTGCTGTTTCCCAGCCTCCAGCCTGATGTTTAAACAATGTGAGGGTTTAATTGCTCTTCCACCTCTTGGCCAGTTCCACCTGTTGTTTCTGGGCATTGGATGGGCAAAAGTACCAGGGTGCTGGGCAGTACATGCACTTTGTTTGAGCTGATTCGGTCACAGAACTGGTTGTTGTTTGTCTGAATGGGACTCCCCTTTCTCAGAGGATTTTTTGGGGGTAGGTGTTAGGTAGATTTGGCTTTCAGAGGGGTGATGTCGAGCTCCAGAGGGGAGCTTTGCTGGTTGGCAGTGGTTGGACTTGATGATCTTAAAGGTCTTTTCCAACCATAAGGATTCAGTCTATTCTATTTAGTCTTAAGTGGCTGAAACTTTGCTGCTCTCATCTCAGGCCTCTGACTCACCAGAAACACTCCTTGGCAGACACCACTACCCGTTTTCAGGGATGTTGGTGATCTAACTGAGATTGTGTCACTTCACAAAAGTGGCTAATAACTTTATCTTGCTCTGAAGTAGATCCAGAGTGTATTTTCTTCCTTCAGCTCCTGGTTGAATTAAGGGCTTGATCTGTCTGGAGTCTAGATAAGCTACTGATACAAAGGGATAGTTGTCATCCTACTGTTAGGCTGCTTTTAAGTGATGATAGAATAGATGAGCTGCCCAAACTGCTATGGGGAAAGAAAGGTGAGACTGAAATGCCCCCAAGGAGGGAGTCAGATAAATACCCGTGAAGCAGCAGCAATAGTCTGGTCAGATTCTCTTCAGCTGGATTTCAGATAAGAGGCAATAGAAAGCCTTAAGAACTGACAGTGATTTCAAACCCAGCACAGCTCTTGGCTGTTAATTTATGGCTTTATATTTTGACATGTGTGTTTCTCTTTGTTTTCAGTCAAAACAGGAGAAGATGGCCTGCAGAGATAAGAGCATGCAGGATCGATTGAGGCTAGGTCACTTCACCACGGTGCGACACGGGGCGTCTTTCACCGAGCAGTGGACAGATGGTTATGCCTTCCAGAACCTCATCAAGTGAGGGCCAAAACAGGCTTGTCTTGAAACTTCAGAGGCAGAGCAGCTACAAGTTGTTTGTGTGTGATGTCTTGCATGTAAAACGTGAGGATGGCCGTGAGTGAGGTGTGAAAGGATCAGATAGGAACTCAGCTGCTTGACAACGGGGAGGGGGGAGAGACGTTTTCATATTGGACTGAGAAATATGTTTCCACTTCAAACCTCCAGAGATTTGAACTTGGAATCAAATTGTTTGAGTTGGCCTCTGGGTTGGAAAGCAGTAGAGGCTGCCCAGTTGGGCATTCTCAGTGCACCTACCTGGCTGTGCAGTGCTTGGGGTGCAGGGGTGAACTAAACTCTCACGTGCATCTCGAGTCAGTTGATGTTCTTTGCATTCATTAGTCAAGGGAAGCTAATTAGCTTTTTCTTCTAAAGCAGAGAAGCTTAAAAGAGAAAATCCATACTATTTAACTGTTTTGCCTCCTGGTAACAGGGATCAAAGGGTCTGCAGAAACCTGGAAATGAAGATCAGAGAACCCTTTTATGCAAGATGTTAATGGAAATAGCCAGGCAATTCCCACCTGGCCTAGTCCTTGAAGTGGGACTTGGCAAATGAATTGCATTAAAGGATGTTATGTGGCAGTCCTTTAAAATCATCTCACTTCTCTGTAGTCTGACAAAGGAGGTGCAGCTCTTGTCAGGCACAGATTAAGGACTTTGTCATTCTTCCTTAGTGTTTTAAGACATGGAAGAAATACTTCTGCAGTCTTTCCCTTCAGTCTCTTCTAAAGAGCGAATGAAGTATGCAAATGCTCAAATCATTTAGGCCTGAGATTTCAAGAGTGCTATTATCACTGTAAACATGTTTTAAGGTAGGCTTTTCATCTCAGAGGAGTGTCTGTTTTCTTAGTGAACTTGGGAATGGTGTCAGTTGTGTTTCAGAGGACTGAGGATAGTTCAACTGAACCCTTGAGGATAAGGATACCTTCTCAGACAGTGCCAGGCTTCAGGAGTTACTTTTTTAACAGGAAAGTCTTGAAAACAGAGCCTTTTAGGAAAAAGTGTGTGGAAAGTCAGTGATCCCTGTCTGGTTTTGGTTATCCACTGCATGAATAAAGCCTTTCACTTACTGAAACCTTTCTGGAAGGGGCTGGGGGGGGGAGTAGAAAAAGAATCACCTTATATGTAAAAACCAAAACACCTTTAAGAATCTTGAGTCATAATATTTGGCACATCCCCCTTTTCTTTCTGTAAAAGCAGCTTTTGTTCCCAATCTTCCCACCTTCTGATTGGGAATTCACTGCTGTTAACAACAGACAAGTTGCACACAGCTGTCTGCTTGATTGGGGTGCTTTTATTTCTCCTCTCTTCATTGCAGGCAACAAGAAAGGATAAATTCCCAACGAGAAGAAATAGAAAGACAAAGGAAAATGTTAGCAAAACGAAAGCCACCTGCAATGGGTCAGACCCCTCCAGCAAGCAACGAGCAAAAACAGCGCAAGAACAAGACCAACGGAGCGGAAAACGAAACGTAAGTTGCCTCTGTGCCTCGGGTTCCAGCACAAAACATCAGCTAGTGGGAAATGGAATGTTAGCTTTGCCTCTAGGCTTCACTCCATGCACAAATGGATGTTGTGGAATCAGCCTGGCATTCAGCAACAGCTGGCTGTGGTTCTAAATAGTTGGAGTAAAAGAAGGAACGTTGCTGAGTCCGGGCTTTGGATGAGCTGAACTTCATTTTTCTTTCCTGAATGCAACGACTTCTTGAGTGGTTTTTGTTGAAAAGTGGTGTCTGTCTTCTCTGTTGCAACTTCACAATGGCTTTTAGTATCACTAGTGCTTGCTTTTAAGAGGGGGAAAAAAAGCAGTTTGTATGCATTTAAGAGCCCTTGTTTCCATATTTCACTGTTTGGTGAAGCTTTCCAAAGAGTTAGCTGAAGGAAACAAGGTGCTGTCTATAGAAACAGTGCCTTAAGCATTGACCTGAATCTCCAAACAGCCCTTCACCCATACCCAAGGCAGGGAAATGGAAAGGTAGTTGAAATGCTGCTCTTTTCTCACAGAAGATTTGGTCATTTCTCCCTATCTCTTTCCAAGTTAGTGATGCTCTAAGAGCCCTGATGTTCTTAGAGAGGAAAGCTGTGTTTCACAAGAAATGGAGAGCATTATTGGCCTGGAATTCATTGTGAGTTGCATGTTAAATCAGACACTTTCCCATCTATCACTTTCCTTCCCAGTCTTCACTTGATTGCTGCTGGCTAATAGCATCACTCTCAGTGACACTTTTCATCTTGCACTGTTAAATCTCCTGGCCATGACTTGACCTCAGAGTTCCTGGAGTCTGTGGAATCCTTGGTCTTGGTCTTCAAAAGTGCATGTGAAGCAAAAAATCTCTCTCTGCCTTTTGCAGTCAGAGCAGTGAATCTGATGTTCAGAGTGCTCTCAGCATCCAGGGCACAGGGAACTGTGTGCATTCTGCAGATAAGTAGCTTGAATAGAGACATTTCCCTCTCATTCTGGCTTTGAAAAGAACTAAATCAAGTTTTCAAGCCATCCTTTTCCATCACAGATTGGGTTTGGAGGAGGAAATGCAGTGTCTGTGGGTTCATTGTGGTAACCTTCCAGTTTGAAGGGCCAGGATGAGAGTTTCACCCATTTCCAGAGGGAGGTTTTCCCCCAGCAGACTGGTGCAGCTGAAATGTGGCTTCTCCAGAAGGTCTTTTTGTTTTACCCCTGGGTTTCTTGCTGCTTTATCATCCTTTGCTGATATATTTCAGGGCTTTTATCTCTGTGGTTTCAAAGAGCTTCTTGTGGGATCCTTGATTAAAACACCTCCTTTGCCAGTGGATGAATGTGGTTCATGTGGAGTCTTTTAGCTTATGAAAACATTGGTTTTGCAAGTCAGCTGAAGCTTGTGCTGACTACTTAATGGTTAGTTATCCTGTAAATGCACTTGGACTGAGGTGTACCAGGTATGAAATCTGATTTTTGGAGGAGTTATGGGGTGCTTTTTTTCCAGTTGAATTCTTCCAGAGGTTCTTTTGAGGCAAATTGAATCTGTTTCTAAAAGCTGAATGAGAAGCAGCCAGCCAAATTCCTTCATTCGAATTTCTTAGTTCCTCTTTGTTTCATGCTTGTTGCTGTGCCTTAAAAAGGAGAGAGGAAGATCCCATGATGCAAACTGAAACTAGTTTCTAGTTTCAAATGGAAACAAAGGTTTTCACTGGGGGAGATTCATCTGCTGTGGCTTGTTGAGGTGGTTTAGGGCAAGTTGGGCAACCTTCAGCTGTATCAGAAGTAGTGGACTTAAACATGTGGCTGTGAATCAAGGCAATGTTCATCACAGACATCCTCCCCCCTCCCTGACTTCTGTAGTGCTTGCTGCTAACAGCTATTTTGGGCAGTGTTAGCCTGGTGGTACTCATTACATCTCTTGCTTAATGAGCAGACTGTTGGTCTTTAGCCCTGGATTTCATCTGTGCACATGAATATGGGAGAAACTCGTTGCTGCTTCATTCAAATTGTCTTTTTATTCTTTATACAGCAACACTAAGCAAAGACTTTATGAACTTTTGGGAGGGTCTTTTAAATAGGCTGACTCTAACTAAGATTTAGGCTTTTGGAGGGAGTGAGTCAACATGCTTTTCTATCAGCTGAGTGACCTGATCTAGGTGGGACCTGCTTTAGCAGAGGGGTTGGATTGGGTGATCTCTAAAGGTCCCTTCCAACCCCACCATGCTGAGTTCTATGATTTATGGTACTAGCTGTGGTTTGTGATGTATCTTGAAGTTTGTAATAAGCAATTCCTTATGGTCAAGATTGTTTCAAAGGGAACTTGTGGGTTATGCATTAAATTTATCAGCTAACAACTGCTTTAGCACTTCAACTCTGTGGCCCTTCTGTATTAACAGCAGTGGAGCTGAGTTGGGGCATTTCAAGATGAGCACTTAATCAGCTGAATCCTCTTCAGTTTATTGTCCAGGGAGTCGTGTTCCTGTGGACAGAGGACTTGGTCCTCTGTTGAAACCAGTTGTGGTATTGATATTGTGGAGACTTCACACACTAACCTTTGGACTAAGTACTGTGCAGAGCACAAGTGCTGCAATGGGAATCCTCCTGGCACATGCTTGGAACTCAGTTTAGGTTCAAAAAAGAGACTTTTATGCTGCCACATGCATATCCTGTTGACAAATGTAGTTGATAGAGGCTTTATGTTCACATGTATGATGCTTTTACCAAACTCCTTGTTGGTAGGAGTGAGAAGACCTAGTGATTCATTGCTCTAACCTTCATGTCATTGCATCTGACAAAGCAATGGGATGGGTCATTTGAGTGTTTGAGCTTTGCCTCTGTCCTACATAGAATCATACACACATACATAGCACACTGGCTATGAAAGACATTGTGAAACCACCCAGGATGGACGCTTTACACATCATTTGCCATCAGTGAAATGGGGATCAACCCCCTGAAACAGGTACAAGTTCTGAATCCCAGGTCATTGCTCTGCTTGCTGTGGCCAGGTGTACAGAGTGAGTAGCTGGCTTGCATTTTGCTGCTTCTATTACAAATTGCAAACACTAAAACAACCTTGAAATGGCAAAACAAGCTGTGGGACACTGATGCTTCAGTGTCCCATGTCTACATTATGGTTCAGCTTTGTTAAAAGCCAATCACTAGCCTAAACAGATGTTATTGGGGACTTTGGATGTGAAAGGAATCTGTTGCCTGAGGTTGAATGTATCTAAAAAGCTTCCTGTTGGGCTGTTGACGTGCTCTGTGTGGTTGTCATTTCCACTGGTGATGTGTGTTGTGCAGGCAGTTCACTTGAGGATGTGTGTTGAAAGCCACTGCACTGCCTCTGTCTCTGCAGGTTAACGTTAGCAGAGTACCACGAACAGGAGGAGATCTTCAAACTCCGACTAGGTCACCTTAAAAAGGTAAGAACCAAGTGCAGAAAAGCCTTTTGGGTAGGTTTGTTGATACAGTGTTTTATGAACAGCAGCATTTCTCTGTAGAGATCACTAGTTTGGTTGAGCGTTGAGAAGATTTTGGGGTTTGGGCATGAAAGGGGTAGGCAGATTTTTCTCCCAAGGTGCTGGTGTTCAGGAAAGGTGTTCTTTGCTTCAGTAAATAGATTTCTGTGTCTTTACACTTCTGATTTCATACAAGGAGTTCCACTGCTTTGACACATCTCATTCTGTCATGATGACTTGCCTAGTGCTGGGCTGTCTAATACAGGGCAACATGAGGGAATGGACCAAGGGAAGAAAACTCCAGGACACAACAAACTGCAGCCATCACTCACTTGACCATTTCTTTGCTATATCAAGTAACCAGCAGCAGCAGTAACAAGCCAAATGAAATCTCTTGGGCTTTTGGAAACTGGTACTTTGTAGGTAGCTGTAATGCAGATTTGTTCTCCAGCAGATGGGTTCCTGCAGGATCTGTACCTGCAAGTGGGGTGACATTTAGATAAGCTGTTGGGTACCTTTTCAGGTCATTGCAGTAACCTATAAATAAGTTTTCTGGGCCACTTGAACAAATGAAGTAGTGAAAAAATAACCCCAAACAAGATGTTTTCTGCTACTTCTTGATTCGTTGTGATCTCTGCTAAGGCCAAAGAGTTTCCTTTCCCATACAAAGCAAAGAGGAGGTGTGCAAATGCATTGCTGGAGTCCCCTTTCTCTTCTCAGGTGGTACCTGAGCTCTACACTTAGTCTTAACCTTGACACACAAGTTGAACCCAAGGCCTCAGAACCACTAGTCATTGTTTTCAGGGCAAGTTAATGCACACATGGAACCCTCTCGTGCTCTGCCTGTTGTTTTATTGACCTGTGAGTAAAGATAAGTGATACAGGCTGGTGCTTAGTTGCTGGCTGGGCTTGAAACCACAGCAGTATGCCAAAGGCATGTCTGCTCCTCAGCTTCCTCATTGCTGGAGTGGATTAGCTGCAGGTCCATCTCTGCTGGCACGTGGTGTGGCCACCCTGCAACAGAGGGGATCTGTTTGGAAACAGACCTGAGTGGAGAATGAAGTCACGTTCTGGGATCGTGGCATTGTCTGAAACTCTGCTTTACCCTTCTCCACTTTTGGAAACTGGCTCATTCTTTAGGCCTAAAAATAGAACCAAGTTGAGAAGGGAAGGAACAAGAGGCACAAGACAAATGGGTAACTATGTCCCTTGAGTCATCTCTACCAAATGGTACTGCTGCAGGTGCACATTCTAATTGAGGCTTGCAACCCTGTCCACAACAATGTGAAATCCAGTGTGTTGGAGGGCATTAGAGCTTCCAGCTCTACAGACATGCTCTTCCACATAGCACTAAGCTATACTCTGACCTGTTCTACCATTTACCTCCAGAAAGACCCATTGTTGTCTTTCCACATCCTCTTCAGCTGCTGCCCCATCCCTATGTGGCATCATGACATCCCTCTTCCTTGCTCTTGGCCCAGCAGAGGCTGAGTTCCTACACAAACAGCTGCATAACCCTTCAATCAAGGGAAGGAGCAGCATCAGAGCAACAAGGCTTCTTAATTACAGAAGAAGAAGGTGTGGAGATGTGTCTGCTCCTGGCTGTGTGTGTAGGTGTAAACGAAACTGTCCAGTCAGTTCTCATTCCTCTCACCTTCCACCTGCCCCTTAGTTGACTTTGACCATCTCTCTAATCTCCCAAACTTCTTTCTCAGGGGCTTCTGTGGAATTCCCAAGTGGAATTCCCTTTTGTGCTGCCATAAGTGAAGTGGAAATGCCACCTGTGCACTGTCTTACCCCAGGCTTGTGGTTTTTTCCCCTCGTGCAGGAAGAAGCAGAGATCCAGGCAGAGCTGGAACGGCTAGAGAGGGTTAGAAATCTACACATCAGGGAATTGAAAAGGATACACAATGAAGATAATTCACAGTAAGCACGTGGGATTCAACAACAAGAATGTCTAAACATTGTGTTATCTGTCCCTTTCAGTTTGGGAAACAAGCTTTTGGCTTTTCAGTTGGTGTTACAACTTAATATGTCACTTCTATTGGGGAGGAGGTTGCACAGTGATACGACCTCTAAGACAAAGGCTTCCAGTTGCATGATATGATCAAACAGTATCAAATCTACCCGTTGTTAACACAGCCTTAATATGTTTCTATCACCCTATGGAAATGTTGCTCCTAACCTTTGCAGTGGTTGTCATTTACTGAGCATTCTTTCTGTTCAGTCTCCTTAAACTGTGTCTTTCTCTCCCAGATTTAAAGACCATCCAACGCTAAATGATAGATATTTGTTGCTACATCTTCTGGGTAGAGGTGGCTTCAGTGAAGTATATAAGGTAAATTTGAAGGCTGGTGTAAACTGAATCTGCAGGGAAATGTGGCAGTAAGCAGCATTTCTACACTTGTTTTCCTCAATGGTGTGTGTGGTTGTGGAGGGAGGGAAAGGGAGAGGACAAAGCACATGTTGCATCTGGCTTGCATTAGACAGCAGCCTTGAGATTTTTGAGGTTCAGCCTTTTGGCCTCAGAGGTCAGACTTGCTGCAAAATAAGGCACCAAGTCTACAAGTTTGATCAAGGTGGTGATGCAAACCAGTTGTTTCTTCGTGTGCCACACAGCAATACCTCAGATAGTTGGAGTATGGCATAACAGGTCTGAACATCACTGTGAAGAAGAGGAAATAGCTCCTATAAGAAGCGCAAAACCTTAGTTTCCTGGGGATAAAAGGCTTGTTTTTCCCCTTGTGCCTTTGTTTTACACTCGGAAGTAGCAGGCTGTGTATGTGTGTGCAGTCTTGGGACTCCCTTGGAACTGAGGGTTACTCCTGTGTCAGCACTTTTGCCTGGCCGAGACCTGTGATACTTTGGTACTTGCTGTTTGACTTTTCTGTTTAAAGCCTTTCCAGCTCTTAAATATCCCCCATCTGTAGCCAACAGTAGTTGATTCATGTTGAGTTTGGCCACAATGAACTGAACTATGCCAATGCAAATATTGGAAACTTGATGGTGCCTGAAGGTCTTGAAACAGTACAGTCATAGATACCTAAACCAAGGAAAGGGGGGAGCTGGACTGCTCAGGTAGTGACAAAAACGTGCATGTGAGCACTCTGAATTGCTCTTTGGAGGCTTTGCTGACTAAGTGGAAAGGTTTGGCTGCACAAATGAAAGCAAGAGGATATGAATGCTTCATACCTGATTGAGCTGAAGAGTTGTAACTGTGTTAGTAAAACAAAGAGATGCTTAGCCTTTGCCCTCCAAGGTCTTGGCCAATGTGTTAAGCATTAGGAGTTGAGCACAGAGCTTTGGAGATGGACACAGTTTAGTTCTGCTTACAAGAAGATTTTTGCTTCATCCCATAAATTATGAGCTGTTGTCACTGTCAGACAAGCTGAGAGATGTCTGCACTTGTCCAAGAGCACAGTTGCAGTGATCTGTTCTTTCAGTGCTGCCTAAATAACAAAGGGGAAAAAAATATGGCACGAGATTTATGCAGTTCTGCCATTGGGTTCTGCAGCTTCCAACTGAGCTGAAATGACCTCCAAGATGGAGAGCTGAGCTACCAGTCAGAGAATCTCAAGGGTTGGAAGGGACCTGGGAAGCTCATCCAGTGCAACCCCCCTGCCAGAGCAGCACCACCTAGAGCAGGGCACACAGGAACTCATCCAGCTGGGGTTGGGATGGCTCCAGACAAGGAGCCTCCACAGCCCATCTGGGCAGCCCCTGCCAGTGCTCCCTCACCTCAACAGGGAACAAATTCTGCCTTGTGTTGCTTTGGAACCTCTTCTGTTGCAGCTTGTCCCCATTGCCCCTTGTGCTGTCATTGGCCATCCCTGAGCACAGCCTGGCTCCAGCCTCCTCACACCCAGCCTTGATGCATTTGGAACATGAATGAGCTCAGCCCTCAGGCTCCTCTTCTCCCAGCTGCAGAGCCCCAGCTCCCTCAGCCTTTCAGCACAAGGCAGATGCTCCACTCCCTTCAGCATCTCTGTGGCCCTGCACTCAACTCTCTCCAGCAGCTCCCTGTCCTTCTGCAACTGAGGGGCCCAGCACTGGCCACAATCTTCCAGCTGCAGGCTCAGGAGGGCAGAGCAGAGGGGGAGCAGAACCTCTCTGCACCTCCTGCCCACAGCCCTTCTCATCCAGCCCAGGCTGCCATTGGCCTTCTTGGCCACGAGGCCACGTTGCTGGCTCCTGCTCATGCTGCTGCCCACCAGCACCCCCAGCTCCCTTTCCCCTGCCCTGCCCTGCTAACACTTCATTCCCCACATCTTGGAGATGGAGAGTTACATTTTGGGTGGGTTTTTTGTTCAACTGAGTGTAGAAGATGTGCTCAGTGCTTTGTGGCAGTAGTGACAGTATCTTTCTCAGTGTGATTACTTGTCTGTACCTTGATCATTTGGCCTTTCTGATCCCGTTGGAGCTCTGGTGATAAAATGTCAGGGTAAGTGTTAACATCAGAGCCTGTGGGGAAGGTAGGATCAAAGCACAAGGATATTGAATTGTTTTCAGAGTTGCTTGGTTTCATTAGGGAAACTAATTACATCAAAATGTGGCTTTGCTCCTCACTCAATATGTTGTAATGCTTCTTTCCTGGGTGGGGGATGTTGGTTTGTTAGAGTCTAGTCTGCTTTTACACTGTTAACTTGGACGTTGTGATTCCTACTGACATGTTTTTTCAACTCTGCTCTCTCTGCAGGCGTTTGATTTAACAGAACAGAGATATGTAGCTGTGAAAATACACCAGTTAAATAAAAACTGGAGGGATGAGAAGAAAGAAAACTATCACAAGTAAGTAAGGCTGGAAAAGAGGCAGCCATGGTTTTAAACTCCAGGGTCTGGTTGGAGGCCTGTGTCCAGTGGAATCCCTCAGGGGTCGGTGCTGGGACTGGTGCTGGTCAATCTATTCATTAATGACTTTGCTGAGGGAGCAGAGACACTGGCAGCAAGTTTGCTGATGATACTGAACTGGGGGCAGTGGCTGCCACCCCAGAGGCTGTGCTGCCATTCAGCCAGCCCTGCACAGGCTGCAGGCTTGGGCAGAGAGACATCCAATGCCATTCAGCAAGGGCAAGTGCAGAGTCTGGCATCTGGGAAAGAACAAGCCCATGTAGCAGCACAGGCTGGGGAATGAAGTGTTAGAGAGCAGGGCAGGGGAAAGGGAGCTGGGGGTGCTGCTGGGCAGCAGCATGAGCAGGAGCCAGCAACGTGGCCTCGTGGCCAAGAGGGCCAATGGCAGCCTGGGCTGGATGAGAAGGGCTGTGGGCAGGAGGTGCAGAGAGCTTCTGCTCCCCCTCTGCTCTGCCCTCCTGAGCCTGCAGCTGGAAGATTGTGGCCAGTGCTGGGCCCCTCAGTTGCAGAAGGACAGGGAGCTGCTGGAGAGAGTTGAGTGCAGGGCCACAGAGATGCTGAAGGGAGTGGAGCATCTGCCTTGTGCTGAAAGGCTGAGGGAGCTGGGGCTCTGCAGCTGGGAGAAGAGGAGCCTGAGGGGTGAGCTCATTCATGTTCCAAATGCATCAAGGCTGGGTGTGAGGAGGCTGGAGCCAGGCTGTGCTCAGGGATGGCCAATGACAGCACAAGGGGCAATGGGGACAAGCTGCAACAGAAGAGGTTCCAAAGCAACACAAGGCAGAGTTTGTTCCCTGTTGAGCTGAGGGAGCACTGGCAGGGGCTGCCCAGATGGGCTGTGGAGGCTCCTTGTCTGGAGCCATCCCAACCCCAGCTGGATGAGCTCCTGTGTGCCCTGCTCTAGGTGGTGCTGCTCTGGCAGGGGGGCTGCACTGGCTGAGCTCTAAAGCTCCCTCCCAACCCTTCACACTCTGTGATTGTGTGTCATTAGAAGTGTTTTAAATGTGCACACACACACAGAGTTTCGTGTAAACGTGACAGCACATGGTTTTGAAGCACCAGCTTCTTCCATGAAGTGTTAATGGCTTCTCCTCTCTGCTCTGATGGGGACCAGTTATTGGTGTCCATCTTCCATGTCCACACCTGCACTGTGTGCTCCTTGAAAGCCTTCCCCTTCCATTTGCTCCCTAGAATACTTACCCACATCCCTAATAAATGGGAAAGGGTTATGTCATGGCCTCGAAGGGAGGTACAGGAAGACTTTTGGTCCTGCTAACGCTTGGTCCCTGATGCTGTGGGTGAGATGAGCTCTGCAGAATGGCAGCAAAGCATTCTTGACACAGCTTCAGAGATAAAGCTGAGAGCTTCTTTGTCCAACAAGTCACTGGGGACAAACTAAGCTGCATTTGAAGACTGGCAGCTGGACTGTTGAGCATGATGGAACTGCTGTAGAACATGCTGATCTGGTGTCTTCTGCTGTCTTGGATCCCTTAAGGATTTATTATGAGGTTCTTTTAGTTGTCAAGAGCTGTTCCTCGTTTGCTTGCCTGAAGGTGTCAAGTGCATGGCCTTGCTTGATGTTGGTTTGCTGTGTGGTATGTCTTGGTCTGCTGTTTGCTAAGCGAGTGACTAATGCTCAGGCTTCTCTGTTTGCAGACATGCATGTAGAGAGTACAGAATTCACAAAGAACTGGATCATCCTCGAATAGTTAAGCTATACGACTACTTTTCGCTGGATACTGACTCGTAAGTTCCCTTCCTGTGTCCTTTTCACTCCGTTTGACCTCTGCACTGCAAAATATTTAGTCTCTAAGACTTGCCAGGAGAGTCCAGAGAGCATTTCCACCAGTGTTAGAGACTTCACCTCAGAGATAGCCGAGGCATTTTCCACATACATTGCTTTTCTAGAGGCATTAGCTCACAAAGCAGTGTGCAGATGTGATGTCTGACTGGTAAGTTCTACCCTTTGTTGGCCCCAGCTGATATGACTTCTGGATTTAACACTTAATGGGGCATCCTTGTACAATTAAGCAAGCTCCTGGTAGCTTAGAAAGGGATTAATAGATTGGAAGACTCTTTAATAGCCTGAGCCTTACAGACAAACGTTAACAAAGTGTTTTGGTTTCTATCAGGTGCCTTAGTAACAACACCAACTGGGGGTTTTTTTTTGCCTTCAGGTTTTGTACAGTGTTAGAATACTGTGAGGGAAACGATCTGGATTTCTACCTGAAACAGCACAAGTTAATGTCTGAGAAGGAAGCACGATCCATCATCATGCAGATTGTGAACGCTTTAAAATACCTAAATGAAATCAAACCTCCCATCATCCACTATGACCTTAAACCAGGTATGTTGTGCTGCTGGCTGAAGAGCTTCAGGATGTTTGACTAAAGGCACTAGAAATAACATGGGGAAGTTTTGATCAGACAGCAAAAAAAGAGGAGACAGGGCAGTGTGGGAGAACTGTAACACGCAACAGGAATCAAAACCTCCCCCAAAATGCATAGAACATGCTGTGAAATGGGTATTGTCTCCTAGAATTGCAACATCAAACAAGGAAGTAGCATTCCAAACCAAGCTGAGAAGAAGCCCTTGAAGCACCAAGTTGTCTGTGTGTGGTTTCTGTGCCTGTATTCTGCTGTTGAGAGCTTCTGTTATTGCTTCATCGAGGTTCCCGTGATTATTACTGGGTTTTATGTTCTCATTCTTCTGGATTCTTCTTCCTGTAATCAACTGGCTGCAAATTTGGTGGCTGAAGTTAACTTTGGAAGTGTTTATTGTTTCCTATCACTTGACAGCTCGCAGAGCTGAGGATTTGGAGTCAAACTGCTCAAGCCTGCCTTTGAATTCAGTAACATCTGCCATGTAGAAGCCCCTCTGCAAACATTGCTGCACATTTCCCTTGAGTTGCTGCAGATTCTTCCCTTTAATTGGGCAGAGTCAGGAGGTTGGGGTGGGAAATGGAAGTGCTGTCTTTTAGGGTGGCTTGTGTTGCCCACAGAGCCTTTCTCTTCCCCCTTAGTGCAGTAAAATTCAGCCACCTCCTTGTACAGTTATCCCTGGCCTGTCTCCCCGTACTGGTGGCACTTCATCAGCATTGTGCAACTGCTATGTGATGTGGTTTATTGCATCAGCATGAGGAATCTGCACAGGAGGTGGTGCTGTTGCTCTAGTTCTAGTGACCCTGTTTGGGTTTTTTCTCCCCTCAGCTGTTCTGTTGTCTGAGCATGCTGCAGAGCTCTGCCTACACTTGGCTGAGCTGTGATTCATCCACTGCCATCACACACCATTCTGCTGCTTTATTGTAAGCTTGGAGGAAAGGAAGAAAAACCCACTGATGATCTGATTTCTTGATCCTTGATGGGTTTGTAAAAGGCTCTTGCCTAAGCAGTCATTGTTCTTTTTGAGCTTAGAGTGTCACAGAGGAACGCTGCCAGGAAGGAGAGAGTTTTTTGGCTTGCTGAGAGGAGAGGGCAAGTCAGGACTTCTGAGCAGAATGACTCATAACTGTGGATGTGTACTTTTCTCCTTAATCCTCCTTTTTGACCTTTTTGACCTGCCCTTCCAACTGACTCTTTGGGAGGGGTCAAAACATCAAGCTAATAGGGATCAGAATCTGGAGGCTCCAGGTCATGTCAGGCCACTGCCTCATTCAAAGATGGGCAGATCAATAATAGCACTTGGTGGGAGCTGAGCTGTCTCTGGATATTGAGTGTTCAGACATCTACTCCAGGCTGCTGCAGCTCAGTGTTGCAGGTTCCCTGTCCTCTTGTGCAGAGTGACAGGAGTTCAGTGCAATTTGATTCTCATGGAGGAAGGGGGGTTTGCCTTACTAGATGTGTTTTATCCTGAGGGATTGTTTCTTTCCTCTGTCTAGGTAACATCCTTCTAGTCAATGGTACTGCGTGTGGAGAGATAAAAATCACAGATTTTGGCCTTTCCAAAATCATGGATGATGACAGCTACAACTCTGTTGATGGCATGGAACTGACATCTCAGGGGGCTGGTACTTACTGGTAAGCATCACCCTGGGCCACTTGCAAGTTACACATCAAGAAAGAAGAGTTTATCAACAGCTTTGGATCTGTGTTACCTCTGTATGTGCTGCCATTGTCTGTGACAGCTTGAAGCCCTGGAAACTGCTCTTGCTGTCACACAGCTCCTTTGGAGACTGGCAGCTTTTTGCTTTTCACTGGGTTTAGTGTTTTATACCTTTGCAAACTGTCTCTTATCTAAAGGCCTTGGTGGAAAACTTGATGTGCTGCTGAGACAGCGAGCTCTGGAGTGGAGCTTGACTGCTATTTCCCAGCCCACAATGGCACTGGCTGACAGTTTAAGCAAGGATGAGGGAAATCCAGTATCTGTTCTGAAACTCGGGTACATCAGGGAGGTGGAAAGTGTATTTCACTCAAATGAGGAGGTGAAAATCCACAGTCACCTCTTATAAAAGCTGTGAATCTCAGTTCTGTCTATAGCCAGAGCTTCACCTTCAAGTGTCACCTCCAAGATGTTTTCAGCAATACCTTCTCCTCTCTGAATCTCCAGTGGATGAGAGCAAGACCTTTAGTGAGAGCCACTGAGTGACTCTTGGATCCAAGCTGCAGTTGTACAGGAACATTTGTTACCTTTACAGTTTTGGTTCTGTTCTCAGAAATGAAACTGGAGCTGTAGTTTGAGGAGGGTTGAAATGAGGATGTGGCATCTGGAGGGGTGTATTTCTAGCAACATGTCTTTTTGGCTTTGTGTTTCTGTTGTGGAATTGTTGGTCAAACCCTTTTTAACAAGAAATACCAGTTCTGAAGAGAAAAGAAGATGAGGTTTGTTTTATATGCTCTGCTGTAAACAAACTGCCTGTGTTGACTAGCTCAGAGCATGAGTGTCTGGAGAGTCTGTGGCATCACTGTTCCCAGAAGGATGATGCATTTGGTGATCTTGGCCCAGAGGTGCACAGGAATGGAACTGGGTCACTCCATTCCCAAGCCAATATCTGATCACAGCAGCTGTTTCTTTCCTTTCTGAAGAAAATGAGACGAGGTTATTTTGTTCATAACCTGTTGTCACTTCCTTCTCACCAGGTATTTGCCACCAGAATGTTTTGTGGTTGGGAAGGAACCTCCAAAGATTTCAAATAAAGTCGATGTGTGGTCAGTGGGAGTCATCTTCTATCAGTGTCTCTACGGCAGAAAGGTAAGAAGGCATTTCACTCCTTTCTTAGTGGTGGTTCCTAAACCTCTCTGGAGGCAGCCATTGCTTCCTTCTCCTCTCAAGGCTTTAAAGTTGCTTCCACCTTGTCTCTTTGCCATCATTTCCAAGGCAGAGGCTATGCTAATGAAGTGAGAGATTCCCTAGGCTGTGCTTTGCTCTACGTGACCCTTTCATCACAGGAAATCTTCTGCAGAACATCTCTTTTTCCACTGGATGTGTTCATACTGAGGCCATAGTGGGCAGGACAAATGTATTGTTCAGGGCCAGACACCTGAGGTTCTTGATCTGGCATTGTTTTGTGATGCCTCCAGTGCATTAAGTCTTTGCTGAGGCTGATGCTGCTTGATGGCTGCAAGGATTTTAGGGGGTGAATAAAAAGATGGTAGCTACAAAGACCCACTGTAAAAGCTTTTAGGGGTGGCTTTTGGAAGGGAAGAGTCTGGCTCAGGAAAGTTTGTCCTGAGAAAAGGTAATTTGTCTCACAACAACAGAAGAATCAAGTTGGGGATGGGAAAGGATTCCATCACCTCTTGTTTTCACAAGTCCTTGGTAAGCAAGTGTTGTGAAGCCCAGGCTGACACACACACTGTGTTGCTCAGTGTTGCCAGTCAAAGGGTGGAACCCAAAGTGGATGAATCCCACTTAGATAGTTGAAGGCCCTCCTGCATGTGCTGAAGATGACCTACAAGATCTGGAAGCAGATGGAGACCCCTCTGATGTGAGCTGGAGACACGTTCCAGCTTGGTCCTTTTGTTCAGCTGAAGCGTGGGAGCAGTGTGTCGTGTTCATCTGTCTGGAATCTGCAGCACCTCCGTGGCATTCGTGGGCTGCTTGCCCAGAAACACGCCGATGACAAGTGATGATAAACACTCACATTACAGGGGAGGATTTTTAAGGCCTGTCACCAGCCATTAACAACTCTTTCTTCCCCCCATTCCTTTGTTTTTGGTAGCCCTTTGGTCACAACCAGTCACAACAAGACATTCTGCAGGAGAACACAATCCTGAAAGCTACTGAGGTGCAGTTCCCTCCGAAGCCAGTAGTCACACCAGAAGCCAAGGTAAGTCCTGCAGTCACTTTGGTCACTTTGTGTAGTTCCCTCAGTTACCTTCAGTTAGCTCAGTTCCCTTCACTAGCAGTTCTCTCAGTTACTTTAAAACCTGGAAGAGTTCTGTGTGTAACCCCTGCCTCCTGCAGAGCATCCAGTGCCTTTGTGTTGTAGTAATGAGGCTGAGGACTCAGCAGAGTGCAGCCTGGGCCTCTGTCTGTGCTTTATCACAGAATCATTATGGTTGGAAAAGCCCTTGAAGCTCCTGGAGTCCCAGCTCTGCCCTCACCCTGCCCAGCCCAGCACTACCCCATGGCCTCAGCACCTCAGCCCCATGGCTTTGGGATCCTCCAGGGCTGGGCACTCCCCCAGCTCCCTGGGCAGCCTGGCACAGGGGCTGACACCTCTCTGAGGGAACCAGTTCTGCCTCAGCTCCAACCTCAACCTCCCCTGGGGCAGCTTGAGGCTGTTTCTTCTCCTCCTGTTGCTTGTGACTTGGGAGCAAAGATGGTCACTGCTGCTCCCCTCAGCCTCCTGGCAGGGAGCTGCACAGAGGGCTCCTGGCTCCCCTCAGCCTCCTCCAGCCTCATTCCCTCAGCTGCTCCTCATCAGATTTGTGCTCCAGCCCCTTCCCCAGCTTCTTTGCCCATCTCCAGCCCCTCAGTGTCCCTGTGGCAGGGAGTGAGGAGCCCAGCACTGAGCACAGCCCTGGAGCTGCAGCATCCCCAGCACAGGGGACAATCCCTGCCCTGCTCCTGCTTGACCACGCTTTCTCCTGTGAGAAATGACCTTGCTGTCTCTGTGGTCACTGAGCAAACAATTTCCACCCTGGGGCTGTGAGATTGATCCCTGAGGGACCTGTTAAGGAAAGTTTCCTGTGTGTGTCCATCTCCTAACTGGTGTTTTGCCTCTGGGGTGCCCACAGGCGTTCATCAGGCGCTGCCTGGCCTATCGCAAGGAGGACAGGATAGATGTCCAGCAGCTGGCCTGTGACCCCTACCTGCTGCCTCACATCCGTAAATCAGTGTCCACCAGCAGCCCAGCCGGAGCTGCCATTGCCTCAACCTCTGGATCATCCAATAACAGCTCTTCAAACTGAGACAGAGCAATAGGCCAAAACAAAAAACAAACCACAAACCCCACCCAGACTGCTGGAGAAAGCAGCAAAAAAAACCCCCAGACTTTGAGCAAACAGCTTTGGAACAGAGGAATCCACAAAGGTCTCAAGAAAAACCTGCACCAGGTGCTTTTTTGTTTGTTTGTTTCCCTTTTCTCTTGCTTTTTTTTTCCATCCATAGAGCATGACAACATCAAACCTTCATCGAGAAAACCTTTTGGGCATCTAGGCCAGGCCAAGTGGATAAAGAGAAATGGAAAGGGCTTGAGGTTTAACCAGTAAATGACCACACAAAAAAAAAGGGTGGTTGCACCAAAAAAAAAAAAGAGATGAATTTTAAAGGAGGGGAAAGTCAAGATAATATACCCAAAACCAAGAAAACAAAAAGACGTGGTTCCATGTACTGTGAACTTGTGAACATGCAGCCTTGGGGAATCCAGGACGCCGTGTGTGCTTCATATGAAGAATGTGGACTTTGGAGAGAGAGAGAGAGAGAGAGAAAGAGACACACAAAACAAAACAAAGACTGGGCTAGTCCAGTGTTGATATTTAAACATTGTTCTTCTTTTTTTGTTGTTGTTCTTTTAATAAAGTTTAGGTAACATCTCCTGAAAAGCTCGAAGCACCAAGGTTCAGCTGGGGATGGTTATATGACTCTTTGCCCTTTGAAGGGGAAAAAAAACCACGTTGATCCTGCCTGTTGATGGCACTAGAGTTAGTGTTTCACCCCTAATTAATTTCAGGCTTTTTTAAAAAAGAAAATAACCTTCTTTATTGTTTTGGAAGAAAACAGTTTTGTGGTCTCCCAAGTGAAACCCTTATTAGCAGGTTCCTGCTGTGGATGGTGCAGCTCTCTGCTCCCTTAGGGCAACCTCTGCTGATACCAGTTCAGCTTCTCAGGAGGGATGCTGAAGGCCAGGAGTCACAGGTCTGTGCAGATGTCTTGTGGAGCACAGCTCTGGCCGCCACAAGCTTCTCAAGCTGCTGCTCTGTAGCTCTCACACAACGGTTGCAACTCCTTTATTTATTTGTGCTGTTAAGTGCTGTTCTTTCTTTGCTCTCAGGAGCAGCATCTCCTGGCTGTTGAAAAGGCAGGCAGCAAACAGGAAAGGATCAGAGCACAGCTCCCTTGATCCACGGGTGGGATTTGTGCTTACCCACCACTCTGCACACCTTGTTCAGACACATCTCGAGCTGGGGGGGACTTGTCTGCCCTTCTCAAGCGGGTGTCCTGGCAGCAAAGCTTCCTCACTCCTTTAACATTTTCCTCTGACGTTTCCTAACTCCCTGCCATGGCTGCATCCCATTTCAGATGAGAGGGAAGGACTTCATGTCCTCAAAGGGAGCAAACACTCTGACCTTTATTTGTCCCCCTTCTGGAGCCTGCCTGGAGGGCTCTTTACCCCTCTTTCAGCTGGAGTTTGCCTCCTGTGGAACACAAACCCCCACTCTTCCCCCCTTTTTTCTTTCCCCCTCCCTTCCCCATTGAAGGGAAGCCGAAAAGCACAGCACTTGAACATGTGGCAGCCAGGTTGGAGTGCTGCTAGCACGTGGCAGGACTTCAGAGCCAGAGAGATTTAAAGATGCAGTGTTGAAGGTTTGTGTCAGGAGGGAGCTCAGAGGTGCACTGCTGCAATTCAGGGTGCTGTTTAAAACACAAATGACCTTGTGTACGCTTCTTATCCCCCTATCCAGACCACCATGGTGTGGGTTCCCCTCTGTGTGGTGCCTCCAGGCTCGTGCCCACAGCTCAGGGTCTGTTTGGGGCGCTCAGGACCCCACCAGTGTCCTCAGGGCTGTGCCATTCTCAGTCACACGCCTTCAGAGAGAATCACCACTTGTCTGCCTTACTCTAAACCATCATCTGCAGCTATTCTGCTGAAACCCTGATCAGGAACTCGAAGTTAACTGGAAGAGTGAGGAGCCTGTTGAAATGAAGCAATAGACCTGGCAAGTGGAGAACTCTGCTGTGTTGATTTGGGGCTTTTATTGCTATTTTTTGTAGCGACTCTTGGGCTTTTAATTGGATGGATTCACTTGCAGCTGCATTAAGGTGGTCTCTAAAGTATGAAACAGAGCAAAGAAATAACTGCATCTTTAAATCCTCAGCCATCATTTCTTAGCCTTTTCCATCAGTTAAGTGTTGAGCTGTTGCTTTGATGTGTCCAGCTCAGCCTCTGCCAGGTGAAATCAGGGTTGATGCTTCACCCCATTTTGCTGAAATTGATGGGTTTTGGTGTCTGTTTCACATCAAGGAGAATTCTAGAAGGGTTTTTTTATCCCAGTCCCATTGTTTCCTGGCCGTCCAGTCTGTGCTATCTCTGTGGGTGTGCTTGGTTTTATGTCAGATGCATTGATTACCTGCTGTGTGACACCCATCCAGGGGCCTGGGGACAAACCTTACCTGGGGCTGATAAAGCAGTTGAAGAAAACCCTTGGTAGAATTCTGGCTGGGGTACTTTCCTTGTTAATAAGGGTTTCACTTCCAATACCAGACCCTCTTGCCACACTGTTCATTTACTTCAAGAAAAAGTGTATGAAGAATTTGTAACTTGAACCAAGCCAAACTGTTTTGGCTCTACCCAACAGATGAGACATGGATATTAAAATAAGTTTTAAGAAACTCATTTGCTTGGCTCTTTTTAACCCTTTTGCTTTTCCTAGCGTGGGCATGAGCTCTCTTGCAGGGGCTGCAGCTAAGGGGGGGACACAGGAGAATAGGAGGAAGGATGGAGGAAAGTTGCACTCAACAGCTCAGAGCAGGGAGATGTCTGCAGCAGAGGGGAGAAGTCGCTGTCAGTCACCACATCTTCATTACTGGCATTGATCTTGTTCTGGACTGTCAAGACACACAGCCAAGGTGGGTTTTGCTCCTTTCCATTAAAGCACTAACCGCCTTTAGAAGCTGTTTATATATAAACTCACCTATTTAGTGTCTGTGCATGACGTTTGGTGGTGACTTTCTGTGCCAAGAGCTGATGGCAACAACCAGCCAGTTGCTCCCTGGTCCTCAGGTAACCAGAGATCTCTCTGTCACCCACAATAACCACGTTGAGCAGTGATGAGAAACTTGGTTCCGTTCATTCCCTTCAGCTGAGACTTGGCAGCTTTAAAAAATCATATACAATAGAAAATGGTGTGTCTTATGAGGAAAGGCTGTGGGAGCTGGGGCTGTTCAGCCTGGAGAAGGCTGAGGGGGGAGCTCATTGACACTTGTAAGTACCTAAAGGGTGGGTATCCAGAGGATGGCGCCAGTGTTTGTTGTGTGGTGGCCAAGGACAGGATAGAGGGTGATGGACACAAGCTGGAACACAAAAAGTCCCAGTGGAACATGAGGAGAAAGTCCTTTGGTGCTGAGGGGATGAAGCCCTGGCACAAGATGCCCAGGGAGGGTGTGGAGGCTCCTCAGGAGGTTTCCAACCCCACCTGGAGACATTCCTGTGCCCCCTGGGCGAGGGGAACCTGCTTGAGCAGGGGATTTGGACTAGGTGATCTCTGCAGGGCCCTTCCAACTCCATCCTGTAGTTCTGTGATGCAGAGAAATTCAGGGTCTAGGTGCAAAGATTCATTGGCATTGGGTAGAAAAGGCATCACTGGGTTGGGTGTGGGTCAGAGCTGTGCCTGGTCCTGCTTCCATGTGCTGCAAATCTCTCCGTGCTGGGAGTGGGGAAGGTTGAGTTAAAGCTGCTCAAGCCAGACTCACATAGCACCCAGAAAAGAACGTCCTCTGGCAGCACCCCCCAGGGAGACACTGGCAGCAGTAGCAAAGCTCATGTTGAGGCTTTGCCAGGTCACAAAATAAACTGGGATTGGCCCAGTTGGCAGAAGGGAAGCTCATTGCACGGTGTGACTGGTAATGGCTAACGTGGGAGCCCCTTCTCCCTCCCACCCAGCACAGCCTGGCTACATCCCTGCTCCTGAGGGCTACCTGGCCCCCACAGCACCATGGGATAGCTTGTGCATGAGCTGTTGAAATGCCATCACCACCTCCCCCTGCCCAGAACTGTGTGGGATGGGCAGAACTGGCACCGGGGGCTGTGAACTAATCACTTGCAGGCGTGGGAAGGAGCCGAGCGGCTGCCTGTGTTGGGTTTCACTCCAGCTCAGCCCAAGGCTGACTTGAACTTCAAGTGCAGGGTGGCTGATGTCAGGTTGGCAGCATAACACTCATCCCCAGCAGCTCTTCCTTCAGAGCCAGGCTCTGAGGGCACAGGGGATGCCTTGCACAGAGGCTGGGACATGCCTGCAGCGGAGCTGGGCCTGGGAACTGGTGCTGCACGGTTCTTAGTGCACAGGGATGAGCAGACTCAGTGTCTTCAGCTGCCAAGATCCTTTTTCATTTCATCGAAGCATAAATGGTTGGGGTTGGAAGGGTCCTGCAGAGCTCCTCCAGCCCAACCCTCTGCTAAAGCAGGTTCCCCTTGATCAGGGGGCACAGGAACGTGTCCATGTGGGGTTGGAAACCTCCAGAGAAGGAGCCTCCACACCCTCCCTGGGCAGCCTGGGCCAGGGCTCCCTCACCTCAGCACCAAAGGACTTTCTCCTCCTGGGCCAAGGGCACTGTCTGTGTGCCAGCCTGTGCCCATCACCCCTTGTTCTGTCACTGGCCACCACACAACAAACACTGGTCCCAGCCTCTGACACCCACCCTGTAGGTACTTTTGACTGTCACTGAGATCCCCCCTCAGCCTCATCCAGTCTAAACAGCCCCAGGTCCTTCAGCTTTTCCTCCTCACACAGTGCCCTGAGCGTCTTGGTGGCTTCACCCCAGCCCTGTGTCCCACAGCCATCTCCCTGTGTGGGGGTGAGAGGCCAAGCAAATGTGAAGCCCCTCAGCCTCCCATCACCACAATCACACCCAGAAACAGGCAGATTGGACACAAAGACACTATTGTCTGTGCCAGGAGGGGGAGCAGGAGCTGGGACTGGGGCTCATCCACACTCATTTCGTGCATTAACTGTGTGGGTAGGGATGTGATGAGATGGTCAGTGCTGTCCAGTGTGGAGGCACAAGCTGCTGCCAGTGCCACACGCTCCTCTGTGCTTCTCTTCCCTCTGAGCCCTGCACCTTGTCATGAGCAGCCTTTCTCCTGCCTTCCTGGGAGAGAGACCTGGGACTAACCATGAGCAGCAACGTGGCCTCGTGGGCAAGAAGCCAATGGCAGCCTGGGGGCATCCAGCAGAGTGTGGATCCAGCAGCAGGGCCAGGGAGCTTCTGCTCCCCTTTGCTCTGCTCTGCCACATGTGCTGAGGCCTCATCTGGAGTCCTGGGGCCAGTTGTGGGCTCCCCAGCTGCAGAGGGACAGGGAAGTGCTGCAGAGAGGCCAGCACAGGGCCAGCAAGATGCTCAGGGCACTGGAGCATGTTCCTGCTGAGGAAAGGCTGTGGGCCCTGGGGCTGCTCAGGCTGGACAAGAGGAGACTGAGGGGGGAGCTCATTCACAGTGACCAAGATCTCACTGGTGGGTGTCAGGAGGTTGGGGCAGCACTTTTTGTCTGTTGTATCCAGTGACAGGACAAGGGGTGATGGGATGAAACTGGAACACAAACAGCTCCATTTAAACACAAGGCCAAACTGTTTCAGTGTTGGGGTGAGGGAGCCCTGGCCCAGGCTGCCCAGGGAGGGTGTGGAGGCTCCTTCCCTGGAGATCTTCAACACCCACCTGGACACGTTCCTGTGCCCTCTGATTGAGGGGAACCTGCTTGAGCAAGGAGGTTGGATTAGATAATCTTTAGAAGTCCCTTCCAACCCCCACCATTCTGTGATTCCCGGGCTGCAGCTCAGCCTTTCTACTGCTCCTTGTTTCCAAACACCAGCCGGCTGCTGGGTGGGCACAGGGGAAGCTCTGTGCTTCCAGCTGACCCAGGAAAACCTGAAACAGAGGTTGGTCACCATCTGCCTCGGCAGCCCCGAGCTGCTCTGTCATCCACTGTTACTTGGGCTGCAGGGATGGGGTGGAAGGATGCAATGGTCTGGCTAGAGCCAGAAAGGCATGGGCTGGAGCTGGGACTGCAGCAGTGCAGTGGGGAGCAGCAGGTGAGCAGGGCCTCACGTGCAGCTCAGATCTCCCATCCCACCCCAGCAGCCAGGGGAAGGCAGGCAGCAAGTTTACAAGGTGCTTGGCTCTGGTTTGCTTTCATGGGAAGAAAAAAACCCAGAGCTCTGATCAGCCCTGTCCTCTCGACTCAAAGGCTTCAGCTCTGCAGGACAGGGCTGCCGTGGGGGCGACCTCCTGCTTGAACCAGGAGGGCTCCAAACTCACCCCAGCTCCTGCTAATCCTGAACACCCAAACCCAGGGGAGGAGCTGGGAGCGACGCCAGGACCCCTCCAGGGACAGAAGTGGAAGGGGAAACATGCCTTAGGTTATGAGCTGAGGCAATGCCAGAGGTGGAAATGAAGCATCTGGGGCCGTGGCCACTGGGCTCTGGCTGGAAAGGGCTGAGGGACAGGGTGGGATCTGTGGGATCTGTGCTCTCCAGCCCCATCCCTGCTTCCTCCCTCCAGTCCAGCTGCCTGCTCTCCCCTCTCTGCAACCCGCCTCTGCTCGTTCGCTCGAGTCACGCAGACAAAGTGTGTGTGTGGGGAAGCAAATGTCTCAGAAATGGCTGGAATTCCTCTTTGCCCCTTTCCAGGAGCCCTGGGGGAGGGAGGAAGGAGAGGCCGGGGTGGGCTCAGAGGGCAAGGCTCCATCCCCAGGGCAGCCCCCAGCTGCTCTCGCCCCCGCGGCGGAAGGGCAGGATCTGTGCTCTGGGCCCTCCCAGGGCTGGAGAGCCCTGGAATTCCTCGTGGCAGCTTTGGAGTGAGCACATCTGGTTTTAATAAATTATTTGCAGCTTCAACTCGCCTGACTTTTAAAGGCTTTGCAGAAGAGACAGCAGCAAAGAGCTCGGGAGAGCCGCAGCTCAGGGCACACACAAACGGGCCCCTCTTTGGGAGCACGGGCAGTTGAGGGGGGACTGGGGCTAACCGAGCCAAAAACCCCATCTGCTCCCTGCAAGAGTCAGCGTGGAGGCAGGGAAATGGCCCTTCTTTTTGGCCTGGATCCTTCTACTCGCAGCTGGATGTCGAGTAAAGCCAGGGCTGACCCTAAACGCTGTCTCGTTGCGCTCAAGCAGGAGCAGGAGGGGCAGAACGCCGGGAGCATCAGCATCCCCCGGGGCCGTGGAGGAGCTGAGGCTCGGAGGGAGGGCGGCCATACCGGCTGGGGCGTTGGGATGAGCTGTGGAGCCCCCGTCCCAGCGAGGGGTCACCCCGCAGCGTGAGGGAAGCGCGCCCCGGGCCACAGCGAGAGCGACGTGGCCCTTCCCCGCTGCCGAGAGGAGCCGGCGGCCGCCAACAGGCCCCTTCCCTCCGCGGTGACCTCAGCTCCGCGCCCGCTGCCAGCTGCCTGTTGATGTTGGCCCGGCCGCGGCGTCTGGGGCCGGGAGGAGGCCGGGGCGGTGCGGGGCTGGCGGGGGCCAAGCCTGAGGCCGGGCCGGGCTGAGCCTGAGGGCGGGCTGAGGCCGATCCGGACCAGGGCTGAGCCTGAGGCTGATCCGGGCCAGGGCTGACCCTGAGACCAGTCCGGGCCAGGGCTGAACCTGAGGCCAGTCTGGGCCAGGGCTGAACCTGAGGCCAGTCCGGGCCAGGGCTGAACCTGAGGCTGATCTGGGCCAGGGCTGAACCTGAGGCCAGTCCGGGCCAGGGCTGAACCTGAGGCCGATCTGGGCCAGGGCTGAACCTGAGGCTGATCCGGGCCAGGGCTGAACCTGAGGCCAGTCCGGGCCAGGGCTGAACCTGAGGCCGATCTGGGCCAGGGCTGAACCTGAGGCCGATCCGGGCCAGGGCTGAACCTGAGGCCAGTCCGGGCCAGGGCTGAACCTGAGGCCAGTCTGGGACAGGGCTGAACCTGAGGCCAGTCCGGGCCAGGGCTGAACCTGAGGCCAGTCTGGGACAGGGCTGAACCTGAGGCCAATCCGGGCCAGGGTTGAACCTGAGACCAGTCCGGGCCAGGGCTGAACCTGAGGCCAATCCGGGCCAGGGTTGAACCTGAGACCAGTCCGGGCCAGGGCTGAACCTGAGGCCAATCCGGGCCAGGGTTGAACCTGAGGCCGATCCGGGCCAGGGCTGAGGCCAGTCTGGGCCAGGGCTGAACCTGAGGCCGATCTGGGCCAGGGCTGAGCCTGAGGCCAATCTGGGCCAGGGCTGAACCTGAGGCCAGTCTCGGACAGGGCTGAACCTGAGGCCGATCCAGGCCAGCGCTGAACCTGAGGCCGATCCGGGCCAGGGTTGAACCTGAGGCCAGTCCGGGCCAGGGCTGAGCCTGAGGCCGATCCAGGCCAGGGCTGAACCTGAGGCTGATCTGGGCCAGGGCTGAACCTGAGGCCAGTCCGGGCCAGGGCTGAACCTGAGGCTGATCCAGGCCAGGGCTGAACCTGAGGCCGATCCGGGCCAGGGCTGAACCTGAGGCCGATCCGGACCAGGGCTGAACCTGAGGCCGATCCAGGCCAGGGCTGAACCTAAGGCCGATCTGGGCCAGGGCTGAACCTGAGGCCGATCCGGGCCAGGGCTGAACCTGAGGCCAGTCCGGGCCAGGGCTGAACCTGAGGCTGATCTGGGCCAGGGCTGAACCTGAGGCCAATCCGGGCCAGGGCTGAGCCTGAGGGCAGGCTGAGGCCGGGCTGAGGCCAGGTAGCTGCCGCAGCTCCCCGTCTGCCATCGCTGAGGCGAAGCAAAGCCCGCGGCACCCGCAGCCCCTCACCAGCCGCAGCCCACGGGCAGGGCTTTGCCATCCTAGAGCTCTCAGCTCTGTAGACAGCCATGAGATGGGGGAAACTGCCTTGGAAGAGCACAACGGAGCGGGACATGGTGCTGTCCTGGTTATAGCATGTACCCCCGTGTCCTCCCCAGGCTCTAAGTGAGACTCTTTGAACCTGCCAGTCCTCAGAGGAGGCTGATGAAGATCCTGGTGCTACAGACACTGCTCTCACGGGCCGTGGCTCCCCAAATCCTGCCCTCAAACACTAAACCTGCCCCATATCATCCCCAAACTCGGTAATTCAGCGTGTGCCTCGCTGCCCTCGAGCACCCCAGCTTCAACCTGGGTCTCAGAACTCAGCAGTGACGTTTATTTTGCAGCCTGTGGGAAGCTGAGCATCCTGAGCAACGCGTCTGCTGCCAGTGCTGCTGCCCAGGGCAAAGCTCCAGCCAAAGGTGTGCGAGTGGCACACATCCACCTCAGCAAATGTGTTCCAAAAGCCTCTGCGGGGTGATTCTCACTCAAGCCCCAGCCCATCGCTGCACTCTGACCACTATACGGTAACGTCGCTTCGCTGTTTATCTTCCCAACTAGGGGACAGATGCTCTGAGCGGGAAGGGGGTGAAACTGACGCCAGAACCTTCCCATCCCAAGTGCTGGGTGAGCTTGGGATGAGCCGGGAGCTCTCCCGAGAGCGTGGCGGGCGCCGCAGTCCCGCGGCCACGTCCCCTCGTCTGGCAGCAGCTCCCGAGGGCCAGCGAGGTCAGACGGTTTGGAAACGTCCCAGCAGAGAGGGGAGGGACAAATGCACTTCCTCCTGATGCACTCCAACGAGTAGCAACTCAACTGGTACTAAACCGGATTAGGAGGTGGGGATTAATTATTAGGAAGTGCTAATTATCCTCTAATCACATGCGGCCTCCAACGCATGAACCAGGCCAGGAGGCAGCACTGCTCTGGGGGATGTGAAGCCTTTTGGCTCTGTGGTAGATGAGATTTGCCTCCCAGGAAGGGGATGGGATGTCAGGTTTGTCCAGGATCTATGGAAGGTGCTGGTACCTCGGTGGGTGGCATCTCCCAGGAGTGGGTCTCCAAGGTTTAGGGATGGGAGTGAGGATCTGGGCAATTCCTTCCCCTTCTCCAGGCTCCCAGCACACATCCAGCCATGGAGGGCTGATTCTTCCAGTGCTGCCTCAATTAAAACATAATCCCTGGCTTCAAAACAAGCCAACAGCCCAGATGCTGATGTGCTTAATTGGCCTCCCTCAGAGGTTCTGCATCCCCAAAGCCCATCCTGGCACTCAGCTGCAGGTCCTGAGAAACAACAGATCCATTTAATTCACCAAGAACAGCCAACCACCACGTGGGTGATTTACACATGTCCCCCCCCTCCACATGGGACCACCTCGGGGCCAGATCCTGCTCCTCCTCCTCGGGTTCCCACTGGCAGCACCATCTCACCCGATTTTTGGCCATGTGGTGAGGTCTGAAGTGCTCCCAAACCTCTGAAGAGCTCCAGGTGAAGCTCCTGCACCCTCAGGCATGTTCCCATGAGGTGAGCACTGTGGGCAGCACCCTTTCCACACCGGTGCCACCAAACCAAGACTGAACTTGGACCCTTTCAGGGAAACAATGAGTTTGCTGGTTTTCAGATGGGTCTGAGCACAACACTCCAGTGCCAGGGCACACAGTGGGCACCACCCTCCCCGGGGCTTTGCCAGCAAAGTCCTTGCAAAACAGTGTTCAACCCAGGACCCACTGGGCTTCCAGATGTCCTACCTCCCTGCTCAGAGCTTGCTGGATTGCTCCAGAAATGAAGACCCAGCTCTCCAGCAGCCAGGCAGGGCAATGCCCAGCTGCCCAAGGGCGACTTCCTCCTCCCAGGTTGCAGGGATTTGGGGTTTTGACTTGGTTCAAGCAAACTGAACCTCCTCCAGGTGCTCTGGGCTGACCTGCAACCTCTAGCCAGAGCTCTGGGAAAGCCTGAGCAGCTGTGTTGCCTTGGTGCTGATGGTTCGGAAGGCGTGACTGCCTTTTGGGACTTGAAGAAACCTTCTTGAGGAGGGGTTTGTGGTGCTTTTGGAGCTCCTGTTGCAGCAGCCATCCCTGCACAGAAACTTATGGCCCAGCAGCTGTGTGAAGATGGGACAGTGACAGTTTTCAGTAGTTTCTATGCATGTTGCCTTCTTTGGGTGGCTTTCAGGGGGCTGGGCAGCCTTGTTGGGTATGGGGTGGATGTACCTGGGATAGTGTGTGATGTTCTTTCCCCCCTGTGCTCCTCAGCAGAACAACAGGAGGGTGAAGCATTGCCTCAGCACCCCTATGGCTGTGGCTGCAGCCTAGGAAAGGTAAGTGGAAGATGCAATGAGCTGTGCCTGAACTCAGCACCCCTGTTTCACATGCAAATGACTGGGCCAGCTGCCCAGCTACATGCTACAGGCAGAGAGGAGGATTCACCTGGGCTGGCTGGGATGGAATAACCCATCCAGGCACTCTGGGCTGCACCCAAAAACACGCAGCTACAGCTCACAGGGGCCCTTGGCCGCTCACACTCCTGGCTGGGGGAAGCAAGCTGCAGCCAGACCTACCGTGGGGCAGGAGGGGCTCCCTCACTCCATCCCTGGGGGGTCTGCATCACCCATCCCAGGGGAGTCTGCATTACTCATCCTGGGGGGCTGCCTCACCCTCATCCCGGGGAGGGTCATCCCAGGGAGGGTCTGCATCACGCCCATCCAGCAGGGTCTGCCTCACCCCCATCCTGTGGAGGGCAGCCTCACTCATCCCGTGGGGATCTGCCTCACCCCCATCCCGTGGGGGTCTGCATCACCCACCCCGGGGGGTCTGCATCACCCATCCCGTGGGGGTCTGCCTCATCCACATCCCGTGGGGGTCTGCCTCACCCCCATCCCGTGGAGGTCTGCCTCATCCCCATCCCGTGGGGATCTGCCTCACCCATCCCGTGGGGGTCTGCATCACCTCATCCCGTGTGGGTCTGCATCACCCCATCTGGTGGGGGTCTGCATCACCCCATCTGGTGGGGGTCTGCTTCACCCATCCCGTGGGGGTCTGTCTCACCCCATCCCATGAGGGTCTGCCTCACTCCCATCCCCTGGGGGTCTGCCTCATCCCCATCCCGTGGGGATCTGCCTCACCCATCCCGTGGGGGTCTGCATCACCCACCCCGGGGGATCTGCATTACCCCATCCCGTGGGGGTCTGCCTCACCCATCCCGTGTGGGTCTGCATCACCCATCCCGTGGGGCTCTGCCTCACCCCACCCCTGGGGGTCTGTCTCACCCCCACCCCGGGGGGTCTGCATCACCCACCCCGGGGGTCCGCAGCGCCGATGTACCCCCGCATCTCCGCGGCGCTCTGCAGCCGGCCGTGCCCGTTCCGAGCCGCGGCCCCGCACTCCCCCCGCCGCGGTGCCGTGCCGGGCTGCCGGGCGCGGGGCTGACGCAGCGTCTGGGGCCGCCCACACGCCCCGGATCGGCCTTTTTTCCTCCCCCCCCCCCAACTTTCTTTTTTGAACTTCTTTGCTTTTCCCCTCCTTTTCCTTCTCCCCTCCCTCCCCGTCTCCTTCTCTCCGTGTCCCTCCCCGCCCTCCTCCCCGCGTCCCCCCGGCCAGGCAGCGGCAGCCGGGCGCGGAGCGGAGCGGGGCAGCGCCGGGGATGGGGCGCGGCTCGGCGGCACCGCGGCCCCTCCGCGCCCCCCTCTGCTGCTGCTTGCTCGGCCTCCAGCTGCTGCTCGGCGCTGCGCACCCAGGTGGGATCCCGCCTCCCTCCTCCTCGGAGACCCCCCCCTTTTCCTCCGACAACCCCCCCTCTTCCACCCCCCCCCAACTTAATTATAACTGCGAGGAGAAAAGCAGCGTGGGAGGGTGAGAGACCCCCGTGCCCCCCCATCCACCCCCGTGCCCCCCCATTCCACCCCGGTGCCCCCCCATCCACCCCCGTGCCCCCCCATTCCACCCCGGTGCTCCCCATCCGCCCCCGTGCCCCCCATCCACCCCCGTGCCCCCCATTCCACCCCCGTGCCCCCCCATCCACCCCGTTGCCCCCCCATCCGCCCCCGTTGCCCCCCCATCCGCCCCCGTTGCCCCCCCATCCACCCCCGTGCCCCCCCATCCGCCCCCGTTGCCCCCCCATCCACCCCGGTGCCCCCCATTCCACCCCCGTGCCCCCCCATTCCACCCCCGTGCCCCCCCATCCGCCCCCGTTGCCCCCCCATTCCACCCCCGTGCCCCCCCATTCCACCCCCGTGCCCCCCCATCCGCCCCCGTTGCCCCCCCATCCACCCCGGTGCCCCCCATCCACCCCCGTGCCCCCCCATTCCACCCCCGTGCCCCCCCATCCGCCCCCGTTGCCCCCCCATCCGCCCCCGTGCCCCCCATTCCACCCCCGTGCCCCCCCATCCACCCCGGTGCCCCCCATCCACCCCCGTGCCCCCCCATTCCACCCCCGTGCCCCCCCATCCACCCCCGTGTCCCCCCATTCCACCCCCGTGTCCCCCCATCCACCCCGTTGCCCCCCATCCACCCCCGTGCCCCCCATCCACCCCCGTGCCCCCCATTCCATCCCGGTGCCCCCCACCCACCCCGGTGCCCCCATCCACCCCCGGTGCCCCCCATCCATCCCCATGCCCCCCATCCCACCCCCGTGCCCCCCCATCCACCCCCGTGCCCCCCATCCATCCCGTTGCCCCCCATCCACCCCCGTGCCCCCCCATCCACCCCCGTTGCCCCCCATCCATCCCGTTGCCCCCCATCCATCCCGGTGCCCCCCATCCGCCCCCGTGCCCCCCATTCCACCCCCGTGCCCCCCATCCATCCCGGTGCCCCCCATCCACCCCCGGTGCCCCCCATCCCATCCCCGTGCCCCCCATCCCATCCCCATGCCCCCCCATCCACCCCCGTGCCCCCCATCCATCCCGTTGCCCCCCATCCACCCCCGGTGCCCCCCATCCACCCCCGGTGCCCCCCATCCCACCCCCGTGCCCCCCCATCCACCCCCGTGCCCCCCATCCACCCCCGTGCCCCCCCATCCATCCCGTTGCCCCCCATCCATCCCGTTGCCCCCCATCCATCCCCGTGCCCCCCATCCATCCCGTTGCCCCCCATCCATCCCCGTGCCCCCCATCCATCCCGTTGCCCCCCATCCATCCCCGTGCCCCCCATCCATCCCGGTGCCCCCCATCCGCCCCCGTGCCCCCCATTCCACCCCCGTGCCCCCCATCCATCCCGGTGCCCCCCACCCACCCCCGGTGCCCCCATCCACCCCCGGTGCCCCCCATCCCATCCCCGTGCCCCCCATCCCATCCCCGTGCCCCCCATCCACCCCCGTGCCCCCCATTCCATCCCGTTGCCCCCCATCCATCCCGTTGCCCCCCATCCATCCCCATGCCCCCCATCCCACCCCCGTGCCCCCCCATCCACCCCCGTGCCCCCCCATCCACCCCCGTGCCCCCCATCCATCCCGTTGCCCCCCATCCACCCCCGTGCCCCCCCATCCATCCCGTTGCCCCCCATCCATCCCGTTGCCCCCCATCCATCCCCGTGCCCCCCATCCATCCCGGTGCCCCCCATCCGCCCCCGTGCCCCCCATTCCACCCCCGTGCCCCCCATCCATCCCGGTGCCCCCCACCCACCCCCGGTGCCCCCATCCACCCCCGGTGCCCCCCATCCCATCCCCGTGCCCCCCATCCCATCCCCGTGCCCCCCATCCACCCCCGTGCCCCCCATTCCATCCCGTTGCCCCCCATCCATCCCGTTGCCCCCCATCCATCCCCATGCCCCCCATCCCACCCCCGTGCCCCCCCATCCACCCCCGTGCCCCCCATCCATCCCGTTGCCCCCCATCCACCCCCGTGCCCCCCCATCCATCCCGTTGCCCCCCATCCATCCCGTTGCCCCCCATCCATCCCCGTGCCCCCCATCCATCCCGGTGCCCCCCATCCGCCCCCGTGCCCCCCATTCCACCCCCGTGCCCCCCATCCATCCCGGTGCCCCCCATCCACCCCCGGTGCCCCCCATCCCATCCCCGTGTCCCCCATCCCATCCCCGTGCCCCCCCATCCACCCCCGTGCCCCCCATCCATCCCGTTGCCCCCCATCCACCCCCGGTGCCCCCCATCCACCCCCGGTGCCCCCCATCCCACCCCCGTGCCCCCCCATCCCACCCCCGTGCCCCCCCATCCACCCCCGTGCCCCCCCATCCACCCCCGTGCCCCCCCATCCATCCCGTTGCCCCCCATCCATCCCCGTGCCCCCCATCCATCCCGGTGCCCCCCATCCGCCCCCGTGCCCCCCATTCCACCCCCGTGCCCCCCATCCATCCCGGTGCCCCCCACCCACCCCCGGTGCCCCCATCCACCCCCGGTGCCCCCCATCCCATCCCCGTGCCCCCCATCCCATCCCCGTGCCCCCCATCCACCCCCGTGCCCCCCATTCCATCCCGTTGCCCCCCATCCATCCCGTTGCCCCCCATCCATCCCCATGCCCCCCATCCCACCCCCGTGCCCCCCCATCCACCCCCGTGCCCCCCATCCATCCCGTTGCCCCCCATCCACCCCCGTGCCCCCCCATCCATCCCGTTGCCCCCCATCCATCCCGTTGCCCCCCATCCATCCCCGTGCCCCCCATCCATCCCGGTGCCCCCCATCCGCCCCCGTGCCCCCCATTCCACCCCCGTGCCCCCCATCCATCCCGGTGCCCCCCATCCACCCCCGGTGCCCCCCATCCCATCCCCGTGCCCCCCATCCCATCCCCGTGCCCCCCCATCCACCCCCGTGTCCCCCATCCATCCCGTTGCCCCCCATCCATCCCGGTGCCCCCCATCCACCCCGGTGCCCCCATCCACCCCCGTGCCCCCCATCCCACCCCAGTGCCCCCCCATCCACCCCCGTGCCCCCCATCCATCCCGTTGCCCCCCATCCATCCCGTTGCCCCCCATCCATCCCCGTGCCCCCCATCCATCCTGGTGCCCCGCATCCGCCCCCGTGCCCCCCATCCGCCCCCGTGCCCCCCATCCATCCCGGTGCCCCCCATCCACCCCCGGTGCCCCCCATCCCATCCCCGTGCCCCCCATCCCATCCCCGTGCCCCCCCATCCACCCCCGTGCCCCCCATCCATCCCGTTGCCCCCCATCCATCCCGTTGCCCCCCATCCATCCCCGTGCCCCCCATCCATCCCGGTGCCCCGCATCCGCCCCCGTGCCCCCCATCCGCCCCCGTGCCCCCCATCCACCCCCGTGCCCCCCATCCGCCCCCGTCCCGGCTCCGCAAGGCTCTCCCCCCCCCCCATGGATTTAAGGGGGAGGTGGGAAGGGATGCGGCTGTCCCCATCGGGTTTCACACCGCTCCGCTCTCGTTCCACGCGGCGTGTTTTCGGCGCTTCCACCGTGGTTTGTTTTACTCCGTCTCCCTCCTGTCTCCGTTCGTCCCGCCGCGTTTTGTTTTCGCCGCTCTGCACCCGCCACGTCTCTCCCTTCGCTCCTCGTTCCGCCGCCTTTGCGCTCGCTTTTAGGATGGTTTTACTTGAACTCCCCGGCGGAAACGCGTCCGGAGCAGCCCCGGAGGGGTTTTTTGGGGGGGTGTCTCCAGCACCTCGTAACCTTTTCTCTCCTTGGCGGAGGGGGAAGGTCGAGAAGTGTTTTGTTGGAGGTTTCCTCCCTTTCCCTCCCCTCCCGACGTGTTAATCCTATAGAACAGCTCCCCCGAGCGAGTGGGTAGTTGCGGGATCCCTTCCCCCACCCCCCCATCGCTTCTCAGAGGGTTGGAGGTTGGCTTGGGTGGATTTTTTTTGCCCCCCAAACCTCCTGAAGATGCTCCTTGGCATGGCCCTTGGATTTGAGACCCCCTTAACCCCACGAGCTGCTCTTGTTGCTTCTTTGAGTTAATTTGGCCCTACCTTGTTGTGTCTGGGGGGGTAAAAAAGAGCAAACTGATTAATGTTCAGGCAAAAATAGACAAGTTTGGCTTCTTTTATTAGAGGGTGTCTCCAAAGCTTAAGTAGAAATGGAAATGGCTGCAGGAGAGGGCACTCTCCTTCCTCCTCCTCCTCCTCATGAGCCCCCTGGAGCTGCTCTTGCTTTGGAGGGGGTGATGCCTGAAGGATTAATTGGAGCTCCATGGCCACGGGCAACTGCTTGGCTGAGAGGTGGAGGAGGGAGGTGATGAAGAAGGACTGCCCCATACCTTGGGGTATCCAGGAGAGACATCTCAGCTGTCCTCCCCCCATCAGCTTCCCACAGTTGCTTTCCAGTTCAACCTGGCTGTAATTTACTTGAAAGCCTTGAATTCTTCCTTGGGAGGGGCTTTTTAGGGGCTTGCTGGGTTTCAGCTGGGTTCAGTTACCTGTAAAGACCCATTTCTTTGGTTGTTTGGGCTTGAAGAATGTCGGTGGGATCCAAGGGCTGGGGCCTGAGGACAGAGGCACCTCTGTGCTTGGCAGCTCGTTGCGGTGAGGCAGGAGCCGACCCCGTGCCGGGACAGGGGGAGGAACAAGGGGGGCTTTCAGCTGCCTCCAGCTTAGGGGCTTGTGCTGCTTGTCCTGCTGAAGCCCCCTCAATTCTCCCCTCCCCGCTTTACCACTGGCTCGGTGTTGCTTTCCCTGGGGAGGTGTTGCTCCCTGAGAGGGTTCCTGCTAAATCCTCACCTCTTGAGAAGCTGGAGCAGGAGGTTTGGGTCCCCCTGGGTGAGAGATCACCTCTGACTGCTTGCTCTCTGCCCCACTGAAGAGCTCTTTCCATCAGAGGGGCATCAGGGAGCTGGGGGAGTCCCCAGCCCTGGAGGGATCCCAAAGCTGAGGTGCTGAGGGCTGTGGGTTACTGCTGGGCTGGGCAGGGTGAGGGCAGGGCTTGGATTTGATGAGCTGAGAGTCATTTTGTTTGGAGAGACCTTTGTGATGTCTGCAGCATCCATGGGGCAGGAGCTGCTGGGGCTTTGTGGTGAGAGGAGGAGGCAAAAAGGGACCTGGGGGAGAACTTTCAGCCTGTAGAACAACCAGAGCAGCCTTTGCATGACTCTCCTCTCTCCCTGGTTTCTTTTTTGCTTGTTGCACAGCAAATGCAGCTCCAAGAAGGGCTGACTCCGTGCTCTTTGGCTGGCTTGGGAGCAGGAGAAGAGGAATGGAGGTGTTGGCTTTGCTGCTGAGAGCACAGCAGCTCCCTGTGTGGTGGCACTGTGCTGAGGCATCAGGGAGAGAGAGGGATGGCAGCTTGTGGAAGAACAAGAGGAATGAGGAGCAAGAGGGATGGAGGCTGTGGTGTAAACTGTGGTAAAACTGTCCCCTCCCTCCCCCTAGAAGGCACCCAGAGAGGTTTGTTGGCCCCAGGAGGTTTCCCAGCTGAAGGTGCTGCCTGGGACACCTCAGAAGGTTTCCTGAGGGTGCTGGTGCTGCTTGAAGCCACGTTGCAGACATCTCTCTTCTGGCTGTGTTTTGTGCCTTTCCCCGCAGGGCAAAGCCCCTTTCCCTCTTCCCTTGAAATCAAAGCAAATGGCTGTTGAGGGGCTCAAATCACTGCTCAATTCGTCTTTCCCATCTGATCCATTCAGAGAGGGGAAGACTTTGCCTCTGGTACCTCACTGAGTGGCCAGAGAAGGGCAGCAAAGGGCCGTCACCCACCTTGGCACTGGCACAGCTCAGTCTGAGGCCGATTGTGGGTGAGAAGATGGAAAGCAGTTCCCTTGAAAGGCTTTTTGAAGCAGTCAGTGTGTCCCTCACGTGTGGAGAGGAGCAGCTTTGTCATGAATTTGAGCTGGGCCCAGCCTCTGGAGCATCGACATTTTTCTCATTCTTTAGATTGCTCAGAGCCCCCAAAGAAAACCACACAGATGCTCTTTTTTGCTTTTTTGGCTTCAGAGACCCATCTTTAATTAATTAAAGGATTAGAAAACGATTAGTGGGTTGACTTGGAGATTCCTGGGAGTATTCTGCAGCCCTGGAGCAAAGGTTGGGTTGTTTGCAGGGGGCTGTTTGCAGGCCTGATGCTCATTCAAGCCTCATCCCAGCCAGAGCTCAATCCTGCACTGCAGCTCCTGCTGTCACAACAGGGGTGTAAATGGGATTTGGGATGCAAATGGGATTTGGGGTGCAAAGCAGCACGTTTGCAGGATGCTGCTGAGACAAGGAGTGAGGAGATCAAGCCCTGAACGCTGTCACTTTAGGCTCTGCAGCCCTTTGTCTTGCCTTTGAGTACTGAGCAAAGAGAGCTCAGTGAGGAAAGCTTCATGTTCAACTGTTTGGAAGCAGCTGTGGGATGCTGAGGGCCTGATCCTTGCTGTGCAGATGAGCTTGGTCATGGTGAAATCGGGGATCTCCCATCCTGAGGTACCACTGGAGGGAATGGATGTCAGGAATGGCGCTGAAGGAGCGAGGAGGAGACGTCTCTGGGTCTTTCTTGGAGTGAGGGGGGAGTTTCTTTGGTTGGTCTCAAGACCATGAATCCCTCAAGTCACCTCACACAGTGCTGACTTTGCTGCCATGGGGGCGGGTGATGCTTCAAGGGGAGCAAATCAGGGGTGGTCAGATGAGCTGGGGCCAGAGCAGCCCCCCAGGATGTGGCCTGGGATGTCTGTGGGACAGGACACTTAAGGGGACATTTGCCACCATGCCTGAGAGGGGTCCTTTGCCACTCTTGGTCCCATTGCTGCCAGCTGGAGCTCGTTGGACGGGTGACACTCAGCAAACTTGGCATTTCCACCTCTGGATGTGTGTAACTGCTGCAGGACTGGAGCCTGGAGAGGCTCCTGAGGGGAAATTTGGGGACTATTTCCATCCTTCCACCTTTTGCAGGCTGCTGGAGGGCAGATGCTGGGACTCCTGGCTCCCTTGTCCTCCTGCCCACGAGCAAACATCCCCTGTGGGATGCATTTATTCAGGCAGAGGGAAGGGAGAACGGGCTTGAATGCCTGTCAAGAGGCTGAAGTGTGGTCTGTGGACCCCATCCAACATCTTGATGAGACAGCAGAGGCTGAGCAGGGTGGTAGGTGCCTTCATGGGCTCAGCCAGGGAAGGAGCTTGTCTCACACAGCTCCCAAACTTCTCTCTCTAAGCTTTTCAGCTCTCAAGTGCAGGTCTTGCTGCTTCATCCCCTCAACCAAGCCACTGGGAGCTTTGCTTTCTCCCCTGTCCCAAGAGATCTGGCAGCTCCTTATTCCCTGAGGCTTGGTTTTGTTAAAGCCAAACCAGAGCAACCACCACTCTTCTGCTGCTGGAGCTTGGCTTGGAGCACCCAGACTTGCTTCTGGCTGAGTCTGGCTCCAGCTGAGCCTGTGGGACATCAGGCAACGTGGCTGTTGTGATGCAGACCTCTCATTTAGGAGCTTTGGAGGTGAGGAGGTCAGTGGCTGCCATCAGTTCTGGTGCAGACAGCCAGTGTCCCTTCCTCTGCTAAGCCAGAAGCTGAAGGCATGCCCTGAGGCTGCTGATTCCTTCTGTGCTTCCTTCCCTGTTGTGTTTTGAACCTGAAGTTCCTCTTTAAGGGGCTGCATAGAGTTTATCAATGTCCAGAAAGCAGTTTGGGAGGGAGTTGAAGCAGCAATGACGTTCCCATGAGGCTGGGGCTGCTCTCATACCCTGAGGGAGATACACACACTCCTTTCTTGGGCCAAAAACTGCTTGTCTTCATGGCAGTGGCCACGCTTTCGGTCCTCTCCATGCCAAGACCTTGGGGATGGCATCAGCCATGCCTGGACTGACTGGGATTTCCTTCCCAGGAAGAGGATTTTCCTCTACAGGACTGTTTCCATGCAGTAGGATGGAGTTTAAGATGCAGCTGGGGGTTTTGCTGTGCCCCATCAGTGCCAAGGTGCAGCCCTGGGCTCTTGCACTCCCACACATCACTTGCAGGGGGAAGTTCTGGGTTGAGTCTCTCCCCATCCCTTCAGTTCCCTGTGCTCCTGCAGCACTGAGGCTCACCCTTGGTGAATGAAACCCTCCTGCATTCAACATGAAACACTTTGGGACTCTTTTTCTCTTGTGTTTTAGTTCCTGTTGCTGAGCATCCCCCCTGAGTTTAGTGCATCCTCCCCAGCCATCCCTGCAGCAGGGCTGTGGGAGCTGCTGCTCAGCCCTGGGCAGCAGTCACGGGCTGAGAAGGCAGTGGGCTGAAGCCTGGGGCTATGGGGTAGTGCTGGGCTGGGCAGGGTGAGGGCAGGGCTTGGATTTGATGAGCTGAGAGTCATTTTGGTTGGAAAAGACCTTTGTGATGTCTGCAGCATCCATGGGGCAGGAGCTGCTGGGGCTTTGTGGTGAGAGGAGGAGGCAAAAAGGGCCATGGGGGAGAACTTTCAGCCTGTAGAACAACCAGAGCAGCCTTTGCATGACTCTCCTCTCTCCCTGGTTTCTTTTTTGCTTGTTGCACAGCAAATGCAGCTCCAAGAAGGGCTGACTCCGTGCTCTTTGGCTGGCTTGGGAGCAGGAGAGGAGGAATGGAGGTGTTGGCTTTGCTGCTGAGAGCACAGCAGCTCCCTGTGTGGTGGCACTGTGCTGAGGCATCAGGGAGAGAGAGGGATGGCAGCTCGTGGAAGAACAAGAGGAATGAGGAGCAAAAGGGATGGAGGCTGTGGTGTAAAACTGTCCCCTCCCTCCCCCTAGAAGGCACCCAGAGAGATTTGTTGGCCCCAGGAGGTTTCCCAGCTGAAGGTGTTGCCTCCTCAGCCACCCCTGCTGCAGGGGTGAGAGTGCTGGTGCTGCTCAGCCCTGGGCAGCAGTAATGAGCTGAGAAGGCAGTGGGTTGAAGCTTGTTATGGGTAAAGCTTCTGCCTGGGCTCTCAAATCCCAACAAGGCATTTACTAGCAGCTTTGCTTTCCTTGCACATGGGGGCTGTGGCTCCTGAGGAGCTCCTGGGCTTGGGATCCTCGATGGAGCTCAGTTGCTGCCGTGCCTGGGCACCACACTGGGCTTGGAGGGTTTGCTGCCTTTGCCAAGTGGTTTGGAGCAGACCACATCCATGGCTGTGTGTGTGCAGCACAGAAACCTTGGAGCAGGGGGTTGTCCCTTTTGTTCTGTGTGTGCTCAGCCTCCTGCACGAGCCTGGAGCTGGGGTTTGTTGGGATAGCCCCAGATGAAAGGTGCTCCTGAGGCAGAGCACTGGCAGCAGGGGGGAAATGCCTTCACCAGGGTGGCTGTGGGATGGGGCCGAGCCCCAGAGCTGCTGCCAAGGGCTCTGCCATCAAGGAGAAGAGCCAAGGGGGTGGTTGAGGGTGTGGGCACAGAGCCCGAGCAGCTCTGCCATGCTGGGGCCAGCATTCTCTCCAGCTGCAGTTGGGATGAAGTTGTGGCCAGAGCCCTGGAGCTGCTCCAGCCCTGGATTTAAGCTTCAGCTTCAATTTACACCCTGTGTTTGTTGCTGGTAGTGGGAGGGATGACACAACGGAGCCAGAGTGCTCTGGGTGTCCTGATGTGGGCTGTGCCTGGTGCAGGGTCTGATGATGCCCATCTGAGCTGTGCCAATGTGCTCTCTCTGTGTCTCCCACCACCAGCAGCCACCTCAGCCCCCTGGAGCCTCCACATCCCTCTTCCCTCTCTCATCTAGTGCTGCCCAAATTGTAGGTTGTGAAGCTTTCCTTATTTGCTGTGGAGTGGGAACGCTGCTGTGGGAAGGGTTGAGCTGAGCTCTCTTCAGACTTTCTGCTGCTTAAAGACTTGCCTTGTTTTAATGAGGCAAACAAACCCTGGAGCTGGGCACAGGGTGCACAAACTCCCTGGAGGACTGCTCCAAAAGATCACAGCTTCTCCACCTCTGCAGCTTTCACCTGCCACTGCCAAGGCCCATTTCTCCCACTGTGCCAGAGTGTGAGCCTACTGATGTTTCCCACAGGGCAGAGCTGGTGTCTTGTCTTGTTCTCAGTCATCACACTGTCTGCTTTCCGTGCTTATGCCACCTCCATTCCTGGAGAGGTGATGGAGCAGCTCATCCGGGATGTCATCTCCAAACTCATGGAGGAAAAGAAGGTTATGAGAGGGAGACAGTGTGGATTCAGCAAGGGGAAATCCTGCTTGTCTGACCTGAGAGGCTTCTATTGAGGGTATAACTGTCTGGCTGAGGGGAGAGCAGTGGATGGCATCTACCTTGGCTTCTGCAAGGCTTTGGACACTGTCTCCCACAACATCCTCATCAGAAAGCTCACGCAGTGTGGCTGGATGAGTGGAGGTGAGGTGGATGCAGAGCTGCTGAATGACAGAGCCCAGAGGGGGGTGATCAATGGCACAGGATGGAGCTGGAGGCCTGTGGCCAGTGGAGTTGCACAGGGATGGGTTCTGGGGCCAGTCTTGCTCAACATCTTCATCAAGCACCTGGGTGAGGGCACAGAGGGACCCTCAGCAAGTGCCCTGCTGGCACCAAACTGGGAGCACTGGCTGATTGCCCAGAGGCTGTGCTGCCAGGCAGCCAGATCTCAACCAGCTGCAGAGCTGGGCACAGAGGAACCTGCTGAGGGTCAGCAAGGGCAAGGGCAGAGTCCTGCAGCTGGGGAGGAACAAGCCCCTGCAGCAGCACAGGCTGGGGGTGAGCTGCTGGAGAGCAGCTCCAGGAGACAGAGCTGGCACTGCTGGGGGAGAATCAACTGCCCATGAGCAGCAACGTGGGCTCGTGGGCAAGAAGCCAATGGCAGCCTGGGGGCAGCAAGAGAGTGTTCAGTTTGCCATGTTGAGTTTGCTGGGGAGCTGTTGGCTCCATGGAGGTCAAAGCCCACTGGAGTCAGCTGAGTCCCCCAGCTCCAGCCTCAGTGGAGCAACTCCCTGCTGCTGTTTCACAGCAGTTTTGACAAGGGGAGAAAGTGGAAATGCTGGGGAGATGTTGAGAGCAGAGCTAGTCCTAAAGCTTTCCCATTCTTGCAGGACTCAGTGGTGACTGGGAATACACATTGTGTGCCCTTTCCTGCCTCCTTCAAGCAAAGGAGTTGTGGGCTGAGCTGCCTGCAGCATGTGGGGGCAAACCAAAACCCTTAACCTATAATTTCCTACCTCCAGCTCTTCTCTTTTTAGAGTCAAATGATACCTTGTGCTTTTCTGGCCCCAGGGCCGCCCCTCTCCAGTCTGCACAGCTTCCTCAGAGCCTTGTGCTGCTCCCTGACTGAGCTCCAGGCTGTTATTCCTCTTCTTGTTGAGCTGGGTTAAGCAGATAAGTCCCATTGCTGACCCCTGCTGCTGAGAGCCACAGTGCAGCTCATCAGGGCTGGTGTTTGACTCCTTGCAAAGCATTGCTGCATCCTCCTGTGACCCAGGGAGGCCTCATGCTGCCTTACCATTGCATCCAGCAGGTCTTGACACTGATTCCCTGAGCTGTGGTGTTTGTCTCTGGGGTGGGCTGAGGTTGGGAAGAGGAAATAAAGACCTTTTCAGCCCCCTAAAATTGATACAATGGCAAAAAACCCCAAAGCTAAACCTAGCAGGGCTTCTGAGTTTGCTCTGACGTCTGGTGAGGGCTTGTGGAACTCTCTTAACACAACCCCTCCCCAACTAAAGTCATTTTGTGGCTGTGCAACTTGTTGGAGCAAGAAGCAGTTGTGTGGAGCCTGGGGGATGTCTTTTGAGCTTGGAAACGTGCAGCTGAAGACGTGAAGTGCCTTTTCAGAATGACATGTCACGCTGGAGCAGTGTCCCTCAGCTTTAATGCCTTGGGCTTTCTGCTTTCTCTCTGGGTCTGGAGGTGGAGTGGTGTGTGAGGCAGCCCAGGGTGATGCAGTGGGGGCTGGGGGGTTGCAGTGAGCAATGAGATGTGCATTGAGGTTGTTGGGGTCAAGCTTTCTTCCCTCCACAGCTGTGTGCCACTTCCCAGCGCCTGAGCTGACAGTTCAGAGGGTCCTGCCACACCGTTGTGTGTTTGCTGGGGCTGTGCTTGGGGAGAGCTGAGGCTGCCTGCAGGAGTTTTCCGTCACATGTGGCTTGGGGACCTTTCTCCCCCTTCAGTTGTTGTTTGCTCTGCAGAGAAAGGTCTCAAATCAAACCGATGGATGCACTCTCTTGTTTCCTTGCTCTGTGTTTCTCTGCCCTGAGCAGAGGGCTCATAGTGATGGGCACTGCCACAAGTCCCAGAAGGACAGGACGTCTAGAGAACATCTAGTGAACTCAGCTCCATTCTGAGTGAGAGCTTCCCCCTGCCTGGAGCCCATCACCCTGAGGACAGGCCTCAGGACACATGCTGGGGTTATTTCTGCAGGGGAGCTGTGCTCTGCTCACTGTGCCAGGTGCTGGGCTGTAATGAACTGTTAGAGAGCAGGGCAGGGAAAGGGAGCTGGGGGTGCTGGTGGGCAGCAGCATGAGCAGGAGCCAGCAACGTGGCCTCGTGGCCAAGAAGGCCAATGGCAGCCTGGGCTGGATGAGAAGGGCTGTGGGCAGGAGGTGCAGAGAGCTTCTGCTCCCCCTCTGCTCTGCCCTCCTGAGCCTGCAGCTGGAAGATTGTGGCCAGTGCTGGGCCCCTCGGTTGCAGAAGGACAGGGAGCTGCTGGAGAGAGTTGAGTGCAGGGCCACAGAGATGCTGAAGGGAGTGGAGCATCTGCCTTGTGCTGAAAGGCTGAGGGAGCTGGGGCTCTGCAGCTGGGAGAAGAGGAGCCTGAGGGCTGAGCTCATTCATGTTCCAAATGCATCAAGGGTGGATGTGAGGAGGCTGGAGCCAGGCTGTGCTCAGGGATGGTCAATGACAGCACAAGGGGCAATGGGGACAAGCTGCAACAGAAGAGGTTCCAAAGCAACACAAGGCAGAGTTTGTTCCCTGTTGAGGTGAGGGAGCACTGGCAGGGGCTGCCCAGATGGGCTGTGGAGGCTCCTTGTCTGGAGCCATCCCAACCCCAGCTGGATGAGTCCCTGTGTGCCCTGCTCTAGGTGGTGCTGCTCTGGCAGGGGGGTTGCACTGGGTGAGCTTTGAGGTCCCCTCCAGCCCTTGAGATGCTGTGCACAAGGATACATCCCCAAACTCCCTCATGGAAACAAAACCAGGCTGCTCTGGCCAGGCAGAGAGCAACAGCTTGGGGAGATGCCAAATCCTCAGTGCTGCTTTAACCCTTTTCCCCTCTTGTTTTGTTTTCATCCAGACTCCAAAATCTTCCTCATCTACAACACGGGCTCCCAGAGCTGCCTGGAAACCAAAGACTCACTGGTGAGACTCAGCAAGAGCTGCAACACCAGTGCCCCAGCCCAGCAGTGGAAATGGGTCTCCAGGAATCGCCTCTTCAACGTGGGGGCCATGCAGTGCCTGGGGGTGTCATGGCAAGAGGCCAATGCCACAGGACGGTCCCAACCCTTGGGCACCTACGAGTGCGACCGTGAGGCCGTCACCATGCGCTGGAGCTGCCGTGGCCTCGGGGAGCAGCTCAGCCAACAGCTCCCTGCACCCCTGGCCAATTCCTCTCTGGACAGGGGGGATCAGGCACGTGGCTCACAGTGGAGGACTTATGGAACTGAAGAGGATCTATGCTCTGTGCCTTATGCTGGTAAGAACTCGTTGGGCATTTGGGTTCTTCTGGGACTCAAAGTAGGGTGAGGATGGTGCTGCTGCAGTTGCGTCCCGGCAGGGTCACAAAGGTGATGCTGAAGGGAGTGGAGCATCTGCCTTGTGCTGAAAGGCTGAGGGAGCTGGGGCTCTGCAGCTGGGAGAAGAGGAGCCTGAGGGCTGAGCTCATTCATGTTCCAAATGCATCAAGGGTGGGTGTGAGGAGGCTGGAGCCAGGCTGTGCTCAGGGATGGCCAATGACAGCACAAGGGGCAATGGGGACAAGCTGGAGCAGAAGAGGTTCCAAAGCAACACAAGGCAGAATTTGTTCCCTGTTGAGGTGAGGGAGCACTGGAACTGCCCAGATGGGCTGTGGAGGCTCCTTGTCTGGAGCCATCCCAACCCCAGCTGGATGAGTCCCTGTGTGCCCTGCTCTAGGTGGTGCTGCTCTGGCAGGGAGGTTGCACTGGATGAGCTTTTGACATTCCTTCCAGCCCTTGAGATGCTGTGATTCTGTGACTCCATCCCAGCTCACTGGGGCTGCAAAACCAGCCAGGGTCAGGGCAATGGGGAGCAGGCACCCAAGTAATGAGTGACAGGACAAGAGGGAACAGCCTCAAGTTGCCCCAAGGGAGATTGAGGTTGGAGCTGAGGCAGAACTATTTCCCTGAGAGGGGTGTCAGCCCTGTGCCAGGCTGCCCAGCCCTGGAATGATACCAAAGCTGTGGAGCTGAGGGCCATGGGGTTAGTAGTGAGTTTGGAAGTGTGAGGAGAAGGCTGGGACTCAATGAGCTTTAAAGCTCTTTTCCAACCAAAGAATTCCTTCATTCTATACCAGGCCAACCCACAGCACTCCCTCCAAACCTCCCTCCAGCTCCCCACTCCCTGCAGACTCGGCCTCAAGTGAGGGCTTCTCTTTTTTCTTTCTCCCTCTCCCAGAGATTTACACCATCCAGGGCAACTCTCATGGGAAGCCATGCACCATCCCCTTCAAATATGACAACCAATGGTTCCATGAGTGCACCAGCACGGGGAGAGAGGATGGGCACCTGTGGTGTGCCACCACCCAGGACTATGGCAAGGACGAGCGATGGGGCTTCTGCCCCATAAAGAGTAAGTCAAGGGGGACACATCCAACAGGGAAAAGGACAAAATAAACCCTGTTCATCCCTCCCAGGGGCTTTCCTGACTGTCCCCTTCTATCCCCTTCCTTCATCCTTTTTCCTGAGAGATGCTGGAGCAGCTCCTCTGGCCTCTCTCTCTCTCTGGGTTGTTGGGGTCTTTCAGTGCTGTGCTGGCTGCTCACCCTCCTTGTCCCTGCAGGCAATGACTGTGAGACCTTTTGGGACAAGGACCACCTCACCAACAGCTGCTACCAGTTCAACTTCCAGTCCACTCTGTCGTGGCAGGAGGCCTGGAATAGCTGTGAGCAGCAAGGGGCCAACCTGCTCAGCATCACTGAGATCCACGAGCAGACCTACATCAACGGTGAGGTGATGGCAGCCTGTCTGCACCCCCTTTCCCTCTCACCCAGGGCAAAGCTGGTGCTGCCATGGCCATCAGCAGTGCCAGGGTGCTTTGCCTTGCCCTGGGTGGTTGGTTTAGGGGTGAGGGCAGGCTGGGTGTTGAGCTGAGACTGGCAGGACTGATCCTATGCTCCCACTATCTGTGTTGGTCCAAGGGTTACTGACAGGGTACAGCTCCACGCTCTGGATTGGGCTCAACGACCTGGACATCAATGGAGGCTGGCAGTGGTCAGACAACTCGCCCCTCAAGTACCTCAACTGGGAGAGTGGTGAGAGAAGGGGGGGTCATGGTGGCAATGGGGAGGGCTGTAACTGTTAGAGATGGAAGGGAAGGTGGCTCAGGCTGCTGTGGGATCTCCTCTTGCTGCCTGTTGATGGACAACCTGTGGGGTTGCTCAGATGTCTACTGTGTGACCTGATCTAGGTGGGACCTGCTTTGGCAGGGAGTTGAACTGGAGGATCTCTAAAGGCCCCTTTCAACCCCCACCATTCCCTGTGGAGCTGGAGTTGGGGACACAGGGTGCTGGAGGGGGTGACTGTCCCTCTGCAAGCCCTCAGCAGCCCTATGGGTTGAACTGGGTAACCTGGGTTGAGTTGCCTTGCTTCATGGGTTGTTGCGTCCCAGCTCATTGCTGGAGGGTGGCTGAGGAATGGTCCTTATCTGCACACACCCATCTCTCACCCTGGGGTGCTCAGGGGACACAAGGACCCATTGTGGAGGCTGCTCTGCTCATGCCCAGAGGCATTCATGAGGACAGGGATACCCCAGGGAGAGGTCTGGGAGTGGGCAGGAGCAGTTCAGGTCTGATACCGAGTTGTGTGTGTGTCTGAGGAACATCACAGGGGTGTCAGCCCCTGTGCCAGGCTGCCCAGGGAGCTGGGGGAGTCCCCAGCCCTGGAGGGATCGAAAGGACACATGGATGAGGTGCTGAGGGCTGTGGGGTTGGTGCTGGGTTTGGAAGTGTGAGGGGAGGAGTTGGACTCAGTGAAAGCTCTTTTCCAACCAAAACGCTTCTATGTCTGTGGTTCCACGCTGGCTGCCCTCACACACACAGTACCCATCCCACCTGGGCAGCCTCTGCAGCAATGCCCCAGCTCCTCAAACAACCTGTGTTCCCCTTCTCCTCACCCTCTTGTTGCAGACCAGCCTGACAACCCCAGCGAGGAGAACTGCGGGGTGATCCGCACCGAGTCCTTCGGGGGCTGGCAGAACCGCGACTGCGGCATCGCCCTCCCCTACGTCTGCAAGAAGAAACCCAACGCCACTGCTGACCCCTTCCTCACAGGTGAGCTCTGGGGACGGCCCAGCATGGGCACTGCTGCTGCCCTGCATGTGGCAGAGCAGCGGTGGAGCTCGCCAGGGTTGGTGAGAGAAGCGTTTGGTGTGATGGTGACAGGGTGGGGTGGTCCCTGTGGTCCCCAGGGGATGGGATGAGCTATGCTCTGACATCGCTCCTCCAAAAGCAAAAGGGGGTTTGATTTGTCCCCTGGAGCTCTAAAGCTGCACCTTCCTGTTGAATCAACAGAGGTTCCCCCTCTGCTCTGCCCTGCTGAGGCTGCAGCTGGACTATTGTGGCCAGTGCTGGGCCCCTCAGTTGCAGAAGGACAGGGAGCTGCTGGAGAGAGTTGAGTGCAGGGCCACAGGGATGCTGAAGGGAGTGGAGCATCTGCCTTGTGCTGAAAGGCTGAGGGAGCTGGGGCTCTGCAGCTGGGAGAAGAGGAGCCCGAGGGGTGAGCTCATTCATGTTCCAAATGCATCAAGGCTGGGTGTGAGGAGGCTGGAGCCAGGCTGTGCTCAGGGATGGCCAGTGACAGGACAAGGGGCAATGGGGACAAGCTGCAACAGAATTGGTTCCAAAGCAACACAAGGCAGAGTTTGTTCCCTGTTGAGGTGAGGGAGCACTGGCAGGGGCTGCCCAGATGGGCTGTGGAGGCTCCTTGTCTGGAGCCATCCCAACCCCAGCTGGATGAGTTCCTGTGTGCCCTGCTCTAGGTGGTGCTGCTCTGGCAGGGGGTTGCACTGGGTGAGCTTCCCAGGGCCCTTCCAGCATCTAGTGAACTCAACTCCCTTCTAAGTGAGAGCTTCCCCCTGCCTGGAGCCCATCACCCTGAGGACAGGCCTCAGGACACATGCTGGGGTTATTTCTGCAGGGAAGCTGTGCTCTGCTCAGTGTGCCAGGTGCTGGGCTGTAATGAAGTGTTAGAGAGCAGGGCAGGGGAAAGGGAGCTGGGGGTGCTGGTGGGCAGCAGCATGAGCAGGAGCCAGCAACGTGGCCTCGTGGCCAAGAGGGCCAATGGCAGCCTGGGCTGGATGAGAAGGGCTGTGGGCAGGAGGTGCAGAGAGGTTCTGCTCCCCCTCTGCTCTGCCCTCCTGAGCCTGCAGCTGGAAGATTGTGGCCAGTGCTGGGCCCCTCGGTTACAGAAGGACAGGGATCCCTTCCAGCCCTTAAACTCCTGTGGTTCTATGGATGTTACATTTTCAACCCCTGTTGCTGTGACTTGTTCTCCTGAGCATACTGTGGGACTGGGATCCCTCCCCCATGGTCTCCCCCCTGCCAAGGAGAGGGCTAGAGAGCAGGACAGAAGGCCTCAAGCTGCCTTGTGTCCTGCCAGACTCGTGGTCAGAGGTGAAGGTGGACTGTGAGCCCAGCTGGCAGCCCTTCCAGTCCAGCTGCTACAGGCTGGTGGGAGAGAAGAAGAGCTGGCAAGAAGCAAAGAAAACCTGTCTGCGGAGTGGAGGGGACCTGGTCAGCATCCACACCCTCTCTGAGCTGGAGTTTGTCACCAAACAGATCAAGCAAGGTAAGAGGGAGCCCACTGTGCCAACAGCACCCTTCCCATGGCTTTTGGGGGCCTCTGAAAGGTCACTTCTGTGTGCTGGAGGCTGCAGAGTCCTGTGAAGGCAGTGGAGACCTCAGGCTGGGAGGTGATGTGTTGTTGCCCTGGGCTCATGCTCCAGCCAGCAGAAAAAGCTGTTCCCAGGAGGAAAATCCAACGGCACAAGTCTCAGGTGGTTAGTGCAGAGAAAGATGGGGGTGGAAAAAAGGTCTTGCTGGAGGAAGCTTCACCCCTCCCTGCTAAACCTGCCCAGGAGATGAGTGTCTCCTGCAGCAGGGCAAGCAAAGAGGGAACAGCTTCCTCCTTCTTTTCCCACTTCTGGCTTCACCCAGGTGGAACTGGCTTGAAGTTTTGCCACATGTGGTGGAGCTGGGATGGTACATGGGCAGTTGCAGCCCAAGCAGTTCCATGGAGGAGCAGCTGTGCCACCATCCCCTGGCCCCTGCTTGTGCCACCTTTCACTAGCATCACCCTCAGCTTGTCTTCTTAAGAGGGGAGGTGGTGGTGCTCCCAGATAGGGATGGGATGGGAGGGAATGGTTAAAAACCAGGACCTTGCTGCCCTTGAACCTTGGAATCCAGACTTTTACCTCTCTGTAAACTGCTGGCAAACGTCCCTGAGGATCTGTCCTTGCCCTGCTCTGCCTTGTCCTCTCCTGGCCATGGGGTTTTTGGCAGGTGCCACCCTGCCCAGCTCATGTCACGGCTGAGGGAGGGGAAGGGTTCTTCAAGCTTTCAACCAGGCAGAGGAGGGAATTTCACCTCTCAAATCTCTTGCCTTGGCAGATGTGGAAGAGCTCTGGATTGGCCTAAACGACCTCAAGCTGCAGATGAACTTCGAGTGGTCGGATGGGACCCCCGTGAGGTTCACGTACTGGCACCCCTTTGAACCCAACAACTTCCGTGACAGCCTGGAGGACTGTGTGACCATCTGGGGACCGGTGAGAGCTCAGGGGAGGCTCCATCCTGCACCTCCTCCTGCCTGGGGAAGGGACACAGCGAGGGGGAGTTATCCCTGGCTGGGCTTGAACCTGGCTCATCCCAGCCATGGGGATGGGAGAGATCCAACACAGCATCCGTGGGGGTTCGGTGTAGGGGGTTTGTGGAGCTAAGGTGGGGATGGATGGGGTTGGGGAATGCTCCAGGCTGTTGGAAAGGCTCAATCCTGTTCTTCTTCCCTGCTGTTGCAGGAAGGGAGGTGGAATGACAGCCCATGTAACCAGACCCTGCCTTCCATCTGCAAAAAGCCTGGCCGGGTGAGCCAGGAGAAGGAGGAAGACGACCACGGGTGCCGAAAGGTGAGGGGGGCACTTGGGGCAGGAGGTGCCTCTGACTCCCCCACAGCTCTGCTTTGTGTTTGGGGCTTTGGGCACCTCTCCCCAGAGCTTTGATAAGCAGCAGCTAAAGCTGCAGGTCTGTGCCTTGAGGGGCTGCTGGGCCTCTTGCTTCTGGGCACAGGCAGCTCTCCCCAGATCCCTGATGTGCAGCAGCTGGAGCTGCAGGGCTGTGCTGACCTTCCTGCTTCTGGGCTTGCATGAGGCTGTGGGAAGAAATTAGGACAAAGTGCATGTCTTCAGCATCCAAGATCCTTCTCCTTTGGGCTGGCTCAGCGTGAGCTTTGTGCCAAAACCCATCAGGAAAGCTGCTCCACGTGGGAGCCCGGCGGGCTGGGGGCACTGCCAGCCCTGTGCCTTGGCATGGTGGCAGGCTGCTTTCTCCAGGAGGGACAGGGGAGGTTCTGGGGACACAGCCACCAAGCTGGCAGGTTCTCCCCAGCCTGCTCCCTGCCTCAGTTTCCCCCCCAGTGGAGCAAAGCTGAGGCCAGCCCGTTCCCACGCTTGCTGGGAAGCGGCTTTTGTGCCTTTTTGACGAGCGCTGAGCCTGGCACCTCCTCCCCTCTTGAACATCTCCCAGCGTTTCAAAGCAAGCCAGCACTCACTTGGACTAACAAGCAGCCCCTCTGGGCCAGCTCCCAGAGGTGCTGCTGGGCCCCTCCCAAGCCCTTTACCCTGTCATCACAGCAGAAACGAAACCCAGGAGCCACTTGGCTCTGCAAGAGTCGGCACAGGGGGGCTGCCAGCCAGAGCCAGAGGAGCCTCTGGTGTCAGTGGGTGCTCAGGAGAAGGGGCTCTGGGTCCTGATCAAAGGCTAAAAGGCAGATTTAACACCCTCCTCCCTCTCCAGCCAAGGTCTTACCCTGGCTCTGGGTACCCAGCAGAGATGCTCCCACTGGGAAACAAACTGGGAGTGTTAAATGAGCCAAGGAGAGACCTTTTTCCGTCCTTCTTCCTCCTCCTCGTCCTCACTGGGGCCATTTGCCACTCAGGTGCAGAGGCTGACAGAGAGGAGGCAGCGTCTTGCTCAGAGGATCAGCCTCTGTCCTGTCAGGCCACAGTGCTGGGTTTTTGTTAGCTTTGCTGCTTTTCCTCTTCCCATTCCAACCCCCCTCTGTTTCTGGAAAGAGCTTGGAGGGAAGTGATGGGGGATGGAGGTTTGGGAGATGGGAAAGGCAGAGCTGGAGAGGGGTGTTGGGGGTACACTGGGATTGGAAGCTGGAGGCAGCACTTGGGGTTGATGGTCCCATCCTGATCCCTTTTTGGATCACAGGGGTTTGCTGGGGCTGCTCAGTACATGGGAGAGTGCAGGTGTTTTTAGTGGTGCTGAGGCCCAGGGCTGGTTGGGGACCTCTCTGTGTACGTTGGGGACCTGCAGTGCCCCGTGCCAGGCTGTCTTTTGGCTGCTCAGGGGTGTCTTTGCAGGATCCAGCTGGTGAGTCTCTCCTTGGATTTATAACTCTGGGGAAGGGCTGGAGGAGCTGGGGGAGGGGGGGAAATACGGGATCGTTTTCCCTTTGCTCTCCCAAACTACTGTCCCACTTCCCTCCTCACTGTGCTGATGATGACACATGTCCCCCACTGTCCTAAAACCCCAGTGCTTCTTCCTGCTGTGCCAGGAGGGTCCCTGAGCCTAAGGCCACTCTGCCTCCCCAGCTGAGCCCCTTCATCCTTCCCGCCCCAGCTTCCTCCCCATCACGTGTGCGTCCCCTTTTTGCTGCTGAGCCCTTCGTGTCCCTCCCAATGCCACCAGCCCATTGGGGGCCACTCTGCTCCCTTCCCTGTCTGAAAACAGCCACTATTGTGTGTCTGGCCCCGGAGAGGCTCCAACATCAACAAGGCAGGGGATGAAAGCAGGCTGTGGTGGGGCTGGCGCTGCGTTGGGCCCTGCAGCAGATAGAGGGGGACTCTGTTCCCCTCCCTGCACCCAGGCTGGGGCTGGATGTTGGCAGGAGAAGCATTTCCCTGCCTTTGAAGCTGGCTGGCTGTTTGTTTTCCTTGCAGTGTTGTCTTCTGAGCCCTGAGGGCTTGGTAGAGCTTAGAGCTGAGGCAGGGTCAAGCTGGGGCAGCCAGGGGGCAGGGGACCTCCTAGAAGGAGGTGGAGGTGGTGTCAGAGGATGTGGGACGTTGCTCTCACTCCCCCTCCCTGGGTTTGCTCCTGTCTTTCTGGGGGGAGGGCTGGGAGCAGTGGCAGATGATCCCCTGTCCCTCGTCCCCAGGGCTGGAAGTGGCACAGCCCCTCGTGCTTCTGGCTGGGTGAGGACCGTGTCCCCTACGGCGACGCCCGCAAGACCTGCTCCGACTACGGCTCCACGCTGGTCACCATCACCAACAGGTCCGTGCGGGGAGAGAGGAGGCTGCCCCCAAAATGAGCCCCTCAAGCTGGGGTTGGGCTGCTTGGCATCTGAGCTCGTGGCACTGCCACCCCTGCAGGTTCGAGCAGGCTTATGTGAGCAGCCTCATCTACGGCTGGGAAGGGGAGTACTTTTGGACAGCGCTGCAGGACATCAACGAGACGGGTGCCTTCCGCTGGCTCAGTGGTGATGAGGTGACCTACACCCACTGGAACCGAAACCAGCCCGGTAAGAGGGTGGCTCAGGGTGAGACGGGGATGTGCCAAAGCCCCTCTGTGCAGTGTGGCTGCTGGTAATGCCCCCTGGCACAGCCAAGAGCCTAAAGCTGCCATCCCCTCCCCGCTCCCGCGAGCGCTCCAGGTTACGACAAGGGTGGCTGCGTGGCCCTGGCCACTGGCAGCTCTGTGGGGCTGTGGGAGGTGAAGAACTGCAGCACCTTCAAAGCCAAGTACATCTGCCGGCAGAACCTGGGCACCCCCGTGAACCCTGAGCTGCCAGGGCCCTACCCCACACCGAGCCTCACCGCTGCCTGCTCCCCAGGATGGAGCTCGGACCCCAAACTCCGCCACTGCTACAAGGTAAAGGCTTGTGCTGGGTCCCCCCTTCTTCAGCTGGACCAAGGAGAGAGAAATGGGACAAAGGCGCTTGGGTTGGGATAAGGACAAGGGAGATCACAGCTGGGATGTGGTGTCTGGGCCCCTCAGGGCAGGGAAAGGGAGCTGGGGGTGCTGGTGGGCAGCAGCATGAGCAGGAGCCAGCAACGTGGCCTCGTGGCCAAGAGGGCCAATGGCAGCCTGGGCTGGATGAGAAGGGCTGTGGGCAGGAGGTGCAGAGAGGTTCTGCTCCCCCTCTGCTCTGCCCTCCTGAGCCTGCAGCTGGAAGATTGTGGCCAGTGCTGGGCCCCTCGGTTGCAGAAGGACAGGGAGCTGCTGGAGAGAGTTGAGTGCAGGGCCACAGAGATGCTGAAGGGAGTGGAGCATCTGCCTTGTGCTGAAAGGCTGAGGGAGCTGGGGCTCTGCAGCTGGGAGAAGAGGAGCCTGAGGGGTGAGCTCATTCATGTTCCAAATGCATCAAGGGTGGGTGTGAGGAGGCTGGAGCCAGGCTGTGCTCAGGGATGGCCAGTGACAGCACAAGGGGCAATGGGGACAAGCTGCAACAGAAGAGGTTCCAAAGCAACACAAGGCAGAATTTGTTCCCTGTTGAGGTGAGGGAGCACTGGCAGGGGCTGCCCAGATGGGCTGTGGAGGCTCCTTGTCTGGAGCCATCCCAACCCCAGCTGGATGAGTCCCTGTGTGCCCTGCTCTAGGTGGTGCTGCTCTGGCAGGGGGACTGCACTGGGTGAGCTTCCCAGGTCCCTTCCAACCCTTCACGTTCTGTGTGATCACTCAGCAATTACCATCACAGGCAAAACAGACTCAACTTGAGCAGAGCTGCTTTGATTTATCAACAGTCAGAGCAGGGAGATGGGAAATAAAAACTGAATCTTAACACCTCCCCTCACCCCTCCCTTCCTCCCGGGTTTCTCCCTCCTCCTCCCCAGCAGTGCAGGGGGATGCTCGGTCTGTCACAGATGGTCTCTGCTGCTGCTTTCTCTCAAGGGGAGAGAATCCCACCACGCTGGGATTCTATGATCAGCTCCTCTCCTGGTGCTGAGCCCCCTCCACTGCCTGTTGCTCCCTCCCCAGGTGTTCAGCTCTGAAACACTGCAAGAGAAGAAGACGTGGGTCGCAGCGCAGGAGTTCTGCCGGGGGCTGGGGGCTCAGCTGCTCAGCCTGGGCAGCTATGAGGAGGAGCACTTTGTTGCCAACACCCTCAACAAGATTTTTGGGTGAGAGGCTTCACATTTTCTTCACATTCCTGCTGCCCAAGTGTGCTTGGCACGAGCCCGCAGCCCTCACTGATGAGTGGACAGGGCACGGCTGTGGCTCTGCGAGCGTGAGCTTGTGTGCAGAAGGTGCTTCAGCTGGCGTTTGGGGTTGTGTGGAAGCATAAAAAGCTGTGTTGTGGAGCTGTGGGGTGTGTACTCAGCCTTCCCCTTGTCTCTCCTCACAGGGAGGCAGAGGCAGAGCTCCACGAGCAGCACTGGTTCTGGATCGGCCTGAACCGCCGGGATCCCGCGGGGGACAGGAGCTGGAGCTGGAGCGATGGGCTGGGGGTGAGTCCTTCACCAGGATCACTTCAGCTGGCGATTTGAGGAGCAGGGAGGAGGGAAAGGCCAAATCTGATGCTGGTGGAAATGCACACCACCTCCCATCTCTCTCCCATCTCTCTCCACCCCCAGTTTTTCTACCACAACTTCGACCGCAATCACTACGACGACGACGACATCCGGAGCTGCGCCGTGCTGGACCTGTCCTCGCTGCGCTGGATGCCCATGCAGTGTGAGGCCCAGCTGGACTGGATCTGCAAACTGCCCAAAGGTATCTGCAGCTGGGGAGGAACAAGCCCCTGCAGCAGCACAGGCTGGGGGTGAGCTGCTGGAGAGCAGCTCCAGGAGACAGAGCTGGCACTGCTGGGAGAGAATCAACTGCCCATGAGCAGCAACGTGGCCTCGTGGGCAAGAAGCCAATGGCAGCCTGGGGGCATCCAGCAGAGTGTGGATCCAGCAGCAGGGCCAGGGAGCTTCTGCTCCCCTTTGCTCTGCTCTGCCACATGTGCTGAGGCCTCATCTGGAGTCCTGGGGCCAGTTGTGGGCTCCCCAGCTGCAGAGGGACAGGGAAGTGCTGCAGAGAGGCCAGCACAGGGCCAGCAAGATGCTCAGGGCACTGGAGCATGTTCCTGCTGAGGAAAGGCTGTGGGCCCTGGGGCTGCTCAGGCTGGACAAGAGGAGACTGAGGGGGAGCTCATTCACACCCATAAGGCACTAAAGTGTGGATGTCAAGAGGAGGAGTTGACACTTTTCTTCTGTAGTGCTCAGTAACAGGACAAAGGGTGATGGATGTTGCCCCTTCCTCCAGCTTTTTGAGCTGAAACACTAAAAGTTCCACTGGAATAGGAGGAGAAACTTGAGCTGAGGGAGTCTTGGCCCAGGCTGCCCAGGGAGGGTGTGGAGGCTCCTTTTCAGGAGGTTCCCAAACCCACCTGGACACGTTCCTGTGCCCCCTGAGCGAGGGGAACCTGCTGTAGCATGGGGTTGGGCTGGATGAGCTCAGGAGGTCCGTTCCATCATCCTGGTGTTCTGTAATTGAGGGACTGGGGTAGGTACTGTCCATCCTGGGGGGATTTGGGAGGGCAGGAAAGCAGCAGCATCCCAATCCCACACCCCACTGACAGCCTCTCCTTGCCCTTTGGCCAGGTGCTGACGTGAAGGAGCCGGAGATCACAACCCAAGGTGTGTTGGCCCGTGGCCACGTGTCCATCTGGTGTGGACCATCCAGCCCATGGCATCTGCCTCCCCGTGGCATCTGCCTCCCCGTGGCATCTGCCTCCCCGTGGCATCTGCCTCCCCGTGGCATCTGCCTCCCCGTGGCATCTGCCTCCCCGTGGCATGCCTCCTGCTGCTCCTCTCTGCAAGCATGGCTGCAGGGCCAAGGCAGGATCAGGCCCCTCAGCTGCAGGAGAGGGCAATACCCAAGCAGCCCAGCTCACGGGGTGGTGGGTGCCAATGTCTGTGGCAGGGAGTGGCACAGCCCTGGCATGACAGCAGTGCCTTGCCTGCAGGCAGCAAAGAGTGGGTGAAGTACCAGGATGCTGAGTACAAGTTCTTTGAGCATCACTCGACGTGGGTGCAGGCTCAGCGCATCTGTGGCTGGCTGCAGGCAGAGCTGGTGTCGGTGCACAGCGAGGCCGAGCTACGCTTCCTGGGACAGAACCTCAAGAAGGTACCAGGGAGATGGGAGCCTCTGTGGGTGCTCATGGGCTCTGCTGCCTTCCTCCCTGCTTGAGAGGCTTAGAGTCATGAGGCTCTGATCATTTGAGGCCAAGCCCAGCACTACCCCATGGCCTCAGCACCTCAGCTGTGTGGCTTTGGGATCCCTCCAGGGCTGGGCACTGCCCCAGCTCCCTGGGCAGCCTGGCACAGGGCTGACACCCCTCTGAGGGAAACAGCTCTGCCTCAGCTCCAACCTCAACCACTCCAGGGGCAACTTGAGGCTGTTTCCTCCTGTCCTGTCCCTTGGGAGCAGAGCCTGACCCCCAGCTCCCTGCAGCCTCCTGCCAGGGAGTTGCAGAGTGCTCCTGTCACCCCTGTGCCCCAGACTCCAGCTCACTCTGCCCTGGAGCAGCCCCAGTCAGCTCAAGGGGTCTCGTCCTCCCTCATGCTACAGCCAGACACCCCTTTGCCTTCCCCTCAGCCCACCCTGAAGCTGAATTACTCCTCCTGAGGCCAAACCCAACCCCAGAGCTCACTTGGCTGCTGGAAATAGTCCCCTGAGCCCTGCCCAGTGCAGCTGGGGGTGCTGAGTGCTGCTCCAGGTGCCCATGGGCTCTGCTGCCTTCCTCCCTGTTTTAGAGGCTTGGAATCATTTCAGATAGAAAAGAGGTTTAAGATCACTGAGTCCAGCCCCTGCCCTCACCCTGCCCAGCCCAGCACCACCCCACAGCCCTCAGCACCTCAGCTGCTCAGATCCCTCCAGGGCTGGGCACTGCCCCAGCTCCCTGGGCAGCCTGGCACAGGGGCTGACACCCCTCTCAGGGAAACAGTTCTGCCTCAGCTCCAGCCTCAGCCTCCCCTGGGGCAACTTGAGGCTGTTTCCTCTTTTCCTTCTGGCTTTGTTAATCCTTTGCTAGAGGGACAATCCGTGGGGCCAGCTGGGGACACGATGGGGCTTGTGGCAGGTCCTGGTGCCAGGGTTGGCTTTGGGGCTTGGGAAGATGATGCTTTCTATCACTTGTGGTTGACCCAAGGGACAACCCAGTCCCTGTGAGCCACTGACATGTCCTCTCTGGGTGTGCAGTTCTCCAGGGGCCAGGAGCAGCACTGGTGGATCGGGCTGCACACCTATGAGAACAACGGGAGGTTCAAGTGAGTTGGATGTCCCTGCATGTCCCCTTGTCACCCTCCCTGTCTCCATCCCGGGGGTCTCATCCCGGGCTTCTGGGATGGAAATTCTTCATCTAAGAAAGGGCAGTGTGCTCCCAGTCAGGGTGTGCAACTGGCTGTTTGCTTGGCCTCATCCTCTGGACTGTGCTTTTCCCAGGTGGATTGATGGATCCCTCCTCAACTTTGTCTCTTGGGCACCAGGCAAGCCCCGGCCCACCACCAAGGACAAGAAATGTGTGTACATGACAGCAAGCAGAGGTGAGGGGCATCTGGGGGGGTCTGGGGCTGCACCTCAACCCCAGTGCTCGCAGAGGGGATGATACCTGGCCTGTCCTTTCCCACAGAGGACTGGGGGGACCAGAAGTGCATGACAGCCCTGCCCTACATCTGCAAGCGGAGCAATGGGACGGCTGTGAGGCCCTCGCTGCCCCCACCGCCTCCCCCCACGAGTGGCGGCTGTCCCCGGGGCTGGTTTCCCTTCCTCAGCAAGGTATGGCAGCAGGGAGAGGGGACAGCCAGGGGACAGCCTCCTCCTGGCCTCCTGCTGAGGAGGGGAGGCTGAGGAAAGGCAGGATGGAGAGGGCCACGGTGTGTTTTGGGGGAGATGCCGGGGGGTGAGTGGCCAGGGGTGCTGAAGGGTGAGGGAGGGGGCACACGTGTGTGCTGGGTGAGGTGGGGGGTGGTGCAGGAGGGGTTGGGGGCTGGCAGGCCTGAGGGTGTGCCAAGGGGACTGCTGGGGTACGGGGGGGATGGTGCAGGGGCTCGGGGAGGGGGGGATGGCCGCAGCCCTGGCGCATCCCGCGCCCTGGCCCTGTGCAGTGTTTCAGCTTCAACGGCCACGACAAGGCTGAGATGGTGAAGTGGGCAGAGGCCAAGCAGGCGTGTGAGAGCCAGGGCGCCGTCCTGGCCACCATCGCCAGCCCCCTGGAGCAGGGTGGGTTCCCTCCCCCTCCCCCCGCCCTCCCCTCCGCACCCCGGGGGAGGGATGGCGCTCAGCACCTCCTCCCTTCACCCGCAGCTTTCATCACCTCCATGCTGCCCAACGTCTCCTTGGACCTCTGGATCGGCCTCCACGACGCACGGAGGGAGTTTGGGTGGGTGCAGGAGGAGCCGCTGCGGCACACGAGCTGGGCGCCGGGCGAGCCCTCGGGCTGCAGCGCGCCCGGCCCCCGGGACAGGCCGGTGAGTCGCAGCCCCCAGAGCACCACACAGCCCCCGGGCAGCCCTCAGCTCCGTGCCCCGCTGTGAGGGTCGTGGAATGATGGGATCGTTTTGGTTGGAAAAGGCGGTTAAGCTCGTTGAGTCCAGCCCCTGCCCTCACGCTGCCACGGCTACTGCTGCCCCACGGCCTCAGCACCTCACCCCACGGCTTTGGGATTCCTCCAGGGCTGGGCACTGCCTGGGCAGCCTGGCACAGGGCTGACACCCCTCTCAGGGAAGCAGCTCTGCCTCAGCTCCAACCTCACCCTCTCCTGGGGCAGCTTGAGGCTGTTTCTTCTCGTCCTGTTGCTTGTGATTTGGGAGCAAAGATGGTCACTGCTCCCCTCAGCCTCCTGGCAGGGAGCTGCACAGAGGGCTCCTGGCTCCCCTCAGCCTCCTCCAGCCTCAACACCCCCATTCCCTCAGCTGCTCCTCATCAGATTTGTTCTCCAGCCCCTTCCCCAGCTTCTTTGCCCATCTCCAGCCCCTCAGTGTCCCTGTGGCAGTGAGTGAGGGGCCCAGCACTGAGCACAGCCCTGGAGCTGCAGCCTCCCCAGCGCCCAGCACAGGGGACAATCCCTGCCCTGCTCCTGCTGCCACCCCAGTGCTGAGCCCAGCCAGGATGCCCTTGGCCTTCTTGCCCCCCTGGGCACGCTGCTGCCTCCTGTTCAACCCCCCCAGGCCCTTTCCCTCCAGCAGCTTCCAGCCCCTCTGCCCCAGCCTGGAGGCCCAAGTGCAGGTCCTCAGCCTTGCTGAACCTCAGCCTGTGAAGGATGTGAGGATGGGAGGGTTCCTGGGAGAGCTAGGATGGCTCTGGCCTTGCGTGGGGGTACCCCTGGAGGTGGGATGACAATGCTGAGGGTGGTGCTGAGCTTGTGGCTTGGCTTTGCAGACCAACTGCGTGCTGGTGTGGCACGGCTCACCCCCCCACTTCACCGGGCACTGGGACGACCGGAGCTGCCTGGAGGAGAAGCACGGCTACATCTGCCAGCGGAGCTTAGGTAGGAGGGGCATGAGGGTGGAGGTGGGGACCCTGGGGTGATGGGCTCAGCCTGAGGTGATGGGCTGAGCCTGGGGGTGATGAGCTCAGCTTGGGGTGATGAGCTCAGCTTGGGGGTGATGGGCTCAGCTTGGGGGTGATGGGCTCAGCTTGGGGTGATGGGCTGAGCCTGGGGGTGATGGGCTCAGCTTGGGGGTGATGGGCTGAGCCTGGGGTGATGGGCTCAGCCTGGAGGGATGAGCTCAGCTTGGAGTGATGGGCTCAGCCTGGAGGGATGAGCTCAGCTTGGGGGTGATGAGCTCAGCTTGGGGGTGATGGGCTCAGCCTGGAGGGACGGGCTCAGCCTGGAGGGACGAGCTCAGCCTGGGGTGATGAGCTCAGCTTGGGGTGATGAGCTCAGCTTGAGGTGATGAGCTCAGCTTGGGGGTGATGGGCTCAGCCTGGAGGGACGGGCTCAGCCTGGAGGGACGGGCTCAGCCTGGGGTGATGAGCTCAGCTTGGGGGTGATGGGCTCAACCTGGAGGGACGAGCTCAGCCTGGAGGGACGAGCTCAGCTTGGGGCGATGGGCTCAGCTTGGGGCGATGGGCTCAGCTTGGGGCGATGGGCTCAGCTTGGGGGTGACGGGCTCAGCCTGGAGGGACGAGCTCAGCCTGAAGGGACGAGCTCAGCTTGGAGGGACGAGCTCAGCTTGGGGTGACGGGCTCAGCTTGGGGGTGATGGGCTCAGCCTGGAGTGATGGGCTCAGCTTGGGGTGATGGGGTCAACTTGGGGTGATGGGCTCAGCTTGGGGGTGATGGGCTCAGCCTGGGGGTGATGGGCTCAGCTTGGGGTGATGGGCTCAGCCTGGAGGGATGAGCTCAGCCTGGGGGTGACGGGCTCAGCCTGGGGGTGATGGGCTCAGCCTGGAGGGATGAGCTCAGCTTGGGGGTGATGGGCTCAGCCTGGGGGTGACAGGCTCAGCCTGGAGGGATGAGCTCAGCTTGGGGGTGATGGGCTCAGCCTGGGGGTGATGGGCTCAGCCTGAGGGTGATGGGCTCAGCCTGGGGGTGACGGGCTCAGCCTGAGGGTGATGGGCTCAGCTTGGGGAGAGCTCAGTGTGCTGGAGGAACTGTGGGACACAGGCTTGGCTTGTGCTGGTCCCTGTGCGTGTGGCAGCCTGGCTCAGCGTAGGGGTGGCATGGGGCTGTCACTGCGCCTCAGCCCTGGGGATGTGGCCTCTCCCCCTCCCCAGCTGCACCCAGCAGCACGTCCTGGCATGCAGGGATGTCCTCTGTGCCCTCTGACCACGTCTCTTTGCTCCCCAGACCCATCCCTGAGCCCCGTACAGACGCCGTACCCCCCCTCGCCCACCGGTGCCCTCTTTTACCACAACACCACTTACCGCATCCTGCAGAAACCCCTCAGGTGGCACGAGGCACTGCTGCTCTGTGAGACCCTCAATGCCACCCTGGCCACCATCCCTGACCCCTACAGCCAGGCTTTCCTCACCCAGGCTGTCAGCACCCTGCGGGCTCCGCTCTGGATCGGGTTGGCCAACATCGAGGTGAGGGAAAATCGGGGGGTGCACGTGGCAATGTGGGGTCTCTTGGGAGGGGATCATGGCAACCCCCCCAGCTTCTTTCTCCCCTCTTTTCTCCAGGGAGGTCGGAGCTACTCGTGGCTGTCAGAGGAGAATCTCTTCTACACCAACTGGCAGGATGGGGAGCCTCAGCAGTTCATGGGCTGCGCCTACATGGACCCGGACGGGAGCTGGCGCACGGCCGGCTGTGACACCAAGCTGCAGGGGGGCATCTGCCAGCTCCAAGCAGGTGCTGGCCTGGGGGGCACCAGGGGGACAGGTCTGGGTGGGGAGCAACCAAGGGTTGGAGGTACCATCCCACCAGGGACCTTCTGCAGCTCTGGGTGTGTGATCGTAGGGCTGGGTGTCCCAATGTGCTGTGGAACCCCCATACCCTGTGCCCACCCCCACTGCCCCTGTGCCCACCCCCAATGCCCTGTGTGCTCCCCAGGTGCCCCTCGCACGCACAAGTGGAGCTACAGTGGCAGTTGTCCCAAATCCCTGGAGGACTCATCCTGGATCCCTTTTCGGGACCACTGCTACACCTTCCACATGGAGATCACCCTGGGGCAGAAGGATGCCATGAGGAGGTGCCAGAAAGGTATGAGGTGGGGGGCTGTGGTGGTGGGAGAGGGGTGATACGCCCTTGGATATGGAAGAGGATGGGGTGTGAAGGATAGCAGAGCACCCATGAGTGGGACCTGTGTCCCTGTGCCCACATCCAGCCTTGGTCAGCCATCGTCTCCTCCTTGCTGTGACATGGTGGGGTTCCTCAGCTACCTCGTGGTTTTAGGGTGGTCACTCAGCTTTGTCCACTGCTGCTCCTGAGCTCCATCCTCTGAGGTCTGGGCTCTTCCTTGCCACTCTTTCCTTTGCAGTTGGTGGCACGGTGTTGTCCATCCAGGACGAGATGGAGAACGTCTTCGTGTGGGAGCATCTCCAGGCGTATGAGGGCCCATCCAAGGGGGCCTGGCTGGGCATGACCTTCAACCCTAAAGGTGGGAAGGAAGGAGCAAGGTTTTAAATATTCCCCTCAGGCACCACCACAAACTCCCACCGGCTTTGTGGTGAGCAGAGGAAGCCCGTTGTGCTCTCAGGCACCACCATGACCTCCCACCAGCTTTGTGGTGAGCAGAGGAAGCCCGTTGTGGTGCTGGCACCACCATGAACTCCCACCAGCTTTGTGGTGAGCAGAGGAAGCCCGTTGTGGTGCTGGCACCACCATGAACTCCCACCAGCTTTGTGGGGAGCAGAGGAAGCCCGTTGTGCTCTCAGGCACCACCATGAACTCCCACCAGCTTTGTGGGGAGCAGAGGAAGCCCGTTGTGCTCTCAGGCACCACCATGAACTCCCACCAGCTTTGTGGTGAGCAGAGGAAGCCTGTTGTGGTGCTGGCACCACCATGAACTCCCACCAGCTTTGTGGTGAGCAGAGGAAGCCTGTTGTGGTGCTGGCACCACCATGAACTCCCACCAGCTTTGTGGTGAGCAGAGGAAGCCCATTGTGGTGCTGGCACCAGGTGCCATGAGGTGCCCCAGTGCCACAGGCTGTGCTGGATGTGCCATGTGTGTCCTTCTCTGGCTGAGTGGGATGGCTTTGAAGCCCAGAGCCTTTGGGACCGTGCAGGTTCAGAAGGATGCCCCTGATCCTCCTTATCACCCCCCTCTGCTTTCTGAACTGGGGCACCCCGTTTTCAACCTCCCCAAACCTAATTCTTCTGTTGCTTAGGTGGCACCTTGGTCTGGCACGACAACACCGCTGTCAACTACTCCAACTGGGGCCAGCATGACACAGGGCCCAGCATGCTGAGCCAGAACAGCTGCTACTGGATCCAGAGCAGCAACGGCGTGTGGCGCCTGGGCTCCTGCACCAACGTCACCATGGGGGTCATCTGCAAGATCCCCCGAGGTAAAGCCCTTCTCCTCCTGCCTGAGGTGCCTGCACTGATGTGGGGTGAGCTGGGAGGCTGGGTAGAGCTCTGTCCCACTGGCAGCACGGTCCATGTGTTGTGGGGGGTTGTAGGGGTTGGTGCTTGGGGCAGGATGAGGCCGGGGAGGGCTGTGGTGGAACAGACCCGGAGCTGCACGTCACCCAGTGCCTGATGGTGTGGCACTGGGAGAGCAAAGGGAGGATGGAGGGGCAGTGTTGCTGGTGCTGGGAAGAGGGGAGGGTGATGTGGCTGTGCACTCATCTGTCTGTGTTGCTGTTGCAGTGGGGGAGAGCAGCTTTTCCAGGGCAGGTGAGTGGCGCCACCACAGTCCAGGGACCAGGGACTGGTGCTGGGAGGCTGTGCTGCAGCCCAGCTTAGAATCATGGAATAGAATTGGTTTGGTTGGAAAAGACCTTTTAAGCTCTTCCTCTTCTCCAGTCTAAACCTCCCCTGGGGCAACCTGAGGCCATTTGCTGTTGTCCTTCTGTCAGAGAGTTGCAGAGCGTTCATGTCCCCCCGCAGTCTCCTCCAGCCTGAGCAGCCCCAGTGCCCACAGCCTTTCCTCAGCAGGAACATGCTCCAGTGCCCTGAGCATCTTGCTGGCCCTGTGCTGACCTCTCTGCAGCACTTCCCTGTCCCTCTGCAGCTGGGGAGCCCACAACTGGCCCCAGGACTCCAGATGAGGCCTCAGCACGTGTGGCAGAGCAGAGCAAAGGGGAGCAGAAGCTCCCTGGCCCTGCTGCTGGATCCACACTCTGCTGGATGCCCCAGGCTGCCACTGGCTTTGCCCACGAGGCCACGTTGTTGGCACACACTTTGCTGATGGGTGAGATCCCAAAGATCCACGCCAGGCAGCTGTCACCCATCCACACCATGACAGACGTCCCACCAGCCTGCCCGGCCCTGGAGCCGTTATGTGGGCAGCCCAGGCCACGTCCCGCTCCAGTCCTCTCCTGTCTGACCCAGAGACGGCCGGAGCCCCACCAACCGAGCCGTCGCGAGGTGTGGGGCTGCTGCTCACCCGCCTCCCTCTCCCCCTCCCCGCAGCGCTGCCGGAGAACACGGCGGCCGTGGCCGTGGCCGTGCTGGCGGCCCTGGCACTCGGCGCCACCTTGGGCCTGGCCTTCTACCTGTACCGGCGGCGGCGGAGCTCGGAGCTCGGCGCCTTCGAGAGCGCCCGCTACAGCCGCACCACGTCCAGCCCCTGCGAGGCGGCCGAGAAGAACATCCTGGTGTCGGACATGGAGATGAACGAGCAGCAGGACTGACGGCAGGGGTCCGGCGGGGGCGGGGAGGGGGGAGCACGGGCAAGGCGGTAATCCCCGGGGGGCTGGGGCTGGGGGCTGGCGCAGTGGCCGAGCAGAGGGAAGCGGGAGCGCTTCCCCGCTCTCCTCACCTCGGGGCTCGTCCTCAGCTGCCCGCAGTAGCTGCCCAGGCGGTTGCAGGGCTCAAACGCTTCAAGGGGAGTTGCTTCGGGAGCTGAAGCGGGCTCCAGGCACCTTCCCCTCGGGAGAAGGCGTCGGGGCGCTGCGGCGGCCTCGGGACCCCAGCCGCTGCCCGAGGAGGATCCCCTGCTGGGTGAGAGGTCTCTCAAGCCGATCTACCTCCCTTCCCCGCGCCGCGGCCGGGGCCCTGCCAGCCGCCCGTCCCCACCGTCGCGCCGCTCCTGCCGCCCTCCTCAGCCCCCAGCCCTGGCAGCTGGAGCCGAGCTCGGACCCCCACCCCACCCGTGGCTGCTCCCCTCGGGCTGCTCTGCCTTCTGCTCCCTTTGGGGCGTGTGTGTGTCCCCCTTAAATAACTGAGCTGGCGCCAGGGCAAGCGGCTGTGCGGGAGCAGCCCTGGCAGCCCAGGCTCTGCGCGAGGAGCTGGGGGCCACGGCACGAGGTGCTGCCAGAGAGCCAAGCCCACCCTTTGCCCATCACCAGGCAGGGCTGACACGGAGCTGGGGTCACCCCCTGCCCTGTCCCCGTGCAGGGACGGCACGAGCTTACCCCCTACCCTGTTTGCCAGGCAGGGCTGGCACGGGGCCGGGGTTGCTGGTTGGGGCCAGAAGGACGAGCGTCAGGGCTGTAGGGGGGGAGGGGAGCGGTTTGGAAGGTTCTGGTGGTGATTTTTGGAGGTTTGTTGGGGGTTTTTTTGTTCATAAGGAAACGATAGCTTTTTTTGCTATACTGTATTGAGTGCGTGCTGAATATATACATACTTTCACACAGCTGGCTGGGGTGTGTGTGGTTGCCTGTTCTCCCTGTAGAGAAGGAAGGTGGTGCAGGGCTAAACCTCTGCTCGGCTTTTGGGCTGTGCAGAATGGAGTTGAGGGTGGGCTTGAGCCATCCTCCTCTGTCAGCTGCCTGTGCCAGAACCTGGACGAGAGGATACCTGGAGACAACTCAGAGCCTGAGGGGAGGGTTCCCTGCTGGGAATGGGACCCAAGGAGCCCCTTAGACCCCTGGAGTGGCACAGCCTCTGCAAGAGACGTTGCGTTCAGCCCTTTGTCTCCAGAGCTTGTTGGGGTTGGTTGGTGTTTTGTTCTGACAAGGGGGAACTAGGTGGTTTTTATTACTCTCCTTTTATTTTGCCACCTGTGTGGATTTTAAAATCTGTTGATTTCACTTAAGCTGGACATTAAGTGTTTAAGAAACTGGGTTTTTTTGGGGATTGGGAACAAGGGATGGTTGTGGTTTTGTTTACTTTTTTGGCAATATCCAAAAGCTGCCACGACACTTCAGGGTGAGCTGGGAGCTGGCGTGCACAGAGCTGCCCCAGCTCCATTTCTCTCTCTTGGCTTTCTCTGCATTTATTTCCTGAAAATCCTTTCTGGTTTGGAGCTGTTTCCTTTGTCACTGGGCTTCCTGATGCTGGGTGCTAGATCCTGGAAAGCCGAGTGGGAATCCTTCTTCATCCCCAAGAGAGTGTTGAAGTACCAAGCAGCGAGTTTGGAGTGGGAGCAGCAGGAAGGATGCTGAGCTGGAAGCTGTGCTGCGGATGGGGATGGAGCTCTGGGGTTCACTCCTGGGTGAGCAGAGCTGTTACGAAATCCTGAAAAATACAGGTGGAGGTGAAGATGGACAGGAAGGAGCAGGAGAAGAGCGGTGCTGAGGTTGAAGGGTGCAGCTGGGCAGGGTTGGGGCTCATTGGGGGAAGTCCCTGGGCACGGGGAAGCTCGGAGGGTACTGCTGGGATGGTGCTGGAGGAGTGCAGTGCTGGGTGTTGGGATGAAGGTCCTGTAGCTGTGCTGGAGGCATCACATCTGGCTTTGACACAGGCTTTGACCTTAGCTAAGAGAGTTCTTTCCCCCCCCCCCCCGTCCTCCTTGACAAGCTTGTTCTTTTCCCTCTTTCTTTGCTTTCAAGAGAAACCTTTACCATGAAGGGGATGTTTTGTATGACAAAAGAGTTTTGTCAGCTGTTGGCAGTGGATTAGAGGATAAAACACACATATGGCTAAGTGGTGTCTCCTGTTGCCATTAGAATAATGTGAAGAATTGCTTAAAAGGACCCTGTCAATATACATATATATATATTATATATATATAGTTTCCCAGTTGTTTTACTCTCTGTGGTTTGTAAGATCCTTTTAGAAGCTTGGAAATAAAATTTCCTTCCCAACCTATTTTCTTCCTTCTTATTTTTTCCCCTTCTCCTCATCACCCTTTGATTTGGGAAGAGCAGACTTCTGGCTTTCCTTCTGTCCCTGACAAGTGGCAAACAGAAAGCTGAGGTTCCACCTGCCTCTGAGCAGAGGAGGCTCAAAGGCTGCCTGGGTGAGGGGAAGGTGGTGTATCAGCTGCTGGCTCTGTGTCCTGTGGCTCTCCTGTGCTGGAAGAATCAGCCAGAGGGAGAAGATGAAGGCAAATGGACAACATTTGATTGTGGTTGACTCTTGACTTCAAGGAAGGTGTCAGCTTGAGCAGAGTGCTTGGGAAAGCACTGAAATGTCTGTTTCTTGCTACAAGCTTTGGGAGATGGGGCTGTAATCCATCAGAACCTGCTCCATCCTGGAGCTTGTGTCAGAACGATGGGAGAGCAGGCACTGAGCTCCAGGGATCCTGGGCTGCCTGGGTGAGCTGCACCAAAGCCCTGGCACAAGGAGCACTTCTGACACAGCATCCCTGCATGCTCTGCCCCAGAGCATGGCCATCACATCAGGGGCCGTGTTTCTGGAATAGTGTGGCCAGTGCTGGGCCCCTCAGTTGCAGAAGGACAGGGAGCTGCTGGAGAGAATTGAGTGCAGGGCCACAGAGATGCTGAAGGGAGTGGAGCATCTGCCTTGTGCTGAAAGGCTGAGGGAGCAGGGGCTCTGCAGCTGGGAGAAGAGGAGCCTGAGGGCTGAGCTCATTCATGTTCCAAATGCATCAAGGCTGGGTGTGAGGAGGCTGGAGCCAGGCTGTGCTCAGGGATGGCCAATGACAGCACAAGGGGCAATGGGGACAAGCTGCAACAGAAGAGGTTCCAAAGCAACACAAGGCAGAGTTTGTTCCCTGCTGAGGTGAGGGAGCACTGGCAGGGGCTGCCCAGATGGGCTGTGGAGGCTCCTTGTCTGGAGCCATCCCAACCCCAGCTGGATGAGTCCCTGTGTGCCCTGCTCTAGGTGGTGCTGCTCTGGCAGGGGGGTTGTACTGGATGAGCTTCCCAGGTCCCTCCCAACCCTTGTGATTCTGTGGTTCTGTTTCCACACAGGAGGCTTCTCCCTCCTTGCACCCTGTTCACTCAAGGGTCCTATTTTCTCACCTTCCCCCTGCCTTTGGTGGCCTCAGGCTGGCTGCACCCACTGCTCCCTTCCCTGGGGGACAGAGCCAGTCAGGGTAAATGAGCTGCTCTCAAGGTTTCGGTCAGTTTTGCCTTTCATTTGATGAAGAGCACAGCATGGAGGCTTGGAGCAGAAGCTCTGAGGATGCCTACAAGGAGCACATCAGTTTTCTCTTGTTTTTCACCCCAGAGGTGAGAGGAGCTCACAGGAAGGGCAGAAGTCAGGGCAGTTCTGTTTCACTTGCAAAGAGCAGTGGGAATAATGCTGAGTGACACAAGGGGAACGCTGAAGTCACCCTCCAATGCTTTCAGGGGTGACCTGACCTGGATTTTGAGGTACACCTTCGGAGCAAGCCCAGTAAGGCTTGCACTGCTGATTTTAAACACCCCCAAGGCTGGCAACTGTGAGCCACTGGCAGCTGTGCTTCCTGCCACTTACTGTGGGTGCCTTGGTGAAGGGGTTTGAAGAGGGCTGTTGGGTTTGTTTTCAGGAGGAATTCATAGCACAGCACACCTAGGCTGGGCTTCAGCTGATCAAATCTGAGTCAGCACAGGCTGCTGGAATAACCTTTAGCTCCTGTTGTCATCAGCTGTGCTGCACTCACTGGGTCTGAACTAGGTTAGGGGAATGGTTGACCTAAAGCTCTCCGTTCTCTTGAATGAAGAAGGAAGGCTTGGGTTGCTAGCTGGGCTGCAGCACCTAGATCACACCAGATGATAGGTGAGGAGAATCTTGCCCTGAGAGGTTCATTCCCTCAGTTCCATGCACATTGGTAGGTAAAACCAGACCTAAGCTGCTTAGGACTTGGTCATGACCTGCATTGAATACTTTTAGCCCTGCAGAGATGATCCCAGTAGCCAGAGAGTGTGGGGAGTACCCAGATATACTTGGGAGCCTTACAGTATGGGCAGTGCAGAAGCAGTTGAATCATAGAATCATTTCAGTTGTTAAAGCCCCTGAAGCTGCTGCAGTCCCAGCCCTGCCCAGCCCAGCACCACCCCACAGCCCTCAGCACCTCAGCTGTTCAGATCCCTCCAGGGCTGGGCACTGCCCCAGCTCCCTGGGCAGCCTGGCACAGGGGCTGACACCCCTCTCAGGGAAACAGTTCTGCCTCAGCTCCAGCCTCAACCTCCCCTGGGGCAACCTGAGGCTGTTTCCTCTTGTCCTGTCGCTTGGGAGCAGAACCTGACCCCCAGCTTCCTGCAGCCTCCTGTCAGGGAGTGTCAAGAGAGGGCTCCCGTCTCCCCTCAGGCTCCTCCAGGCTGAACACCCCCTCAGCCCTCCCCAGCACCCCTGTGCCCCAGCCCCTTCCCCAGCTTCGTTGCCCATCTCTGGCCACTCTCCAGCCCCTCAGTGTTATGCCATGCCTGACTCTGCTAAGGACACAGTGGCTGTTTTGTGCCCAAGCTACAGCAAGCAGCATGCACAGGGTGAGGAGGTTGCTGGGCTGAGCCTACACCACTCAGATCCGACACCACAGTGTTTGCCAAGGTGAGAATTCAGTGTTGCAGGTTAAGGAGAAGAAAATGTTCAGTGGCTGTAACATACCAAAGACTGAGGCTGCTCAGAGCCACTGATGGGACCAGCAGACACCATCTTTTTGAAGCACATTGCAGTTGGCAGCTGTTCCATTGCCCCCTCCCATGGTAAAAACCAGTGCTCTGAAAAGAACCAGTTTGTGCAAAACAAGTAACCACAAGATCTTTGTTTCCTCCTTCCCAGAATGCAGGCAGGAGTCTGATTCAGTCCTTATTAATCTGTGCTGGGTAAGGAAGGAATGCAATGTTCTGTGAGTACAGTGTGTGCTGAGTAAGTAATTTTCTTCCCAGCTAATCCCAACTCTTCACTTGGGATGGTTCTTGCTCATGTTATCATGTAGAGCTCATGTTTAATAATGACCTTCTAATACAGGCAGGCAGTATATCCATTGTAAGGGCCAAGCTGGAGACTAGTGAGCCCAAACAGTCATAGAATCACAGAATGGTGGGGTTGGAAGGGAGCTTTAGAGCTCATCCAGTGCAACCCCCCTGCAGAAGCAGCTCCCACCTAGATCAGGGAGCACAGGAACGTGTCCAAGTGATTTTGAAGAGCTCCAAGGAAGGAGCCTCCACACCCTCCCTGGGCAGCCTGGGCCAGGGCTCCCTCACCCCAACACTGAAACACTTTGGCCTTGTGTTTAAATGGAGCTGTTTGTGTTCCAGCTTCATCCCATCACCCCTTGTCCTGTCACTGGATACAACAGACAAAAAGTGCTGCCCCAACCTCCTGACACCCACCAGTGAGATCTTGGTCACTAGGAATGAGCTCCCCCCTCAGTCTCCTCTTGTCCAGCCTGAGCAGCCCCAGGGCCCACAGCCTTTCCTCAGCAGGAACATGCTCCAGTGCCCTGAGCATCTTGCTGGCCCTGTGCTGGCCTCTCTGCAGCACTTCCCTGTCCCTCTGCAGCTGGGGAGCCCACAACTGGCCCCAGGACTCCAGATGAGGCCTCAGCACATGTGGCAGAGCAGAGCAAAGGGGAGCAGAAGCTCCCTGGCCCTGCTGCTGGATCCACACTCTGCTGGATGCCCCCAGGCTGCCACTGGCTTCTTGCCCACCAGGCCACGTTGCTGCTCATGGGCAGTTGATTCTCCCCCAGCAGTGCCAGCTCTGTCTCCTGGAGCTGCTCTCCAGCAGCTCACCCCCAGCCTGTGCTGCTGCAGGGGCTTGTTCCTCCCCAGCTGCAGGACTCTGCCCTTGCCCTTGGTGAGCCTCAGCAGGTTCCTCTGTGCCCAACTCTGCAGCTGGTTGAGATCTGGCTGCCTGGCAGCACAGCCTCTGGGCAATCAGCCAGTGCTCCCAGTTTGGTGCCAGCAGGGCACTTGCTGAGGGTCCCTCTGTGCCCTCACCCAGGTGCTTGATGAAGATGTTGAGCAAGACTGGCCCCAGAACCCATCCCTGTGCAACTCCACTGGCCACAGGCCTCCAGCTCCACTCTGTGCCATTGATCACCCCCCTCTGGGCTCTGTCATTCAGCAGCTCTGCATCCACCTCACTGTCCCAAACCCAGCTGGATGAGTTCCTGTGTGCCCTGCTCTAGGTGGTGCTGCTCTGGCAGGGGGGTTGCACTGGATGAGCTTCCCATGTCCCTTCCAACCCTTGAGCTTCTGTGTGAAAAGTGTTCAGTGGGCCTTTTGGCTGTGTCCAGGATCACATCATTTGAGCTCTAAGAACCCTGAGAAGAGAAGAATGATCAGCATTGTATACGACTCAAAACACACAGTAAAGGACCCTGAGCTTCTCCTACCTTCTCCATAGCTTCTCATTTGAAAGTTTAAAGGAGGGCAGTTAAAACCACAACTTACACAACTGTTACCACTTAGCTGAGGCAGTTTTAGGACATAACCAATAGAAATAGCATGTTGACTTCTCTCCTGGTTGCCTTGATCTTTTAAAGTAATTAGGAATCAAGTTGGGACTTGCAAAGACATCAGTGGGAGTGCAGAAGGTCTTTGTGGCTCAAACACACTTGCTTTGGCTTTAATTACAGTAGGAGACAAGCAGGGGTACAAAAACCCCAATGATAGAAAAGCTTCTTGGTGGAATTCCACGTCTTGGGAGCTTAATCTGGTTTTCCTCAGAGTCAGGGTCTGTAAACAAAGAGAGAAGAGTGGTTTAAAGTACCTTTCATCAGGCAGAACAACACTAAGTGAGCTGAAGATGAAGCAGTGTCATTTCATCTTGTTAAGCTTGCAAGCAGAGAACAATCACTGAGTGATTATTGTGATTGCCAATTAGCTGCCTCACTAGCCTGCTCCCAGGCACCTGTGCCACCCCGTTATCAACTCAGTTTTGCTGCCTGGCTTGAGGGTACAACAACCTCCCAAATGTTCCAGAGGTTTTTATTCGATGGATGCATTTCTTAGATGATCTGGGTTGGTAAGACAGCTTAAAATACACTTTTCTTTTTGATGGCTTTGTCACGTGTAGCACATTTGAGTTGTTGTTTAGGTCTTAAACATCATAGAGAGGGGTTTTTCTCCCTCTCTGTTCTGCCCTGGTGAGGCCTCATCTGGAGTCCTGGGGCCAGTTGTGGGCTCCCCAGCTGCAGAGGGACAGGGAAGTGCTGCAGAGGGGCCAGCACAGGGCCAGCAAGGTGATCAGGGGATGGAACATCCCTGTGAGGAGAAAAGGCTGAGGGACCTGGGGCTGTTCAGCCTGGAGAAGAGAAGGCTGAGCTCAAGGAGACCTCAGCAACACTTCTAAGTGCCTAAATGGTGAGTATGAGGAGGATGGGGCCAGGTTTTGTTGTGTGGTGGCCAGTGACAGGACAAGGGGTGATGGGCACAAGCTGGAACACAAGAGCTTCCACTGGCACAGGATGAGAAGCTCCTTTGGTGCTGAGGTGAGGGACCCCTGGCCCAGGCTGCCCAGGGAGGGTGTGGAGGTTTCCAAACCCACCTGAACACATTCCTGTGCCCCTGATCGAGGGGAATCTGCTTTAGCTGGGCTGGATGAGCTCTGGAGGTCACTTGCAACTCCCTACTTTGTGTTTCTGTGACACAAGAAGTGAATTCAGTCTGTTCAGTCACCTACCTAGCAGGTGTGTTTCTTCCAGGGAATGCAGTGGCCAGCTGGGGGATGGCAAACAGTGTAGGAAGGTCTCTTTGGAAGTGATACCATCCCTGATTAATTCCAGTGTCTGACTCAAAGCCTGATTTCTGTATTCCGTCAGCCTAAGCAAGTAGATTGCTCTTTCCCAGTGCTTGAGCCTAGTCAGCTCTGAGACCGGCTCTCCTGGCAAGGGAAGGAGACAAGCTGGGGGTGCAAAAGGCAGATCCTGCTGGGCATGAGGAATTTCTCGCTGCTGGAGCCAAGCGGCTTGCAGCTAGCCTGGGAAAACCTCGGCTGTAACGAGCCGAGCAGTTACTAGATGTCGCTGCAGCACCAGCTGAAAGAGCCTTCCCTTGGCTCAAAGGCAGGGAAGTGGAGCAAGTCCAACAAAGAAGAGGTTAGCTGTGTTGGAAACAGAAGATCCGAAGTCTTCCTCTGGCGTGAAAGAACTCATTTGGTGTCTAACATCATTCCCAGGCAGTGTGAGCTTTAAATGCTGGGGTTAAAGTGGTAACTGATGTGGCACAACCCAGAGAACCCCCCTCTTTAGCAGCAGCATCCCAGTTTCATACCATCAGCTTCTGGGTTAAAAGCTCTCCAGGATGGCAAGTACCTGTCACTCACTGCTAAAAGGTCTGTTTCAAACGTGCATTCTCGTTTTTCTCTTCACTGATCCTGGACAATGACTTGGAACAGGAACTAAAGGTGAAGAAAAAGGTGCCTGGCTTGGCTGAAGAAAGCAATTCACATCTCTGAGGAGTATTAACGTGTTAAGGTTAATAAATGATGAACCAGGAGTTTCCTTACCCTTTGGTTTTCATTTCCATGCTGCCTTTGAGAGACAAGTCCACATTGGCTGAGGAACCAGAGTCTCTGTCCTGTAATGCAGCTGAGCAGGCATCTGCATGAGGAAAGGGTAAGTGAATCCCTCCTAAAGGCACTAATGCTTGTCCACAACACTCATCTAAACGTGTTTACTCTGAATAAGCATCACCAAATCAGAGCTGAGACAAAGGAAAACATCTTGGGAATGGAAAGGGGATGAGCTGTCTGTGGTGTGGGTGAGTCTGAGGTCAAAGTCAAGGTTGTGGCTAGAAACTTTGGAGGCAGTAGTTCTCCCATGAGAAGGAAAAGAACACATGTAAAGGGAGCTCCTCTCAGGCATGGGAACTGTGTGATCCTCAGCTTCCTGGGTGAGAGCAAGTGAGTAGAAATGAGTGTAAATAGGTTCAAATGAGTATCTTCTTTATCTTTTCAGAGAGTTCCTCTCAGGAAAGCATTTAAACCCCTCAACCTAACTGAAGCTAGCCCAGGGATGTTGTTATAAACTCAGAAGCACTGTGGGACTGAAGATGACTTCATCCATCCTGACTGATGGTCATGTTCAGGAGGAAGCTGCCAGGTGATGTGGAGTTTTGAAAGCTAGGGGAAAAGGAGGCACAGGCTGAAAGCAGAGGCACTAGCACTTCATTAAAAGTCTTGTAGGGAATGTTTCCCACAGGTAAGAAAATGATAACTGGGGATGAGTTCACTGAGCTGATTAGCAGGAGTCCAAACTGCTTTCTCTTATCCTTCTGAGCTCAGCAGGGGTGGCCACTAAAAAGCCAAAGAACCCCAGAATCCCACCATGGTGGGGGTGGGAAGGGTCCTTCAGAGCTCCTCCAGCCCAGCCCCCTGCTAAAGCAGGTTCCCTTCGCTCAGGGGGCACAGGAACGTGTCCAGGTGGGGTTGGGAACCTCCTGAGAAGGAGCCTCCACACCCTCCCTGGGCAGCCTGGGCCAGGGCTCCCTCACCTCAGCACCAAAGGAGTTGCTCCTTGTGTTTAAACGGAACTTTGTGTGTTCCAGCTTATGTCCATCACCCCTTGTCCTGGCACTGAGCACTACAGTAAAAAGACTGTCCCCATCCTCTTCACACCCACCCTTTAGGTACTTCTAAGTTGCTGATATCTGCCCTCAGCCTTCTCCAGCCTGAGCAGCCCCAGGGCCCACAGCCTTTCCTCAGCAGGAACATGCTCCAGTGCCCTGAGCATCTTGCTGGCCCTGTGCTGGCCTCTCTGCAGCACTTCCCTGTCCCTCTGCAGCTGGAGAGCCCACAACTGGCCCCAGGACTCCAGATGAAACCTTATGGGAGAGCATCAGGGCATTTAGGTAAGGAGGAATCCTTGGAGGCCCAGCATTGGTGGAGGTTCTGATGTGCTTAATAAATTAAGGGCAAGAACTTCTTTCCTGCCTTGCAAAGTTCATTGTCAAGGTTCACAAGTCAAGGTTCTGTGTTTGAAAGCCCTTGGCCAACTCCTTCCTCCAGTTTCCATGCTGAGCATGATACCATCTTGGTTTGGATATCCCTTGGGGTGTCAGTTGGGGTCAGCTCTGGACTGGATGGTCTCTGGAGGTCCCTTCCAACCCTACCACTCTGTGCCGACTGAGGCAGATTTCAAGAGATGGAAAGAGATTTGATTCCTTTTAGGCTTGGATTGGACTACCCCAGAGCATTTCACACAACTGCCTGGTATCTGGAGGCTTTGCAGAGAGAAAAACCTGTAATTAAGTGTGGCAATGGAAAGCCAAATCTCCTTTGTTATGCAGATACCACATTGCAGGAGAGAAGCAGACCAAGGATTTCATTGTTTGTCCTTCTCAACGTTCTGTAAAGTGCAGGATTTAGCAAATTAAGCAAGAGAAGAATTGAACATCTCCCCATTAGGCTTCCCCCCCAACCCCTTTAGTGAACGTGGAACTTAAAAGGAAGAAAGAAAGGAACAATGGACCAAAATATGAAGCTAAGAGCTTCCTTTAACAGCCAAGAACACCCTGTGTTCTGAGAAATTAACTTTACCAAAGCCAGATGTGTTCATTATAATCATGCTGGTACTGAGGAAAGAGCTCAAGATGCTCATCACCCAAAGAAAATCGGCTTGGTGAGCTTTCAAACCCCAGTGCTTGAATTGTAATGGACAATTTCTATTCCTTCATTGTTCCTGAGCGGTTGTTGTGACCCTGGGGCGTTCAAATCATCTCCAGGATCCTGCTGTATAAGCTGTAAGGAAGTCAGACATCACAACAAGGCCTCTTGTCAGATTGCAATACAAGTGGCCTTCTCCTGAAGTCATGCAAATGTCTTTCCACCTTCCTCAAAGTAGGAGTTTGAGTCCCCACTTCCACTTCTGGGTGCTAGTGGTTAAGTAACCAGGCTTGTGTGTGTGAACCACATCCACACAGGGCAGTCCTGAAGCTTTTTTAGTGTACTTTAAGAGAACTGCTCCCTCCATTGAAGCTGAGCTGGAGAATTCATCCCACATTCATCTCACACCTCCTCCCAAGGCACTTGACAAATGAGGTGAATTGCAAGGATGAGGAATTGCTGGAGTAATTAAGATTATAGGTGGTGTTTCTTTCTTGAGGTGGTTTTACATCCTATTATGCTGCTGTACTTTCAGGGTGTGATTATTTCTAGTGATGCCAGAAGCTTCTAAAAACATATGATGAGGTGCCCTCTTCAGCATTGCTGCTCATCTAGATAAATAATTCAACGTGCCAGAGTCTCTCCTATCAACCAGGAGAAGATGCACAGGCTGGTAGAAGTGTCTTTCTTGACTCCTTTGCAGGAAGCAGTGTGGATTTCCCCATCTGCCTGCCTTCAGGCAAAAAAAAGCCCCAACCCACGAGGCAGTACATTATTTCCCAGGATGCTTTGACAGAAGCAGCCACCAGCAAACTGTTTTCTGCATGACTGATTTGCCACGCTGCTGCAAAACACATAGGAACACAAAGCCTTTTGCTTAGGCTGAGACTGGCAGATCAGTGAATCATGGAATGGGAGGGGTGGGAAGGGACCTTTAGAGATCATCCAGTGCAGAAGCAGCTCCCACCTAGATCAGGGGCCCCAGAACCCATCCCTGTGCAACTCCACTGGCCACAGGCCTCCAGCTCCATCCTGTGCCATTGATCACCCCCCTCTGGGCTCTGTCATTCAGCAGCTCTGCATCCACCTCACCTCCACTCATCCAGCCACACTGCCTGAGCTTTCTCATGAGGATGTTGTGGAGACAGTGTCCAAAGCCTTGCTGGAGTCAAGGTAGATGCCATCCACTGCTCTCCCCTCATCCAGCCAGCCACTTGTGCACTCATAGAAGCATCAGATTGGTCAAGCATCTCTCTCTCTCTCCCAGTTTAGCAGGTTGCAGTTGATGTTGACTGACTACACATTGAAACACTGCAAGGCAACAATATCCCATGAGGATTCTGGATTCTTGTGTGAAAGGAGGCAGTTTCTTCCCCATGCCTGTTGGTGATTTCTGTAATCCACTCTGATGGAAAATGCACTTTGTGCACAACCCTCCATCAAAGGCTTTGTCAGCCCCAAGCAGTGCATTGGATTGTTTGCTTGTGTCTTGTTTTTAGGGCAATGAATTTCATCTGAAAGTCACAAAATAAATGATTCCCCCCCTCCCCCATTCCCTTTTGCCTCTTACAACATGTAGAACAGAAGCTTCTAAAGAGGGAAAAGCCCTGTGTACAGATGGGCCTGCTTATAAACAAAGCAACCCCAAAGAAACCCTCCCCACACTCTTCACAAAGCAGAACCAGATTGATGTCACATCCAACATGCTGCTGGGGTCAAGGTTCCACTTAGTTCTTTCACTGTTTAACATACCATCACTTCTTTTCTTGTGCTGGTTCCCACCCTACCTGAGGCACTCTCTCTGAGTATGACCATATCCCCCTGTGTTATCAACCAGCACTGAGGGGAAGCTGCAGTTGTTCTCTGAGGACAGGATTTGGGAAGGTTTGGGAAATGTGACTCACTTCCCCAAGCTGGGGACAAGCCAGGAATGTCAATGAACAAGGCCTGGCAAGGAACCAAGTACACAGCATTTCACTGATACATCATCTGCCTTCTAAGACTGAAGAAACCAAGCTGGCAGAAGCTCCTGCCTACAAGACTGGCATTTGACACAATCCACACCAGTGTGGATACACCATATACCTCCTTAGGTCCTTCCTGGAGGTAAATTCTCTGGTTGTTATCTGATGGTAGGGGTTTTAGTGTGTGGTTTTTAAATGCTTGCTTCCAAGGAATCAGTTTGAAGCTGTACAACATGCTCAGGAACTTCAGTAGCCAGAGTTTTAAGTGTGATGATTACCTTTAATCCTTTGTGATTAGACTGTGAAAGTGCCCTTGTGATGTAAACTTGCAGTGATGCAACATCACTGGTAAGCTTCATTCAGCATGGAACTAGAACTGGCACAGCAGGAATAGTGCTTAGGAAGGGAAAAGTCACCTTCTTGAAGGTTAAAGGTCATCCTGATCATAGCCCTTCTCCCTTCAACTGAATCCTTCCATCATTTCACACATTTAATCTCATTTTATGGGGCTTTTTCTCATCCAGACTTGTACCTGTTAACCTTCCATGTGCAGTTTATGATCCCTGCAGAAATAACCTTCCCTTGACTACTACTTGCTCATGAAGCTCCAGCAGTCTCACAAGTAACAGGGCTGCTCTCCTTCCTCTTCTGAGTCTTCTGCCAAGAGGCTATTAAGACACAACAGAAGAAACAAAACACTGATCTTGGCAAAGTCTACAGCTGGATAATGGACTTTGCACTAATGGTGTAAGATTTGGAGAGCTTTAATTCAAAACCTTTATCATGATGGTGAGCGGAATGTATCATATACAGCAGCTCAGAGTTATTGACAGCTGGGTTTAAACCATGACACATTCAAACCTTAACTGCCTGTTGAGCTGTTAGAGAGCAGGGCAGGGGAAAGGGAGCTGGGGGTGCTGGTGGGCAGCAGCATGAGCAGGAGCCAGCAACGTGGCCTCGTGGCCAAGAAGGCCAATGGCAGCCTGGGCTGGATGAGAAGGGCTGTGGGCAGGAGGTGCACAGAGGTTCTGCTCCCCCTCTGCTCTGCCCTGCTGAGCCTGCAGCTGGAAGATTGTGGCCAGTGCTGGGCCCCTCAGTGGCAGAAGGACAGGGAGCTGCTGGAGAGAGTTGAGTGCAGGGCCACAGAGATGCTGAAGGCAGTGGAGCATCTGCCTTGTGCTGAAAGGCTGAGGGAGCTGGGGCTCTGCAGCTGGGAGAAGAGGAGCCTGAGGGGTGAGCTCATTCATGTTCCAAATGCATCAAGGCTGGGTGTGAGGAGGCTGGAGCCAGGCTGTGCTCAGGGATGGCCAATGACAGCACAAGGGGCAATGGGGACAAGCTGCAACAGAAGAGGTTCCAAAGCAACACAAGGCAGAGTTTGTTCCCTGTTGAGGTGAGGGAGAACTGGCAGGGGCTGCCCAGATGGGCTGTGGAGTCTCCTTGTCTGGAGCCATCCCAGCCCCAGCTGGATGAGTCCCTGTGTGCCCTGCTCTAGGTGGTGCTGCTCTGGCAGGGGGGTTGCACTGGGTGAGCTTCCCAGGTCCCTTCCAACCCTTGAGATGCTGTGATTAATACCCCTGTGTGCTACATAGACAATGCCTCACCAAACCAAGTTAATGTCACCATTGCTTTGGGGGAATGGGGTTGTCTTCCTCTTTTTAATCCCCTTCTAGCCATGGTTTGTGTTAAGAAAGAAGGAAAAGGCTTTTGTCTGAAAGCTGGACTAACAGGAGACCTGTTTACATTAGAGCTTTCTGTTTGTTTACCTTTAGAGCTTTCTGCTTCTTCCTATTCGGCTCTTTGGTTCTCTCTTCTCCCATTTTTCTGGCACATCTCCCTTTCTTTGAGAGAAGAGGGACTATTGCTAACTCCAACTCACATCCTCCTTACCTCTAGATGCTCCTTCCATCTACACTGTGACCTCCACAGAGTGTGGCACCCCTAGTTCTCCATTTCCTTAACTTTCTGAAGCCTGCCATGTCCCCTGGGATAACTGGCACACTTTGCAACACAAGACAGTTGGTTTCTTTGCAGTGAAGCTGGGAACTGAAACGATTTTTCCTCCTAGAGTCTCTGAATCTAATTGCTGAAGCAATTTCTTGAGACAGGGCAAGCAGCTTGTTGATTACAACAAGCAGCAGGGAAAACCTATTGCTCCTTCATTCTGCCTTTCTCTGACAGTCTCTGCAGTCAAAGACATCACTTGTCTTTAGGCACAGGGACAAAACAGGGCAAGCAATTAGAAATAACTTGGACAAACAAAGCTGTGTCTCTGGATTTGGTTATGGCTGGAATAAAGAAGCTGAGCTTAAAGGGCTCAGTGCTGGTTAAGTGGGATCTAACTGAAAGGGAAGCCTTATAAAGGAATTAAAGGGCAAGTTCTATGACTGTGCTGTTAGCCACATATAGCAGTGCCCAAAGAGCACTCCTGGGGCTTGTGGTGGGCTCCGTCACATTGAGGAATCTATTTTTTGCCTCCAACTCTATAACAAGAAACCCCATGACTCTCCTTCACATCTTTAGCCAAGAAAGCTTGGCTTAAGCCTCAGTGATGTGTGTTACTGTTCAGGGGTGATGCAAATGCAACTGTGACTCGTAGGACTCCTTCTCTGAATGGTTTTCAGTGTCTCTGGTAGAACAAGCTGCAAGTCAGATAATGCAGTGATAGAGCTATGGACTGTTTGCATGTTTCTAACTATGGAGAAGACTTGAAAGAGGGAAACCAAGTCAAATGGCAACTAACCCACAACAAGAATACAACGTGGCAAGCTGCAGTTGGTCAGTTACAGCAGTTGCTTGCAATTTGTGATCTACCTACCAGGGGTTTCTGTCTCATTGGAGAGTTTGCACATGTGCTGAGTATGCCACACACCTTTCATGTTTAAGTTTCTCAGCAAGAGAAGATGAGGAAGATCAGGAGTGAATCTTGGCTGAAACCATAATGGGCTGGAAGAGTCTAGAGGTGAAGAACTAGGTGAACTCTGTAAGTTCTCCCTGACACAAGAGGTACCACTGGGAGATGAAATGTTCCAGCTGCCATTGATGATGGCTTCTCTCTTCAGGTGTATTGTGAACAGGCAATGAAGAATCGTAACTTGCTGAAGTAGAAGAGTTCCTACAACCTCTAAAGGACAAAGGTGTAAGTGTATTGAGTGTTGAACCACTGCTTGTGGAGAATAGGTTGCTGAGGACATGGGGTCTACATGCTGAGCCTGGGCTGTCTGGTGCAGAGTGCAGCAGTGCTGACAGAAGCAGTGTTAACAGAGCTACCTGGCAGCTCTGATTGCTCTCCTAAGAACGCAAGAAATGTGGGCTCTAGATCTCTGCAATTAACAGTATTAAGCATCTTTCAGATAGACAGATGATTTAGCCTATGTTCAAACCCAGAATGATCTCCGTTCTCTAGACAAATTCCCAGCTGCAGGGTACAGGGTGTCACTGTGCACTGGAATGACACAGCAATGACCATGTGGGTGACAGTTAGAGGTGACTGAGAGGCTGAGAGATTGACCCATGTGGGTCAATGTGGGTGACAGAGTTAGAGACGACTGAGTCTGTGGATGCAGAGTGAGAGATGAGTTTGTTCCTGACCTGGGCTAGTCCCTGTTTTGGGGTGTTTGTTGTCTCAAGGCATCTGAGCTTAGAGGACTGTGTTATACTCTCTTCTTTCTGAAACCTCTTCCTGTTAGCAAATGCAGTTTCATTTGATTTTCTTCCATAACCCTGTTGAACTCTCAAGATCTGGCCCTAAAAGGGGCTTTTCTATGGTGTAGAAGGGATGAAGCACACAGGTTGTTTGCTGTGGAGGAACAGTTCCCTGGGAGATCAATGTGGGTGACAGAGATGACTGAGCCTGTGGATGAGAGAGTTGAGATGACTGAGCCTGTGGATGCAGAGTTAGAGATGAGTTTGTTCTTGAGCTGGACTCGCCCCTGTTTTGGGGTATTTGTTGTCTTCAGGCATCTGAGCTTAGTGGACCTTATTATACTCCTTCTTCTGTGTTATACTCTCTTCTGTCTGAAACCTCTTCCTGTTAGCAAATGCAGTTTCACTTCATTTTCTTCCATAACCCCGCTGAACTCCCAAGATCTACATTCAATCTATTTGTCTTAGAAAAACCCCAAACAAGCTGTCAAAACACCAGTTTGCTTTTGTTGAGCACCCATTTGGAGTGCCTTCAGAAAAATGATGCTGCTCTTGATGTCACAGCCCAGGCAGTTATTGGTAATTCTCCTTCTAGTACATGTCTGGTTAACAATATGAATTTATTCATGAGCTTCTCTAGGAGGCAGACAGAAAATCAATGCTGCCTGTCTGCCAGGACATGGGTAGGAACATGTGAAGAAGGCTAATGGGTGCTACTAAATGATGCAGTGACACCTAGAAGGCCAATTAATATTTACCTCCTTCTTGGAATGAATTCTGACCCACCTGGGCTTTGCTTTGTTGAACCTAGAATTCCACTTCTGGGTAGGAATCGGCATTGCCAACTTTGAGAGGGGTTTATTATGTAATGGAAGAGATGGGCTTTGCAGTTTTAAGGCTTTTCTCTCACTTGCTCATCACACAGGGATGTGAACTTCCAGTGAGCACTTTGATCTGCCCCAGTTTCAGTGTGAAGCTGAGCCTGGGGGAGGTCTGCTGCTTGTTCTAATCCTCAAGGCCACCCTGCAACAGAACTCACTGTCTCTTCACATTTAGACACAAACCCATATGCTATGGTTAAAAAAAAAAGAAGTTTTAGAGATTCTAATGATTGTCTTACCAAAAAATGTCACATCAGACGTGAGGGAGTGGGATAGATCTCATGAGATGACTGCAGGCCCTTGTTGTCTGGGTAAAAACCAGCCTGCTCGTGCTTTGTGAGAGATCACTGACTTTACAACAAGTGAAAGGGAGTCTTCCTCCTTCTGCCTTCTCATGGAACTGCCAGTCTTTAAAGCCACAGGAAAGAATATAACTGGTTATGGTGGTTTGCCAGGTGTCCAGCAAGTCATACAATCACTCCCCCTCCTAAACTGGACAGGAGAGAGAGAAATATAACAAGAGGCTTGTGAGTTGAGATGAGGACAGAGAGATCACTCTCCTTCCCTCCTCCCCATGGCATGGAGGATGGGAGTTGGGGTCAGTTCATCACAGATGGACTTTGCTGCTGCTGCTGCTCAGGGAGAGGCCTCCTCACACTTGCCACTGCTGCACTGTGGGGTCCCTCCCACGGGAGACAGTCCCTCACCAACTGCTCCAGTGTGGCTCCTTCCCACGGGCTGCAGCTCCTCACCAACTGCTGCAGCCTGGGGCCTGCCACGGGGCAGCTCCTCACACCCTGCCCCAGCGTGGGTCATGCACGGGGAGAACAGTCCTTCAGGGACAGACTCACAGGGTCCCAAGTCCTGACAGCAAACCAGCTCTGGCCTGGGCTCCTCTCTGCCCACAGACACCCAGGTGCTGCCAGGAGCTGGCTCCAGGATGAGCTTCCCACGCAGTCCCAGCCTCCTTCAGGCACCCACCCGCTGCGGCGTGGGCTCCTCCACGGGCTGCCAGTGGGTCTGTGCTCCCTGGGGCCTCCCTGGGCTGCAGGGGCACAGCTGCCTCACCATGGGCTGCACCACAGGGCACAAGGGTCTAAGCTCCCTCCTCCCCCTCCTTCTGCACTGACCTTGGTGCCTGTGGAGATGTTCTCACACTCTCACTCCCTGGTGCTGCTGCAGTTCAGCAACTGCCCGGCAACTTCTTCCCCTTCTCCAATACATTAATCACAGAGGTGTTGGTTCCATCACTAACTGGCCAAGCCTGGGTCAGCTGTGGGGTCCAGCTTAGAAGTGACTGGCCCTACCCCTGTGAGCTCCAGGGGAAGCTTCTGGCAGCTCTTTGTTTGAAGAAGCCACCCCTGTAGCGCCCCCTGCTACCAAAAACCTGCTAAACCACTACACTGGTAACGGGTAAAGTCAAGAGTGATGAAACCTCCTCCCACTGTCCTTGCTAACATGGAATTACAGCCTGTGGGATTCTCCAGCCATGCTTTATCCCTTGGCTGTTCAAAGTGTTTGCCTTTTACCCCAAGGAGCCATTTGGACTGCTGTTCTGCTTGGGCTGCCTGCTCATTCCTACAGCAGCTTCTGAAATGGCTTGGGGCTGCTTTGTCTTGTTTCCTCTTGCTACATGGGTGCACTTGAATGTGTTTCTTCCCAGTTTACAATTGTAATGCAGTTTGGAAGATGTGTGTGCTCTGTCTGCAATTGTTGGCCCATATTTCACTGTGCCTGCGTCCTTCTCTCTGCTTTTACCGTGAGAAACTGTGCAGCAGCTTGAGAATTCACTAAGACATAGTGCTTCTTTCTTTCTCTCCTTCAAAACAAGATGTTTACTCTCCAGCTAGCAATTTGAGTCCCTGAAGTTGATGCAAGTGGTAATTCCAAGGTGGTGTCATCAAGGAAAGCAAACTGGCAGTGTTCTTTCTCACTGTTGCTTCCTTGCTCATGGCCCCAGCCCAAACAAGGCTTGAACAGACAATACAACCAGTACTCAGGACTCTCATATGAGACACAAGGTGGTTGGATTCAGTTTTGTGCTCTGCTTCTCTGATAGAAATCCTTTGCTGGGCCTTAACTTCCGACTGAAATGGCCATAAATGGTGGGGGATAGTCAGAAACAAACGGTGAGGGGCAGATCAAGGTGTAAAACAATCAGGGGAACATGCCTGCAAGCACATTGAGGATGTCAGAGAGGAACCAAACAGCAAGACAGAAGATACAGGCAAGCAGAATGAACCCTTGGTCTGATGCAGTATGAAAAGGTCAGGAAGGCCACACGGATAGGCCAAGATTAACCTTCCATGGAACTAATTGGTGCTGATAATGAAGGTTTCATAGTTACTGCTACACACAGGCAGCTGGTTACCTGCAGGACTCCACAGGAATATTGCATTTTGCTTTACTTCTATGCTGCTCTCTCTTTCCCCCCCCTTCCCATGTCTGGAAGGACAAGGAAAGACAACTGATCCTGCTCTGCAAGTGACTGGCTGCCTAAGCCAAGGCTCTCCTTTACTCAGGAGACCCCACGTTGATGTAAGCGAAGCTTTGAAAAGAAATAAGACTTTGTCCTTCCACAGTGACAAGATCAGGGCACTGGTTAATTTTGACTGTTTGTTTTCCCTCAAGACCTGAGGCCTATTTTCTGTTCTAAATTAAGGCAAAGACATGAAATAACGCTGATGTCGGTGGGATTGCCTCAGACCTACATGGACTCACACTGGAATGGCTGTCACCTTAAGAATGCTGCTCTTCTTTTGCTGACTGGTGTTGAGTTGTGGGTAGTGGAATGCAAGCATGGAGCAAATGAGAATTAGGAAAGGTCTTACTCCGTTTCCTCACTGAAGCTTACAGCACCCACACCAACTGAGTCTGGGGTATTCAGTGACAGGCTTGACTGGGTGGAGAGCCTCCAGTTCATAGAATCATAGAATGGTAGGGTTCATCCAGTGCAACCCCCCTGCAGAAGCAGCTCCCACCTAGATCAGGGAGCACAGAAACGTGTCCAGGTGGAGCTTGAAGAGCTCCAAGGAAGGAGCCTCCACACCCTCCCTGGGCAGCCTGGGCGCTTGCCCTTGTTGAACCTCAGCAGGTTCCTCTGTGCCCAACTCTGCAGCTGGTTGAGATCTGGCTGCCTGGCAGCACAGCCTCTGGGCAATCAGCCAGTGCTCCCAGTTTGGTGCCAGCAGGGCACTTGCTGAGGGTCCCTCTGTGCCCTCACCCAGGTGCTTGACGAAGATGTTGAGCAAGACTGGCCCCAGACCCCATCCCTGTGCAACTCCACTGGCCACAGGCCTCCAGCTCCACTCTGTGCCATTGATCACCCCCCTCTGGGCTCTGTCATTCAGCAGCTCTGCATCCACCTCACTTCCACTCATCCAGCCACACTGGCTGAGCTTTCTGATGAGGATGTTGTGGGAGACAGCGTCCAAAGCCTTGCTGAGGCCAAGGCAGATGCCATCCACTGCTCTCCCCTCATCCAGCCAGCCAGTTATGCACTCATAGAAGCATGAGGTTGGTCAGACAGGATTTCCCCTTGGTGAAGCCATGTTGACTCCCCTGATAACCACCTTTTCCTTCATATATTCAGTGACAACATTCAGGATGAGTTGTTCCATCACCTTTCCAGGGATGGAGGTGAGGCTGACCTGTCTGGAGTTTCCTGGGTCAGCTTCTACTTTGAACTTCTACTTGACATATATTATCTATAATAAGAAATGTCAGGCTTCTCTTAGCAGAAGATTTGATGATGACAGTTGTTTGCTTCCAGGTCTAGGAAAGAAAAAGTGGTGACTGAACATCACCAGCACTGCAATGCAAGTACAAAGCTTCTGTGTAGCAGGAAGGAAAGACATGCACCAGCCATAAAGAGAAAAAAGCCCCTTTCTGCACCTCTTCTCTGATCTCTCCCCAAAGGTAACAGCTACTAAAACCAGATCTTTCCACATGACATAGTGTGTTCTTCGCATGTTATTCAGGTTCTTCTGGGGGGACTCTTTGCTATAGAAATGAAGGGTTTCTGTTAACCATCTTGACTCTGTTTTACAGATCACTTTCCAGAGTGAAGATATCCCTGTTACCACAATCAAAGGGCAAGCTGTGATTCTGTAACATAAGAAGGGACCAACGTGATGTCAACAGATACACAAGTGAAGCTTCCAGTGAGGTTTCTTTGCTCTGTTAACTTCCAAGGCTAATTTGGACTTGTGACCTTTTGCATGTTAATATAATCAAGGGAACTACAATGTGAGCTATTCAAACCAAGTCATAGTGGTTCAATTACAAACCCCTTCACATGTTCCTGTTCCACAAAACAGCTCTGCCCTCTGTATTCTAGAGGACTGGAATGACCTTTGTCAGTAGCATGTTAGCATTTTTCATTCAGATTGGATCCTTTTTGTCAAGAACACTCAGAAGGGGATGCTGGTCTTCAAAAATCCCATGTCAAGAGGGAATAAAGGAGTGAGTTTTGCATTACTGGATGCTCTAATACAAATACAAACACGGAGTGCTGAATACTGAAAGGCATTTTCAAATGAACTCAACAATGCCTACACCATTTTGGGTAAGAATGCAGTAAGCTCTCAACAGCTTCATTCCTGGAGGAGCTACACTTGAAGAATTAAAGTCTAGACTGATGCACAAAGAAAAGCAGAGCAGATAATGTACCAGGCTTTCAATTTGTCACTCTAAAAAGCTGTGTTAATGCAAAGTGGGGGGGAACAAAACCCATAATGTGACAAACATTCATGCATGTGCATCTTTTTCTAGCAGTCACAGACAAGCATGTTGCACGGAATCACAGAATGGTGGGCTTGGAAGGGACCTGTAGGGCTCATTCAGTGCAACCCCCCTGCACAAGCAGCTCCCACCTAGATCAGGGAGCACAGGAACGTGTCCAAGTGATTTTGAAGAGCTCCAAGGAAGGAGCCTCCACACCCTCCCTGGGCAGCCTGGGCCAGGGCTCCCTCACCCCAACACTCAAACAGTCTGGCCTTGTGTTTAAATGCAACTGTTTGTGTTCCAGCTTCATCCCATCACCCCTTGTCCTGACACTGGATACAACAGACCAAAAGTGCTGCCCCAACCTCCTGACACCCACCAGTGAGATCTTGGTCGCTATGAATGAGCTCCCCCCTCAGTCTCCTCTTGTCCAGCCTGAGCAGCCCCAGGGCCCACAGCCTTTCCTCAGCAGGAACATGCTGCAGTGCCCTGAGCATCTTGCTGGCCCTGTGCTGGGCTCTCTGCAGCACTTCCCTGTCCCTCTGCAGCTGGGGAGCCCACAACTGGCCCCAGGACTCCAGATGAGGCCTCAGCACATGTGGCAGAGCAGAGCAAAGGGGAGCAGAAGCTCCCTGGCCCTGCTGCTGGATCCACACTCTGCTGGATGCCCCCAGGCTGCCATTGGCTTCTTGCCCACGAGCCCACGTTGCTGCTCATGGGCAGTTGATTCTCCCCCAGCAGTGCCAGGTCTGTCTCCTGGAGCTGCTCTCCAGCAGCTCACCCCCAGCCTGTGCTGCTGCAGGGGCTTGTTCCTCCCCAGCTGCAGGACTCTGCCCTTGCCCTTGGTGAGCCTCAGCAGGTTCCTCTGTGCCCAACTCTGCAGCTGGTTGAGATCTGGCTGCCTGGCAGCACAGCCTCTGGGCAATCAGCCAGTGCTCCCACTTTGGTGCCAGCAGGGCACTTGCTGAGGGTCCCTCTGTGCCCTCACCCAGGTCAATGATGAAGATGTTGAGCAAGACTGGCCCCAGAACCCATCCCTGTGCAACTCCACTGGCCACAGGCCTCCAGCTCCATCCTGTGCCATTGATCACCCCCCTCTGGGCTCTGTCATTCAGCAGCTCTGCATCCACCTCACCTCCACTCATCCAGCCACACTACCTGAGCTTTCTGATGAGGATGTTGTGGGAGACAGTGTCCAAAGCCTTGCTGAAGTCACGGTAGATGGCATCCACTGCTCTCCCCTCATCCAGCCAGCCAGTTATGCACTCATAGAAGGCATCAGGTTAGTTGAAGACTATTTTGTTTGCCTTTACGTGCAGGGTGAGGGTTTTTTTTGTGTGGCCTAAATATTATCATTTAGAAAGAGAGTCAGATCTTATTTAAATATTCTGAAGGATGGAGTGTTTCCCACAACGTTAACAACTTGTTCAGGCATTAACTGCCTATCACAAAAGCTTTGCACATTTTCTACACCTTTTATTTTTGTCACTTCAGCTTTCAAGCACAGATCTTGCTCTCTGACAAATAATATAGCTAAGAACAGTTAGCTTCTTTTTATATAGGCTCTCCACTAACTGGAACACTAACCACCTTATTAAGCCTGGTTTTAAATGCCTTGGTACCAAAGGAGATCTTATTTCTCCCTACCACAGTTTCTCTCTTCTATTTAAACATCTTGGAGTAGCCTAAATGATCACTCTTGCTGGTAACTGACCAGAGGGCAAAAGGTCTTCTCCAAAGTGTCTGATGCCATTTCAAAGCTCTGGAGAACACAGCCCTACATCTGAGCAGTCAGTGTCATTTATTTTAGCATATGGTACAAATGAGGAGCAGGGGAGCCAGCTTGAGGTCTAATCTTTAGCCAATAAAGGCAAATCATTGTGTTCTGCATCCTCAGATTAGACAATAAGAACCACATTAGTCAGCTTTAAAATGATTTAGATTCTCTTCTCAGAGGCATTGTCATTTCCTCTTTTTTTACCCAGATACTTTCGTGTCTGTTTATGCTGAAACCACAAAGTGTGCATAATCTTCTAATCTCCCAGTCCATTTGAACATCATTAGTTCCACTGGTTTCGTTCCATTTGGCTTTCCATTTGGGATAAAAATGAGAAAACACTGTATTTCAGGATGTAAAAAGCAAGACTCCAAGGTCCATTTTTGTGTTACGGGGCTGAGTCGTTTTCGTTTCAGTTTCAAGTTGGCAACAAATAGAGCAGAAGCAAACTAGAGGGAGCTGTTGTTCATTAATCACCTCCATTACTGTTTATACTGAAATAAAGGAGAAACACCCCCCCCCCCCCCAACCCCCGCTTTTCACAGGAATGAAATTAAATGGAGAGAATAGACTACTGTGGAAAATCAAGGGAGAAACAAGGGCTACCTGAGCCAGTGGAAGCACATCTGTTACCCAAACAAAGTGAAAGACTCGGTTCACCACTGTCCTGTGGTTGGAAGGTGTGAAAATGATCCATTCTCCTCAGTTAAAAATGCACAAACATTCTCATTCCTCTTTTGAAACAGCAGAACAAATGCCTGGACAAACACCACACACTGCAAAGGAGAACTACTGAAGCTTTGATAAAGGACTGACAAACCAGCAGAGAGCTCCATCCATTGTGAGAATGCTGAAGCAGCTCAGGAACTAGAAGAAAGCTTGTCACCAGAAATGTTTCTGGTGGGAATCAAGTATTAAACAATGCAAACGAGCTGAATCCTCAACAAATAATTGCCAAGTCAGGTAAATAGAAATATATGAAGGGGAAAGGTTGTTTCATGATGTCAAAGGATTATAATCCATGAAATAAGTACAAGCCAAATATATTTGTTGGCACAAAAGTGATGTTGAAGTAAAACATCCACATATTGTAGGAGTTATCTGGTGAGACTCCTGTGAAACTCCCTCCCCAGTCACTCGAGACCATTGTCTTTCCTTTCTAATTAACAACCAAGTGTGAATTTGCTCAGTTCACCCCCCTTTCCTGTGAAATCCTGAGCAAATCCTGATGTTGTGTGCTGATATAAAAACCCACAAGGCTTGAACTAGCAGATACTCAACCAAAGGAGTTTGCTTGCTTGGTTCTGTAAAGCCAAGTCCAGTTAAACTAGAATGCCTCCTCGGATTTTGCCCCATGGAAGTCCACCAAAAGCAGCATGTGCAAAGGTTTCTTTACTTTTCAGTGCAGAAGCTATCCTCATGCATGCAAAATAAGCTTCATGGAGATTTATGATCTCATTATGGACTTGATCAAAACATGATCACCTGAAAATAATCATGCATTAAACTGCAACAGTGTCTTGGTTTTCAGGATGTACACACAACAACTATGAGGGCACAGAGGGACCCTCAGCAAGTTCCCTGCTGGCACCAAACTGGGAGCACTGGCTGATTGCCCAGAGGCTGTGCTGCCAGGCAGCCAGATCTCAACCAGCTGCAGAGTTGGGCACAGAGGAACCTGCTGAGGCTCACCAAGGGCAAGGGCAGAGTCCTGCAGCTGGGGAGGAACAAGCCCCTGCAGCAGCACAGGCTGGGGGTGAGCTGCTGGAGAGCAGCTCCAGGAGACAGACCTGGCACTGCTGGGGGAGAATCAACTGCCCACGAGCAGCAACGTGGCCTCGTGGGCAAGAAGCCAATGGCAGCCTGGGGGCATCCAGCAGAGTGTGGATCCAGCAGCAGGGCCAGGGAGCTTCTGCTCCCCTTTGCTCTGCTCTGCCACATGTGCTGAGGCCTCATCTGGAGTCCTGGGGCCAGTTGTGGGCTCCCCAGCTGCAGAGGGACAGGGAAGTGCTGCAGAGAGGCCAGCACAGGGCCAGCAAGATGCTCAGGGCACTGGAGCATGTTCCTGCTGAGGAAAGGCTGTGGGCCCTGGGGCTGCTCAGGCTGGACAAGAGGAGACTGAGGGGGGAGCTCATTCCTAGTGACCAAGATCTCACTGGTGGGTGTCAGGAGGTTGGGGCAGCACCTTTTTCTGTTGTATCTGGTGCCAGGACAAGGGGTGATGGGATGAAGCTGGAACACAAACAGTTCCATTGAAACACAAGGCCAAACTGTTTGAGTGTTGGGGTGAGGGAGCCCTGGCCCAGGCTGCCCAGGGAGGGTGTGGAGGCTCATTCCTTGAAGGTCTTCAAGACCCTCCTGGACACGTTTCTGTGCTCCCTGATCTAGGTGGGAGCTGCTTCTGCAGGGGGGTTGCACTGGATGAGCTCTAAAGGTCCCTTCCAGCCCCTCCATTCTGTGATTCTATGACTCTGTGTATCCCTTCCTTAGCTGTGACGTGCACAGGACTCCACTCAAACTCTTTGATTAGATGATTGGTATTTAGCAAAGAATTTGCACTGTGAATTACTTTTTCCCCCAGGATGCTGTTCTATGCTAGGCAGGTGGCCTGAGGCTGGCCTCCAGCTGAATGAATACCAGTGCTGCCACTTCACCTGGGTACCACCCAGCTGAAATAAAACACAACTAAGGGATTGCTTAGTGGCAAGAAAAATCTTCTACATAAACAGCTGTCTCAGGTTCCCTTCTGTAATTGATGGATTACCACTCAAAGGCAAATAAAGAGATACATAAACAGCCTAAGAAATCCTTTCTTATCCAGCACAGCTTGCAGGAGTTGGTTAGAGGACAGAGGGTGCATCTGCAGTAGCATTTAATTCAGATTTGGGATTTGTACTTTTGAAACCACTCTAAAGCTTGAACCTCCTAAAACCCCTTTCAGATGGAACTTAACTCTGGAGAACAGGCTCCAGCTGGTCATTAGCATTCATTCACATGATCAGCTGAGCAATAAGCAGAAGTAAAACCTCTCAAAACCCGTCTAATATGGACGTTATGTCCTTACTTCCAGCTCTGCCTCTGTCAGGCTGCATTACTGCCAGGTGAAGATGTAATCCAGAGCTACCCAGAGGCTTGATGTGATGGTACAATGAGCTTCCAGGAAAGTAGGGCCCATTTCTGACCTCCTTACCAACACTTGGATGCTTGATCTTCTTTATTGGGTGTTACAAGAGGTTTGGGGCAGGGGGAGAAAAATAGGAGAGGAAGACTAGAACACTGTACTATGTAATTCTGTCACTGCAAAGATGATGGGAGAGCCCCATGAATCGTAACTGTGGATTGTTTCGTTCATCTGATCCACTGATGGTGGCAGTGTAACAACCCAAATGGAAATAAGGGTGGGAATTGAGCAGTGTCTTCCCATTGCCATCAGAAATATGCATCAGCAAGTGAGTACAGCTATCCCAAAAGCAATGTCACTTAAAAGAGAAAGTGGATGGGAGAGGCATGCACACCCAGCCAGAACATTCACCCAGTGCATGTTGCAATAGTTGCCAAGTTGAGGGGAGATTGCTTGCTTTGTACAACAGCAAAACCTGAAGGCAGCCAAGTCCACGGAGTATCATTAACATCTGCCAACAGCATGCACATTAGGGAATGACTCTGACCTAAATGGAATGACCTGATTTGAGCAGAGACTCAACCACAACAAAGAGTGTTTATAGGCTTAATTTCACATGGTAGAAGACACAGGTTTTCCCACATCTGAAGCAGGGCCACTCACACCCTTGAAGCCCTCTCTGTGAACTGTGTCCACCCTGTCTCCCAGAACCCAAGAAAGCACAGAAGCAACATCCAAGCTTAGTTTAGTACATAGGCTGCTTCCTCAGGGTGTAGGGCAACTGGGTTTGTGTCTCATATGAATACTCTTAGTGGCTACTAAGCTATTGTCTCTGGAGGGAGGGGTCTTGAGTTTTCCTGCCTCCAGTGTTCACTTTGCATGGAGTGTAAACAAATGCTGGTAAGGAGGAAGCTCATGACAGTTGTAATCTTGCTGTTGGGGACTGGTGAAGTACTGCAGAAGATCCAAGTTTCAGCAGCTTGGAAACAAAGGGTGATTTTTCTGCCTCACTGAAATGTCCACCCTGAAACTCCATTACCCAGACATGTGAGCTAAGGGGAATATGAATGTTTGTAGCTCTTGAGAGGGTTTAGGCACAAGGAAGGAGTCTCACTGTCCTAAGTGCTCAGATGGAGCTGGGCATGGCCAGTATTGTTTAGCTCTGCTGGGAACTTTACTGGAAGATTTAGCCCTTCTTGGCTCTGATTCTCTGTATTGCTAGCTGGTAAATCAATAAATAAGAGAGGCTTTGCCAAAGAACTTGTGTTAATCCACTTTAACCATTTCTCTAATGTCTAAAGCCTGCCACACACGTTTTCAGGGTACTTTGGATTAAGCCAAGGGTTCAATGGAACTCCCAAACAATGTTTTGGAAAAGAGATTAACCTTTTGCTACGAGCCATGTCTGTTTTGAGCAACATCCCACTCTGATGAGAGATGCAGCACCAGGTTTAATGCCTTTTAACTCTGAGAAATCTCCTTCCAGGGGACGAGAGCAAATGGGAACCAGACTGTGAACAGCACTAAGCACAGACATCCTGATCTCAGCAGATTTTGCAAGTGTTTGGGAAATGATGTCTGCAGGAGCAGCCTCTGAGGGAAGTGGGGATGGGGTGAGATAATGGAGATGGTCATCCCACAGCTGGATGCAGGCAAGTGGAAGTTCTGGCTGAGGGGAGAAGCAGTTTGCTTTCTAACTCATCTTGTCTGCAGTTAAATTTGCAATGGGGTTAACTCTGCAATGGGGTTAACTCACTGGGCTCACACATGTCATGGCTGTTACTGAGTGAAGTGTTCCCTAGGCTCTTCTAGAAGAGGATTTCCCTGGTTTACTTGGAATCCCTGAAAATCTTTGGGATCTGGTAATTTTTAGCCTGTGAAACAGCAAACTGGTGGCTTGCTGATCCCTTAAAGGAAAGCAAGTATTAACACAGCTCAAGATGCTATGATCATTAGTGTTTTTCACCCATAAAACTCCAGGAGAGTGGCTGCTGTGCACTATTCTGGGCAAAAACTTCTTTCTTTTCAATATCTAGTTTTATAAAGGAACCAATCCCTATATGGTTATAGTGAGGGGGTTTTAATGGCCATTCCATCTTGCCCCAGCTTGTATTTCATGTCTTAACACATGCATGAGGTTCAAAGAAGAAGTTTGTGTTAGAGGTGTGGCAGCTGGTGGCTATGGATGATTGAAACCTTATTAATACCTCACAAACAGTAGACTATCTGAGTTCCAAGTTAGAGCAAAACCATAACCAAACTACTTTTGATGATCAGGTTGGCCTCATCTCATAATGGAGATGCTATGAAGTTCTGGTCCATGAGATGATGAACAAACACAGAGTGGCTGATAACAAGGTAATACAGGCAGCTCTGCATCACTGGATCCCTTGGATTGACCGATACTAACCCAGCCATTATGTAAGGACTTGGTTTAGTGTGAGGTGACTGGTTGGACTTGATGGTCTTAAAGGTCTTTTCTATGTAATGATTCTATGGTACTTTTCCAGCATGTAACATAAAATAGCTTCTTACCTTACTCAGCAAGAAGGGGTTTAGGTGAGGCTTCTGTTTCCCTTGTTCAGCTGTGGAAGCACAGCAGAGTCTTGTCATGAGCACAAGTGTGACCCACACTTGAGAAACTGGAAGATCCCTTTTCCCTTTCCCCCCTCTATTACTGGTGTTCTTGTTTCTTTTTAGCCCATTCTCTGCCCTGCCTCTGTCATCTCCAGCATGCCTAAGAGAATGATTTGTGTGTTGTGCACCTGGGTGATATGATCTCATGTCTGGCTGTCCATAATCCATATTGTTTCTGAGGTGCATCATGTGATAAAGAAGTTAATCCACTGAATGACTAAGCTCAGCACTGATGGGAATAATTACATGCCCTGGTAAAGCATTAATCATGGTAAATATAAACAACAAACACTGCAGTGGTTGATTAGAGCTTATTATGGGATTTAAAGATGCCCACTGCCAAACCCTAGAGATAAACATCTATGAAATAAGGGAGTTAATGCTTTCCACAGAGTTCTCTTTGCCTTACTTGTGAGGAAAACACATCCTGGACTATCTGAATTGCTACTTAACCAGCCTGAATAACACATGAATGGGATTTTGCCTGGCACTGAACACACTGAAGAGTTTGCATAGTACACAAACATATAGTCCCTCTATTACTATATCTATTAGTATACTATATCTATTAGTATTATTCTCTATTATATTTGGCTCTGAAACCAGAGTTAAGCTCCAGTGTGCAATTACTAGCAAAACCAGTAACTGGGTCCAACTAGTGCTGTGGGACCCAGGTTAGTCCCTTACAGATCAGCAAGTGTTTGCAGGCAGTGAAGCACTAGTGTGAAATTGGTGGTAACAGTTCTGTTCTGTTCTACCTTCTCCAAAACACAACCACTACGTTCCCAGTCTTGCCCATAAATATTATAGTTTGCACCTGCCTGAGTGAGGAGGCTTGCCTGCCAAAGAAACTGTCTTAATTTAAGTGCTGGAGACAGACTGTATGGTGTGCTGTTCCTAACAAAAGCCCCTTAGCTGCTCAGTTTTCCCTCCTCCCCTTTAGGCTTTTAAATTATTGACAATAAGATAGCAGCTGCAAACAGAGACACTTCTTTCAGTAGAGCAATATCACATTCTGGCTGTTTCCTCTACTGCTTTAGTTTCCCTGGCTTGGTTAGTTTAAAACAATCCCTTCAAATGTACCAAGTCAAAGGGCAGAGTGTATAAATGTAGAGTCCTAAATTTGCTTGCAGTGACTCCCCATCAAACTGGCCCAATCTGCAAATCAACAGATGATTTAACTGCTGCCTCTTACATATTTCATCTTGGCTCTGAAATTCTTAATGTGATCTCTCCTGCTCTTACATAATTACCAGTAATAAAGACCAGCATTCAGAATTTAGCTGAGAATTATTTTGATGATGCATGAAGCTGAAGAGGCTCCAGATGCTCTCTTGAATAGCTCTCGCTGCTTAGTAAGCAATTAGGAGCAGTCACAGCCTTTTTACTGTATTTAAACAGCAAGTGGGCTACTGGGGCTTAGTCCTTAGAAAGGCTTGGAAGTGTTACTGAATTGCAAATCATCTTTTTTAAGGCTGGGAGCAGGAATTCTACTTGTGCTAGTGCAGTGAGCAGAGATGACTTGGAGGATGTGTTGGAAATACACGTGTTAAATGATTTAAAAAGGATTACTGAGGCCCAGATAAAATGAATGCAAGAGATGTGCTTCATATCTCAGAGCAGATAGAATCACAGAATGGTGGGGTTGGAAGGGAGCTTTAGAGCTCACCCAGTGCAACCCCCGTGCAGAAGCAGTTCCCACCTAGATCAGGTCACATAGTTGATCAAAGGCTCTACACAGAGCAAGTGTACTTGTTTTCTTGGAACTGATTGTATTCCAAGGGAAAGCTGTCTTGCAAATGAAAGCTTTGCCATCTTAATTCTAAACCTTGTAGTTGCCAAGTTTCCCACTACCTCAAATAAGCTTGGTCTGTTCATGAGCAGGGAAAACAGAGACCTCAAGGTATTAGTTTCCTAGACAGGAAACTAAAGAGTCTGATCCCAAATTAGCGCTCAGAAAGGAGCACTAATTCTGTCCAATCCCTGGACCCTGATGATTCATCAAGTCTCTACTGAGCTACTAAATGGCAGCATTCTAGGAGCAGTGTGCTAGCAGATGTCTTCAGCCTCACCACAATAACCCAGGAGTACAGGGCCATAAAGAACCCTCAAGGATGGACTGTGCCTCCTTTTGCTTCGTCTGAAGTGTCCCAGCTTTATGGGATAATCCTCTCCTTCATCTTTACCAATTTTCACTCTGTTTCTCCTTAGAATGATAAAACACATCTGGTATTTGTCATTCCAGGCTGGATGTAAAGGTTGTTTGAATAACCACTGTTGTGCCAACACAATGATTTGTGTAGTTTGCTTTCATTCTGGTCATTAAAAGGAGTATGTGTTCAGTGCCAATTATTACTGAAGGCTAAATCTTGTCTTAACATGTCTCAGAATGACGTTACCAGGTAAATACAATAACTGGATGACTCAATAGATGAAGAACAAAACCATGTTCCTGCCTATAGGGAAGGGTGGGGGAGAGAGAAGGTACCTACCAGACATTTTCCCTGTGGTTCCACACAGAAATATTTGTCATGTAATTATTTCACCTGTACAAATCATATCCAAGCACTAACTGAAAAATCTGGTCCCCTTAGTGCAGCTCTATCATTTGGAACTGAATGTTAAAGGCAGACTCCATCTCTGCTTGCTTACAAGATCTCTTCACACCTGCTGATTTATTTGCTGCCTGCTTCCTCATCTTACCTTATGAATATATCCAGACAAGCACTTGTATTCAACTGAACTGGCAACAAGAAGAGGTGATGTGAGAGAAAGAGGAACACAGAGAAACTAGGGAGATAAATCAGAAGTGCCAAGAGCAAAACTCCTAGGCTACTGAGCACAATGCAGGCTTTAAGAAAGCACTGTGACAACATTGTTTTGAGAGAATCAAAGATCTCTAAGGAGATGTCAAAATCCAAGCTCCTTAAAGACAAGATATAGATCCTAGAGTGGTTTTCAAAGTTTGATAGCACAAATGATCAAAGGAACAAACCATTAGTTAGCAACCACCTTGAACTACTTCTCTGCCTGCCTGAAGTATTTAGCACCTGTGAAAGAGAACAGAAACCAGCCTGCTGCAGCCTGGTAACCAAAAGCCATGAGTAGTCAGCTTGGATATCCTGATAGACTTCCCAAGTTGAATTCACAACTCAAAAGAGTCCCAGAGAAAGAGACTGTTATAGCAAATAAAGCTATTTTCAGAGGGCAAAATACAACTAGAACCAGAAGTTAACCTTGGATCATTAATTGCAGACCTGCAGCTCTGTGATGGACATGATGTATTCCCATTAACACTGTCTCATTGTACACAGTCATCATACACAATCTGTGAAAGTATTTAAAACACCACAACCTGTGCAAGGTTTGCTATCAAAATTTGTCCTAAACCCCTCATCTTTTCATCTTTTTGCTGTTTTCAAGGAATAAACTGCAACAACACCCATATAAAAGGCCAATGTAAGAGAGAAAATACATCAGCTAAGCAGCAGACAAGCAAAAGAGCTCTCCCTCTGTGGCACAAAGGGATTGCTTGTTGGCGTTCTGGGGAGGTGAAAACAAGAGATTAAGGAAGATGTAAAGAATGACCTTAGGCTTTAGTTTTTATAACATGTTGGGAAGATGGCTGAATGACAGACCCAGAGGGGGGTGATCAATGCCACAGAATGGAGCTGGAGGCCTGTGGCCAGTAGAGTCGCACAGGGATGGGTTCTGGGGCCAGTCTTGCTCAACATCTTCATCAGCCACCTGGGTGAGGGCACAGAGGGACCCTCAGCAAGTGCCCTGCTGGCACCAAACTGGGAGCACTGGCTGATTGCCCAGAGGCTGTGCTGCCAGGCAGCCAGATCTCAACCAGCTGCAGAGTTGGGCACAGAGGAACCTGCTGAGGGTCAGCAAGGACAAGGGCAGAGTCCTGCAGCTGGGGAAGAACAAGCCCCTGCAGCAGCACAGGCTGGGGGTGAGCTGCTGGAGAGCAGCTCCAGGAGACAGAGCTGGCACTGCTGGGGGAGAATCAACTGCCCATGAGCAGCAACGTGGCCTGGTGGGCAAGAAGCCAATGGCAGCCTGGGGGCATCCAGCAGAGTGTGGATCCAGCAGCAGGGCCAGGGAGCTTCTGCTCCCCTTTGCTCTGCTCTGCCACATGTGCTGAGGCCTCATCTGGAGTCCTTGTAAAACAGGTTCTCTGCAAGTAGGGCAGATTTGCAAGCAATAAGCTAAGGGAAGAGGTAAAGGCGGCAGAGGGAGGGGGGGAAAAGGCAGTTGGAGGCTGGATGGTTAAAAAGCAGCAAGGGCAAAAGACTCTGAAGCCAGAAGCTATGATTCTCTCCTTAAGACACTCTGTTTACATAAACACTTTCAGTGACTTAATATTTTAAGAACTGTGACACAGCAATGCTTGAGAATCTTTTCTATATCAGATAGCCTAAGTCAACCTGCTCAAGTTATTCCCCCAAGGCCCAAGCTCAGTCTTGAAGCTGGTCTGTATGATGGTAATAGTGAGAGGGGAACACAGCTCAGAACACATCAGCGTTGTCCATGTTTTCTCTTTGTGAAGCTGATGCTAAGGACTAGTTGGAATTCAGGAACTCTCTGTGTTCAGGCCACATCCTGCAAAACTCAAAGCAGAGCTTAACTCTAGTCTTCTTGTTCACACCTTAGAATGAAGCTTTTTTGTAGGATTTAATAGTCTGTCATCATTGAAACAGACACAAGGCTCTATTTTAATATCATAATTAGAGAGACTACACCATGCTCATGGGACTGTGTGTGAGTCTCCATTGGTAAGGCAGAAACAAGAGCTCGGCCCATCAGTTGCCTGGGGACCTAAAGAACACTTTGTGTCCATAAGTTCTTCCTTATTTTGCATTGTATTAGTTCCCACAAGTGCAAAGCCTGCAATTGTAAACACAGGTCACTGCTGTGCACACCTCTATCAACACAACTACCTAGAGAACACAAGAAAACAGGACAGATGAGAACACAGACCACAGGGGTCATTTTCTCTCCCTCAAATGATTAAGGGCTACTAAAGAAAGACTTTCTGCTATGCCTATTGTATGTTAAAGAAATGGAAATCCTCTCCAGAATACACTGCTGCCTCAAAAAGAGGAGGGAAGGAGAATAAAAAGGCTCAGGATAATCCTTGGATACCCAAAAACGAACATCAAGAAGCTTCCCTTTTGCTTCTGCAATGAGCAAAACGTTTTCATCCCTTTTCTTCAAGGAGGATGTGTTAATGCTGAGGAGAGTTCAAAGAAAGTGCCACCAAAAAATGACCCAGGTCCTGGCAAACAAGCATTAATGATGTAAGGTTTAAGGAGCTTAACTTATTCAACTTAACTGAACAGAAGGTTAAGAGGTGACTTGATTGCTGTGTGTTTCTACTCGCACCTTTAAGGAGCACCTGACAGTGAATGGCTTTGCAACACCGCAGAAGAAAGCAGAAGGAGATTTGCTGCCTGCAAACTTGGCAGGTGAGTTTTGAGCCAACCCCAGTCACACAGTCACCTAGTGATGAGGATAACAGAGCAGAAGAACTGCTCACCAAATGATGAACTCACCATCCCTTGAAACACTCCAGTTACGTACTTCATGCTGGGTGAAACAGTGTCTTTTCAGTCTATGCATGGGAAGGGATCCATGGAGCTGGGTGGTTTTCATAGTCCTTCCTCATTTGAGATCCCATGAAACTCTTGAGTTTTCCTGTGCATCACTTTAATTCGGGGATGTCACAGAGACGAGGAAATGGGCAGCAGCTGCCATCAATGGGCTTGTAACACCTGCAGCTTTGTGTCAACACAACTCAAATCTCATGTTTCAGGGTATCATGGAATTGAGCAAGATTGACCCTGGCCCTAACCCTTCAGTACATGAGTGGCTAAACTTACTCTTAGGACTATTTGCCTTGGTTAAAAAGGAAGGGGCTGGCCCAGAGTGGGTTGGTTGATCCAGTGTAAGAAATGACAGACCAATTCATCTCTTTTTGCTGTCTGGCTAATCTTGCCACTTCTTATGATTAAGGTCAAAGCGATTAGCCAGTTATTTTTCCTTCAGAGAGATTATTGTAGGGCAGCTTTATTGTTCTTCAGGAGCACAGCTTGTGACCTGGGAGCTGCAAGGTATTGTCTGATGGATATCGCTTGCATTGGTGGCTCTCCTGTTTGCTGCTTGTGAGGTGAATTTTGTCGAAGGGCTGAGATGCTCGAGTCTGATGATATCCATAAGGTTCAATGTGTTGTCTCGTGGAATTCACACGAGGGAACAAAGAAACTTGTGTTCACCTCAGCTCTACGTCAGCGGCAACACAGCGGGAGCCTCGCTAACCATCACCTGTCCTGCTGCCAAGTTCCTGCAGAGGTTCCTCCACATTTAATCACACTGTTTAATCCCAGCCATCTGCTACACCAGCCAGAGATGTGGCAGTCCCTTCCCCCTCCGGAGGCAGCCGGCGGGAGGCAGGTGGAGCTCGGCGAGGGGCGAAGGGAAGGAAGGAAGGAAGGAAGGTCGGGCACCACCTGGAGCCGGCCCAGGGGAAGGAGTGGCGGCTGCTGAGGCGGAGGAGCGGCGGGAAGAGTGATCCGGCCGAGCTGTGGAGGGAAAACGCGCCCGAGGGTGAGTGAAGGAGTGAGGGTGTGAGGGAGGAAAGGAGGCAGTGCCGCCGCCGCTGCCGCCCCCTCAGGAGCGCTGCCGGAGCGGCCGCCGCGCTCAGGCCCCTCCCCGTGAGGCGGTGGCGGCGGGGCCTGGGCTTGGGGGGGTACCGGAGCCGTTGTGGGGGGTACAGGAGCCCTGCGTTGGGGTTAACGGGCCCCGGGGCCGCTCCTCTCACGGGGCTGTGTCTGCCTACAGCCGCGGCAGCGGGGCCGGCCGCGGCCGAGCCTCCCTCCGCCCGCCCCCTGCAATGGCGCCGTGTGAGGGGAGAGCGGCGGTTCGGCCGCCTGAGCTGCGACCCGGGAGCGAGGGGCATTGCCCTCAGCTTCCCGGCACCAGGGCTTCTAGCAGCGGGGAGGCCGCGGCCTGTGTGTGGCCTTAGGCCTGGCGGAAGGCCCCATGAGGGGTCCCAGGTCCCTCAGTGTGTCAGGCCCTGAGGTCATGGCCGCGCCTCTCTCCTTGGGGCCGCTGGGTCTGTGTGTAGGTGTTCCCAGCCCTTCTGCCCACCCCAGGTGAGCACCCTGGGGCTGGGGAGCTGGAGGTGACCAGGACCTAACCTCTCTTCTACCCTCTGCGGGTGATTAAACCTTCTGCATCGGTTCTTGCAGCAGCAGGCTGTCCCTGGCCCGGCAGCCGCTTTGATGCTGGTTTGGTGAAGATCTGGTGCACGTCTCACACTGTTTCTAGGAGAAATCTCCCCGTGGATATTAGAAACCTTGACACAAGAGCAGAAGGAGTGGAGCGAGGTGTCTGTTCTTGCTTCTAAGACCTCCCGTGTTGGGGTTGCTCTTTGTTTGTTTATAAAGAATTGCTTCCAGAAGATGGAACCACAAGAGTTGCTGTGGTTTTAAGTTGTGATCCAGACATACCTTTTGTTTGTTTGCTTTCTGTCTTGCTCATCTTCCAGAGGAAAACACACTCTGTGCAGCATCAGGCTTGTTGAGTTGTAAGCAGGCACGGAAGTACCCATGACCCTAACCTCAGGTGCGTGTTCTTATTCTGCTGTCTAGAAAGGAGTTTGGTTAATAGTTTGATATATTCACATTCCAGCAGCACAAATCCTCCAGTACCCCACTGCATGTCGTGGCACAGACACATCACTCCATCTGTCACATGCTAACATTCTGTTGTTTTGTGTTAGCAGGGAGAGAAACAATAAAAAGGGGCAAAAGAGATATGAAAGAACAGTTCTATTTAAAGCCTTTACACTGCCCTTAGTTCACCTCCACTGTTCTTAATATTGTCAGGTTTCCAGAGCTCAGTGGTATCTCTTCATTTGGAATTTCCTTGTTTGTTGAGGTCAACCCATGAGGCTTATTGTAATGATTGTTTTATTTTACCATTCACATCATCTGTTGTTGCAAACAGGAAACAAAAATGAACAATCTTAATTGTGGAGAGAAGGAATATTACCCAGGACTATCCAGTTTCAGAGTAACACAAATGTCTTCTTCCTGTCAGCACAGCAGAAAGTAAGACACTCATTGCCCTGGAGAAGTGAAGGGACAACCTCAGAAGAGTCTCCCACTGCTGTGAGAATAGAACCTAAATAACCTAAATAAGGTGTAACCTTGTTTGGCATTCCTGTGGAGCCCATGTGACGTGGAGTAATGTGCTTAAATCCTCAAATACTGTGGTAAATCTGGCCCATAATCTGCAGTGCACAAGCAGCAGGGATCTGGGAGCAACATCTGCTTTGGAGCATGCACACCAACTACCTCTGAGGATGTTATAGTCCTGAGTAAGGGTCCTCACTCTCTTTCTTTCCACTGAAATCAAGCTGGTTTAGAAACTGGTTAGGTGATCACAGGGCCAATTCCAACGTGGCTGTGGAATTGGCCATTTAAATGTTGATTTGGCATCTTTTTTTCCTTAAATCGACTCTTTATGTGCTTTTCTCTCTCTCCTTTTTGACCTTGCCTTCCCCTTTCTGTCTGTATTCTTTCAGGAGTGAGTTTTCAGTGCTGACACTCTTGCCAACATAGCACTTGTGCTGTGCAAATGACAAAGGCAAGGAACTAACTGATGAAAGCCAACTGGTGTTCCCCATATGATTGCAAGTTGCTTTTTCTTTATAGAAGCAGCATGATTGAGGTTCCTGTCTTCAGCTTGCTTTATCCTACCCATGAATCTCTGGATTTACGTGTCAGTCTGCATTCTGCGTTCTGTTTTGTTTCTGTGTGTGTGTGTGATTCATTATAGTTCAGCATCATAAAGAGAATCTCAAGTGTGTAACATATAAGACAGAGATACCATTATGAAGTTGCTGTCCTGCAGTGCATGTTATCAGGAATATGCCCTGAGAGGAAGCTTTGGCTTCCCTAAGATGCTTTCAGAGTTCTTGTGTGGCAAAATATCTGCAGCATGGCCCTGAGTGAAATGGTTTTTTTTTCAAAGCCCAGGTTTCTTCTTTGTGTATTTGATTAGTTTTGGGTGTAAACACTGTCAAATGCAGCTCAGGGCTATGAAAATGGGAAGGTCTTAGCCTTATGTATCCTTTTGGAATGACATGTCTTTAAAATGTCACATCAGGATAATGGTTTTGAGCTTCATGACCTTGTTTGCAAGGGTGGCCTAAGCCAAGTCACCAGTGCCTGGCACATAGTTGATTGTAAACCATTATCCAAGTGGGATAAAATCTTCTGTAGCAGAACCAAACCCCACCTGACTCACTCAAGAGTCACATTTGATTTCAGATGATTTCTGCAAGTGTGTTATTTTGTCCGAAATTACAGTGTGGAGGAACTTGTATGAAGCTGAGAACAGTGGGAAAAACAGAGTGCCATGGTATTTATGGTCATGCTTTGTTTTGTAGGCTTCCACACTGCCTAAGGGGGAATCTTTCAAGAGCTAGATCTTCACATGAAGGTCTGGTTTCATCCTTTTTCACCATCTGGGAATCAATATATTCTTAGAGGATCTCAACTTGTTTGTCACGTTCTAAAGCTGGATTCTCTTGCCTGCAAACTGAGGTGCAGATCTAAATGGGGAGTAGCTGGAGTTCAGAAACGCTGGAGTTGAACAGAGATTTGAACAGCAGGGTCCTGCTGGCTGCAATCAAAACTACATCTTGATGCTTTAATCATATTAAGCTTAATAATTCAGAAAGCAAAGGAGGAGCAAGAGTCAGCTGCTTTTGAAACTGAACTCATTATAGCACAAGGCAGAGTGCTTAGAATTAGAAGGAAAAGGTTTCTTTTGTGTGTCTCAATGTAATGAAAAGGAATCAAAGTTCAAGCCACTGAATTGTATCCCAAGAGTTTTGGTTGAATAAACTAATGAAAGGCCATGTGACTGAAATATGGAAGTAGTTCCATGGAGGAGCCAAGTGTAAATAGGTTGAAGGAGGAATTCTACACATGACTAGAGGAAAGGTTCATCAGTTACTGATGAATAATACAGTGGTCTTCTTGTAACATGCAGCTCCAGAAACCTGTTAACTGGCTGTTGCCTGAAGCAAGAATGACAGAGGAGGGAGAGAATCTTTCTGTGTGCAGCAGGATCTCTGCTTTCTGTAACTGTCATTAGCTTTTGCTGCTGGACTTAAGCCAGGCCTGGGTGAGGCGTGTGTGCAGAAGCCCACCCCAAAAACTGAACTTGTCAGAAAAAGCCTTGATTTGTCCCTTTAAGTGATAAAGGTCACTCAACTGAGTTTGATGGTAACTCTGCTGTTTCAGGATGGAGGCCATGGAAGCTTTTGGGTTTGGCTAATTGAAGCCAAGAAACTTCTATGCTTCAATTTAAATGACTGACACTTGGCAGCTCTGGAATTATGCAGCTGGAGAAGCTCCAACGCTGCTGGGCTCTCAGATATGGGCTGGTCATTGCCTCCGGTCTGAAGCTATCTTTTAACCAGGCAAAACACATCATTTAGTGCTGTTTGTTATAAGCTATATTTTACTTTGAAAACCACAACAAATCCTTTGTCTGAGGAATGTGGAGTTGCATTTTTACCCTTTTGATGGGGTTTTCTGTTTTAGCCTTTGTTCTTGGGTGTACCGGGCAGGTTCATGTCTGCTCTGGAAGGATGGGTGCTTTGTGGGTTGGCCCCAAGCACCACACAGCCCGTTTGTGTAAACCCTGCAGCAGATGAGGAATCTGTCCTCTGCTTAAATTAAAAATAGCCATGGTCAGTCCTCTGTAAGTAGCTATTATGACTGGGAAACTAAAATGCAGAACCACGTCTACTCCTTACGCCCTCGCTTGCCCTCATAGGGGTCAGATGTGAAGTGGAACTTCTTCAAAGGGTGTTCTCACTTCTGCACTGTTTCCTGTGATGAGAACTATCAATGCTGCTGCATAAGTCAACACTTCATTACTTGGTGGGTATAGTGAGGTCACACTATGAGTGGTGGTACTGCAAGCCCCAAATCAACTCCCTTCCCCAAGTCCTTCTAGTCAAATAAGGTATTCACTTTGTCTATCCGAGTGGCCTTGTTAGCCTGTTCTGATTGCAGGCAGATGCTGTACAGCTAATGGTGTCATTTCTGTTACTACATCAGTTGTGAAGTGGGCCAGAAAACAACCTTTAAGATAAAAGTTTAATCAATCCAAGTATTTTGAGAGTGAGCAAGTCCAGACTTTTTTTCTTCTTGAGAATAACATGGCTACTTTTTTTTGCAGTCCCTGGCAGAGAGAGAATGTCGTGTCAGAAAATCTCTCTAGTGACAAATAGCAAGCAAAGAATGTTTTCTGTGGGATGGCATGAGCAACCTTGTATTTTAAAGTTTGTATATTAATTGCTTGTTAATGGGCAGCTTTTGGCAGAGTTTCTTTCTGGTGTGGCCTCAAGAATTTTAATGGAGCATCAGTCAGAGATTGGAGAAAATATACTTTAAGAAACTGGATATTCAGTTGTGTCACTTTGTGACACTGGTTGAATCAATCATGTTCAAGTTTTGGTCATGTGTAAACTCTACAGTAACTTCATTAAGAGCAAAAAGCTGCATTACACTCTTGCCTTAGAATCACAGAATGGTGGGGCTGGAAGGGACCTTTAGAGCTCATCCAGTGCAACCCACTGCAGAAGCAGCTCCCACCTAGATCAGGTCACACAGGAACATGTCCAGGTGGGGCTTGAAGAGCTCCAAGGAAGGAGCCTCCACACCCTCCCTGGGCAGCCTGGGCCAGGGCTCCCTCACTGAAACACTGAAAGAGTTTGGCCTTATGATTAAGTGGAACCTTTTGTGTTCCAGTTTCATCCCATCACCCCTTGTCCTGTCACTGGATACAATAGAACAAAGTGCTGCCCCAACCTCCTGACACCCACCAGTGAGATCTTGGTCACTATGAATGAGCTCCCCCCTCAGTCTCCTCTTGTCCAGCCTGAGCAGCCCCAGGGCCCACAGCCTTTCCTCAGCAGGAACATGCTCCAGTGCCCTGAGCATCTTGCTGGCCCTGTGCTGGCCTCTCTGCAGCACTTCCCTGTCCCTCTGCAGCTGGGGAGCCCAGCACTGGCCCCAGGACTCCAGATGAGGCCTCAGCACATGTGGCAGAGCAGAGCAAAGGGGAGCAGAAGCTCCCTGGCCCTGCTGCTGGATCCACACTCTGCTGGATGCCCCGAGGCTGCCATTGGCTTCTTGCCCACGAGGCCACGTTGCTGCTCATGGGCAGTTGATTCTCCCCCAGCAGTGCCAGGTCTGTCTCCTGGAGCTGCTCTCCAGCAGCTCACCCCCAGCCTGGGCTGCTGCATGGAGTTGTTCTGACTGGCCCCAGAACCCATCCCTGTGCAACTCCACTGGCCACAGGCCTCCAGCTCCACTCTGTGCCATTGATCACCCTCCTCTGGGCTCTGTCATTCAGCAGCTCTGCATCCACCTCACCTCCACTCATCCCAGCCACACTGCCTGAGCTTTCTGAGGAGGATGTGGTGGGAGACAGGGTCCAAAGCCTTCCTGTGTCTTCAGAATGGTTCTAAGGAGAAGCAAACAGAAACATTAAAACCCTGTGGATATTAAGGAGTTAATTTCTTGTAGGCTTCTGAAAATGGTTCCCCAAATGTTTTCAAACTCACTGAACATTTTGTGTGCAACCTTTTCATAGGCAGAGGAACTATTACAAGATGGAGTCTTACAGGTCCACCAGCACTTACCTGTAAATATGGACAAAATGGCCTTTTCTTTGGAAAAAGCAACCCCAAACAGTTTCTTTGTCCTGTCCTGAGGTGACTGAGCCTCTCTGCTTTGATTCCTTCTGCTTTTGTCATTCTTTTAGTGGTCATTGGCTGAGATATCCCCAAGGTAGGGTATCTTTCCTGGAAGAGAAGTGCAAGCTTGCTCTGTTTAACATCACACCTTCATCCAACCCAAGGGAACGTGTTAAAACCAAGCCAAAAGCAGTGGGAAAACTGTCAAGTGAAAGGAAAACCTTTGGCTTACATTGAACACAGCCTGTGGCTTCAAAAAGAGTCCTCAGCACAGAGAGGCTGTTCTGTAGCCAGCTGTTCACCTCCTCTCATGTGTTCTGGCCACCTTGTTTGAGAGGAGGAAGGGGAAATCTCAAGTGCCACGGCTTGAATGAGCTTTGAGTTCTGACTGATGTATGTTTTAGCAACCTGGTAACTCCAAGGTGAGAGCAGAATGGATATTTTCCCCTCCCCCTGACCTGGCACGTTCTCATTCCAGCTTGCTGAGCATCATTCCTGCAAATGTCAGGAGAAACTTCACAGCAACTTAAGAGATCTCATCTTTCAAAGAGGGAGGTACCAGTCACTTTACTGGTGGTGCTGTTTTTGTGTGAGAAGCAAAGCATCCCTGTTGCTGTTACACTTTAGATTCAGTGTCAGCCAGACAGATGCTGCTTTTAGGATCCTGCAGGTGTGAGGCCATGCTCCTGTGTTGCCATTCAGGGTCTATCTTGTAATGCCTTTTGTGTCAAAGCCAATCTTTTTTCTTTCTCACCCCATCAGAGTTTCAGAGCATGTAATCTGTGTCAAAATAAACATGGAGGCTTTAGGATTGCTGTCTACTTCACACCAAGTGATACTAGCAAGGATCTGGAGAGTTAAACTGCTTAACAGATTCTGCTTTTCACCTTCAGATCCACACCTTATTGTGTAAACATAAGTACTGTACACCCAGCAGGAGCTGCAGCCTTCATTCTGCTGTGTCTTTGTCCTTCTGTACACACTCTTGCTGCTGGATTGTATTTTCCTGAACTCCAGGAGCTCTGCATGTTTAGCACAGAAACCAGCTGTTGGATGGTGAGAGTTGCACAAAGGCTTTTATGCAGAGTGAAGAGAGAAGGTTAATGTCTTCAGGCAGCAGAGATAATGCTGTAGTCAAGGTCTCAATCTGTTGTAGGGGAATCACTCCTCATGAAGAGGATTTGAGGTACAGTCATCAGCTGTGCCTGCTTCCCTCTCACTCTGAGGGATAGGCACTCTCAGGTTAGTGAAGGTACCAAACTCATCATGCTTTTGCATGAGAAGCCTCTGTTAAGCAAGTCTGCCTATGTGTCTTCATAGCTCCCTTAGCTTCAGAAGGCCTGTGCAGTTCATGATCCTTCTCTCCCATTCTCCCTCCCTTCTCCCTGTTGCTGCCTTTGTGCTTTTTCCTTTGTTCTAAGCCCTTTGTGCTTGCAACAGCTGTCCAAGCAGAGTTCATGAAGACCCATTTTGTTTCCGAGAGATGTTTCTGAAGCCTGAACATATTTCCAGCCTTTTCCAGCTCCAAATACCACACATCACCCTGTGTTCTATTGATTTGTGTGCTCCTGTGGTGCTGTTAGACTCAATTTTTGGAGCTGCCTCTTTATTTGTATGGTACATTTTACCTAATCCACATCGCTCTGCTCATCTAATGCTCTCTATAAAGAATGAAAATGTACAGGGCTTGCTGGCACAAGTCAGGAGAGAGCCACGTTTCCTGGGGCTCTGCTTTGTTTCCAGGAGCTCTTCTTTGCTTTTGAGTCTGTTGTGCAAGTATTTTGCATAAAGCCTCATGTGAGCTTCAGTTCTCAGGCGTCTCTGTCTTGCACTTCATGTGCAGCACACACAGACCTGGATTGCACGAGAAGATGCAGAATAGGCTTGGACAGCTTCCTATCCACTCTCACCTCTTCCTCAAATGCAGAAAGAAAAGAGCTGAGAACCCTGCCTGGAGCATAGGAGGGAATATTTACTGTCCTGGAAGACAGAGCTGTGTGAGGAAGGTGTGTCAGCAACCCACAGAACAGCTGGTTTTTGGCCAACAGGCAAGCGGTGTGAGTGAGCTCTCGAGAAATCCCCACTTAGAGTGACTGTGGTTAGGATCTAAAGCAAATTTGGGGGAGAAAAGCATGGATTAAAGAACCCATTTAGCCATTTCTGGTGTCAACAGCAGCATCCCTCCTGGATGGTTGCCAAGTTAGGGGGGTTTATTTGCATTGTAAAGTGCCTTCAGATGATTTTCCTGAAGGGTGCTGTAGAAAAAAACCAACTGCCTGATGGATAGAAAATGAATCTCTTGAATATTTGGCTCCCCCCTCCTCTAAATTACATGTGTCTAAATTTCTCTGCTTCAAAAATGAGACCTATGTCATGGGTGGAATGAGCTTAATCTTATTACACACAATAGTTCATTAGTGAAGTAGAAGCAATTTCATGTATTTATGCACTGCCTGCCCAGAATTTTTATTTGAATGCAGCTCTTTCAGATGGAAACAACAATCTAATGCTCATTGAACTGCTTGTTAGACAGCACACAGTCATAGAAAGTGTTCATGGTGCTGGGATGGTTACATCTGAAAACTAGGGAACTGAAATTGGCACTGGGAAGCAACCCCGTGACTGAGGGCTGATGGTTTGGTCAGTACTGTGGGCTGAACAGAGGAACTGGAGGCAAAAGACTGAATCTCTACAGCATGCTGACAAACAGCTCACACGTGCCCTGTGGAAATAAGCAGCCTGAGCCCACTTCTAGAGGCCTCAGGAACAGAAATAGGGGCTGAGGCTTTGCAGCCACCATCCTGAGTCCTGTGAGGCTTTCCAGAGCTAAAAGCGGAAGTCTGTATCATAGAATCATAGAATCACAGAATGGTGGGGTTGGAAGGGAGCTTTAGAGCTCATCCAGTGCAACCCCCTGCAGAAGCAGCTCCCACCTAGATCAGGTCACACAAGAACGTGTCCAGGTGGGTTTGAGGAGCTCCAAGGAAGGAGCCTCCACACCCTCCCTGGGCAGCCTGGGCCAGGGCTCCCTCACCCCAACACTCAAACAGTTTGGCCTTGTGTTTAAATGGAGCTGTTTGTGTTCCAGCTTCATCCCATCACCCCTTGTCCTCTCACTGGATACAACAGACCAAAAGTGCTGCCCCAACCTCCTGACACCCACCAGTGAGATCTTGGTCACTAGGAATGAGCTCCCCCCTCAGTCTCCTCTTGTCCAGCCTGAGCAGCCCCAGGGCCCACAGCCTTTCCTCAGCAGGAACATGCTCCAGTGCCCTGAGCATCTTGCTGGCCCTGTGCTGGCCTCTCTGCAGCACTTCCCTGTCCCTCTGCAGCTGGGGAGCCCACAACTGGCCCCAGGACTCCAGATGAGGCCTCAGCACATGTGGCAGAGCAGAGCAAAGGGGGGCAGAAGTTCCCTGGCCCTGCTGCTGGATCCACACTCTGCTGGATGCCCCCAGGCTGCCATTGGCTTCTTGCCCACCAGGCCACGTTGCTGCTCATGGGCAGTTGATTCTCCCCCAGCAGTGCCAGCTCTGTCTCCTGGAGCTGCTCTCCAGCAGCTCACCCCCAGCCTGTGCTGCTGCAGGGGCTTGTTCCTCCCCAGCTGCAGGACTCTGCCCTTGCCCTTGGTGAGCCTCAGCAGGTTCCTCTGTGCCCAACTCTGCAGCTGGTTGAGATCTGGCTGCCTGGCAGCACAGCCTCTGGGCAATCAGCCAGTGCTCCCAGTTTGGTGCCAGCAGGGCACTTGCTGAGGGTCCCTCTGTGCCCTCACCCAGGTCAATGATGAAGATGTTGAGCAAGACTGGCCCCAGAACCCATCCCTGTGCAACTCCACTGGCCACAGGCCTCCAGCTCCACTCTGTGCCATTGATCACCCCCCTCTGGGCTCTGTCATTCAGCCAGCCTTATGCTAAGGAGGTGGCAATTGTCACCCAGCAGGCTGGGTGCTGGGTGCAGGGGAGAGCATGTAGGATGGCATAGAATTCCCATGGAGTGGTAGCCATATATTTGTGGCTGCTCCCCAGCATTTCCCCCCACGTAAGCAGCACAGTGTTTATGGGTCTGTTGAGTAGGTACCATCTGTGAATATGCTTTTTTTTTGAGACCACAAGTATTTTTGCAGCCCAGTTTATTCCTACATAGAGAAGAGCAGCTGGCTGAGACAAGCAGACCTGTTAATGTCAGTCCTGAGTCAGTCAGCAGGATCAATGTTTTGAAGCAGTGCCTTCTCCTGAGTGGCTGATCCCAGAGCTTTCTGCTTCTGGAACTGAATTCTTTTTCATTATGGTGTAACATCATGTTGCAACACAATTAGAGGAGCTGTTCCTCATCCTACCTGCCTTTGCTATTATTTCCAAGATCTCTATCTACTAGGTAACAAATACGTGTCCTCTTGAAAGACACACAAATCCTGATGATGAAATTGTATCTTTGCAGGTAATTACAGCAAAAACTTGCTCAGCTTTGTCTGCTGTGTGGTGCAGATCTCATCCTTTTCTGCTCAGAGCTGTTGGGTCTGTGCAAGGTGACCTCCTGATACGAAACACTGTGCTGAGGCCATCAAACTCACCCCATGTCAGGCCACAGAAGAAATTAATCTGTCTGTTCAGATATTATTACTGGTCCTGCTTGGCCCCTTTGGACCCTCTCAAGCACTTTCAGAGATCAATTGAATTCTATCCCTTCAATCTGTGTATTTTCTCTTAAGGAATAAAGTGGACATTGTCTTGCTAAAAGATACAGCTAGGGATTGGTGAGTCTTTTTAATATCCCTAGGTGGGAATTAGGGAACAAGAATGGCTGCTTTGTAAGGAATTACTGGTTATTATTACAGACTTGTGAAAAACAGACATGAAATTAGCAGTTGTGTGTCATTTCATTACTGCTTTGACAGTCTGCTTGCTTTAAGGGTGAGATGGTTGCTAGGGCTTTGTAGTGAATAACCTTTTTGTGTTCAGCTCAAGGCAGAGTATAATTACTTCATAATTTTGGTTCATGGGGCTGTTTGAGACATTTTTAGGGGGGAAAAAAAAGGAACTCACCCTCCCTCATCTAATTTGCCAGTCATTGGCATGTCACAGTGACAGGAAGAGAAGCTCTGTGTCTCTCCTCATCATTTGCACTTGGTATTTGCCTGAGGACTGGCTACCACCAGTGAGATGAATGTGGACTTGACATTGTTACAGGCTGGCACCCATTGACTTTGAAAAGTGAGGTTCCCAGTCAAGGTGCTGTGTCTGGTTCTGTGATGTAATCACTGTGCTGAGATGAGGTGGTGGACAGCAGCTGCTGGAAGGGCACGGATTGCACCTTGGGTTAAAGCTGATAGCCTGCAAACCCACATCACTCTTTGCCTTCAGGGGAAAACTTCTTTCTAGGAGTCAAGAGAGTCTTCCACGTGGTTGTAGTAAACTTCTCCCTCATCAGCCTGTTTTTTGAGGGCATGATGGGGTTTTAGTCAGCTCGTCTGATACAGATGTGCTGCTGCACAGTGGGGCACTGTGATGGCATAAGGGTAGGACTGATCAGATCAAAAGTGTGTGTCTCAAACACTGATATCTCCATCTGAGCCACCTGCAGAGCAAGTTCATGGTCAATCACCCAAAGGCATGATTTATCCCACCTGATTGCAGCTTATCCCTCCTTGGGCAGTTAAATCATGCTTTGAGCTCCAGACATCATGGTCTGAAGTGGCAGCAGGTGCTTTGCCCAGGGTGCAGACAGCTTGCCAATGGACATCACCTCCTGCAGCTTCCCTGCAGATCACACCTACCAGATACAGCACCCTCCTCCTTCTGTAGTGCACTGACAGTGCAATTACACATCTGCTGTGCCTTGTACCTTACACTTAGATGATCAACTTGCAGTCCAGTGCTGCAGACATTACATGGTTGGGGTTTCTTTTTCCCTTGTTGATTGCTTTATGTGCAAGGTCCCAAATGATGTGAATGCTAAAAAACCCCAACCATAAGTTACCCTTACTGGGAGCTACTTAGAGTTGCAGGCTCGTCGTGTTGGTTGGTTCATAATGAGAGGAAACATGTTCTTGCTTAAGGTGTGGCTCCAACTTGGGCTCCATCACTTCTGCACGTTGCCATAGCAACGCTGCAATGGCATGGGAGTTCGTTTTATGGCTGGTTTCTGAGCTGTGAGCTAGTGGCTGGAGCTTGGCAGGCTGTGTTACCAAGCAACTCCCAGTCCTGTACTCCTGTAACTAGAAAATGCAGCCTGTGCTTTTTAATACTGCCCGTGATTTTGATCATATGTTCCTTCTGGCAACTTTTGGCTTCTTGGTGTGAAATAATTCCTATGGAGTACTACAGAAAGCTCTCTGTTCCATGGGGATTCCCGCCCCCCCCCCCCCCCATCCTGCTTTCCCTCCCTTCAATGGAGGAACATTCATAGGACAGCAAAGACAAAAGTCCATTTATTGCTTTTAAAAAAAGTTCTATTCACCACATGATGCTGAAGAGTCATTAAAGTGATACCATCTGCAGCACGTGAAAAGAGAGGCATCCTTGGCTTCCCAGGTTTGCAGCTGATCAGATGTCCCATTTCAGGACAAGCCTCCCAAAGCACAAGTGCTGAAATGCTTTCTGAAAGTCCCTTCTAGTTCCTGCTCTTGATCCTGCTTCCTTTTGTGGTTTTATCTTCCCTGTACTTCAGAGGGATTTTTGACAATGAGCTGCTTTGTGGAGAAGGATGTGAGTTGGCAAAGCTTAGGAAATGGTTTCAAAGCTAGAGGATGAAATGCAGGTGGAAAGTTGTGGTAAATATTGGTGTTGGTGTCAAATCCTACCTGAGGTTGCCAGTCAGGTCCCCCACCTTGAGAGAGAAACAAACACAAGGGCATAGTCCACCTTGCCAAGAACAGCCAGTCACCTTGACTTGAACAAGAGGAAAGAGTTTATGCAAGGATTAGCTTCAAGCCCACAACCCCTCCTATTTAAACTACAGGGGACTAGGCACATGTTTAAAGTGAACTTTAAGGACCTCATTGCACACCTGCCAAGGGTAGGTGTGACAGACTGGTAGGTGGGGGAGTGTCAAACCAGTGTCTCACAGGAGGGCTGCTGAAGGATGTGCTGCAGAGGTGGGATCCTGGTGAGGGGAGGAGTCGTGTGCCAATGGATTAAGGTGTGTTAAAGCATCAGAATAAAGCTGAGATGAAGTCTGTGACCTACCAGCTTTATCTTTTCATGTTTGCTGGCTCTGGCAGTGATCAGTGCTGTTAAGTGAGGTGAAAAAAAAGGAAAAGCCAAACTTAAGGCACCTGTTTAACTTTGGCAAGGACAAAGCCTTAACTTTGCCTGTAGAATTCACATCCCAAAGCCTGAGATGAATTTGTGCATATATTTGAAAGAGATGCAGACAGTTTTTATCAGGTTTGGTGGGGTTTTTACCAGCATGTAAGAATTCATTTGGACACAGCAGGACAGGTTCCTAAATGATTTCATCAGGCATCACTCCCCTGGCCTGAAATGGGCAGCATGAACTTGTTACACCAATTGTAGATGTGACCTTTCAGATCTTGCATCCCCTTTTCTTCTACATAACAATCCCACCTGCCCACAGTGATATTTAACACTGCTCAATACTTGTGAAGTGACAACATCCACACTGAATGGCCTGTGATTAGTCACTTGTGTCAGCATTAACAAAGGATGACACTTAAAAATGCCCCCTGTGATGTTGTGCTGTGCATTTATGTTCCCTGAGGAATGCTCATTGTCAGGGGAAGTAATTTCATGTCTCACCTATTTAGCAGATAGGTTGGGAGAGTTGATCTTTGCTGGTTTGAGACAACAGATTTCTTTATTACCATCAAAAGTCACCCTCCTTGTTTGAATCAGGTTGCATGTGCCCCAGCCTTTACTGAAGCAGACTAGGTTCTAAGTCTTTGTATGTCATCCAGTTTCAGTCCAGTCTGTTGTCAGCTGTAAAAGGTTCTTTTAATCTTATTGTAGGAAATGTCAGGTGAGGAACTGACAGTTCTGAAGGTAACAATTTCCCATTTATTCCCCCGTCTGTGTAATACATGAGTGGATACTCACTGCCTGGGAATAACCATTGCTGTCAGTCTCATTTAAGATCTGTCCAGGTCTGTGCTTCTGGAAGGATTCTGCCTGTCTAATTTAGCTGTGGATTATAAAGGAGAGAGTGGCAGCAAATCAAAGGCTACAGTCAATTTATTAGTTGTGGTTTAAATATTTGATCATGGAGAGGCTGAAGGTTCAATATCGATGTGCATTTGCAAATGGTTGTAGGGTCTGACATGGATCAGATGGAATAAAGAATTCACAGAATCACAGGGGTTGGAAAGGACTTCCAAAGCTCATCCAGTGCAACCCCCCTGCCAGAGCAGCACCACCTAGAGCAGGGCACACAGGAACTCATCATGCTGGGGTTGGGATGGCTCCAGAGAAGGAGCCTCCACAGCCCATCTGGGCAGCCCCTGCCAGTGCTCCCTCAGCTCAACAGGGAACAAATTCTGCCTTGTGTTGCTTTGGAACCTCTTCTGTTGCAGCTTGTCCCCATTGCCCCTTGTGCTGTCATTGAGCACAGCCTGGCTCCATCCTCCTGACACCCACTCTTTATTTACTGTAGTACTTCCCCTGTGTTTTATCCAATGAGCTCAACACTGCTTCAAGTGGGACAAGGCTTTATGTTTGGACGTACACATCTGCAAGTGCTGAGTTCTTTGTCATTCCTCTGCCTGTATTCCCATGGGATAGCAAGAACCAGGTTTCCAAAACCATGCCAAACATCTGGTCAAATCAGCATTCTGTGAGTTCATACTGGTCAGGAGCTTCACAGATTTGCCAGGTGCTGATCACTGTCGAAAACCCGTCCCTCATTTATTATGCAAATGGTACCATTAGGGTAAATGCATCCACTTGCAAGTTTACATGCTCCTCAGTATGAGTTAAGCTGGTAGAATCCATCCTGGTTAAGACATGCCCATTTGACTAAATGATATTTATATGCTCTGCTCTCTTTATGTGCTGGCCATCCCCCTGTGTATCATCTGAATTCATTCCAGGTTGCGTGTGAATCTCTATCCTGGCAAAATGTTGACTGAATGAATTTTGAGCAAGAGAAACACAACATCAATGGCCAAAACACACAGGGAATAAATGCCTGGAAATGAGAATGCTTCATCTGAGGTGAAATATACCCCAAACCAACCTGAAACACACCAGGTATTGTTTTGTTAAGAGATTCCTTTACTTCTCAGACATGAAGAGATCAGTGTAAGACAAACATGCTAGCAGCTACTAGCTGTGTTAGCTCCTTTTTGTGCTCAATATATCAAGGGAAGGGGAGGAAAAAAAACCCCAAAGGATTTATGAGTCACTGTTTTCCGAGGATGCTGCTTCCTCTGCAGATATTTACAGGTTGTTTTTTAGGAAGACTTGGAGTTTACAGACTGCCCACTGAAGTTCCATTTTTGTTACAGGGTCATAATGTTGCTGCATAATTCATGTGATCACACAGGTGCTGCATTTAATGCTTGATTAAAGGGGAGGGGAAAAGAGGCTTTAGCTACCCTTAATTACTATGTCTTTTATAATGGATCATTAAGATAATGCCATGATATAACCTGTGTCTCTGTGTTGGTGTGGTTCTTCAACCCCACTGCTCATTTGAGGCTGGAAGATGTTGATGTCCCCCCCATTGAAGCAATCTTCTCTTTTTTTCCATTCTAGACACAGAACTGTTGGTCTCAAAGAGCTTTAGAATCTTCCTTGGAGAAGGAACCTGATGTTTTTGTATGGAAACTGCCTCAAAACAGCCTCAGGGTCACACTGTCACTTTCAAACTCAATGCATCAAACATTTAACACCTGGTAAGTAGTGCAAGTGGTACTTTCATTTGGCAAGTGTTCCAAAGCTTGACAGTGTTCCCCACGTATCCCTCCTGTCTTCCAACTGCACAAGTTTGGAACATAGCAATCAAGTGTGTGTATGTCAGGAGGGACATGCTTGGAAGCATGTTCTGACCTCTTCAAACTCTCCCACTGCAAATGATGCAGGGAGGAGAGAGAAAGGATTTGCTTTTCCCAGTGTCCTCTAAACAACAAACCCAAATACTATAGGAAATGCCGTGAAAGCAGTGAAAGTGGTGTTAGAACTGCAAAGCCAAGGATTTAAGCAATAGGAAAGGAGAGAACTGAGGTTCCCATGTGATTTTTATTCAACACTTACTCCTGAGCTTTCCTTGCCATGGGCCTCATTTTCTTGTGCATCACCTGTTGGGTTGTTATTCACACCAAGGCAAAGCATGTGCATCGAACACATAAACATGACTTCTTTAGTTGACTGCACAAGAGTAAGTAACTGCAGAAAGCAGAGGGAACAATGCATGGGACTCATGTCTTCCAGCTGTTTTCCTTTCATGATGCTTTTAACTTGTTTGCCTGCAGTTGTGTGTTTACACCGTGCTGTCAAAAGCCCCAGCAGTGCAGCTGAGATTTCAATGGAGCTGTGGCAGATGTAGGTAAATTACTGGTGTAAAGAACCTTTGGCTGCTTTTTTTTTACAGCACTAAATAGATTTGCCATGAACACTTAGCAAAAATAGCACCTGGAAGAAGGAAGGGAAAAGGGGAAGAACTTTCCTGCATGTGAATTACTAGCTGAAAGGCAAACATCTCTTTAAGGTGGGAGCTCACCCTCACCAAATGTCCTCACCAGGATTTTTAGCCCTGTTGTTGCTTGCTCAGGTTAATGTCTGGCTTCTGGTAATGGTAAGTGAACTTTTGGATGTTGCTCAGGAGGTTTAGCCTTTGTTTTCTAAACAGAGAGAAAAACAAAAGGGAATGTTGATAAAATTATCCCTTGTGTTATAAACAACTGCAAGTGGCTGTGGGAGCTCTGGCAGGTGCTGGGCTGGTTGTAGCTTCCAAAGGGGGTTTATTTGCCCCACTCTCAGCTGTAGGTGTCACTGCCATGAATTAAACTCTAGGAAATGGCAATGGCAACTGCAGAAACAAGCTGTGTTGGCTATTAGGGTTTAATGCCATCCATTGGAGAATAGTTTTGTCAATACCAGTCATGCTCCAGTAATGTCGCTGAGGTGAGATCTTGACCAGCTGCAGAGTTGGGCACAGAGGAACCTGCTGAGGGTCACCAAGGGCAAGGGCAGAGTCCTGCAGCTGGGGAGGAACAAGCCCCTGCAGCAGCCCAGGCTGGGGGTGAGCTGCTGGAGAGCAGCTCCAGGAGACAGAGCTGGCACTGCTGGGGGAGAATCAACTGCCCATGAGCAGCAACGTGGGCTCGTGGGCAAGAAGCCAATGGCAGCCTGGGGGCATCCAGCAGAGTGTGGATCCAGCAGCAGGGCCAGGGAGCTTCTGCTCCCCTTTGCTCTGCTCTGCCACATGTGCTGAGGCCTCATCTGGAGTCCTGGGGCCAGTTGTGGGCTCCCCAGCTGCAGAGGGACAGGGAAGTGCTGCAGAGAGGCCAGCACAGGGCCAGCAAGATGCTCAGGGCACTGGAGCATGTTCCTGCTGAGGAAAGGCTGTGGGCCCTGGGGCTGCTCAGGCTGGACAAGAGGAGACTGAGGGGGGAGCTCATTCATAGTGACCAAGATCTCACTGGTGGGTGTCAGGAGGTTGGGGCAGCACTTTTTGTCTGTTGTATCCAGTGCCAGGACAAGGGGTGATGGGATGAAGCTGGAACACAAACAGTTCCATTGAAACACAAGGCCAAACTGTTTGAGTGTTGGGGTGAGGGAGCCCTGGCCCAGGCTGCCCAGGGAGGGTGTGGAGGCTCCTTCCTTGGAGCTCTTCAAGCCCCAGCTGGACACATTCCTGTGCTCCCTGATCTAGGTGGGAGCTGCTTCTGCAGGGGGGTTGCACTGGATGATCTCTAGAGCCCCCTTGCAACCATTCTATGATTCTGTGAGTTTGGGATGACAGTACCAGCATTTGTCAGGTTCTGGGGAGGTTTTTCTGTACTGAAAGGGATTACAAAAGATGCAGGACATGTCTGAGAGACACATGAAGAGTGGTTTGCATGGTCCTGCCTTTATCAATATGACAAAGGCAAAGCCTCCATTGAGAAGACCTAGTGCCTAATCTAAGCCATATAGTCTCTGTCACACAGGAACTCAGGCAGGTGCCTGTAGAGAAAGAAAGCAGCATTTCTTTTATTTAGGCACTAATAAGCCTATATATAGTGTGGCCATTTGAGTACCTGGTATACAGTAGATGCTCTGAAAGCTAATTAAGTAAGTAACTAGAGCAAATCCACTCTTAGCTATGCAGGGAAGGTAACATTGACAGAAATCAACAACAGGGCTGAACAATTAAGCAGATGGACAGTTCTGCAAATGACTCTGGAATTCACAGTGGAAAATGAGCTTGTGAAGGCAAAGGGGTTTTGCTAGTTACTTGAAATCCTGGCTCCATTCACCTTGAGCTTTTTGAGGCCAACAAGGAACCACAGACTGCTGTGACCTCTTGGAAAAACCTACGTGCTACAGGGTAGAACATCTTACCTAGGATGCAAAACCCCTGGGGAAGAGAGCTGATAGAATGGAGAAGCTGGAAGATTGGACTGAGGTGGCCTCTGAGCAGGGTCATCTGACCTATCTGACTTGTGTTTGCTCTTGTTCTTGTCTGAGGGGTGAGGGAAAGGTTGTGTTGTGCCCTCAGTCTATGAGTGAAGGTACATAAGCTACGAGAGAGGTTAATTTAAACATAAATCCCTCTTTTCTGTACCTTGATCCAAATGGTTTGTAAAGCTTAGGTGCTTCTTTTTAGGATTGACAATAAGCAGCTCAATTGGCCCACCAAAAAAACCCCAGTAAAAATAGATGGATGAGGATTGTGCAGATGTATGTGACTAATCCTTGGCAAAACCTGTGATGTATTCCTCAAACGCTCAGTCTTAAGACGTTTCACTCTTTCTCTCCTTTCCACTGACACTTTTTGTTGCACTTCATCTTTTCTCATATGACATCATGCTCAAATGTTGCAGTTGGGAAAGGGTTTTCCTGTTGTGCTGTGTCCTTACTGTACAAAGCATGTTTGGAGTGTGTTTTCTTCTTCATCTTGCTCAGATCTGCTTCTGTTCACACACACACACACACACACAGGTTTCATAGCTGAAACTTGCAGCGTGTTTTGAAGGCAGCCAAGAAGGAACTTTAATGGCTCTCCTGGAAGTCATTCAAAAACCACTCCCATGGACTGCATTGGACATTGTATAAGGCCCCAAAAGCAATATCCAGGGAAGTAGAAAGGATAACAACTTGAATACTCTGTTTGGAATGCTTTTTGCAAGGTGACATGAACATTTCTAAGGGTATCTTTGTGCCACACAAAGAATATATCTAAATGTGAAAGCTTCTGGGGCTAGTTTGGGTCCAGCACACACCATACCCTGCGCTGTGGCTTTCCCACCTCTCAGTTTAGCCAGTCCCTTTTCCCCAAGCTGTGAGAATTATCTTCCTTATGCTCAGAAGCATTTCAAACTGCAGCAAAAACTGGCCCTGTGCACCTCTTGGTCTCCCACAAATCCAGTTTGAGCTCCTTGCACCAGGGTCTCACTGTCCTCCCTTTGTTTGGGGAACTGTTGGGGTGGGGTTTTTTTCTCTCCAGTTAATTGTTCTCACCTTTAACTTTTAATCTCTGCACCCAAACTTTTTCAGGACACAACTCCTGAAGCTGTTTTTCCAAATGCTGGACTACAAGGTTCCTTTTGCCTCTCAGCTCACACACTTGGGCAGTTTTTCTTAACATGAACTCAGGAACACTTAAATAATCAATCATTAACTCAGTGAGGCTATCATTGGTGGAAATTATTGTAGACAGGCAGGTGGGAGCACAAGAGATGGGACAGAGACAAACTTCAAGCACTGGCCATAGAGGATTTGTGTTACAGTGGGGTTACATTCACGTCTTGAGATGGGTCATCACCAGTTCAAGGTGACTTTTGTCAGCTACCTGTCCAGTACAGCTGCTGCTCTGGGGTAACTGGAATCCTCAGTTGTTTCCCAAACATGGGGAGTTCATAAACTTCCTGCTTGACTTTGCTTCAGTTTTACCTTCCCCCTTGTTCCAGGTCCCACTTTCCTCCCAGCTGACCATGAGAGTGCTGTTGGACTTGTGGGAAAGGTGTCTTGCTGATACTGTGTGCATGCTGTCTTTAGAAACCTGTAGAGTGTATGTGTGTTATCCCTACCTTACAGATCTCTCTAGCCTCCTGCACTCTCAAGACTTGTTCTTATTTCTACGAGGAGGGGGAAAAAAACCCCTATAAACTGTGTTGACAGGAGCTGAAAAGGTAAATACTGAGCACTTGTGAAAGTGTGGGCTTCCACTCTGCATCTCAGTGTTGTTTCTGTCCCTTGGGGCATGCTGCCTTCTCTTTAAGTTCTTTTACCTTCAGAGATTTCAGTTTGTTTCCCTAAATTGCTCCTAAAATCTCCCTTAAATGGGAAGAATTATTAGACAGTACAAATGGAGGAAAGAAAGCAATGGATTGAAGCAAGGAGCTGATTTGATGTTCCTTTGAGAGGCTGCTGCTGTTGTGCTATTTGCACCAAAAGAACAACTGGAAAAAGGATTGTGACCCTCTGCTATGGTGACTGAGCACAGAAACCTTTCTAATTCCAAATTGGAGTGGATACAAATGGCAACTCCACTTAAAGCCTCCTCCAGGGAAGCAGTTTGCAGTCTGCCCTTTCACAGGGGAGGAGAAAACCTGGCTGGCATTCATTCACTCTAGACACAGCAGCCTGTCTCTTTCCTTCAGCTTATGATGCTGTCTTTGGGTAAAGTCATCGAGGCCCCAGTGCATTAAAGGCATTGTATAAAGAGGATTGCATTCCCATATTGTCATGAGTTTATAGTGGTCTCTTACAGCAGAGAGGTTATTAGGAGGTTCCCAGGAGAAAAACCAGCCTCAATACTTCAGGTCCAACTTGATCTAATAGGTGCCCCCACAGCAATGGCTGTGGTGAGAGCTCTGAGTAGTGTCATTGTTTATGGTTTGGGGGGGTTTTGGCCACCTTTTTTGCCATCTTATCCTTTCTTTTTTCCCTTTCTCTCCCCTTTTCTGACAGAATTCCAGAGGATTCTGTCAGACTACTCACTTTCAGATGCCTTCAGAACAGCCAGCGTAGCAACACTTGTCACTGGTTACAGTGGTTATCCTTGGTCACAGCAGTGTCAGAGTTGTGTGTGGGTTCTGTACTTGCTTGCAAGTGGCATTGCAGATTACTGGTGAATCCCTTATGGATATAGTAGTCACTTCAGTGCCTCACAACACACAAGCATTTGTTAATGCTTAGAAGTTTTCTGGTGACCTGATTTCACTAGACAGTCTTTCTCACTCTGTGCCCATTCTTATTCAAACAGTGATTTCTGAACTCTTGACAAAGACTTCAGAAAGATTCCAGTAGTGATGCTGGTCCCCTGAGAAATGCCAGGTAAGCAGACTGCTGAGTGGACTCATTGTAGGGGCTAGTGCCTGTTCTGGGGTTGCCAAATCCAGTAGCCCAACAGCCAAGGCTGCTGCATTTCCCTTTTTCCAAGGAGCAGGTCTGAGTGCTCTGTTTCATTGAATTGCTTTGCCAGACAGAGTTCCTAACCACTGGCCTTTCTCAGCTATCCAAGACCTTCTATAACCTCCAACAGTTCTTCTCTGCTCAGAGTTATCTGATTACTTATTTAAAAGACTTTGTGCAACAAGAATCAGGAGCTCGGTGTCTCACTGCACCCGTGCCTGAATATTTCAGTGGCAGAGTTGCTGTGCAGGTGAGGTTACTGATAGAAGCACCAAGTGTCCAGTGCTGGCCAAATGTTTTCTCTCCTTTTCTCGCTGTTCTTTGCTTGAGTAATCAGGACAATCCTCTGTTAGGCATCAAATGAAAGTAAATGATTAGAATAAAGATGTGCTGAGCTACTTGACAAGACTTGAGTGCAGGGTACAGAATCTGTGGGTGTTTGGCACAGCCCCAGCACTGCAGATATTTTAGCTCTTGCTTATTTTTGATTCTGTTCAAATATGACTTACCTTAAAAAAAAAACAATCCAACAAATTAACTGCAAAGTAGCTGATGTTACACAACAGATTTTCATAATGGGGGAAAAGAAGATAGAATGACAAAGCTATAGGAATGAATTGTAGGGCACAGGTGGTGTTCTCAGTTATCTTGGCTTCAAGTCATTCTGGAGCTCTCAGGCAATACATGCAGTGGTTTGTTCTATCAAATCACCCTCTTTCAGAGAAGAAAGCCCCAGAAAGGATTCAGAGAGGCACCAGCCACACTGCCATTGGTGCTCTTCATGTACAGTCCTTCATGGATCTCCAAAGCAACTGGAATGGGATCATAGAATCACACAATGGTGGGGGTTGGAAGGGACCTTTAGAGCTCATCCAGTGCAACCCATTGCAGAAGCAGCTCCCACCTAGATCAGGGAGCACAGGAACGTGTCCAGGTGGGTTTGAAGAGCTCCAAGGAAGGAGCCTCCACATCCTCCCTGGGCAGCCTGGGTCAGGGCTCCCTCACCCCAACACTCAAACAGTTTGGCCTTGTGTTTAAATGCAACTGTTTGTGTTCCAGTTTCATCCCATCACCCCTTGTCCTGTCACTGGATACAACAGACCAAAAGTGCTGCCCCAACCTCCTGACACCCACCAGTGAGATCTTGGTCACTATGAATGAGCTCCCCCCTCAGTCTCCTCTTGTCCAGCCTGAGCAGCCCCAGGGCCCACAGCCTTTCCTCAGCAGGAACGTGCTCCAGTGCCCTGAGCATCTTGCTGGCTCTGTGCAAGGTGCCACAGTGATGTAGAGACTGCATTCTGTATTTTGTCACATCTTAAGGGATACATTTACTTGAGGTGAACATTTCACTCCACTCTGGCTGCAGTAGAAGTGAAAGGGACTGGAAGCAGTGGCAGACAGCCCTTCCCATACTGCCCATCCCAGGATGCATTTTAATGCAGCTAGGTTGGAGCTCTTCCTGGGATCCTTTGGCAGGAACACACACACACACACCGAGTCAGGTGGTAGCAGAAGCAATCTGTAGCTCTCCAGCTTTGCTTAGTGAGGTTGCAAGTCCATTACCAAACTTTGTCTCTCAGTTGCAGGTCTAGGCTGCAGACATCACATCTAGACCAAGAGGAGGAAATTACTCTCTCATGTGTGGGCTGGTGTTAAGTATCAGTGCAAAAACAGATGAGAAAGAGGCAAGGGTTGTGACACTGACTGCTAGCAGAGAGCTGGGATCAGCCCAAGGAAGAAAACCCTTTCAAAAGGGAATTTGCAACATCCAAAGCATCATTCTTTTCACTTTGTAAATTCAGCTCCAGTATGTCTGTCGTGTCATTTGTCCTGAAGACTGGGATTCCTGTGCTGCAGCACAGATCTGTCACTGCACTGCAGGCATCTCCAGGGTGTGAAACAACAACAGCTTGATGGCACACACCAGCAGCTCAGGAAAGCCTAAGAAAGGAGTTTCAGCAAAACAACAGAGCAGTTGGAAAGGGCTGTAGGAAGGGTGTACAAACAGAACACAGCACAACAGGCCAAGCAAACTGCATCTTGTCATGTTTCTTGCCTTGAAGATGTAAGACTGAGAAGAAATTGCCATGAAGTGTTGTCAGTGCTGCTCTGGGGTGAACACACAACCCCTGGTCTAGCCACGGTGACAGGAAGCTGTCAAATGAGCAAGGCAGTAATGGTTACAGTAGACACTGAAGAGGAACAGTAGGATGAGCATTTTCATGAAAGACCCCCCCTACACCCTCTCATAATCAAATCTTTTGAGTGTAGCCCACACATGGTTCAGAGGCAGCTGCTTTGCTGATCCTTGCAAGCCGAAATGTTACACCAGTACACACCTACTTAACAATACCCCTTGGGTTCAGGAAGAGGAGGTTACATTTTGGTGGAATAAACCAACAGTCTTTATTCCCTTGAGAGTAAAAAAAAAACCCCGAGGTGGAAATGGTGCCAGCTGGTTTGTAATCTGAGCATGCTTTCCATGGGGTATTTTCACAGCTGCCTTATCAGCTTCCCATAAGGGTGGAGCAAACAGTTTAGGAATGTCATGAAGAAAGGATTTGGAGCTTTGCTGTGGTTCATGATAATGATGCCCTCTTGGGATAGTGGATCAGAGTTGGAAGATCCTACTGGAGATAGGAGCAATGCTTTAAAAATGCTCTCACCCAAGATTCAGCAGCTAGTGTGTGTAAACTCTGGGTGGAGGTAGCCCCATGGTTGTTTATGGTGCTTTGACTTGGAGCAATGTTCAGATGGGAGGCATTTCCACATCCCCTTCTGTGAGATTTCACTTCCACAAAGCGTGGCAGTTTCTGGCACTGTCACTCTTTTCAGTGGGATCTTGAAACTCAGTGAGCCAAGTGGGTGCTTGTTAGATCTCAGTTGAGACCAACTCCCAGCGAAATCAACTGCTAAAGGTCAGTTCTTTCCCCTGCTGAGGTCAGTGGGAGGACCTTGACTGATTTCACTGGGTTGAGTGTCATAAGCTAAAGCTCAGAAATAAAAGGAAGGAAGTGTTTTGGTGCTGCTGTGTCCATGAAAACTTACTGTGCTGTTTCCCCTTCATCAGGGCTGCTGTTCTCTTACCAAAACAGCTGCTCCGGCGACTCCTCTCCTGCAGCACTTTGCATTTCAGTGTAGGCAAGCAATATATAAAAGAATCTCTCCTGATTTATTGTGTGAGTTGCACAGGAGACATGACCTGCTGGGAAAGAATCATCACATCTTCTGTTAGCACTGCTAAGGGGTTAATGCAATACGTGGGACTGGTTTAGCAGTTTCACTAAATATCACTTACTCCATCAGCACTGAGGGTTCCAGTTTGTATTTGACAGAAACAAATGGAGTGAACCAAAGCTTTTTTTTCCTTTCATAAAAAAGAATGACTGTGACTAAAACTGTGCTCTTTACAATTACAGCATATCCAATCGAGTTATCAAACTCCTGACAGTTTTACTTCAGGTGGCCTCACTTCTTTTGTTGGCTTGTAAAATCCTTCTCACTGCTTTAGAACTGTTCTTGAGCTGGAGCTTTCCCAAGCCTGATTGTGAAGGTGAGCAATGTTGTCTTCCTGCCACATAGGTCAGGTGCATGCTGCAATTTGTTTCACAGAATTGGAAGGGACCTTGGAACGTGAAGGGTTGGAAGGGACCTGCAAAGCTCATCCAGTGCAACCCCCCTGCCAGAGCAGCACCACCTAGAGCAGGGCACACAGCTCATCCAGATGGGGTTGGGATGGCTCCAGAGAAGGAGACTCCACAGCCCATCTGGGCAGCCCCTGCCAGTGCTCCCTCACCTCAGCAGGGAACAAATTCTGCCTTGGAACCTCTTCTGTTGCAGCGTGTCCCCATTGCCCCTTGATCATTGGCCATCCCTGAGCACAGCCTGGCTCCAGCCTCCTCACACCCACCCTTGATGCATTTGGAACATGACTGAGCTCACCCCTCATCTACCAACCCCTGTGCTAAAGAACACGTCTCATTTACAGCATAGTGTCCTGAGTGAAGGGTTTTAATGGTACTATTCATGCCCATCTGGGAGAAATGTTTAGAATGAATAACTTTCCATTGAGCTGAAAAGCTGAAAACAGTGATTTGCAGCAGACTTTGGGGCTTTACTTTGCCCTGTGGTCAAAAACACTGCTGCAGTTTGAAGTTACATCTCTTTTCATAAACCTGCTATGAATTTCCCTAGGAAAACCCCCAAATCAGGCCCAAATGTATCTGTTTTTTCTTTATGACAAATGCTTACTGCTCTTACAGGTCTCCATGGATGGCAGCTTCACAGTCATCTAGTTCCATCCTTGCAATTAGGAGACTGCCTCATTTCCAATCAGAATCATCCTCCTTGCATTTTAAGCCTTTGTCCTGTTTGTTGCAGTCATGGAGAACAGTTCCTTGCATCTCCTGTTGACCTTATGCATATGTGAAGGTTGCTGTCATGTTTTTTAGGCTAAACATGCTGGTTTCGTTCATTCTCTCAAGGGATAGGAGGATAGATGAGGTAGGCAGAAAATAACACAGAAACTGGTGGTCTCCTGTTTTTCTGACCCTTCAGTTTGGACAAAGATTTATTACTAGAAGTAACTTCCTCTGATTAGAGGAATTAGAACCCCGAGGCAGGTTTTTGGGGTGTACAACCCCTTGACCAGCAAGCTTTGAGCTCTGTGAATGAATCTTTTCCTGCCTGTGTCTTCAGACCATCACAGCAAAGCACCAGTCCATAGATAGGATCCCTCCAAAATGCTGACACATAAATGACAAAGGATGACGTGCTGGACTTTTAATTACTGTCCACAGACAAGCTGGAAATGCAGATTTAGCAGCTCTCAGTGGATCTTTATTCAGGATTCTCTAGACATGACGTGTAATCCAAGATTCAGTAGCCGCTGAACACAGCCTATAAATAGCTGTGACAAGGCTAAATGGTGTGAAGCTTTTCCTACCCCAGACCATTTCTCTGATTGCCATCTGCAGTCCTTAACAGTGATCCTGTGAACTCTTAAAGACTCAGCTGGAATTGAATGGGGAAACACCAAAAGCTGGTAATTCTAGTTAGGTCTGTACAAATTCTGGTGTCTTTAATCAACAGACAGTGTCTTATTTCTGTACCTTAACAAAGATCTGCCAGAGGTGGGTTATTTCAGACAAGATCTTGCTCACATGCAATCATGAAAGCTCCTGTGGTGCCTCTCAAGGGGGAAAAATCATGGGTGAGATTGGTATTGCTGCCAAATGATGAGCTGCTTGAATACATCCTCTCTTTCTTGGGCATACAACGTTGTTCTTTTAATCATGGAGGTTTCCTGTTAAATGGACACAGAATTCTGGACTGAGGCATTTGGTTGGTGGATTAAGGACTCTTGGCTCAGCAGCATTAGGAAGGTTTGAGGGTGGGAGGAAACACAGCCTAGACAGGGAAAATGATCATCCTGCTTAGAAGCACTCTGCTCTCTCTGCTACCAGAACAAGCCTCAAGGTCTTGTCAAACCTCCTTCTTTCACAGTGTTATTTGGTGAACTGATGTTCTTGCTGAGAATTTCTTGGGGACAATAGGGAAGACCTTCTGCAAAGGGTCTCTGATCACAGAATCATAGAATGGTGGGGAAGGGACTTCTAGAGATCATCTAGTCCAACCCCTCTGCTAAAGCAGGTTCCCCTTGATCAGGGGGCACAGGAAAGTGTCCAGGAGGATCCTGAAGAGCTCCAAGGAAGGAGCCTCCACACCCTCCCTGGGCAGCCTGGGCCAGGGCTCCCTCACCCCAACACTCAAACAGTTTGGCCTTGTGTTTCAATGGAGCTGTTTGTGTTCCATCTTCATCCCATCACCCCTTGTCCTGTCACTGGACACAACAGACAAAAAGTGCTGCCCCAACCTCCTGACACCCACCAGTGAGATCTTGGTCACTAGGAATGAGCTCCCCCCTCAGTCTCCTCTTGTCCAGCCTGAGCAGCCCCAGGGCCCACAGCCTTTCCTCAGCAGGAACATGCTCCAGTGCCCTGAGCATCTTGCTGGCCCTGTGCTGGCCTCTCTGCAGCACTTCCCTGTCCCTCTGCAGCTGGGGAGCCCAGCACTGGCCCCAGGACTCCAGATGAGGCCTCAGCACATGTGGCAGAGCAGAGCAAAGGGGAGCAGAAGCTCCCTGGCCCTGCTGCTGGATCCACACTCTGCTGGATGCCCCCAGGCTGCCATTGGCTCCTTGCCCACCAGGCCACGTTGCTGCTCATGGGCAGTTGATTCTCCCCCAGCAGTGCCAGGTCTGTCTCCTGGAGCTGCTCTCCAGCAGCTCACCCCCAGCCTGTGCTGCTGCAGGGGCTTGTTCCTCCCCAGGTCACAGAATTAAATGCCCCTGGAGATCAGCAGTCTCCTGTTCTGACAGACCTTTGGTGCACAGCTCAAGACTCGTCTGTCATCTCTTGACCAAACATGTTTTAACTTCATCTGAGTTCGTGGCTTCTTTTTTTTCCCTACTTCCATGTGCTGCAGAGGAACTGGGATTGGCTGGGAGTTGCTTGCTGTTCCAGGCCAGGACCCTTTGATGGAGGCTGGATATGCTGCAGCAAATGTCACCCACTGTTCCTACATCGCCTTCATCATCCTTTTTCTCCCTATCAAAGGCAGTTTGGGGCCTGGTTATACATATTTTTGAGGACATGCAAGCAGAACGAGTTTCATCTCTGTTGGCTTCTATTGAGAGAACTAGAACCTGGGTGTTAGATTGACAAAATGCAGTTCCTTTCATGCCGCCTGGCCACCTCACTCCAAAACAGGTGTGCACAGGAAAAGAAAGCTCTTTTTACTGCTCCTGTTCCTCTTTTCTACTCTGAAGCTCTGCTTGCAAGGCCCAGTTTCAGCTGCTGCTCACATGAAGGGTAATGCTGCTGTCATAATGCAGCCCTGGTGACAGGAAGGCCATGAAGCAAACATTTGTTTGGCTTGAGGCAAACCCCAGTCACTTCCCCACAGCTCAAGGTGCTCTTGCCAAAAATTAAAGAGCCAGCAAAACAGAAATCTCCCTTTCCTTCTGAAGAGAAAAACCCCACCTCAATCTATTTCATTCCTTACTGAAAGGGATGGCAGGCCCTTGTGTTCCTTTACACTGCTGAAGTGTGAAGAAAAGCAGTATCTCCCATTTAAAGGCTTATACCAGAACATTTCCTCCACAGGCTTATGTTTCTTAGATAAGAATGTAGTAAGCAATGTTTGTTTTCTCTTTTATATGGTCACACTTAAAAGAATCCATATAGGAGATGAGCTGATGGTATGTATGATCGAAAGGACCAAGTGGTTTTCTCTCTTCCTTTAGGGACTGTGGCTGTTTAAGAGACAACATCTTGGTACAGCCACTTGTTTTTCCTTTGCTGTTGTGCAAACTCCATGTCAGCTTGCAGCACACACAAAGCAGAAAGGGTTGATTGGGGGTTTCTATGCACTTTTGGTCTCCCTAGCTCACCAAAGAGTGAGTGGGTTTCATGCCAAGGGGATAGATGTAGTAAGGGGTGGTGTGACCAGCTTGGATTGGATTCCTGGGCCAAAGTTAAGAACAATGACCCTGAAATCTCCCCTCTTAGCCAAATCTCTGAAGACTTTAGATGATGGAGGTGATTTGTGTTGAGATTCCTGAAATCATTCAATGGGAGGGGTTGGAAGGAACCTTTAGAGCTCATCCAGTGCAACCCCCCTGCAGAAGCAGCTCCCACCTAGATCAGGGAGCACAGGAACGTGTCCAGGTGATTTTTGAAGATGTCCAGAGAAGGAGCCTCCACACCCTCCCTGGGCAGCCTGGGCCAGGGCTCCCTCACAGTAAAATACCTATAGTTGCACTTCTGCACTTGCACAGACTCAACCCAGTCTCACAGGTCTGGGCTGCCCACTTCCAACCCAAGCATTGAATTGAAGTTCCTTGGTTACTTGAGGTCTCCTTTGGAGAACACCCGCAGTCTGTATTGGCACACTGTACCCACAGCCTGTGTGTGCAGTGGAAAGAGTCACATGTGCCTGAGGAGGCCCTAAAGTCACAAACTTTGGCTTGAGACCTGGGGAAAACCTTGGGAGGATCTTTCTACGCTCCTGCCTGTGCTGATGTTCTCCCTTGGGCCACAACAACAGAGCTACAGGCTTGGGGAGGAGTGGCTGGAAAGCTGCCAGGCACACAGGGACCTGCCAGTGTGGGCTGAACAGGATCCAGCAGCGTGCCCAGGTGGCCAAGAAGGCCAAGGGCATCCTGGCCTGGCTCGGGAGCAGAGTTGTCAGCAGGAGCAGGGAGCTCTGAGCTCAGCTTTGCTGAGGCTGCACCTCAGCTCCTGTGTCCAGTTCTGGGCCCCTCTCTACCAGAAGGACACGGAGGTGCTGGAGAGGATCCAGAGGCTGGGCTACCAAGCTGGGAAAGGATTTGGAGCACATCTCAGATGAAGAAGGGCTGAGGGATCTGGGGCTGCTGAGCCTGGAGAAAGAAGGCTCAGGGGAGACCTTCTCACTCTGCAACTACCTGAAAGGAAGCTGCAGCCAGGTGGGGTTGGGCTGTTCCTCCTGGTAACAAGCAACAGAACAAGAGGAAACGGCCTCAAGTTGTACCAGGGGAGGTTGAGGCTGGATGTGCGGAGGAATTGCTTTGCTGCCAGGGCTGTCAGGCATTGGAACAGCTGCCCAGGGAGCTGCTGGAGTCCCCGTCCCTGGAGGGGTTTCAGAGCTGGGTGGATGCTGCACTGAGCGCAATGGGCTGGTGGGTGACAGGGCTGGGACAGAGGCTGCACCCCATGAGCTGAAAGGGCTCTTCCAGATTACACCACTCTATGACTCTATGATGCTGAATTGGCTAAAATAACTAGATATTCAAGCCCTGTGGCTCCTTTCTTCCCATTTAGGAGCTGGTGGCTTGCTGGTCTGTTTCCACTTCTCAGCTCCGTACTGGAAGCGTTAGATCCTCCCTCTCTTTTACAAGCCCAATGTCTTGACATCTGTTTTCTCAGGAATGATAAGGGTATGTATAGAAAGCAGTTGACATCAGTTCTGAGAATATTTCCTTGTAGGTGGAACTATTATTCGTCCTTGGTACCGTAAGTGCAGAGAGGCAGTGATTTGCTATGCTAATAAGTTGGGAATTATTCTGGCTATGTGTGGTTGCAAAAGTCTAAAGGCCAAAAGAAGAGAAGCAATAACAGAGAGCACTTCTGCTGGAAGCGGTGGAAGAGACAGGAGGATGGAGATTTAGATGAAAACATTACAGGAAGATTTCCCTACTGTGTTTTTTGGGGGGTTGGGGTTTTTTTTTGGATGCCACTGGAAGCAAAAGCCAAGGAGTGAAGTGACAGAGATGACATGTATTTCCTCTCTCTGATCCAAGCTTCATTCCAGAACCTTGGATGGTGGCTGTCAGCTCTGCTAACCAACACACAGAACAACCAAACCCAGCTGTTATTAACACCTCCTAGGTGTAGGGTTCTGTATTTTCTTGACTCACAACCAAAGATCATCCTCTTGCTCAATTGGTTTAGTCATTCATTTGTGGTGTGGCACAGGATGGAGCTGGAGGCCTGTGGCCAGTGGAGTTGCACAGGGATGGGTTCTGGGGCCAGTCTTGCTCAACATCTTCATCATTGACCTGGGTGAGGGCACAGAGGGACCCTCAGCAAGTGCCCTGCTGGCACCAAACTGGGAGCACTGGCTGATTGCCCAGAGGCTGTGCTGCCAGGCAGCCAGATCTCAACCAGCTGCAGAGTTGGGCACAGAGGAACCTGCTGAGGCTCACCAAGGGCAAGGGCAGAGTCCTGCAGCTGGGGAGGAACAAGCCCCTGCAGCAGCACAGGCTGGGGGTGAGCTGCTGGAGAGCAGCTCCAGGAGACAGAGCTGGCACTGCTGGGGGAGAATCAACTGCCCATGAGCAGCAACGGGCTGGTCAGGCTGGAGGAGACTGAGGGGGGATCTCATTAATATTGACCAAGATCTCAATGCTGGGTGTCAGGAGGTTGGGGCAGCACTTTTTTCTATTGTATCCTGGGACAGGACAAGGGGTGATGGGATGAAGCTGCAACTCAAGAAGTTCCATTTAGACGTGAAGCGAAACTGTTTCAGTGAGGGAGCCCTGGCCCAGGCTGCCCAGGGAGGGGCTGGAGGCTCCTTCCTTGGAGCTCTTCAAACCCACCTGGACACGTTCCTGTGTGACCTGATCTAGGTGGGAGCTGCTTCTGCAGGGGGGTTGGACTGGATGAGCTCTAAAGCTCCCTTCCAAGCCCAACATGCTGTGATTCTATGATGTGCAAAGCTTTTCCCCATTCTGGGGTTAGAGGGAGGGAAGCAATCTGCCCCCAGAAGGTTTAGCAAGGCATCCATCCCAAGGGAGCGTCGGTACTTTTAGTTAATTTAATGAAAGGGACCATTTTGCACTGGACTCAAAAGCTTGTTTCTGTCACTATGATGGTTCACAGTGGACACTGAGCCGTGCTGGCTGGATTCCTGGTTGCAATGTGTATCTTTAGGTAACTTAAATAAATGTTTACATTAGCTTCCACAGGTAAGATGCCTTTTCTCTTCCTTTGTGTTCCTTTTGCACCTGGGCTTCAACCGTCCGGCTGCCGTCTCCTAGGGCAGGACGAGTCAAAACCGTTGTGTTTTCACGTCTGATTTAAATACACGGTGTGAGGCTGTGGGGGTGTCGCGACAGCACAGCGCTGAGCCTCCTGCACCGCCCGGGGCGGCGCCTGCAGCGGGCCGCTGCTGGGTCTCGCCGGCCCGCGCTTCGCCCGGCCGCGCACCCTCCCGAGCGGGCCGCGGGGCGTCGGGTCGGGGCCGCGGGTCGGGGCGGCGCCGCGCCCTGCTGGAGGCGCTGCCGGAGCCGCCCGAGCTCCCTTCGCCGCGGCCCGGCCCGCGCTGCGCTCCCCGGGAGCGCTTCCCTCGCAGCGCCCCGCGCCCGCCGCCGCCTCACGGGAGGGTCCCCGCCCGCCGCCCGCCGCCCGCCTCTCGCCACGCCGGCTCCCGCCCGGGCTGCATCGCAGGCGGCGCTCACGGACGCGCTGCAGGCGCATCCCGCCTCCAGGTACGCGCGGCGGGAGGCTGGGGAGCCGGCCGGCCCCGCCCTGCCCTTCCCGGCCAGCCCGCCCCCGCCGCAGGTTGCGCTGGGGCGGAGAAGGGGCTGTGTGGGGTGTGGGGGGCGAGTTCTGTACGACCCTCCTCTCACGACTAACGCGGCGGCCTCGCCTCACGGACAGAAGGAGGGAGCCTGGGGGCGCCCGCGCCCGCCCGCCCGGCGCTTCCCTTCCCCCTCTCCCCGCCCGCCCGGGGGGCGAGCACCGCCCGCCGCTCCCGCCCCGCTCCCCTCCCCTTCCCCTCCCCTCCGTGCGGCCCAGCGTGCGCGCCCGTCAGGCGGCGGCGGCGCGCTCCGAAGCGAGCGAGGGGCAGAGGCGAAGGAGCCGGCGCTCCCCTGGGGAGGCCGCGGGCGGCAGGGACGGACGGAGCGTGCGGCGGCGTTGGGCGGCGGGGGAACGGCGGAGCCGGCGCCCGCCGAGGAGGGGCGAGAGCGGCCGCCTCCCCCCACCCGTCCCCGTGCCGTCCCTCCCCTTGAGGCGCGCTCAGCCCGGAGCGGCGGCTCCCGGCGATGTGGTGAGAGGGAGGCGCCCCGCGCTCGCCAGCCGCGGGCCGTGAGGGGAGCGCGGGCCGCCGTCGCGCCAGGTAAGGGCCAGCGGCCGCGGGGCGCCGTGTGCGTGTCCGTGTGTGTCCCCACCCTCGTGGCGACAGCTCGGGCGCGTGTGGGGCGGGTGATGTTGAGGGGGCGACGCCCGGCGACATGTCGGCGTGTGGCGGGGAGGCGACGGGGCGGCGGGTAGCGGTGTCTGGGTAGAAATCGCGGCGAGACCCCCCCCGCCCTGGTCCGCCACGCCCCTCGTCCCCCTGCGCCGCGCGGGGCCGCACACGGGTGGGCGCCGCGCACAGCCCCCGCAGCGCGGCGGGAGGGCAGCGTCCGGCCCCCGGCGCCGTGACAGCGCGGACCCCGCAGCCTCACCCCGCGCCCGGGGCTGCCCTGGGCTTCGGCTGCGTTAGTCAAAGTTGGGTGGCGTTGGTGTGCCGTGGAGGTGGGGCCGGGGCGAGCGAGCGTGCAGGTACAGTTCTCACATTGAAAACCCCCATCTTTTCGGTTAGAAATCACTTGATTTAATTAAAGAGAGCGGCGCTCAACCTTGTAAGGTAAGTGGTGAATATTTTGGGCGCAAATCACTTGCTGCAGGATCCGATGCGTCCCTTTAGCGGCTGTAGGAAGGCTTTACATACCGAATGGCCCCGAATTTGTAAGGGCTGTGCTCGGGTGACACCCACGTGAGGCAAATACCCACCGCAACCACCCACTGCACTCCCTCCCAACCTGCTGCTGCTGCCGTGGGGCTGGGAAGAACAAGCGTTAAACACCCCCCTGGTTCCCTCCCGTAAGGTGTGGAGTCTAATGACACACGGTATCTCTCTATTACAGCCGTGGGTTGGTTGTTGGGGGCTCAAATGTAAAACCGAAAGGAGAGATGATGAGGCAGAAGGTTTCTTTCCCATGTGTGTTTTGCAAGGAGAAGGTAGATTCTCTTCCCAGTTTGTCTGGGGAAGTTGAGGAGCTAATGTTGGACGGTGAAGGTGGGTTAGAGAATCACCCATCATTGTGGATTTTAAGCTTTGATACAGGTGGTAATATAAAGGGAATGAAATATCTGGAGATGCTGAATTCTGAAGGTTAATTAGTGCTGCTGGGGGAGAGTGTATCGTAGCTCCAGGATACTGAATGAAGGCAAATAAAGGTTGAGACTTGGAGAAGGAAGAAATGCAGTGAACGTGTCAGAGAACAACAACATGGCCATGAAACCTTGCTTGCAGCATTGCTCAGCTTGGAGTGATTTCTTTTAAATGCTAAAGGTTGGGTGTTGCCTGTTCTTCTTTCTTTAATCCTCCAAACTCAAATACCAAACCTGCAACTGCAAACGTGTGAATTCAAAAGCTAAGTGAAGTAAGTGCCTTTTGGTGAGAACATACCCAAGAGTGTCTCCTAGCTCCAGTCAAAGGAGGCTTTCTTACAGGCACCTTAGAGCGTGGATACTTTGTGGAGAGGTATGTTCATGTAGAAAATGTGCAATGGATGTGCAACGCCATGATAAAAGTACAAGTTGCTGCTGTTTACCATCATGAAAATCCCATTTGTGAACAAAAACACTGGGGGAGGGGGTAAAAGCAGTAGTGCTTAGGCAAAGGCTCTCTTAAACTGTTTGTGGTTTGTGGCCATTATGACTCTGGGAGTTGTAAAAATATAAGCAAACTGCTTAGAGTGCTGTATCATTTTCCTTGGTAGGAGCTCTTGCTTGGTTGCATCATAAATGCAAAAGACTCTGCATTCCAAATTTACCACCATGTGAATGGAGTGGTGGGGCCTTGTCCTGTTTGGATCTAGGCCCTGGAACGTTGAAGGATGCATTTGGGCTTGTGATTACCATGTGAATTCCTGGTTACCTATTCATAACCTCCTTTACCAAGCAATTCCTATCTTGTTGTCATCTTCTTGTCTTTTCCATTGCTTTTCCCCATGATCCAACAGGAACTCAGGTATTTTGCAGGTGAAACACATATATCCTGCACCAAAAAGATGTCTTCTAAAGTACTTAACAATTACTTCTTAACGTTTCAGGGTACATACACTAGATTTCCTTCCAGTTAAACCATCAGCATCCAAGTGCAGTGATGTTGAGAAATCCATGAAGAGCACTTTTTCCTCCCCCTGCAACATTACAGACAAACATGCCTGACTTACTGCTTGTAAATCCTCATCCATATTAATGCCCTCCCATGCAAAATGTGGCTCTTGCTTTTTCTCTTTGGTAGCAAACAATGGAGAAAACAATAAGGAGGAGACTAGAAAATTCTAAACCAATCTCTTGGGACACTACAAAAAAGTAACCTGCAACTCTCCCAACTTTGTGTGTGGTTTTTCTTCTGTATAAAACCCAAACCAGGAGAGGCTTATCTTCCTTTTTATATTTTTTAACTTGAGTTTACCTTTTCCAGGGGTGTTGAAACTTGTGAGGAACTGGGAGGCTGGTACCCAGCTGTAATTCAGCACTGTGAAATATAAAGAGCTTTATGCTTGAATGGTTTTTACCAAAAAAGTCCCAAAAAAGTCCCAATTTTGTGTCTTTTTGGTACATAAGCTTGCCTTTAAACTTTTCCATATGGATTTTCGTTAGAGTAGAATGATATTGGAAGGTACCTTCAGAGCTCATCCAGTGCAACCCCCCTGCCAAAGCAGCTCCCACCTAGATCAGGTCACACAGGAACGTGTCCAGGTGGGTTTTGAAGAGCTCTAAGGAAGGAGACTCCACAACCCCTACCATTCTGTGATGTGTCAAGATGGTTTCCTTTGACATCTAGACAAGCAGGTAGCTCTGAGGGTAGCTCCTTGATGAGATTAAGCTGATTTCAAGAGCTGGTGCAACATCAGGCACCTCTTGTACCTGTTCTCCCACCTGCAGTGGCAGGATGTGAGCAGCCCTCTGTCTTATACCAGGTTAAATGCTTGAGCAGCTGCTGTGTGAATAAAAACTAGTTATCTTTCATTTCTAACTGGATCAATAAACTGAACTTGACCTGCTGAACGTGAGGGTGACAGGAGGAGGATGCAGGAATACGAAACAGATCAGCTGGACGTGTCCCTCGTGGCAGACATGAGCTCTTTGAGTGGTTGATTCCAGTTGTGAACTCACTACTTGAAACCCTAAACTGCTTCCTTTCCCTGTGCAGCAAGTGGTTTGTTTCTGCTCAGTACTTTGCTTCCAACAGAATAAAGGTGTGCCAAGCTCTGGGAACATCTCTCGGTGTCCACAGGATGTGCAAAAGCCGTGTGGTCACAGCACACGCGACTTGGTGATGTTACCACTGGGGTTACCGCAGTCTTTGGGGAAAATGGCACCTGGTTGCTTCTGACTCTTAGAATTTGAAGGCTTCATCGTGGAATAAGCTGTTCATTTTCATTTGAAGGTGGAGAGGATGCCTATCGCATTCGCTGGAGAGAAATGAATGTTTCAGGCTCGCTACATCTGCAAATATTTGCGTTGTTGGAGTGAACTGGATCATCCATCTCTGCTTTATTTGCCAACTGGATTTTCGGAGCTTTAAAAACCAAATTGAACTTATGTTACTTAGGATGGCTCATTTGGTGTCTTTAACATTACAAAGGGAGGAAGCTCAGTCTTGAAACAATCCCATGTTACACCTCTCCATCTGCTAGAGTTCGTTGAGGTTCTCGTTCAGCAGCTTGGTGATGAAAGGCTCTAGTTTGGTGATGGACAAAATGGTGAGGAATTCATGTGGTTGTCCTAACTGTGGGATTCTGATGAGAGAGCAGAAGTTATTGGATCCTGAGTAAAAATGCTGTGTGTTTTTTGGGGGCTGTGGTCATGGACTTGTGATGTTTCTGATCTTCAGGAACAGAAATCCTTTGAATAATCAATCCATAGAGTTCCTTGAATAGTCTGTTTTTTCTGCCTGGACAGCATTTGTAAGCCAGCTTTCCAAAATGTGTCAAAGGAGTTAATTTATACTGTGGTGTGAGAAAACCCCCATCTTGAGAAGTACTGTTTAAAAGAACATTAATTAGCAATGATAGAACATAGAAAATACAGTGTGCTGCTTTGACTCAAGCTTGGGTTTACGCCACGTTGCCTGATTGTTTGATTTCAGAGGAGTCATTACTTATTCATGCTGTTTATAAAATACATGGAAGAGTTGAGCTCTATGTGTTCTGCATAAAGCAAACTTAGGTCCAAGTGTTGCTTCATCAGTCATGTAGATATTTTGTTTGGGAAAGCTTTTTCTTGCTAAAAACCTTCCTTTTTTTTTTGAATTGAGAATCTGAGAGGGGCCTTTCCCCCACCTTGCTCAGTTTCCCAAGCAATCAATCCTGTTGCCTCACAAAGATGGGAATTATTTACCTTTACCAAAGAAGTAACCTTAGGTAGCAATCCTTAAGAGCCAATTTGGCAAAAGGCACACGTAGCTACTTGAGGAACATGAAGAATCCTGGTGAGTTCATGTTACTATTCCTACTGGAGGCAAGTCTCTGCATGTCGCTGCCTTCTTGAGCTGGGGCCCTCATGCTGCTGAGGAATGATGTTGTATGAGCTAATGCAGAGGGGAGTAATCTGTTAAGAGTGGTGTTCTCTTTTGAACCGACATATCTCATGAAGAGAGTGATGAATCATGCGTGTTGACATTTCAGCTGTTACCAGTATTTGTTATTTTATTTGTCCTTTATGGAAAGAACATCTTGGTGACTGAAGGAATATCTTCCAGAGCACACTGATGGCTCTGTGGTGTGAAAGCTGGACTTACTGCTTATTTCTCTGTTGGGTTGGGGAGTGATTTGTTATTAAGAGATCTCTCATATTCAGGATTTCAAAGTCTTGGAGCAACTTGATGCTCATTAGTTATTCTCTTGTACTTAATGAGAAAGAATAAAGTAAGTGGTATATGTCCAGAGAGGAGATCCTGGGATGTATGAATTATCCTTTCTTGCACCACAAGCAGGTCCATTCATGTTGTACCATTTCACATAAGTTATTGAAAAGTCATCTGCTTCGTGTTTCTGACCTTGTTACACTGATCAAAGCAGAGAGAGCTCAAAGCTGTGTTTGTTCCTGTGCTGAGCAGCGAGTGCATGCAAAGAGCAAATGTCTATCTTCCGTTCTCCAAAGCTTGGGAAGATGGAGACAAGCTTTTGCTTTGCTTCTCTTTCCTAAGGTTCTTCAATCTGGAGGTTTGGGATCATTTCTTTCAAGAGAAGGTTGCACGTAACACAGTGGAGGTTTGGTCATCACGATGAGTTATTTGTCTTTAGGTCCCATTTTCCCATATCTTCTGGGTTTTCGAGCCACCCATTGAAATGGATGATTTGGTTTTTCACAGGTCAGGGACAATTTGCAGAGTTCCATTATGTAATACTGAAAACCTGAAGCTGGTAGAAATACCTCACTAATGAAACTCAGCTGAAGAGTTGGGCTGTGTCTTTAACCCAAATCTGCAGGGGATGTTTTAAAGGTAAAACTTAAGGAAGAGCTTGATAGAGCAGTTGAGGTAAAATCCCCAAATAGCAAGGAATAATGTAAATGTGTGTTTTTTCTCCAAGTCCCTCAATGGTGAATATTCTATTGTCTCACTTTTACTCCCATCAGCTTCAGTTGCCGATTGTGGTGAAGCTGTAGCCATCCCAAACTTGCTGTTCATCATGATCCCCATTAACGAGAAGGATGTGGGATGGGTGAATTCTTGTTTGCATTACAAATCCCACTGGGGATTTGCTATTAATTAACAAGGGTGAGAAAAGAGGTGGTCAATTAGTATTTTTGGATAGGAGAGCTTCCTTGTCACTTGTATATGTTTAAGGTGTTCAGTTTTCCCTCATACTTTTGTCGGATGGATTTCTCTGTTCAGATTAAACAATCTGCTTTTACAAAGCAGGCAGTAGGAGACATTGCTGCTGCAATTTGGAGGTTTTTAGATGCTTTAACAAGTGAGGCCTGTTGATGTGTGTGAATGGTTCCCCTCCCCTTTGTTTTCGTACCTTCTTTTCAGCTGGCTGCCTTGAAATATTGGATTCCCTTCTTAGGATAAGAAACTTGATGAATGCAGTTGACAAACCATCATTGCACATGAAAAGTATCAAAATTGACGTAAAATAGCTCTTCAGCATGGGACTGGGACTATTTATAGTGTTTGTGGTTCCAGCAAGCAGCTGTGCATTGATCCCAATTGCTCAGAAGCATTAACTGATACTCCTGGCTTAATATCCTTAACGTGGAGACAGTTGTGTTCTCTTCACTGCCAGTCACCTTGATGGTAATCTGGAGTTCCTTGCAGGTGAATTTTCCATCCTTGAATTACAGAGTGTTTAAGCTGATGGAGCTAGACCTGTGGTCAGTGTTTTTAACAGTTGGCTTAAATATTGAGCCCTTGAATATGGCCTATGTCATGCTTAGTGTTTTCAGTGGGCTGATTCTGAGTTGGTGAAATACTGTTATTTCCAGTGAAGCTCGGGGGGAGAAAACTGAAGCAAACTGGGAACTGTAAAGAGAAACAAATGTGAACTTAGTTGCTTCCTAGTCATGTATCTAGAGGTTTAAATCTAAGATGATTTAGATTCCTTCTGGATGGAAATGGATTTATTTGCTTTGTTGTTTTAAGGAAACAAACAGACAAACAAAAGGCTTATTTGTTATTGCTCTTTGAATAAGTTTTCCCTGTCTGTGCCATCACCCAGCTGTTGATTGTTGTTACCTTGGTTTCCCTGCTGGAGGTTGCCAGTCTCTCAGCTGTGCTAAACCAGATGACCCCCAGGTACAAGGTAAAAAGAATCATCCTGTTTTACTGCCTTCCTCCTGGTGCACCTGCAGGTTGTTTACTGGTGGTGGTGGTCAGGTGGAGTTAAGAGTCCAGGTGATACCTTCATCCACCAGTAAAAGTGATCTGCCGTTTTGGGTTGTGATCCCATAAGCTTAGTGTTTTTAATGAAGAGCTATTATTAGAAAGTAAAGGAATAATATGCAACCAGATCCCAATGAAGTGTGCGTATTTCTTGTTAGTTCTTTTATTTACCTCTTCAGTAGCAGATGGTTTTCCTTTTTACCTCATCTCCCCTTGTATCCTGTGGGATTATTCAATATTGAGAAACTGTTTCTGAGAGTTGGATGCTCTTAATGTTTAGATCATGATTTGAAGAGGCTCAGTGATGAGGAGATAAAGATACACAGCACTTCTGTAGAAACGAGATATGTGTTTGTAATGATGAGAGATGCTCATGAGGGAAAGCCTACACCTTCTGGAGCTCACCAGGACTTGGGAGCCCTCAGGGGAATGGCAACATGGTGCTTCTGACTTGAAAGAAGATCAGAATCATGGAGTCTTAAGGGCTGGAAAGGACATTCAAAGCTCATCCAGTGAACCCCCCTGCCAGAGCAGCACCACCTAGAGTAGGTCACACAGGAGCTCATCCAGCTGGGTTGGGATGTCACCAGAGAAGGAGATTCAGGCCTAAGCTCCCTGTGCCCACTTCTCTTTCTCTAGAGTCTCCTTATGGTGTGCAGGTCTTTATTTTCCTATCTTGATTCTCTTAGTGGTTAGTCTGTGAACACGTGGGGGTCAGCTGCTGAGCAGATAATAGGGGCAGGCCTAGCCAGACTGTTTCTGGGTTCAGGCAATTATTCTGTGCTTGTAGCTGTATGTCCCTTCATCTGCTGCTTTCTGTAGTTGCTTAAGCTGGGGGTCTAGTGCTTATTAACTTTCCTGGCAGCTTTTGCATTTCTAAATAACCTTAGTTTATTAGCTAATTAGTATTTAATGAAGGGAGGGATCTCTGCTTTACTAATTTAATAGGGATTTGTTTTTCCCCTCATTCAAATAATTCTTTCCTGTGTAATTTTTGATGTAAGATTTGATTTGAGGACCCCAATTCAATTTTCTGCTGTTTCACACAGTTATTAACGTGAGATACTCAGCTTCACAGATCATTAGTTTGCTTAAAGCCTTTGTGAAACAGTTCTCCACCAGCACCTTTGGTCAGGACTTGGGTGTGCGTCAAGGCATCCCTTGCCTTTTTATCTTCAGGGGTGGGAATTTAGTGTGGCAGGCACCATGAAAGACAGGAATATTGCTCTTTGAAGGTTTAAGCTGTAATGCAGCTCCACACACCCCACTGGTAAGATGATTTAAATAAATAAATCGAGCAAATGCAATGCTGACAGCAGGCAGTGCTCCTCCACCTCCTCAGCAGAGGTGGAATATACCATCTGGCACGACGTGGGTAGCAGTTAGCCCAAAAAGTAATAACAGTGGGAGTTCTTGCCAGTTACAAGTTGTGATCGCAGGCCAAATGGCATAGTTCTAAATCAGTGGATGTTTCCAAAGAGAAGGAGATGCAAGTGTTTATTTTTGCCAACTTGAGAAGTATTTTGAGTCCCGGGGAGGGGTCTGTGGCGAGGTTTGAGTCGCTAACGTTTGAAAGAAAGTGTGAGGGGAGTAAGTGAGGGGAATATGGGCTGTGATGCCTGCTAGACCATCTTCTAGGCACTAAAAAAAGCTGCCTTTTTGTTGTATTATGTAAGCTCTGACTTGGTTTAATACGTGCAAGGTTGAAACTAAGGGATGGGTGTGAGGAGGCTGGAGCCAGGCTGTGCTCAGGGATGGCCAATGACAGCACAAGGGGCAACGGGCACAAGCTGGAGCACAAGAGGTTCCAAAGCAACACAAGGAGGAATTTGTTGCCTGTTGAGGTGAGGGAGCACTGGCAGGGGCTGCCCAGATGGGCTGTGGAGGCTCCTTGTCTGGAGCCATCCCAACCCCAGCTGGATGAGTTCTTGTGTCATAGAATCAGTCAACAGTAGGGATTGGAAGGGACCTTTATAGACCATCTAGTCCAACCCTGTATGCCCTACTCTAGGTCGTCCTGTCTTTCAAGATCCCCTCCAACCCTTGAGATTCGGTGTTTGATTTTAGAAGGCCAAATAATGGAAGTGGCCTATTGATTTGATTTAGGCTTTGCCAAATGGGAACTCAAACATATCGATTCTTCATCCTTTGGTACTATCAACTAGTCATGAACAAATCACTGCCAACTGCCTTAAGAAGGTGAGAAGAGCTTTGTGGCTAGGTGGAAAATTCCCTGTCTTGTTAGTGGCCCGTGACATTTCTGTCTCAGAAGTTAGACACAGGATAATCTAAGTGCTCTAAAGTGGATGCAGAACTGGTTAGCAAGTTGCTTAGTAACCTGGATGATAGAACTGAGAATGTACTAGTAAAACCTGAGGATGACATCAGCTTCCAAGGGGTTGCAGGTGTAGGAAGAGAGGATTAGCTTCAAAAAGATCTTGAAAAGTGGGTAAGTTAAAACAGGAACAAATGAATTTCTCAGGATATAGTTGGAATTGATTTGGTCAGTGTAAATCCAGGAGAACAGGAACAGAGCAAAGCTCAGTGAAATGTCCACACTGAAAAGGAATAAAACCTCAGAGCAAAGGGAAATGGAGAGGGAATCGTTCATTTGTGACTCTCCAGGTCTGGTTTCTTACCACAGAGCTGCTCAGACCATGGAAATACTATGTATCAGTGTGGACGGAATTCTTCCACAGACACAGATAGGCTTTCAAAGAGGGCTTTTGTTCTTCTTCTTGAAGTTATCTGGGGAGATGTTTTAGCTGCCCTTGTGTCAGCATGTATTGTCTCACTGCTAGGGGACCTTGCCAATGTCATTCCCCCCACCTCCCAGCTCTAACTGCAGGAGTCTTCATAAAGTAGATAAGCTTTGCATCAGACTCTATTTCTTGGTGGGTTGTTTTACAGCTTCTGCCTCTTGTAAATATCCATAAGAGCTTCTGTGTCACCTACTCTAGGTGGTCGTGTTCTGGCAGGGGGATTGGACTGGATGAGCTTTCGAGGTTCCAGCCCATAGGGTTCTGTGATAGGAAGGCACCGTATCTGAAATAGCTGCCTCAATTAGATATTTTTTGCTGGAGAATTTCAGCATTCACGTGATCCAAATCTGTGACACGTTTTTTATGTGCCAGATGCAATGGTGTGATGTCATGGTATCCTGTGTGTTCTCTTGTGTCTTGGTTGCCATTAATATACTGCATTAAAAGCTATTAACTTCCAACTCTTGCATGACATTTGTGCTTCCAGACAAAGAGTCTTGCTGCTGGAAGAGCAGATGAGGCACTACTACAGGCTGCATTTACAGTTTGACATGAGCTGCACTTCCTTGTGTGGTCAAGGTTTTTCACTCTAGTTTAAACACTGACAAACAGATGCAAATGAACATTCTTCATAAATGGAGGCTACTGAGAAATCTCCAAGTTTGGATAAAACCATCTTTAAAGATAGATCATATGACATAAGAATATTCAGCCATTCATCAGTTACCACAAAACTCACCAACTGTAAAAATCTTCTGAGTGATGAGTTTGTCTTCAATGTGTTTTACAGGAATATGGCTTGAGTTGGTTTGCTTCAGTTCAAGAGTGATGCTATAGCTAGAGCAAACCTTGTTGTATCAGTGATTAGCCATTTAGCTATAGATGGAGAAGAACTGACTGGTGTATGTGGGGGATTTCCCCTTCTGAAGCGTCACAGTGCCACTACTGCCTTCCTGCATCTGCTGTGGGTGCTTAATGAAATCTACAGCTTTGGAGTTTGGGCAGTTTAGATCTGTATTGTCAAGCATCTTTAGTAGAAATGCCTGGATTTACATCTTGTGGCAGGTTGCTCATAGTCTAGACACCTGATGAACTTCTTGAAGCCAGTCCTGCCTGCTTACATTGAAGAAGTTGCCTTTCTGTATTGCATTAAGAGCTTATGCATATGCTGCAAGCTCAGAGCGCAGGAAGCCTGCTGGCAGCAGTCCTGCTCTTCCATATTCTGACTTCAAGCTCTTTGTGGATCATCAGGAAAAAAAAAACAAAGCAAAAAAAAAAAGGCATAAAACGTGACAAATTGTTGGCTGACTGATGTCTAGAGAAGTTAAGCAACAAAATGTGAATAAGTATTAATTTTCTGTGTAAGAAATGATGCTGTATGGCTGGTCCTGGTGGGAACCTCAAGATGGGATTCAAAAGAAGATTGAGCAGTGTGTGGAAGGCAATTTGGAGAACAGGCTCCCTATCAGTGCAGTTTAGGAGCAGAAATAATGGCTATTAGTTGAAGTGGGTCAGACTGCAACGAGAAGCTATATATATATATCTGTGTATTTCCTTTTTTCCAACAGATGTGCTTTGTCGTTTACCATTTCTCACCATTAGAAAGGCCATCTGATTTTTGCAATTAGTTTGGATTGTGCCATATTTTGAATGGGTTGTCCTATTTTAGGATTGTAGGAGCAATACAGAGTGTTTTCCAGTAAAGGTTCTTGCTGCTTTTCATCCCAGATGCCTTTCATCCATTTCACTTTCACGTAGGGCACATATAGTGACACCTAAAAATGCTTCTAAACGCTATAACTGAACAACAGGAAGCATTTATTGAAGTAATTTAAAGGAACATCCCATATTCCATAAATAGCAACAGAGAGAATAAATTCTGGAGGCTTTTCTAAGTCTATGCAAGGGCACAGGGCCTGTCTCCAACACTTCAGCCTATGGAATAGCAGATCATAGAATCACAAAATGGTGGGATTGGGAGGGAGCTTTAGAGCTCATCCAGTCCAACCCCCCTGCACAAGCAGCTCCGACCTAGATCAGGGAGCACAGGAATGTGTCCAGGTGGGGCTTGAAGAGCTCCAAGGAAGGAGCCTCCACACCCTCCCTGGGCAGCCTGGGCCAGGGCTCCCTCACCCCAACACTCAAACAGTTTGGCCTTGTGTTTAAATGGAACTGTTTGTGTTCCAGCTTCATCCCATCACCCCTTGTCTTGTCACTGGACACAACAGACAAAAAGTGCTGCCCCAACCTCCTGACACCCACCAGTGAGATCTTGGTCACTATGAATGAGCTCCCCCCTCAGTCTCCTCTTGTCCAGCCTGAGCAGCCCCAGGGCCCACAGCCTTTCCTCAGCAGGAACATGCTCCAGTGCCCTGAGCATCTTGCTGGCCCTGTGCTGGCCTCTCTGCAGCACTTCCCTGTCCCTCTGCAGCTGGGGAGCCCACAACTGGCCCCAGGACTCCAGATGAGGCCTCAGCACGTGTGGCAGAGCAGAGCAAAGGGGAGCAGAAGCTCCCTGGCCCTGCTGCTGGATCCACACTCTGCTGGATGCCCCCAGGCTGCCATTGGCTTCTTGCCCACCAGGCCACGTTGCTGCTCATGGGCAGTTGATTCTCCCCCAGCAGTGCCAGGTCTGTCTCCTGGAGCTGCTCTCCAGCAGCTCACCCCCAGCCTGTGCTGCTGCAGGGGCTTGTTCCTCCCCAGCTGCAGGACTCTGCCCTTGCCCTTGGTGACCCTCAGCAGGTTCCTCTGTGCCCAGCTCTGCGGCTGGTTGAGATCTGGCTGCCTGGCAGCACAGCCTCTGGGCAATCAGCCAGTGCTCCCAGTTTGGTGCCAGCAGGGCACTTGCTGAGGGTCCCTCTGTGCCCTCACCCAGGTGCTTGATGAAGATGTTGAGCAAGACTGGCCCCAGAACCCATCCCTGTGCAACTCCACTGGCCACAGGCCTCCAGCTCCGCTCTGTGCTGTTGATCACCATGGGCCCAGTCCAAGCTTGGAAGGGTTTTAAAAAAATCAGATTGCTGTAGCATATACCATGTTGGATGTAAAATAATCTTGGACACGTCTTTGTTGTGTTTGAGGAGAGTTTGATGTAGTAGGTGCTTGCATACATTAAAGCAAACAACATCATTTTTGAGTTTCTAAATGCCTGTGTAGGAAAGAAAGTTCAGTCTCGGTCTGGAATGATTTTGGATGAATCAAAGGAACAACCTAATTGTTACTGGGGAGGATTTTTGGGGGTATTATTTTAAGATGCTCTGTAACACATCATTAAAATGCAACTACAAAGAACCCAGTGGGATTTGCTGCGTGTCCATGATCAATTTGATGAGAGGCTCAGTTTACATTCCTTCACGTTTATTCCTGGTGGCAGGGTCGCTGCATCTCATTTTCTTGTGCTAAGGGGAGCTGATCTGATTTTTTTTGTTGTTGATAAAACACAATAGGAAATGGTTATTGAAAGCACAAATACTTCATAAAATGCCGTTTTATGCTCTTCTTCCAAATAAGAAACTACTTAAAATATGAACCACTTTGTTAACATGTTTGATGTGCTTAGCGTGATGGAAAGATTATGAAATCAGAGTTGGTTGCTTTTTAGATGAAGGAAATCAGTCTCCAGGTTTCAGTCCAGTGTTATTTGGATACCTTCCTTTAGGAAATTGCTTTTATCTGGCTGCAGCTTGCTAGCAGGGTTTTACTGAATAAAGTTTAGAAACACTGGGGGGAAAACAAGTGAAATAACTCTTGAAATATTGTGAAAAAGCCAAAGAGAGGAGCTGATATTTTCTCAAAGGTGGGTTTGTTTTTTTCTACTAGGGTTGTGTTTACCTTTGGTATAGATGTCAGATGGTGAGCTTTTGCATTATAGGAACATCAGGTTGGTTTTCCTTCCTTTATTTGTGCTCTTCCTCTTCCCTCCCCCCTTCTCATCCTGCTGTTATTTTCTCCTTACAGTATTGTTGAATTTGAGTAGCAAGGCCAGGAATTGATCTCTCATCCCTCAAGTGTAGCATGAGCTGCGTGCTGCTTTTCACCAAAGGCTTGGGTAGGAGCTGGTCCATAAACACCATTGGTCTATTTTCTGTTCACAACTTCTGAAATGAAACTTTCTGTGTGCCACTTTTGATGATAGTTCTCATTAGGAATGGGAAGGATTTAAGGAAATGAGCAATCACAAACACTCCTTCCCATTTTTGGTTTCCATCCACATAGAAAGCTTGCTGTGAGCTTCTAAATTATTAAGAAATGGGCAAAAGCTTGCTGTGAAGAAGTGTTTCTACCTAGTCTTGAGACAGTTACTAAGTGCATGGGAAGTCATTCTTCTTCCAGAGAGGCACTAGTCTTTCTTTGCAGATGTTTTGCTGTTCACAGGATTGTGTTGCAGAACAGCTTTGGCCTCAGCAAATCTGTGTCAGTTGTCCCGTATACTATCACCCACAAAATCTATAGTCTCCTTAAAAGATATCTGGTTGGCATCCCTGTTCCAAGGGGATCTGTCTTCTGGGAGCTCTGACTTCTGCTTTATGTCTGTCTTATCCCTTGATAGCCGTGCCTTGTGCACTCCAGTGCACATCAGGATGACCCTGGATCTGCCAAGGAGTCAGCTTGTGCCCTGCATATAAGAGCAATGTTCTTCGTTTCTCCCTTGCTGTGAGTTACAAGTGGAGGTGCAGATCTGGTTTTATTTCGCTCAGAACTTGCTCATCCTCATTCTAAGGATGAAAGAAGATGTGAAAATAAATTATTGGAGGAGAACTTAATTAATGAAGATGGAATTGAGAAACACAACAGCAACAAGATGTTTCTGAATGTGTAAATGTGCTTCCTGAATAGATAATTGCATGGAAATAAATATGCAGAATAGGCTGGTGGGAAGAGTAGCTGGGAAGTGGTGAACTCAGTGATAATGTAGTTTGAAAAGCTTGGATAAAAAAGGCTACCAATCTCATAATGAAGAGGTAAGAGATAACAAGGGCTTATCTCAGCATTAAGACTGACTTAATTGAGTGGCTGGAAATTCAGACAGGGTTCTGACACATCTCTACAGTCACAACAACCAACATCCCTTTGAACAGGACAGAGAATTGCACTTTTGGGGACTGGTTGTGCAAAGATGGATGAGTGTGCAGGTACTTTTTCCTCCCTGAATGTCTATATATAACCTTTTCATGGCAGTTTGAGTTAAAAACTCTAAAAATACTTATTTAAAATGAAGAGATGTGATGGAAAAAGTATTTAATTAACATGATTTTATCAGGGTTATGGGACAGTGGGTAAGGAGAGTAGATATCTTAGCATGCTGCTAGGACTGAGCATTTCAAAGACTTGTAAGGAATGTATTTGCCTATTTGTTTCAGATCATTATCAGCTGATAACTCCAGATGCATTTCTTTTATCTGTGAGGTAGACAAACTTGAAATTGAACTGGAATGTGAAGCAGCATAATTTCTCTAGACACCCTGACAGTAAATATTCTATAGGTCATGTTGTGCTCTGAGCAACATCTTTTGAGTGGCTCTTCAGTGGATTTCCTTAGATCTAATTATTAGCTCAGTATTTAGAAGCTGGTAAATCTTCAGCTTTCAAGTTGTTCTGAATTCACTTATGTTGCCCATCTACATCTGTGGTAAGATCTTTGGGACCCAGTAACTGGGTTGGTTGCACAAATTATTTCCCTTTTTGTAGCAAACTGATCTGCCTACTTCATTGACATTTTGTGTATGTGTCTGTTTACAGCCATAATTTATATTTTACTGTGGATTTGGGGAAAAAAAATATAGCAAGGGCACATATAGAGAGGTTCCAAGGAAACACAAGGGAAAACTTCTTCCCCGTTGAGGTGAGGGAGCACTGGAAGGGGCTGCCCACATGGGTTGTGGAGTCTCCTTCTCTGGAGACATCCCAAACCAACCTGGATGAGTTCTGTGTGGTCCTTTTCTGACAGAGGGGTTGGACTAGATGATCTTTTGAGGTCCCTTCCAACCCTCACCACTCTGTGACTGAATAGCACTTCTCAGATGGCAGCTTGGAATGTAGCAAATCACTCTTCAGTATTAGACATTAATCTTGTCTAATTGCTACCTGGGTTTTCTGCAGGTGTTTTAGGCTCATAAAATGTACCTTGACACAAATATTTTGATACAAATAGATCTAATTAAGAGTTAGAAGGAAGGGGTATTGCTAATAGTATTGAAATTCATTCCTTATCTTGCTCTGTTTAAATTACTTCAGTGCTGTAGTGATGTTTAATTCTGCTTACATAAATTAAGCTAAGTGTTGAACTTTACTGCTGAGTGTCTAAAGCACGTGGAGTTTGTAGCAGAAACAACCTGTGTAGATCCTTCTTTCTGAACCTGCTGACAGATACATTCGTTATAAGTATCTAATAGAGTCAGATAATAGTAATTTCGTCATAGTAAGCTCTTTATAGAATGATTTCAAGTTGTGGATCTAATTCTGTGCTGTCAAATGAGCTAACAGTGAATCTGTATTACTGTTTTCTATATTGATACCTGGGGAAAGTTTACCTCTAGGTGTTTGTAGTGGTAGGAGAAATCATCCCAAAGTTGTTTCTTCCATGACTTTTGGTGCTATGGTCAGAGCTGTTGTATAAAAGAAAAGCTTCTTTGTCTTTAGGCAGAGACATTACATGCACCTCCTCTATATAACTTCAGTTGTCTCCATCCCTGTACTGTTCTAACCCGTCTAATGTACTGTGCTTTGCTGCTAATGAAACTTCTGCATGGTGGTGTGTGCAAAGCTGGGTCTTTTCCAAGCTTATCTTAGCCATGGCTGTAACATCAAGCATCTTGTATTACCCTTTTAAAGATGATATTCAACATTAAAAATGTGTATTGGAGGATTTGGGTAGGATTGATATACTAAGGTGATGACACACTGCAGCTGTAGATGTATGGAAATGGTTTCATACAGAGAGTTATGCCAGATCACAGTTCATATCATATGGGAGGAGAAAGCTGCAACATGAAATTGCACATTTAAAAACAGAGTGCCAAGCATTTGTTTTCTTCTCTGGCAGCACTGCTGCTGAAACAAGCAAGCCAGCTGAATCTGGAGAAGAGAGAGTCTCAGTAAGCGAGAGAAATTTCTTCCTTAAAGCTCACAGTGCCTTGCATCAGAGTTCTGAAGTGATTTGCACTGTTGCCTTTCTTACACAGATAACGTCTGTGGCGAGGATTTTGGAGAGAGGGTCATCTAAGTGGACAGAATGATCCTGTGCTGTTGTGTTTTCTCAGTGATGGCCAATGACAGCACAAGGGGCAATGGGGACAAGCTGCAACAGAAGAGGTTCCAAAGCAACACAAGGCAGAATTTGTTCCCTGTTGAGGTGAGGGAGCACTGGCAGGGGCTGCCCAGATGGGCTGTGGAGGCTCCTTGTCTGGAGCCATCCCAACCCCAGCTGGATGAGTCCCTGTGTGCCCTGCTCTAGGTGTTGTGGAGTTGCACTGGATAAGCTTTTGAGATCCCTTCCAACCCTTAAGATTCTGTGATTCTATGTCTTTGCACCAGTTTTACTTTGGTGTAGCCATCACTTTGTGTTTTTCCCGTTAAACACTGCATTGTCCTTGCAGTGGGCTTCCCAAAGGAAGGCTTGGACATGTATATTCTGAGAATTGCAGCTTTGTTGAAAACATTCAGCCTGTTTGATAGCTTGAATAATCTTGGTAGAGGCTCCAAAGGGAACTTTTATGATCTATAGGGGAGAAGTGAAGCAGAGGCTTGGAGAGGGAGAACAATTAAAAAGGAAAAGAGAGGAATAGGGACCATAATGAAGGAGATACAGGTGCTGTTGTTGAGGTTATTTAAATTGTCCTCCCATCTTGTCTTTTACCAAAAGCAACAAAAGTTAATCTAAAAGTATGTTACCCATGACAATTAAACAATAAAACTGCAGAGAAAAAAAACCCACAAAAGGTTAGAATATTGTTCCAAAAGAAAATGAAGCTTAAAAATGATTTTTGGGAGTATGTGCCATCACATAAAAATGGATTAACAAGTACTCAGCCTGAGTCTTTAATAGCTTCTTTCTCAGATAGCCGGTAGTTACTCACAGAGAAAGATCTAATGCTTAGTTCCAACTTGAAACTCTAGTTTTTAGATTAATTCTACCTGTAAAAATAATTGGTTACGTGGTTTTCTTCCTATATATTGTGCATTTTTCTTCAGTGAGGATATCTCAGGTAGAAGGGTGGTAGCTTTTACTTCTAATGAGAAAATAACAACTGAGTTTAAATCAAAGCCCTCCAACTCACCAACTGACATCACTGAAACTTCAGGGGAACTGGGTATCTCTGTTAAGGATTGAATTGGTATTTATTTACTTTTGGCTTTAGCGACGTTTTAGACTGTGGAAATGTTGGTGTTTCAACAGGTCAAGGGAGGTTCTCCTTCTTTGCCTTGGTGAGGCCTCATCTGGAGTCCTGGGGCCAGTGCTGGGCTCCCCAGCTGCAGAGGGCCAGGGAAGTGCTGCAGAGAGGCCAGCACAGGGCCAGCAAGATGCTCAGGGCACTGGAGCATGTTCCTGCTGAGGAAAGGCTGTGGGCCCTGGGGCTGCTCAGGCTGGACAAGAGGAGACTGAGGGGGGAGCTCATTCACAGTGACCAAGATCTCACTGGTGGGTGTCAGGAGGTTGGGGCAGCACTTTTTGTCTTTTGTATCCAGTGCCAGGACAAGGGGTGATGGGATGAAGCTGGAACACAAACAGTTCCATTTAAACACAAGGCCAAACTTTTTGAGTGTTGGGGTGAGGGAGCCCTGGCCCAGGCTGCCCAGGGAGGGTGTGGAGGCTCCTTCCTTGGAGCTCTTCAAACCCACCTGGACACATTCCTGTGTGACCTGATCAAGGGGAACCTGCTTTAGCAGAGGGGTTGGACTGGATGAGCTCTAAAGGTCCCTTCCAGCCCCACCATTCTGTGATTCAGTGACTGTACTCCAAAGCAATGCCTTATTGCTCCCATCTGCAGCTTGGCAAAGCATTGTGTGAAGACAGGGTCCTGTAAGAGCTACACTTCTTATGCTCTTCTGTGTTTGGGACATGTTTTGCCACTGATAAGAAGCAGTGATTTGTTGCTGAAAAATGTGCTTTGGTAGAAGATTGCAAATATAGATGGAATGCTCTGAGAGTTTTTGACTAGACACTCTTCATAAACTTCAGCTGAATATGATGAAGGTTTGGGGAGTCAATTCTATCTTATTTGCTGCAGTAAGAGCTGCTGCCTGAACCTCACCACAAACTAATAGGATCTCATAGGATCTGGTTCAGTGTTGGGGTGAGGGAGCCCTGGCCCAGGCTGCCCAGGGAGGGTGTGGAGGCTCCTTCCTTGGAGCGCTTCAAGACCCACCTGGACACGTTCCTGTGTGACCTGATCTAGGTGGGAGCTGCTTCTGCAGGGAGGTTGGACTGGATGAGCTCTAAAGGTCCCTTCCAGCCCCACCATTTTGTGATTCTATATATATACCTTAAAGTGTGTTTCAGGAAGCGTCTTACTCAGATGCAAGTGAAATGATCCATGTTTTCCCTGAAAGCTGAGCACAGAGGCTTCGATGAAACCTCACTATTGCCTGTGTGTATTAGTGTATGAAAAACAGTTATTATACCAAAAATCACTCATGAATAGAGTAACCTTTTAACAGGAGGGACCTCAGCTTGAAACTGAGAGTAATTTTACGTTCAGTGTTGACCCGGTTGAGATTTTCTTTACATGTTTTAGTGCTATGTGTGTATCTCCCATAAAGGGCAGCGAGACAACAGCTGTGGAAATGGACTGACTACCAAAGGCAAACACAGTGCTCTCAGCTCTGCAGAATAAGCTTTCTGGGAGGAGGATGGTTCTGCAAGCTTTATTTCCGATCATCTTAACTGGCTGGAATTAAAGAGGAGGAATTATTTCTTAGTTGGCAGATTTCCTGTGTTTTGCAGCCTTAATTTAATGGTTTCACCTTAAAGGAATTTTTGGAGATATGGATCAGTTATTATGGGAGTATATTGTAGTGGCTCAGTGGTTTGGTTCATCTAAATTGATTTGATCTTATAAATTAATTAAAGCAAGAAATTTCCCTAAGAGTTACTTTTATGCCTGTTTAGTTATTTTGTGGTGCTTTCAATTATATGCTTACCTGATTTAGGAAAAACCCTTCCTTTATGTTTTAAATGCAACTTGGTATGAAAGAGATTTTTATTGGTTTCCCTTTGAAAAAGAGAAAAACCTCTCACACCCCCACCTATGTCTTGCAAGAACCTTATTTCCATGTAGCACTGGCAGTGCTCAGAGCAGGATGTTGTTCCTCAAAGCTTGCTTTGTGTTGTTTCCACCTCAGGTGGGGTTTGAGGCATGGAAGGCAACACCAAGACTACGCGCTGACTAAGCAAGGGGTAGCTTGCTTGTTTGAAGTCTGAAGGAGAGAATATAGTGCATTTACCAGAGTAAAATCATATTGTCACAGAATGGTGGGGTTTGGAAGGGACCTTTAGAGCTCAGCCAGTGCAACCCCTCTGCACAAGCAGCTCCCACCTAGACCAGGTCACACAGGAACGTGTCCAGGTGGGTTTGAAGAGCTCCAAGGAAGGAGCCTCCACACCCTCCCTGGGCAGCCCCAAAAGCCACCAGCAGAATTCTTCCTTCTTCTCTTTGCTTCTATGTGTTTATAGAACAGAAAAGAGCTTTCATGGTGGCTGAGGAAATGATCCCTTTTTTGGGCTTCAGCGAGAACACTGTGAAGTGGTTTATGCAGTATTGTTTGCATTATGTTACTTGAAGAGCAGTAAACTTTGAAAATGTCATATCCATACCCAATTTAGATTTGAGAGGCTCCAATCTCGTTACAACACTGGGAACTTTAAGCTGTTTTTCCTTCTTCAGACTCATTCTTGTTAAAAGAAGAAAGGCTTCCTGGTACAGATGGTGATACAACAGTAGAGATTGCTGTATTTTCTGTAACACGTACTGATGGCACAAGTGTTTTCCTGCAGAACTTGCCTGAGGAAATTTCAGACCATTGCATCTTAACGTTGTTTCAGAGTGTAATAAAGGTGAACCAGACTTTGCACTGCAGCAAAAGTCAGGATATGCTGCTTTTTAAGCCTAAGACTAAAGAAATGGGACTGTATACTAAGAGGGGGAGTTCCTCAAGCCCTGAACTCTCCCAGCTCTGGGGTAAGAGTTTGGGTGGAAGCAGAGTATATGGCTGAGAGGTATATATACTTATATGTATGGATAGAGTATACATGTACTGCTGTGTAATATGTCCACATACAGAAACTTATCTATGAAGGGAAGCTTTGGACCCCATGGTGACACTGTCTCCTTCCAGATACTTGCTGTCAGGGTAGCATTTGAAGTAGTGATGGTACTGCACCAGAAAGGAGCTATAAGTAAGGGTAAGACTTAGTTCTCCCTGCTCTCACCAGCAAATCAACCTAAAGGCTTTAGAGAGGAGACAAGGTTTGAGTAGATCTGTATTATTTCATGACTGATCTTTTCAGTTCTTTATTCAGATGCTGATAAGCTTCACCAGGAAAGCAAACCAGTTATTTTTGCTGTTGCTTCTGGTTTCCCTTGGTTGTGCACACTGTTTAATGACAGGGGCTTTCATTTAGAAAGGGATAAGGTTTGAGATTTGCCTCAATGAATGATGACATAAATTGTTCTAGATGGCATTTGCATGGCAATTGGAATCACTTCTGTTGCAAATGTAAGGAAAAACATCCATCCTGTCTCTTTCTGTCTCCAGAAGGGATTTAGGTTTCCTCCATATGACAGACTATACATAATCATTAAAGAGATCACATTGTTTTTACACTTACGCAACTTGATGAGGAAATGCCATCCTTCAGTGCTGAAGTTTCGTTAAAGCTTAATGGGGAAGGGGTGAATACCTTGTCTGAAAGAAAAACTCCCACCAATACTTCAGCTCTTTTGTGTTATCTTTAAGCTTTGATACACACTTTTTGATATCCATGAGTCATGGATAGAGCACTTCCATTCCCCAAATGAAAGAGAACAGTGTCCCCAAGCATTCCAACACTGGAGAGACTCAGAAAAGCACCCATCCCATGGTATCACTACCCCTCATCTTTACTTGGCTCCCTGTGAAACAGAAGGAACCGAGCAGAAGAGAAGATAGATGACGTGTGATACATGAACAGGGCAAAGCACATTCCAAGTCAAGATTTACTGATGCTCCTGAGTCACTCTGCTGAAGTGACTGAAGTACACCTGAGCCAAGGGCAAGGGCTCCTGGGAGCTGATGTGTTCTGTTTTGCTGTTGGGATAAGAGGATATTGGGATAAAAGGCCAATGTCACTGCAGTCTTCAAAAAGGGCTGGAAGGACGACCCAGGGTCAGCCTCACCCTCAAGCTGGAACACAAAAGGTTCTGTTTAAACACAAGGCCAGACTGTTTCAGTGTTGGGGTGAGGGAGCCCTGGCCCAGGCTGCCCAGGGAGGGTGTGGAGGCTCCTTCCTTGGAGCTCTTCAAACCCACCTGGACACGTTCCTGGGCTCCCTGATCTAGGTGGGAGCTGCTTCTGCAGGGGGGTTGCACTGGATGAGCTCTAAAGGTCCCTTCCAACCCCCATCATTCTGTGATATTCAATTCAACTCAGGTGAGTTTTTAAGCCATGGTTACTTGGTAGATTCAAGAGTCACACTGGGGTTTGGGAAGTGCCCAGCTCACTGTGGAACTCTCCCTATGACCATTTTCCTACAGCTACTATTTATCTCCTTCTGGCTTGAGTCCTTTCCATGCCAGTTTGCTTTCAGATTCTGTATGTTTTCCATTTAAAATCTCACTGAGTTTCCAACTATTACTTGCATAAAGCTAAGGAACCACAATGTTCCTAGCAGAACTCTTAAGTGTTCATATCTATATTTTCACTGCCCACTGCAGGATGAAATCAGAAACCTATGAGTTGTTAGCTAACAACAGTATGAAGTGGGGCTCATATATACAAGATTGAATTCTTTTGAAGCATGATATATGCTGTAATGTCAAGTATGATCATACAATGGCTTCATTATAACTGCCTGTAGCTCAAACACATTGTCTGATGTAATCAGGCGTATTTTAGATATCACTTTTATACTTCATAAAAGATAAAAGGTCTATAAATATGCCCTTCCTTTCAAATACTTCTCTATGAATTCCTTTGTTGGAGGATTTGAAGAAATGACTTAAAGCAGAGTATCCACTTCTGCTAAGTCACAATTTACCTGCATGGAATGTAGTTAGCCAGATAAAAAAGATGAAAGACAGGTAAAAAAGATGAAAGCTGGGTGAAACAAGCTGTATGGTCTGTAATGCATAGCAGTTTAAGACTATTTCCAAGTACAAACATTAGTGTCCTTTTTAATATGTTTTTTTTCCTTCCTTTCTGTCTTTTCTCTCTTGTTTTAACCCAAAGCCCAAGTTTGTTTATGCTCAGCCTTAGTACTATTCATTATACCAACTACAGGAGTGTGACTGTACATTGTGCCAGAGGAACTGACTATTTGTAGGGCTGTGTGTTTTTCACTGAGAAAACTGTCACTAGGGTACTATTTTTCCTTTCATTTAACGGTAGATAATTCTGACCTCTGGCAACAGAAACCCAAAGGAAGTAAAATATTCCAGCTACTTGTTTGGAGTTTTTTTTTAAACAAACTGTTGCAAGACCCAAATCACAGAATCTTAAGTGTTGGAAGGGACCTGGGAAGCTCACCCAGTGCAACCCCCCTGCCAGAGCAGCACCACCTAGAGCAGGGCACACAGGAACTCATCCAGATGGGGTTGGGATGGCTCCAGACAAGGAGCCTCCACAGCCCATCTGGGCAGCCCCTGCCAGGGCTCCCTCAGCTCAACAGGGAACAAACTCTGCCTTGTGTTGCTTTGGAACCTCTTCTGTTGCAGCTTGTCCCCGTTGCCCCTTGTCCTGTCATTGGCCATCCCTGAGCACAGCCTGGCTCCAGCCTCCTCACACCCACCCTTGATGCATTTGGAACATGAATGAGCTCAGCCCTCAGGCTCCTCTTCTCCCAGCTGCAGAGCCCCAGCTCCCTCAGCCTTTCAGCACAAGGCAGATGCTCCACTCCCTTCAGCATCTCTGTGGCCCTGCACTCAACTCTCTCCAGCAGCTCCCTGTCCTTCTGCAACTGAGGGGCCCAGCACTGGCCACAATCTTCCAGCTGCAGGCTCAGGAGGGCAGAGCAGAGGGGGAGCAGAACCTCTCTGCACCTCCTGCCCACAGCCCTTCTCATCCAGCCCAGGCTGCCATTGGCCTTCTTGGCCACGAGGCCACGTTGCTGGCTCCTGCTCATGCTGCTGCCCACAGCACCCCCAGCTCCCTTTCCCCTGCCCTGCTCTCTAACACTTCATTCCCCAGCCTGTGCTGCTACATGGGCTTGTTCTTTCCCAGATGCCAGACTCTGCACTTGCCCTTGCTGAATGGCATTGGATGTCTCTCTGCCCAACCCTGCAGCCTATGCAGGGCCTCATTAAAAGCTTTTATTGCCTGATTCCCTCCCTGCCCCCACATATCAGTGTCACTTACGTACATCATGAGGCTCCAGACATTTCCTTTGCTCAGCTGTGTACGTGCATCACAGTGAAAGCACCATCTCTCAGTAGCTGTGTGTACTGAGTTACAGAGCTCTAATGAGGTCACCCTGAGCTGGGTGTGATGTAGGTCTCGGTGTCACACGCAGTCGTTGGCACGTGCATGTTGGTGCTTCACCTTTGTGAAGTGTCTTCTCTTGTTTCTTGCAAGTTTTTTTTTTCTTGCTAGATTCCCTTTCCAGAAACTTTCATCATTGTTACTTGTAGTTTTTATATCCTCAATATCCAGGAGTCTCTCTGAGGTGAAGCAGCACAGTAGCACCTCTTAGGTACCTTCTTAGATTAGGAGCAACAGAAGAAGTTGCCATGCTAGAGGAGGTCCTGTGCAAGTGTCCTTTTCACACTCCAGCGAGTGTGAAACCAGGCAAATTTGAGCACAGTTCTATCAGGAATTTAAACCAAAAGAGAGCAGGGAGAAGAGGGAATCTTTAGAGGTCCGTTCTGGCAGCCATCTCCAAAAGGTACATCTCCAAAAAGTCCTAGCTGCTTCTGGGGCTGCAACAGCGTTAGCAATGGACACAGGAATGTCAACTTGATCCTTGGGATAAAGCTGTGCTGTAAATAACACTGGTGGCATTTGAGTAATTTGATCCTTAAATTGGTTAGGTTGCACACATTTGAGTAGTGTTGTCAGAGGTTTTTGTTCACCTGGTGTATGAAATCCCCAGCAAAGCTTTCAGCAGCATTGGAATGTTCAGAAGAGGTTTGGATGGTCAAAATGCTTGTTGTGTTGTCTTTCCAGTTTCGTGATATCTCTAGGCCATTAAGCTGTCTCTTCTAGTTCTTTGCTGACATCTGTTAAAATATTAGCTAATTCAAATGAGTCTCTTAACCTTGAATTACTCTGGAAGGAAGATATTTTGTTATGGGTGCATACTTAACCCATCATGTTATGGTCACGTTGGCTCATGCTTGATGAGTGCAGTACCCAAACCAACTAGTTAACATTAAATCCAACCTGTTACTGTTTATCATCAAACTTGTTATGGTAAACAACATCTGAATTACACAGAATCACAGCATCTTGAAGGTTGGAAGGGACCTGGGAAGCTCATCCAGTGCAACCCCCCTGCCAGAGCAGCACCACCTAGAGCAGGGCACACAGGGACTCATCCAGCTGGGGTTGGGATGGCTCCAGACAAGGAGCCTCCACAGCCCATCTGGGCAGTTCCAGTGCTCCCTCAGCTCAACAGGGAACAAACTCTGCCTTGTGTTGCTTTGGAACCTCTTCTGTTCCAGCTTGTCCCCGTTGCCCCTTGTCCTGTCACTGCCCATCCCTGAGCAGAGCCTGGCTCCAGCCTCCTCACACCCAGCCTTGATGCATTTGGAACATGAATGAGCTCACCCCTCAGGCTCCTCTTCTCCCAGCTGCAGAGCCCCAGCTCCCTCAGCCTTTCAGCACAAGGCAGATGCTCCACTCCCTTCAGCATCTTGGTGCTCCTATGTAAACGTTGATAAACATTATTAAGAAAATGAGATACTTCATTAATAACCTGAAACTATTGATTCGTGCGGGAGGGTTGGTCTAGATAATCTCTCGAGGTCCCTTCCAACACTACCATTCTGTGATTAAGCACTGAAATCAACTGGAAGCTCCGTATTTTCATATAAAACCGTGAGTCTGAGTTGTTAAGACAGCAGAGTGTAAACATCATCTGTATTTAACACGCAGGGTGATTTGACGTTGGGTTTTTTGTCGTCTTGTTTTAGTTTCTGTTCTCTGTGTGATAAAGAAAACAAAATGTGAAAGCCTGGACAATTCTCTGGTTTTTTTTCTTTCTTTTTTATTCATTTTCCCCTTGATATCTGGATGCTTTCCCGTAGCTATTTCCAGTGATGATCATGAAGAAACTGTTGCCAACTTAGAGTGGATGCTTGCTTAATACAGTTGAAAATCGGCCAAGATGAGTCTAATTATGGACTTGAAGTGTGATGCTGTATGGTTTTATTTGTGGGATTCTTCATTTATCAATGGTATACATTCCCATGCCATGCACTCTTGAAGTACATTAATTATGTACAGTAACATATGATTCAAATCTTAACTTTTAATTAGAGAATAAGAAGTCGAGGAGACAAACTTGATTCATCGAGATGGAAACACGAGGCTTATTTTCCAGTGTAGTCACTAATAAAGTGAAGTCAGCCAGACTTACATGACTGTAATTTCAATAATATTGCCATTTAATCAGTTTTTGGTTTGTTAGCTGACAGCCATCGTTAAAACACTCATTGCTTCAGCTAGAACTGGAATCAAGACTGTTGACGGGATGTATTTTGTTTCCAACGTTGGATGTATGTGCAAAGAATTTCAGCTGGGATAGTTCTTTGTTTTCAAGTTTGATTTTAGAACACCATCCAAGCTTACTCACTTTTATCAGATGAATACCAGCTGGTGCCAACTGACAGCCAAACCAAGCAAAAGAACCTCATTTAAAGATGGAAATCCCTATCCATGAGACCGTTGCAGAGCCTCTTTCTTTCCAGCGGGACTGGTTGAGCAGCATGTTCTGATCACTGATGTAGTGGATGGTTTTCAAAGACAGATGGTCATTGTGTTTTAATGGCTGTGTATTAATGTTCTGTTGATAAAAGTATGAGTGTTGTTAATTTCTCTGGGAAAATAGAATGAAACTGTTGAGGTCAGGGGACACGTGACCTATGCTACATTCGGTTTAGAGGCTTCAGATTCAATTAGCTTTGCAAAATTGCTGTGAGTTTTTACCTGCTCAAATGCAACGTCTGCTTGCTTAGACTATGGGAAAAATGATTGCTTTGTTTGCTGGGGAATGGGTAGAAAACTAGTCTCATCTTTCATGCTGTTAATTGGAAATTCACTCCGTGCTGATGTTAAATATCGTCAAATATAGAATGGGTGGAATTCATCTCGGTGTCTCTAAAGGCTTTTCCAGCTTTTTATTGTGAAATTGAACCTTCTAGTATCACTTCATAATAGAGTCACAGAATGGTTTCAGCTGGAAGAGCCTTTTCAGCTCATGGGGTGCAGCCTCTATCCCAGCCCTGTCACCCACCAGCCCATTGCGCTCAGTGCAGCATCCACCCAGCTCTGAAACCCCTCCAGGGACGGGGACTCCAGCAGCTCCCTGGGCAGCTGTTCCAGTGCCTGACAGCCCTGGCACCAAAGCAATTCCTCCTCACATCCAGCCTCAACCTCCCCTGGCGCAACTTGAGGCTCTTTCTTCTTGTTCTGTTGCTTGTTACCAGGAGGAACAGCCCAACCCCACCTGGCTGCAGCTGCCTTTCAGGTAGTTGCAGAGTGAGAAGGTCTCCCCTGAGCCTTCTTTCTCCAGGCTCAGCAGCCCCAGATCCCTCAGCCCTTCCTCAGCTGAGACGTGCTCCAAACCCTTTCCTAGCTTGGTAGCCCAGCTCTGGATCCTCTCCAGCACCTCCATGTCCTTCTGGTAGAGAGGGGCCCAGAACTGGACACAGGATTTGAGGTGCAGCCTCAGCAAAGCTGAGCTCAGAGCTCCCTGCTCATGCTGACAACTCTGTTCTTTAGCCAGGCCAGGATGCCCTTGGCCTTCTTGGGCACCTGGGCACGCTGCTGCCTCCTGTTCAGCCCACACTGGCAGGTCCCTCTGTGCCTGGCAGCTTTCCAGCCACTCCTCCCCAAGCCTGTAGCTCTGCTGGGGGTTGTTGTGGCCCAAGGGCAGGACCCAGCCCTTGGTGTCACTGAAACTCATGGCACTGGCCTTGGCCCAGCCATGCAGCCTGTGTGGATCTCTCTGGAAAGCTTCCCTACTCTCAGGCAGATCCACATCATTACAGTGTTAGTCAAGGTGGTACACAAGACAGGCTTTCTGTTTTCTTTCTCAGTTCTTAAAACTTTAAGTCTCCTTTCTGTCACGGATTTTGGTTTGACAGGAAAACATCAACTGGAACATGTGTTGTACCTGAAAGTACTTGACTTCTGAGTTAGAGCACTAGGAGGGTGTTTAACTACCTACATGGGTATAACCAAGAAACTATTCGGGACTCCAGGTCTGCAGATGAGCTGCTTTGTGCCTGAATTACTTAACTCCCTCATCTACTGAGCATGCTAAACCTCAATTCTTGTGTTTCTTACCTTTTTCTTCGCTTGGCTTTGGGAGATCATTACTGTCGTGTGCTTTTTCATAGCAGTTGTTATTTGAAGTGAAGTAACATCCTTTCATTCCCAACTATTGGTGTGTTCATTGCAAAATTGTCTCAATCAATGACATAATGATAAAGAGTGATTTAATATTATGACTTGCAGCAGGTCAGAGCTTTTACACCTCCAAACTCGTGGATTATGTGGAGAAATCCTGACTCTGTGTTGCTTCTGATTTGAACCACGCTACGGTTGTGATTTATATGTTTAATCAAGAGGGATTAATGCTGAAATTCATTCCTCCCCGCCCCCCAAAGTGTATATCAGCCTCTAAATATATTTGTTGTGATACAACATGTCAGAATTTATAACTTTCACGCAGTTAAAGAGCGGAATTTACAAATATAATTAGAGGGTTAAAGGCATTTAAAGAAGAAAAGCATTTTAATGACATTCAATTTTTATTGACAACCCACTAATATCTGCTGCATTCACAGAAACATTTCTAATGTAATAACAGGAGCAGATGAAAGCTCTGCTATTTAAAAGCTCAGTGCAGAGCATATTCATCAGTTACGCTCTCTGAATACAGATGGAAAGTTATTGAGCAAATTACGGGTAGGCAGCACTCATCTACGGCTCAGCCTTACTCTACCCTTTGTATTCTCATATTGAGAGTGATGTATGAAGAAGGTAGATGGCAGCAAACTGAAACATTTATAAGGAGTTAGCTATTCCAAAACTCTTGTGCTTGTTTTTTGTTTTCCAAAACTTGGGACAACACTGCTGTTGAGAGAAGAAACCTCTCTTCACTCGCTTGCTGGATCTGTTAGCAAGTACCTAGTTTGTCACCAGGCAGAGGAACAATACCTGTAAGATCTTTTCATCTGTTTCTTTAGGATCTAAGGAATATAGTTCTGATTATTTTTTACCGATGAAGTGATGCCTAATAAAAATCTTTCTTGATCTGAAAGTGTTTGGATTTGGCCTCCACACAAGCTCAGTTAAAATCAGTTCCACAACTGGTCTTTTTGCTCAGTGCGATTGAACACTCATTGAGAGATTGTTGGTTGGGTCTTTTATCTATATAGCTGTGACAGAATGCAAATGCTCTGGCAGCTGGATGATTTAAGAGTGCAAGCAGAGTTTGCAGAAACCCAACAAGGGAGTTTAAAGAAGGGACATCAGCATGCAGGGTGCAGTGCAGACCCAGGTTAGGCTGAAGGAGGCTCTGGTGTGGGTCAGGTAGCCAGGGGCATGTTGGCTGGGCAGACCCTTCCTCCATGTGTATCCCCAATCACTTTTCAGTGCTGTGAGACTAAAAGTGCATTTGAATGATATGTGAGAACACATCTGGAAGATTGTGGCCAGTGCTGGGCCCCTCGGTTGCAGAAGGACAGGGAGCTGCTGGAGAGAGTTGAGTGCAGGGCCACAGAGATGCTGAAGGGAGTGGAGCATCTGCCTTGTGCTGAAAGGCTGAGGGAGCTGGGGCTCTGCAGCTGGGAGAAGAGGAGCCTGAGGGGTGAGCTCATTCATGTTCCAAATGCATCAAGGGTGGGTGTGAGGAGGCTGGAGCCAGGCTGTGCTCAGGGATGGCCAATGACAGCACAAGGGGCAATGGGGACAAGCTGCAGCAGAAGAGGTTCCAAAGCAACACAAGGCAGAATTTGTTCCCTGTTGAGGTGAGGGAGCACTGGCAGGGGCTGCCCAGATGGGCTGTGGAGGCTCCTTGTCTGGAGCCATCCCAACCCCAGCTGGATGAGTCCCTGTGTGCCCTGCTCTAGGTGGTGCTGCTCTGGCAGGGGGGTTGCACTGGGTGAGCTTCCCAGGTCCCTTCCAGCCCTTGAGATGCTGTGGTTCTGTGAATGTTTTCCTTGCTTGACTAGCTGAAGCAGCCAACAACCCTGCTCAGAGTCATGTGCTGGTTACTAGCTTTTCCACAGAAGTGAAAAATGGAAATCAGAGAGGTAATTGGCAACCCTGAGAAATAAGACAGGAGCACTTCATGAATTTCTGGAATGCCTCACAATTTTAACATACTTAATTATTCACAGAAGACCATCTGAGAAGTTTCTGTTGAGGTTCTGGAGAGGAGTGTGAATTAAGGAGTTAAGCTGTCAGTTCCTTTGCGGGATCCTCTTGCAGTATAGTAAAAAGGACAAATAAGTGCTTTGGTCTTTTCCAATAAGTAGCAAGATACATTTCTTGTGGCTCTTTGAAGTTGTTATAAATATATGATAAGGAAGCAAAGGGCCAAGTGTTGAACTCTTAGTTTAGTGCTGAATCACATCATGGGAGTTGTGTTTGTGTAAGATTTGGGTTTAAAAAACCCACTCATGGGAGGTTGAAGGATTTTAGCAGGAAAGCTTGCTAGATTGAAGGAAAATACTTGGAAGTTACATATTACCTTTTAAATAGTGAAGTATCTGATGTATATCAAAGGAAAGTTACCTGCTTTTCTTCTCCCATTTGAGAGGTGATGAGAGGGAAGAGTCAAGTGACCAAAATTAGTATTGATTAACAAAGATTTAAAAGCATGAGCATTAACCTTTTACTAATGATGGTAAAGAGCTGTCTGATAGCTTATACTATGGATAGAGTTGTGAAGTTATTCCTGGGAATGAGGTTGTTCAAGTCCTATGCACACAGCAGGGGACACAGCACTGCTGAGAAGATGCTACGGGATTCAATTGATGGGTTTGTTTTTATGTCTTTCAGGACTTCCAGTGAATGGAGGAAGACACTTTTTCCTAGAGATTTAACTTACCTAAAGATATCAAGGTAGGGGATTCTTTTTTCCTACAGTCTCACACTTTCTTTGCAGTATTTAATTGTTTAAATAGAGATGAAGCTGTCCTGTGGATTAACATCTGTGATCAGCCTAGAACTGGAACATGGACCGTGGGTACTGTCTCATGGTTCGGTTGTTTACCATTTTTTAAGCTAATTGTTTCTGTGCTTAGAGGAGAAGATGGAATAGCTTTCACATATTAGTGTTTGGTCATTCTCTATCTTTTCCTACTGGAGGTGATCAAGAGGAAAACTAATGTAATGAAAGTATCTCTCATAAGGTTCTGTGTTTAGTGACTTCATTGGAACTGCTTGTTAAAATATTTAAAGAGTATAACAGTGACACAGCATTCTGTAATAATTTACTCAGTGTTTTTCAAGTTGTTTTTTTGGACAATCCAAAACTTTCTGTGTTCTGGGAAGATTTCCATTGCTTGCCAATGGATTGAACTGCAGTCTTACACTGAGTATTCTTGAGCAGGTTTGTGGAATGAGCTTACAGCAGCTCCTTAATGGGGTTTGTGTTTTAATGTGTATTTATGATCATTTAAAACTTAAGAAAGATGGTTATCAGGAGGAGTAAACATGGATTCACCAAGGGGAAATCCTGTCTGACCAACCTGATGCCTTCTGAGTGCATAACCGGCTGACTGGATGAGGGTAGAGCAGTGGATGGCATCTACCTTGACTTCAGCAAGGCTTTGGACACTGTCTCCCAGAACATCCTCATGAGAAAGCTCAGGCAGTGTGGCTGGGATGAGTGGAGGTGAGGTGGATGCAGAGCTGCTGAATGACAGGGCCCAGAGGGGGGTGATCAATGGCACAGAATGGAGCTGGAGGCCTGTGGCCAGTGGAGTTGCACAGGGATGGGTTCTGGGGCCAGTCTTGCTCAACATCTTCATCAAGCACCTGGGTGAGGGCACAGAGGGACCCTCAGCAAGTGCCCTGCTGGCACCAAACTGGGAGCACTGGCTGATTGCCCAGAGGCTGTGCTGCCAGGCAGCCAGATCTCAACCAGCTGCAGAGTTGGGCACAGGGGAACCTGCTGAGGTTCACCAAGGGCAAGGGCAGAGTCCTGCAGCTGGGGAGGAACAAGCCCCTGCAGCAGTACAGGCTGGGGGTGAGCTGCTGGAGAGCAGCTCCAGGAGACAGAGCTGGCACTGCTGGGGGAGAATCAACTGCCCATGAGCAGCAACGTGGCCTGGTGGGCAAGAAGCCAGTGGCAGCCTGGGGGCATCCAGCAGAGTGTGGAGGCTCCTTCCTTGGAGCTCTTCAAGCCCCACGTGGACACGTTCCTGTGCTCCCTGATCTAGGTGGAAGCTGCTTCTGCAGGAGGTTGCACTGTATGAGCTCTAAAGGTCCCTTCCAACCCCACCATTCTGTGATTCTAAGAAAATAATTCAAGCTTCCTTTCATCTCTCTAAGTGCTCAAGTGCTCTCATGTTTCCTGCCACTTTATACATTGCCTTGGTTTATTTTGATTTTGTTTTCTGTGACCTTCAAAATGAGCTTCAGATTGGTAGGAACCTCCAATGGAACATGCAGTGTGTAGCTGGTGTGTTTTCGTACGGTGGCTTTTTGGCTGCTTTGTGTTACAACTAAAAGTTGAAATGCAAGCAGTTCCTGATGGAGAAGCAAGTTACTCTTCAATCTTTTGGTGGTTTGGGTCAGAGTCAGGGTTGTTGATGCTGGCAGAATGAGACATGTTGATTCCAGCTGTAGAAAGTGCCCTAAAACTCCTTCCAATGGCGATGGTTTTATTAGACTCAGCTTCTGCAGAACAGTGCTGCATTTTAGCTCCAGCTTAAATACTCAGTTCACATGGGTGTTGATGGAAGCAGCTACTAATAATATGCAAAAGCAAACTGTTATGGGTTGACACAGAAGATGCTGAAACCACCAAAGGCAAGTTGATGAAAGTGAGGTGATTGTACTCCTAACTTTCCCTTGGTTATAGTTTTTCTGGGAGGCAGTATAATTGACATTGTGTATGGAGAACGTTAGGTGTCCCTTGTGAATTCAGTCTGTAGCATCAATCTGGAATTAGAAACCAGGTTATGCAAAATGATACAGTCCTGTTCAAAATTACCTTCTTCATTTCAAGGTCACCTCATGTTCAAGAGAGAACTGGTTCTTCTTTCGACTTTCTTCTAAGTGATTGCATTCTGTTTGGCGTGTTTCTGCTCTCATTTTAAAGAGCTATTGAGTTTTTCTGCTCTGAAGTCCTGACTTTTAAATAAAGGTGTTGTTGGGGGATTTTTTTCCCCCCAGAAAAAGAAATTTAAGCCTTGACTGACAAGGTTGCAAGGTATTCTGTGATCAGCAGTCTTATCTTACCAGAGTTGTTGTTGGAGAGAGTAAGGTTATCTAGATTGAGGGTGAGTCATGAGCTAGCAGTGGCACTTCTCTCTTAACAGTTGTGCTTTTATTCCTCATCCTTCTTACTAGAAATATGACGGTTCTAGACAGAATGAAAAGCAAATGGCTGCTGTTAACAGAGGGACTTCAAGCCTACACAGAGTACATCTGTGCTGAGTGATGGAGAACTGCACCTTTCCTCTGGGATCCTCATGCTGTTCCCTTACGGCTCCAGAACCAAAGTGCTGCTTTGGTCTGGCTCTGTTGCCAAGCTCATTAGTGCTCTGGAAGTACTTTTTACTGCTCTCAGAGGAGGTTCTGTGGCGTTTCATAATAGTAAGGTCCTTGTAGCATTGATCTCAGGCACTAACTGGATAAAAGTTGCCTCTGAACATAACCACCGTAGACTTTAAAGTGATCATAATCACCACAGACTCATCAAGAAATACGTCTGGCCACATTCACCTTGGGGCTGGTGTTGGGAACTCCATGTACATGGGAATAATACTGTGTTATGCACTCAGTATTACTTTTCACCTGGGCTATTAAAGGCTTCTTTATTTAGTTAAAATCAAAGCAGAGATTGAAGCTGGCTTCCTGCTTCCTTGAGAAGCTTTGTCACGTTGACCTGCTGCATGCTTGCTCAGGGTGAATGCTGTTTGTTATTTTTATGTATTTATGGATCTCCATTATGTGTAGGAGAGGCAAATATCTAGCTGCTCACAGGAGGAAATGAGAGAGAACAAATGCAGGGGCTCTTGAGTGTGGGATTAGTAGCAGGATCTGTCGGAAAGGTAGTTGAGATCTTTTAAGTGTTTTGATGAGGAGCAGGAGGAGGGGAACAGGTAGAACTTCATGTCAAGCTGCATCATCATAACGTTCAGGCTTTCATGAGGGAACATAAAATGACTGAATTTTGTCCATATTCAGTTGTTCTAATGCCTGCTGGTTTAGACAGCTTTGTATAATAAACTCTTAATTGCTGAAAAGCCTTTAGTTGATGGCGTTTAGTCACAGAATCACAGAAGCTTAAGGGTTGGATAGGAACTGAAAAGCTTATGCAGTGCAGCCCCCCTGCCAGAGCAGCACCACCTAGAGCAGGGCACACAGGGACTCATCCAGCTGGGGTTGGGATGGCTCCAGACAAGGAGCCTCCACAGCCCATCTGGGCAGCCCCTGCCAGTGCTCCCTCACCTCAACAGGGAACAAATTCTGCCTTGTGTTGCTTTGGAACCTATTTTCCAGCTTGTCCCCATTGCCCCTTGGTCATTGGCCATCCCTGAGCACAGCCTGGCTCCAGCCTCCTCACACCCTAGTCCTTCAAATTCCTTTTCTTGTATCCTCTTCTCCAAATAATCCTATAATTTTTTGTCACTTTAGGAATGGAAAATCCCTGTTGTTGCAATCTACTCAGAGTTCCCCAAAATACTGAATCTCTACATTCCCTTCCTGTGTTTATAAATGAGCAGGGATCAAGCTTATAAACACACATTTCCTTTGAAACATTGTTGTAATCAGTTATTCACACTCCCCTTGTGAGTCAGAGCTGTTATGTGAGGCAGTTGAATGTACTTGATGAAGTTAGGGGAGCTTCTGTCATACACTGACAATTAGCAGTTAGGACACGTGGCAGTCTAGTCTCCCCCTGAGACTGCTTAAAGATGCTCTTCTGGGCTACTGGTCCTTGTCATCAGACTGTCTCTCAAAACATCCTCTTGAATTTCAGGGCAATTTCAAATAAGAGGATAGGTTAAACTCTGAATAATTTATTGGCAGAGCATGGGAAGTTTGTCTAGCATCTCTTAGAAGCAAATGGAGGAGAGATTCCTGTGTACAACATACGTTATCCACAGAGCCAACACTCGAAAGCCTAACTCTGTGTTGTGTGCCTTCCTTTCATTTCTGTCTTTCTTTCATCTTGTGATAATTAGCTTTATAAATCCATCATTTGTTTTAAAACCAGGGTCCCTTTTACCTCTATCTTGCTGAAGCTTGAGAACAGTTCAATAACACGTGAAAGGTTACGTTTCGTGTTCAGGAAATGTTAATTTAGTCTTTACATGTTGTTAAAACCTCAAAACCAATATTCAGAAAGGTGCTTTTTAATTCAGTGACTTAATCTATGCTACTTATTATACACACTTATTAATTTCTAATGTAGTGAGTTCAGCTTCTCTCATGAAAAGGGATCATCTGCTACTACCAGATACTTGCAGAGTGATGTATGTAACAGGCTTTTCTGTTGTCTTGCATAGCTGTGTATTTTCTGTCAGAGGAATTTCTTCTTCTTCAGAAAAACACAGAAGGAATCACCCTTTTACAGTATCATCTTTCCATCATTCCTGTCTGGGAGTGGAGGGAAGATGTGCTAAAGGAATGTGATACCTCAGGATCTGAAATAGGAAGCAGAGGAATAAAGGAGTAAGCAGTGAGATGTGCAATAACCATTTTAATTCTTGACAATGCTGAATATTGTAATCGGTAAAAGTGCAGGGATTGAACTTTAGAAATGAGTTTGAGTTTAAAATTTGTCAGGATCTTCTGTGTATATTCAACCAATTTGATGCTGCCAAGTTCTGTTTCATCTGTAATGATAAACTGTGAGAGCAATGGAGTAAGAAAAGCCTGCCTGCCCTCTGCACTGAAATGTTAAAAGGGGTTTGTCACAGAGGGCTTTCAGTGTTCCCATTTGCGTGAACACTGCCACTCAGCCAGATCTCAACCAGCTGCAGAGTTGGGCACAGAGGAACCTGCTGAGGGTCACCAAGGGCAAGGGCAGAGTCCTGTAGCTGGGGAGCAACAAGCCCCTGCAGCAGCACAGGCTGGGGGTGAGCTGCTGGAGAGCAGCTCCAGGAGACAGAGCTGGCACTGCTGGGGGAGAATCAGCTGCCCATGAGCAGCAACGTGGGCTCGTGGGCAAGAAGCCAATGGCAGCCTGGGGGCATCCAGCAGAGTGTGGATCCAGCAGCAGGGCCAGGGAGCTTCTGCTCCCCTTTGCTCTGCTCTGCCACATGTGCTGAGGCCTCATCTGGAGTCCTGGGGCCAGTTGTGGGCTCCCCAGCTGCAGAGGGACAGGGAAGTGCTGCAGAGAGGCCAGCACAGGGCCAGCAAGATGCTCAGGGCACTGGAGCATGTTCCTGCTGAGGAAAGGCTGTGGGCCCTGGGGCTGCTCAGGCTGGACAAGAGGAGACTGAGGGGGGAGCTCATTCCTAGTGACCAAGATCTCACTGGTGGGTGTCAGGAGGTTGGGGCAGCGCTTTTCTTCTGTTGTATCCAGTGAGAGGACAAGGGGTGATGGGATGAAGCTGGAACACAAACAGTTCCATTTAAACACAAGGCCAAACTGTTTGAGTGTTGGGGTGAGGGAGCCCTGGCCCAGGCTGCCCAGGGAGGGTGTGGAGGCTCCTTCCTTGGAGCTCTTCAGGCCCCACCTGGACACGTTCCTGTGCTCCCTGATCTAGGTGGGAGCTGCTTCTGCAGGGAGTTGACTGGATGAGCTCTAAAGGTCCCTTCCAACCCCACCATTCTGTGATTCAGTGACTGTACTCCAAAGCAATGCCTTAATGCTCCCATCTGCAGCTTGGCAAAGCATTGTGTGAAGACAGGGTCCTGTAAGAGCTACACTTCCTGTGCACTTCTGTGTTTGGGACGTTTTGTGTTTGGGACATGTTTTGCCACTGATAAGAAGCAGTGATTTGTTGCTGAAAAATGTGCTTTGGTAGAAGATTGCAAATATAGATGGAATGCTCTGAGAGTTTTTGTCTAGACACTCTTCATAAACTTCAGCTGAATATGATGAAGGTTTGGGGAGTCAATTCTGTCTTATTTGCTGCAGTAAGAGCTGCTGCCTGAACCTCACCACAAACTAATAGGCTCTCAGTCTGGCACAGAGGTGTTCTTGCTTACACTCTTTGACTTCACTCACTTGTCAACCACAAATTCATCTGCAAAAAGGCAACTGACAGAACTATTGAACCACCTCTAATTTGGAAACATGTGCATTTCTTGTTTAAATTGTCCTTTAAATTGTTCAGCTTATCCTCTGCAGTGGCTCTGCTCTGACTGTACCCACTGCTCTGCCCAGAATCTGTGAACATCGCCACAATGTACAGGCAGCAGAATCAGAATCTCAAGGGCTGGAAGGGACCTTGAAAGATCATCCAGTGCAACCCTCCTACCAGAGCAGATTTGGGCTTTCTCTTAATTAGGAACTCAAGCACCAAAGTTGTGACCAGGTATAAAGAAAACTCTTTAAGTGTTTGGAAGATCAACATGTTGACACTTATCTCACCATCTAGAAACAACTTTGAAACTGGGTATTTTCACTGTAGAGGCAAAGAAGGATCTGAAACTGAAGGAAGAAATGTTCATTGCACACAGGTCTTCAGTTGCATTCCTTTAATACTTTTCTAGTTAGAAACTTTTCAGTCTTGGAAAACAGAGCTTAGAATTCTACCCTGCAAAGTATATTTAATAGCTACATACTGACTTGCCCCAAACTTGACAGTAGTGGGCAGCAATGTTTTTATGTCTCTTTGGACTAGTTTTGTACAACAGCTTCTCTTTACCAATCAGCTTTACGTAGAAAATACCTTTCTTTTTCATCAGGCAACCATGGAACAGGGAAATGCTGACTTCTTGCTGCTTTAGTGGTTGTATAGGGGGCAAAAATCATTTGCTTTGCTTTTGAAACGACATTTCTGACAATACCTTGCTCTAGGAAATCTCTATGAAGAAGCAAAAATCACTGCTGTGGGCTGTAATAATGTGTAGCCACTCAATATGGGAAGTAGTTTTTGCAATCTGGCTTACAAACTCTGTCTTCAAATTAAGAAAACAAAGAACCAGGCTTTAGTCATCCAGGAGGATTTGATGAGGTATTGCAGACTTGATCAAGCTTGGCGTTTGGTGTAAAGTTGCAGCTCGTGGCAATCAGTCTGTTTCTACTCCCTTGTCTTTGTGGGGTTCCCTCCTCCCTTCATTGTATTTGTATTTCTCATGTTCCAGAAAGTGGTTTTGTTTGTGTATTTCATTGACATCTAGCTTTGTTAGAAGACAAACCAACATGTGACTGATCCTGTCTGTGCATAAACCAGAAGATTCTTCAGCTGTTTATTTCTGCCACTTTCTATGAAAGGCAACTGATGCTATAGAACAGTCTTGATAGAGTTAATACCCTTTCACTTACCTACTGGTACTTTTGTAGACTTATTGCTCTGCAGATTTGGTAAAGTTACAAATGCCAAGCTGAATGACAGAGTAGTAGCTCTTGGTTGCCTGAGTGATAGCAGTGCCTCATGGTGATGGGACTTTATGAATTAACCTGCACTGCAAAATGCAGCTGGGGAGGAACAAGCCCCTGCAGCAGCACAGGCTGGGGGTGAGCTGCTGGAGAGCAGCTCCAGGAGACAGAGCTGGCACTGCTGGGGGAGAATCAACTGCCCATGAGCAGCAACGTGGCCTCGTGGGCAAGAAGCCAATGGCAGCCTGGGGGCATCCAGCAGAGTGTGGATCCAGCAGCAGGGCCAGGGAGCTTCTGCTCCCCTTTGCTCTGCTCTGCCACATGTGCTGAGGCCTCATCTGGAGTCCTGGGGCCAGTTGTGGGCTCCCCAGCTGCAGAGGGACAGGGAAGTGCTGCAGAGAGGCCAGCACAGGGCCAGCAAGATGCTCAGGGCACTGGAGCATGTTCCTGCTGAGGAAAGGCTGTGGGCCCTGGGGCTGCTCAGGCTGGACAAGAGGAGACTGAGGGGGGAGCTCATTCATAGTGACCAAGATCTCACTGGTGGGTGTCAGGAGGTTGGGACAGCACTTTGTTCTGTTGTATCCAGTGAGAGGACAAGGGGTGATGGGATGAAGCTGGAACACAAACAGCTCCATTGAAACACAAGGCCAAACTGTTTGAGTGTTGGGGTGAGGGAGCCCTGGCCCAGGCTGCCCAGGGAGGGTGTGGAGGCTCCTTCCTTGGAGCTCTTCAAGCCCCACCTGGACACGTTCCTGTGTGATCTAGGTGGGAGCTGCTTCTGCAGGGGGTTGGACTGGATGAGCTCTAAAGGTCCTTCCAACCCCATCATTCTGTGATTCTATATACTGAGGAACATGTTGGGGATAGGAAAAAATGCTTGATCTGCCTCCTCCTAGTACTGTAATACCTTTTACTACTTAATCCTTCTAATTCTCTGTATTAATATGATCAACAGATTGTTTAGTTTAGAGTGTTTATTCTTACATACTATGTCTGGCTTAGTATGAGCTAAACAGAAGAAGAGCTGTGACCACATTTGCTCAAAGGCACCAGATAGTGTGGTTCTGCATGCAAAACAGCAGTTGATTGTGGTGACTTGCCCATTCTTCTACTCTGTATTGTGAAAGTGTAATTAATTGGGATGTGTATTTGGTGAGTACTACAACATAGTCTGTGAGATGCAATGAGAAGGTGTCATGGGTCAATGCTAAACTAAGTCTATTATTAGAAGACCTTTCCTTTCATCTCCCACCTCTGCAGGTCACTAAAGATGTAGCAGATCTGAGATTTCTAGGTGAACTCTAGAGAATGTCTTAATACCAGACATCAGCTCTTTCTCTGCTCCATGGTTCTTTGGAGCAAATTAGTGGCCAGCCCTTATATGCCCTATGCAGAGACTTAATTCAGTCCCATTAGTGGCACAGCAGTTTCTGGTATGGTTCGAGTGCTAGAGGTAAACATCATAAATCAACTCTCACCCTCACCTTTGACACTATTCAGGCTCAGTCTGGTTGACTCTTTCAGCATAATTAGGTTTAATTAGGTTATAGCTCAGCACTGAGGCACACATCCACTCAATTCTCTCCTCTCTGCAAACCCTAAACCTGCTTCTTAATTCCAAGGAGTTCCAGTTCATAGGAACTTGGAAGTTTTATGCTTTCCACTGCTACCATGAGTTTGGTTTGAGAATGCCATTGTAAAGACTCCAGACTTCAATGAGGCTCAAAGTAGATACCTGGAGAGCTGTACAAACACAAGAAGAAAATGCCCTCCACTTTCCTTGAGTGGGATTTTAGAGGTTCTTTCTCCTACCCCAGTCCACCAAATGTTGTAAGATTGATATTTATTTACCCTCTTTTTAGCTGAACAGCAAGCTGAGCACTTTACAGTCCCCTTTTGCCCTTGACCTGCATTGACTCACACTTAAAAGCCACAGGTAAAAGATGAAGAATTGAAGGTTATTCTTGGCCTGTGAGTGTCAAAGCCTGATGTCACTTCATCAGCAGCAGTGGACGTGATTCTGATTTACTGGGAGCAGAGAGTCAAACCTACAACTGAAGGCTGCAGGTTGCAAATGGTGTCAGTGCTTTATTCACTGCACACCAAGTCTGACTTGTAAGGTCTTTAAGTGCTGCATGAGGATAGTTAAGGCAGGCAGGTTAGGTTTGGGTAGAGGAGCTCATTGCAGGCTGCCTTGTCTGCCTACAGAAGGGAGAAATTCTTCCTCACTTGACCTGTGCTTTGCTTCTAGAGGGACTTGAGTTTGCTTGTTGAGGCAGGCTTGTGTATCCTTGCAAGCATGGTTAATTAATGGGAATTGTTCTTAACCCTGATAGCTGGTGACCATATTTCTCCTTCTATTTACATACTGCTATCACAGACTGTGAAGAAACTCCCTCTCCTTGTTTTGCCTGTCTTGGTAAAAATGTGACACTTGGATTTTCCTGTTCATCAACTTTAAGGGACAAATGAACTTCATTGTGGCTGTGACATGAGGCTGCTTTGTCTTAGTAAAATAGAAAGTGATCAATCAAATGTACACATTAAATGCTCAGTATTGTAGAGGAGGAAGAGAGAAGCCATATTTAAACTGAAGCAGTTCTCCAGGTAGCAGCAGGATGTGTTTTACTGCCTTCTTGTCTTGCTTTGAAGGTAAATACATTTGGGTTAGTGGTAGGGTAGAAGACTCATAGTATTACCGTGTTCCAAAAGAAGTGACACTTAGAGCTCAGTTGCCTTCACTTTCCATTGAATGTGTAGTTCATATTTGCTCTGTCTGACATTGCAAAGGGTGTTGTACATAAAAGAGTTTATTAATAACCAGCTGTAAGGGAGGAAGGATGTGTAAACCCAGTAGTTTTCTTTCTGTGCTGCGAGCTGGAACATAACAACCATCTAAAGAAACTAAATAAACAAAATGGGAGACAACTGTGTTTGTGGCCAACTGGGATTCTTTGCTTGCAGTCATCTGACAGTAGGATGCTTCCAAGAGGAGCCTGAGCTTTGTTTAGGAGCCCTGGCAGTAAACCCAAATAGTGGTTTGTTGTGCTTTGATGTCGTGATGCAAAGCCTCAGAAAGATTCCAGATGATACTGAAATGCTTCCTAGATGCAAAGGAATTACTGAGCCTGGATTTTCTGGTTCATATTTAGACATGTAGGCAAACATACACCAAAATGTGTGGAATCTAGTAAGTGCATGGGTCTTAAAGAGCCACCTGGACACGTTCCTGTGTGCCCTGGTCTAGGTGGGAGCTTCTTGTGCAGTGGGCGTGGGCTGGATGATCTCTAAGGGTCCCTTCCAACCCCTTCCACTCCATGATTCTCTGATATCAAACTCTTCAAACTGGGTGTTATTGTGCTGAAACTATTGGATAAATGTGAAGAAAAGCAAGATGACATTTCTTGAGCCATTTCTCCAAGAAGAACCTGATGCTGTTGCAGGAAAAAGACGTCATGCTGTATTTCTACCAGATGAATGTGTTACCTTGCCACTATGGAATATGATGTGTACAAGAGAAGGCAAGTTGTGGTTTATTCTATGTCCTGATCAAAGCCTCTTTACTATTCTTTTGGTCTAGTTAGGAGCTGCTTTTGTTGTTGCTGTTTTGATGGTTTCCCTACTTTAATAAGAGGATGTTCCACTAGAACAAGCTGTCAGTGTGCCTGGTGAACCCAGAAACTCATTTCTTTTATCTTCAACAGCAGAAAGACAGACTTAGCTTTATTTGTTTCCTCCCTGAGACACATAGAGCAAGGAAAATCCATGGGTAATGTTTCTGTTTGATTCTTTCTTGCATCAGTTAACTCTGGCTTGGAGTGAATTTACTTCTCACAACAATTTATTCAACTCACAGAAGAATTTGACAGTCAACTTGCCCAGGAGCGAAATACAACAGCTTTTGTAGTCTGTGGGCTGTCGTCAGCAAGGCTGAATTGTTCTGAGCAGCATGAAGGACAGCAACTCTTTCTGATAGGTTTGACATCAGTAGTGACACTGTCTCCCACAACATCCTCATGAGAAAGCTCAGGCAGTGTGGCTGGGATGAGTGGAGGTGAGGTGGATGCAGAGCTACTGAATGACAGAGCCCAGAGGGGGTGATCAATGGCACAGGATGGAGCTGGAGGCCTGTGGCCAGTGGAGTTGCACAGGGATGGGTTCTGGGGCCAGTCTTGCTCAACATCTTCGTCAAGCACCTGGGTGAGGGCACAGAGGGACCCTCAGCAAGTGCCCTGCTGGCACCAAACTGGGAGCACTGGCTGATTGCCCAGAGGCTGTGCTGCCAGGCAGCCAGATCTCAACCAGCTGCAGAGTTGGGCACAGAGGAACCTGCTGAGGCTCACCAAGGGCAAGGGCAGAGTCCTGCAGCTGGGGAGGAACAAGCCCCTGCAGCAGCACAGGCTGGGGGTGAGCTGCTGAAGAGCAGCTCCAGGAGACAGAGCTGGCACTGCTGGGGGAGAATCAACTGCCCATGAGCAGCAACGTGGGCTCGTGGGCAAGAAGCCAATGGCAGCCTGGGGGCATCCAGCAGAGTGTGGATCCAGCAGCAGGGCCAGGGAGCTTCTGCTCCCCTTTGCTCTGCTCTGCCACATGTGCTGAGGCCTCATCTGGAGTCCTGGGGCCAGTTGTGGGCTCCCCAGCTGCAGAGGGACAGGGAAGTGCTGCAGAGAGGCCAGCACAGGGCCAGCAAGATGCTCAGGGCACTGGAGCATGTTCCTGCTGAGGAAAGGCTGTGGGCCCTGGGGCTGCTCAGGGTGGACAAGAGGAGACTGAGGGGGGAGCTCATTCATAGTGACCAAGATCTCACTGGTGGGTGTCAGGAGGTTGGGACAGCACTTTGTTCTGTTGTATCCAGTAAGAGGACAAGGGGTGATGGGATGAAGCTGGGACACAAACAGCTCCATTGAAAAGGCCAGACTGTTTGAGTGTTGGGGTGAGGGAGCCCTGGCCCAGGCTGCCCAGGGAGGGTGTGGAGGCTCCTTCCTTGGAGCTCTTCAAACCCTCCTGGACACGTTCCTGTGCTCCCTGATCTAGGTGGGAGCTGCTTGTGCAGGGGGGTTGCACTGGATGAGCTCTAAAGGTCCCTCCCAACCCCACCATTCTGTGATTCTATGGAATCGAGGCAGTTTGCTAAACACTGTGTGTTTCCCAGCTTAGTTTGATAACCATTAGGTCAAGTAATTTGACAAAATAGATGGCATTGCTGGAATTGTGTTGTCCTGGAAAGTTCCTGCATGAATGAGAGCCAAGAGGACGTTAATCTTTATGTCTTTATGTGGATGGGTTTGCAAATATGTTGCTAAAACAGTTTTAATCTTCTTGTTAACACTTTCTAACAGCTTCTCTGTAAGTAGAGTGTTGATCTTTGTTACATCTCTTATCCTTTTGCTTGACACAGGGATTTTTTTGGGATACACACAGTGAAAAGGGATCACCATGTTTCGAAACAGCCTCAAGATGCTTCTCACAGGAGGGAAGTCAAACCGCAAAAACAGGTCCAGTGGTAAGTCACCGTCAACTCCTCATACTTGTGTTTCATTTGGTTCCTCAAAGGATTCCTTTTATGTTTGGTTTGTCTTTCTGGGTCTTTCTTCTTATTAATTGAGTAGGTGTGCTCAGCTGATGATCCTATAGACTCGAAACATCATTGTGGGTTGTTGCTGTGATTGAAACATCTGTGTTTCAAACTGGATGTAAATGTGATTTGGTTTTCTTGGGGAGGTAAGATGTGGGGGAAAAGCAAAGCAGACTTTACTACAGGCTTCTGTGGAACTAACATCAAGGTTTGTGTTTCAGCTGTGGGAATGAGGGAAATAATCCCTTTTCCGTGAAAGCCTTGGTGATAACTTTAGGCAGTGGAATCTTCTTCACTACAGACAACGCTTGTGGTAGGAAGTTTAAAGAGACAGGAATGGGAAGAGATGGATTTAAGGAGAAATTGCCCAAATTTAACCATCATTTCTGTTTGTCTCCTTTTGCCACCATCCCAGGAAAGGAATTTTACAGTTAACACTGGTTGCTATGGCTTGGCCTGTTTGATCCATGAAGGAGGTTATGAGAGGTTGTGTGTCTAGACTGTGTGTCCATGGGAAACCACAAGTGACAATTCAGGCTGTATTCCCATGGTTGAAACAAGCTCCAGAACTCCACATCTCCCCCCCTCCCCCCACACACTATTTTACTACCCCAAGTTTGATTTGGGTAAGGGGAGTTGTGTTTTCCAGCAATAGCTTACCATGTCTTGAAGCTGCCTGGTAGCAGAACTGGCTTGGTGTTGATCCTTAGCTGTCAGTCATCTGTTAAGAATCTGGCTTCTTGGGAGCATCTCAGGGTTGTGTTGGTTGATCTCAAAGATCCTTGTCATGGAAAGCTTAAGCAGTGCATTGTGGTGTTGACTTCCTTGCCTTAGCTATGGTAACTGGTGGTGTACAGTGGGGAAAAAAACCTATTTCACAAAAGATGCCCTTAGTAATTGCAGCCTGAGGTTGTGCTTGTCGTTCACTGCTCTTACCAAGGGGATTTTCTCACTGCTCAGTCTTTTTGTTGCAGGAGTGGTTGATCTGAAGGAGGCACCTACATAAAAAGACACGTTTGAGGAAGACACACAAGCAGATGGCTCAGTCCTCTTGTGATTTTTTTGTTGTGTCTCTGTGAAGTATCACATTTACAATTTCAAGCACAAGTTCTGTGATGATGATCACAACCTTTGGAAAGCCACACAAAAAGAATCTTCAATTGTGCTTTCTGTACAGAGCCCTATCTTTGTCAGATGTTCTGTTACCAGTCCCTGATATTCCTTTTGACTTCTCTCCCAAGGCAATATTAAGGAGCTTGTATGTGCAGATGTGTGCTTCTCATTTTGTGAATGAAAAAGGTTTGTTCTGAAATAAGATGGGATAGTGCTGTACCTAAAAGAGATGGGTCTTCTTGAAAAGAATCTGATAGTATTTAATAAATGAGGGTTTTCTCTACATTTAAGGTATTGCAGTTGTGACCTAAGTTGTCTTATTGAGTTCTATTGGGTGTTCTTCAGGGGAGGAGAGGGTATAAAAAAGGGAGATGGTAAGGTTTGTTACAGTGTCCAAATGGAAAACATCCCTAGTCTGTCAGACTTGACATGAGATGAATTCATTGCTGAATAAGAGATTTGAATGACTATATTGAATTCTGTGTTTCTTTGCAACACAGTGAAGAAAAGCCCCATTGGATCTTTCAGGTGCACTTCCATGTAGCACTGTGTCACGTGTCTGAAACTTGCTTTATTTACTTGTGTTGTCATTCTGCCAGACTCCAAATTTGATGCTTTAGAAGTTGACAATACTTATAGAATCATGTACAAAAGGAGTTTGTCACCCTGTCACTGACAGATCAATCCTGCACTGGGCTGATACTCCGCATCATTTCCTTTCCTTACCCTCAGCTTCTCTTGCTTTTGTGTGTGGCTGTGTGAAGGAAAGGATCTTGAGGAATCCTCCCACCCTCCTTGAGTAAATGGACATATATAACAACCAGGCCTGAGGGATTCATTCTTGGGACTGTTTCCACATGGGCGGCACCATCACTGTTGTCCTCAGCCTTCGGATTTCCTGAGGGTGCAGAGGGATGTTGAGGGTTCTGGTGGTTTTTTTCAGCCAAGTGCTTTAGTTAGATTAGAGTCATATTTATCAGTAACATGACTTGCTAATTGGAAGCTGGAGATGAAGCTTCCTTGATGGTTTTAGTGCTCTGATTTGCCTCATGGCCTTCAGAAGCTTTGTCATCACAGGGCAGGATGAGCTGGAGGCAGATGTTTCCAGAACAACCTGTGTTCACAGGGAAACTTAACTGAGAGCTACACCCATCTCTGGGAACCAACTCCAAATCTGGCTTGAGAAAGGAATCTAGTGGTGTTTTCACGTCTGCTGTTGATTCACCTTCAGTGCAATGAGTTGAAATGATGTAGGGAGGTGACAGCCCACTCGAGTCTCTCTGCTGGGTGTGGGTTGCACTGTGTGCATCTTAATTTCCTACAATCCAGTTCTTTTGCATTCCAGTGCAGGAGTAAAACCTTTGAAGCAGGGTGCAAGGGATCTTGGGGAATCCAAGTGAGTGTGCTAGCCTTGGAAATCACCGTTCTTTGCAGTAACATGGTTAGTAAGATGGGACAGTGAAGTCAAGCTGACAATCCCTAGATGTACTGATGTGGTTTGGCTTGATTCTTCATGATTAAAAGAACACTGGTAGTGGTAGCAGCCAAATGCCTTCTTGTTATTAGCCTTTCAGAAACTGTTGAGCAATTTTGCTGAAGAACTGTGGTTGCAGTTGATTTTTGCCTCAGCTGGAGGGATTTATTCTTTTGCTTTGGTGCTGTTTTTTATGATGTTGTGGCTTCAGGAACACACAAAATACTTAGGAAAAGAAGAATACCAAATATGAGTGACTGAATATACAACTCCATGCAGTACTGGCCAATTAAAATAACTGCATTTCCACTGCAGCACCAGATTGTGTAATCCTTTGTGGTTAATTCTCTGTGTGTGTGTGTGCTTTCCAAACCCCCCGATAGGATTTTGTACAGCGCACTGTGTGCAGCACAACTCTGGGCACGTGTATTTGTGCTCATATTTAATCTCTCTTGTGACTTGGGAGCACTCTTTCTAGTAATGCCTTAAGGACACATCATGACTGCAGTAATAGTTGGAATTAGAATGTGTTTTTTCACTCACAAGTGGGTACTACACAAAGCTATCAGACAACGGTGTCCCTAAAACTGAGATGTGATGGGGATATAGTGAAATATTACCTTTATTTTTTCCTTTTGAATGAATTCATCTAAGTTTTCTGACTCAGATTGATATCCAGGGATAAATTTACTTAGGATAGGCTTGTTTTAAAGCCTAAAAAAGCTCCAGCACAGAATCTCAAGAGCTGGAATGGACCTTGAAAGCTCATCCAGCGCAAACCCCCTGCCAGAGCAGCACCACCTAGAGTAGGACACAAACTCATCCAGGTCAGTTTGGAATGTCTCTAGAGAAGGAGATTCCACAACATCTTTTATTCCTCCTGACTGAAGATCCAGCATGCTGATTGTGGCCAGCAGCCATATGGCTGGAGCAAGCAGTTGCATTAAAGCCTCCAGGTAGGCAACTCTTACCCATCAGGAATTCTTTGGAGGCTTCTTTCCCCTAATTCAACTCTTCCAGGGCAATTCTATCACCTGAATCCAGAAGCCTATAAGATTCTCTGTTGTTTTTATCTAAACCTCTGTCTCATTTAGATGCAGTTTGCTTGCTTATACTAAACACTCATTGATCTGGGTCTGCATTTAATTAGTTTACATCAAATCAGGCCTCTAATACATTCATCCCAGCAGCGTGTTAGTGAAATAAGCCTGTGTAATGGATCCAGTCTTTCCACCTTATTATAATGATCCTTGTGTCTTTTCCAAGCAGATGGAGCATTTCCTTCCTACATGATGCCATTAAATGAATCCTACTGTAAGAGTACAACTCCCCTTCTAAAACCACCTAAAAATCAGCTGCAAACCTGCCTGGTTTTATTTGGGTTTCTCTTTCTTTTCACTTGGTGAGGTGTACAGTCAGGAATTTGGGCCTCTTATTTCTGGCAGAGGCTGAGGTGAGTTGTTAAAGCACTCTTGTCTGTTTTTATTGCTTGTTAAATTTATCTGAGGCATGTCAACCTTTATAAACTAGCCCAAAGGATCTGCTTTTTCTCTGCTGGTGAGTTAGTTAGGAATTGTACCTTAACTTGTCCTAACTGATACAACACACATGTCATTTCTATCTCCAGCTTACCAGGAGCCTGCCTATCACTCAACATTTTCAGTGTTGGGTTTTTAAAACCTCTTCTTCTTCCCTGCTTCGCAGGAGAGCCAATTACTTAAAACTTCCAATGTATTTATAGAGCCTTTTGGAACCTGCCACTTCATATTTGAATTCCAGGACTAAAAGAGCCGCTGTCAAATGCTCTTCTCTCTTGATTCTTGGCCTTTCTTAACTAAAGGCATTCCTGTGAAGGTGTCATCACTGCTTTGTCAGAACTCCATGCAGTTCCTTAGCCATCTGATCCCTTTTGGAAGTTTTTTACCCCAGTAGAGAGTCCCAATTGTTTGTTGGATTTCTTGTGCTGTAAGAAATTGCTCAGGGATGAAAATCCAGCTTGTGGGTGCTGTAGATGTTGGGAGAACTTAATGTAAGAAGATATTAGAAGTGAGATATTAGAAGACCTATCAGACTTACTATGGTACTGAATACCCAGTGTATCTACATATTCAAGGTAATATCAGGCCATTTTCTTCCCCAAAAGTTCACTAGTTCTTCCTGACACTATTTCTGAGCAAAGTCTTGAGTGTGGTGAGAAATCTGTAGCTCCTGACCATGTTGAAGTCTTGTACTTGAAATTATCCCTCCTTAAAGCTTGGCTTTCTCTTCTGTAGCTCTGTGTTTCTTAGAAAGGAAATATAGAACCATAGAATGATGGGGGTTGGAAGGGACCTTTGGAAATCATGCAGTAAAACTCCTCTGCAGAAGCAGCTCCCACCTAGATCAGGGAGCACAGGAACGTGTCCAGGTGGGGCTTGAAGAGCTCCAAGGAAGGAGCCTCCACACCCTCCCTGGGCAGCCTGGGCCAGGGCTCCCTCACCCCAACACTCAAACAGTTTGGCCTTGTGTTTCAATGGAGCTGTTTGTGTTCCAGCTTCATCCCATCACCCCTTGTCCTGTCACTGGATACAACAGACAAAAAGTGCTGTCCCAACCTCCTGACACTCACCAGTGAGATCTTGGTCACTATGAATGAGCTCCCCCCTCAGTCTCCTCTTGTCCAGCCTGAGCAGCCCCAGGGCCCACAGCCTTTCCTCAGCAGGAACATGCTGCAGTGCCCTGAGCATCTTGCTGGCCCTGTGCTGGCCTCTCTGCAGCACTTCCCTGTCCCTCTGCAGCTGGGGAGCCCACAACTGGCCCCAGGACTCCAGATGAGGCCTCAGCACATGTGGCAGAGCAGAGCAAAGGGGAGCAGAAGCTCCCTGGCCCTGCTGCTGGATCCACACTCTGCTTGTCTTGCTGAGAATTTTAGCAGCTGCTGCCCATATTCTAATTCTTATTTCTTTACATCTGATCCACAAATACCTTTTAACACCACAGCTGTTAATTGCACTTGCTTTATGGTTTATAAAGGATTCTAATTTGACAGGTCTGTTTAGTCCTTTGCAGTGTTTATGATTCTTTTATTAACTGAATCATTCCACTGGAGTTTATCAACCTGGTTGTTTTGTGCTTCTGTGTGAGTGTGAGGAGGGGACTGGGGAAGATCCAGCCCTGTCAGCCTAAGCCTTGACAGTGTTTTCACAAATTGGAACATCACCAGCTGTAACAACAAGTGTGTTGACTAAGGCAGCCTCCATCCTGTTATGAGTTATCCTCACCCCACCCCTCGAGTTTCCAGTGACATAAAAGTGACTTTGTTACCTGAAGCACCCTATGGTTTTGTTCTCACATCCTCTTTGTGGATTTTCCCACCCTCTTGAGATTTGTTTATTGTTTTATACACAGAATCATAAGGGCTGGAGGGGACCTGGGAAGCTCATCAAGTGCAACCCCCCTGCCAGAGCAGCACCACCTAGATAGAGCAGGGCACAGAGGGACTCATCCAGCTGGGTTTGGGATGGCTCCAGACAAGGAGCCTCCACAGCCCATCTGGGCAGCCCCTGCCAGTGCTCCCTCAGCTCAACAGGGAACAAATTCTGCCTTGTGTTGCTTTGGAACCTCTTCTGTTGCAGCTTGTCCCCATTGCCCCTTGTGCTGTCACTGGCCATCCCTGAGCACAGCCTGGCTCCAGCCTCCTCACACCCACCCTTGATGTGTTTGTAACATGAATGAGTTTTGCTACCATCCAATACACATTTAGATACTAATCTTTTTCTGAAGAGAGATTTTTTTTTACCCCTTTCTCAGCTTTTTTTCTCATCTCATGATACTATCTGGTGTTCTCAATGACTTGCACACGTATTTTAACCCTTCCTCTGTGAGTTAACCCTTCTCTTCTAACTCCCCTTATTGTAATACACTTATAAAACTCCTTTCTTCGTTGCCTCAATTTTCAAACCTTACAATATCACTCACCTCTGTTTTTCCAACCTTTCATCTCACCAGGTTACCGCCTTTACTACAGGACTTCTGGGATAGTTCAACTCCTTGTGAAGTTTTTTTCAGTTAAATCTTGAACACTCAAAATCTTGTACTTCTTCTCCATATTGCCCTGGTTTTGGCCTTATTTTTGTGTGGAAAATGAAGGAATGTTGTATTTCTTAAAGTCTTCCTTTTACCATGTCTTTCAAATGCTGTATTTGAGGTTGTTTACTACGAGTCTTAAATTTCGGGGGCTTTGAAATACTTTTCCCCCCACTTAGCTGTACTGTTCTGCAGATACAGGCTCTGTATCAGGTGTATTGACTCTTTTGATATAGGTGCAGTTCTTATTTAGTTCCTTTTTATTAAAATAGCCTGTATCAGAGCTTGAAATGTTCCTTTTTTCATTTGGCTCCATGGATTCACCAGGGGAAATCCTGTCTGACCAACCTGATGCCTTCTGTGAGTGCATAACTGGTTGACTAGATGAGGGGAGAGCAGTGGATGGCGTCTACCTTGACTTGAGCAAGGCTTTGGACACTGTCTCCCACAACATCCTCATCAGAAAGCTCAGGCAGTGTGGCTGGGATGAGTGGAGGTGAGGTGGATGCAGAGCTGCTGAATGACAGAGCCCAGAGGGGGGTGATCAATGGCACAGGATGGAGCTGGAGGCCTGTGGCCAGTGGAGTTGCACAGGGATGGGTTCTGGGGCCAGTCTTGCTCAACATCTTCATCAAGCACCTGGGTGAGGGCACAGAGGGACCCTCAGCAAGTGCCCTGCTGGCACCAAACTGGGAGCACTGGCTGATTGCCCAGAGGCTGTGCTGCCAGTCAGCCAGATCTCAACCAGCTGCAGAGTTGGGCACAGAGGAACCTGCTGAGGGTCACCAAGGGCAAGGGCAGAGTCCTGCAGCTGGGGAGGAATAAGCCCCTGCAGCAGCACAGGCTGGGGGTGAGCTGCTGGAGAGCAGCTCCAGGAGACAGAGCTGGCACTGCTGGGGGAGAATCAACTGCCCATGAGCAGCAACGTGGGCTTGTGGGCAAGAAGCCAATGGCAGCCTGGGGGCATCCAGCAGAGTGTGGATCCAGCAGCAGGGCCAGGGAGCTTCTGCTCCCCTTTGCTCTGCTCTGCCACATGTGCTGAGGCCTCATCTGGAGTCCTGGGGCCAGTTGTGGGCTCCCCAGCTGCAGAGGGACAGGGAAGTGCTGCAGAGAGGCCAGCACAGGGCCAGCAAGATGCTCAGGGCACTGGAGCATGTTCCTGCTGAGGAAAGGCTGTGGGCCCTGGGGCTGCTCAGGCTGGACAAGAGGAGACTGAGGGGGGAGCTCATTCATAGTGACCAAGATCTCACTGGTGGGTGTCAGGAGGTTGGGGCAGCACTTTTTGTCTGTTGTATACAGTGACAGGACAAGGGGTGATGGGATGAAGCTGGAACACAAACAGTTCCATTTAAACACAAGGCCAAACTGTTTGAGTGTTGGGGTGAGGGAGCCCTGGCCCAGGCTGCCCAGGGAGGGTGTGGAGGCTCCTTCCTTGGAGCTCTTCAAGCCCCACCCGGACCCATTCTTGTACTCCCTGATCTAGGTGGGAGCTGCTTCTGCAGGGAGGTTGGAGTGGATGAGCTCTAAAGGTCCCTTCTAACACCCACCATGATGTGATTCTATGATAAATCTGAATGAATGAACGAATCTTCAGACTTGTTCCAGAATGTTCACTTGTAAAATGAGCTGTGTTGGTTTGAGGAGATAAGAGAAAAATGATTTATTTCTTCTACACTGGTTCAAGTGGCTAAAAAAGAGAAAGCATACCCTGAGTATGTGACAGCATTGTCTCCTTTGCCTCTGCTTCCAAGTAGTTCTTTTTCTCTTGCTGTTTTCCTCACTCTGCATTTCTCTCAGTGCATCTCCACTCCCTTTTGCCTCAGTCAACCACATTTTATTTTTCAGACTGTTCGCTGTTTTTTATCCAAGATTTATCTCTGGGTCAGTGAGCCCATTCTCAAGTTCTATATCAGCTTTAATCCTTCTCAAACCTTTCCCTTCATTAGTGATTCTACAGATCTGATTGCTGAGATTAATTCACTGGAGTTTTAATAGTGGTTGTTGATTTGTCCTCCTGCTCTGCTCTGAATGCTGCTTCCATTACTGCAGCCACCCCCCCTTCTGCTGTCCTCAGATTCTGAGCTCTTGAATATCCAGAGGGTTTGTTGTAGGGAAAAGAAAAAGGCATTTTAAACGGGTCTTTTATGTGAGCAACCACTCTGCAAACAAGGGAATCAATTTTTGGAATTAAAGGGATCAGGACAGGTAATGTCTGTGGGTTGTGCCTGTTCCCCTGCAAGGCTCTGCCCATGGAGTCACAGAATGGTGGGGTTGGAAGGGACCTTTAGAGCTCATCCAGTGCAGCCCCCTGCACAAGCAGCTCCCACCTAGACCAGGGAGCCCAGGAACGTGTCCAGGGGGTTCTTGAAGAGCTCCAAGGAAGGAGCCTCCACACCCTCCCTGGGCAGCCTGGGCCAGGGCTCCCTCACCCCAACACTCAAACAGTTTGGGCTTGTGTTTAAATGGAGCTGTTTGTGTTCCAGCTTCATCCCATCACCCCTTGTCCTGTCACTGGATACAACAGACAAAAAGTGCTGCCCCAACCTCCTGACACCCACCAGTGAGATCTTGGTCACTATGAATGAGCTCCCCCCTCAGTCTCCTCTTGTCCAGCCTGAGCAGCCCCAGGGCCCACAGCCTTTCCTCAGCAGGAACATGCTGCAGTGCCCTGAGCATCTTGCTGGCCCTGTGCTGGCCTCTCTGCAGCACTTCCCTGTCCCTCTGCAGCTGGGGAGCCCACAACTGGCCCCAGGACTCCAGATGAGGCCTCAGCACATGTGGCAGAGCAGAGCAAAGGGGAGCAGAAGCTCCCTGGCCCTGCTGCTGGATCCACACTCTGCTGGATGCCCCCAGGCTGCCATTGGCTTCTTGCCCACGAGGCCACGTTGCTGCTCGTGGGCAGTTGATTCTCCCCCAGCAGTGCCAGGTCTGTCTCCTGGAGCTGCTCTCCAGCAGCTCACCCCCAGCCTGTGCTGCTGCAGGGGCTTGTTCCTCCCCAGCTGCAGGACTCTGCCCTTGTCCATTTTGTCCTTAGGCAGTGGTCAGCTCCACTGACACTTTGCCATTGACCACCTTATCTCACTCATCTGAAAGCCTGTTGGTGCTTGGTTTTGGTCTCTCAGAATCTGCAGTAACAATGATTTGCTTTTGTGGATGACGTGAAATATTTCTATTGAGTGTTGCAGTATTTGAGTAGAGGTCTTGGAGTTCACATGTGTGTATAAGCTTTGGTTTCATGCAGGAGGGAGGAAGATGAGAAAGCAAGGAGTGGTGATGGTGATGTGTGAAGCTGAGGGTATGGCTGTGGGAGCTGCTCTTTCCTCTTACCTTCCTTCTTCAGTAAGAAACTTGGAAGAAGAGGGAAACATGATGTTGGGAGTATCTTTCTTCCACATAGTACGTGCTGTTTCCTTCCACTGCATATACCAACAGTTCTAGTTCTTTTTTTTTGGTAAAAAAGATATTTTTATTAATAGAACAATTGTTATAGCTTAGCTGCTTTAATCCTTCTTGACTCACCATTGAATGCTGTTAAGGAGCACAACTGGAACTGGTAACTGCTAATAAAGCTTTAAAGAGCTTTGAACAGCCTCTTCACACAAAGAGTATCAGTGTAGGTCTTGGAGTGTGAAAGCTCTAAGAAGGTTGTTGTGAATTGACGCTCCCCCAGTCATTCATCAGATGCTTTCCACCACAGCCGGCTTCTGACATCTCTTGTTTCCTCACAGGAGAATGTGGGAAACTGGAAGGTTCACACCAAGAAGCATCTAAGAGAAATGGAGGGGTCTGGGTCTTGACAGCCTCAGGTTAACCATGGGGGAAGTTGTGAAGCCATTTCCAAGCATGGAAGACAAGAGGGTTACTGGGAAACATTGACATAGAGAGATTTATTAAGGTAGAAATTGTGCTTGAGCAGCCTGGTTGCCTTCAGTGATGAAGTGACTGTCTCTGCAGATGGGAATGGGGTGGTGGTCACAGCTTACCTTGACTTTAGCAATGCTTTCAACACAAAGACCATTATGGCCAGCTGGAGGGGATGTGGGTTAGATAGATGGACAGAAGTACAAGCATATTGGTGAGTGAAGAAAGAGACAAAGTTACTGCTGAATGTATGAAAGAGCTCTCAAATATTCATAGGTTATTTGGCAAAACCCTCTGAGTACTAGGTGAGTCACATATGGAGCTTTAAAGTGCAGCACTGCACAGGGAGAGGGAGCTGGGGGTGCTGGTTGATAATAAACTGCCCATGAGCAGCAACGTGGGCTCGTGGGCAAGAAGCCAATGGCAGCCTGGGGGCATCCAGCAGAGTGTGGGCAGCAGGGCCAGGGAGCTTCTGCTCCCCTTTGCTCTGCTCTGCCACACGTGCTGAGGCCTCATCTGGAGTCCTGGGGCCAGTTGTGGGCTCCCCAGCTGCAGAGGGACAGGGAAGTGCTGCAGAGAGGCCAGCACAGGGCCAGCAAGATGCTGAGGGCACTGGAGCATGTTCCTGCTGAGGAAAGGCTGTGGGCCCTGGGGCTGCTCAGGCTGGACAAGAAGAGACTGAGGGGGGAGCTCATCCATACTTAGAAGTAGTTGAAAGGTGAGTGTCAAGATGAGGCAACACTTCTTTCTGTTGTCTGAAGTGACTTGACAAGAGGTATGGATAAATGCTGAAGTACAAAAAGTTCCACTTTAAACATAAGGCAAAGCTCTCTCAGAGCTCTCCAACCCCCACCCATCTGTCATTCTATGATTCTATGATTCTATGAAATGCACATAAACAGGAGAGGAAGGGAAAAGTTTTCCATGTGAAGTGCCCTTGCAATCTCTTACTTCTCAAAGTAAAGAGTTTTCTCATCCACAATGCAAAAAGAATCTGTACCCATGCTTCAAAAGAAAATGTCATCATCAATCATAGAACGGGAGCACTTGGAAGGGACCTTTAGAGATGATCCAGTCCAACCCCCCTGCTAAAGCAGATCCCACCTAGGTCAGGTCACACAGGAAATAATAGTTAAAAAATACAAACAAATCAACTAAGAGCAAAAGCTTGTGTCTGTGAGTTCATCTGTTCAATATCAGGGATGTCTAAAGATTGATCTTTGGCTTTGTCAGCTGGAACAAGCCAAGCCTCAGTTCTTAGGTGAGCAATAAACTTGGGTTCCATAACTTCAAGAAGAATTGAAACCAAATTAAGAACCTTAATGTGTAAAAACGAATTTCTCTGCTTCAGAAAACCATCTTAAAAGTCATGTCACAGTTCTGGAGGCTTCTCAAGTACTGAATATTTCATAAAGAAACAGTTTAGAGGCACCCAACAATGCATCCTGGATTTTGTCATTTTACTTGTGTGTGTTGCAAAGAAAACGTCTGTTTTCTTCTGATGGGAACTTGATGTGGCAGAAAACTAAACCAACATCATCACAGGCAGAAAACAAAGCTGAAGTGGAGAAAAGTTCAAGCCAAGTATCAGGCTTTGTATTTTTGTGCTTTATAGATGTTGAAACTGTTGGCAATGAAATTCTATCTGTAAGGTAGAATCAGTATCAATCATAGAGTCACAGAATGGTGGGGGTTGGAAGGGAGCTTTAGAGCTCATCTACTCCAATCCTCCTGCAGAAGCAGCTCCCACCTAGATCAGAGAGCACAGCAACATGTCCAGGTGGGTCTTGAAGAGCTCCAAGGAAGGAGCCTCTACACCCTCCCTGAGTATAGATAATTTCCTTCACTCATTAACCTGAGACTTTGACTTGAGTAAGATTTTTCAGTAAGGTTATGTTTGAGGAAGATGTTTCTGAGCAGTGGATGACATGGATGGATGTGTCTCGTTGTGTTAACCTGCAGGCTTGCAGTACTACAGCAGGAGCCTGTGACTCACAGGGCAGGTGGGTTGAATTAATCTCTTAGGAATTAATTTAGCTCCTAGGAAAATGTTCTTTCAAGGTGGCTTTTCACAACTTGGAGTACTAAATTGAGCTTTTTTTGAAGTGTACATTAAGAAATTATTGAAAGGCTTATATTTTGTGTCTTCTCTCTGGTGAATTTTTAGGGATTGGTTCAGTGACACCACAAGAGTCTTTTAACAACAATATATGTCTTTTTTAATGCAGTATAGGTAATACCAAGAAGAGAAATTGTAACCTGAGAGTTGCAGAGCATGTGACACAGATGCCAGAATCAAAGGGGTTAGAAGGGACCTTTAGTGATAATCCACTCCAACCCCCCTGCAGAAGCAGGTCCCACCCACATCAGATCACACAGGAACGTGTCCTTATTTGTTTGGGGAAGAGAAAAGGCAAGTTCTTCCTGGTGTCTTTGGAAGATTGTACAGTATTGTGGAAGGAAGAAGCATTAACTGCTGTGTGGGTTGAGGGAGGCTCTATTCCCCATTCTGTTGTAAAATAGCAGAATGCAAACCAAACCTCTCAATTTCATTTTGTGTTTAAGCTTCTAAATGTGGTGATGAAAGTCAAGATGAGACTGTAACTGGATGGCAGAAGGTATTATGGAGTTGTTACCTGATTAGGTTTCATTTTCAATGTGTCTGATTTCTCAACTACTCAGTTATAAAGGTAAGCAGCAAAGGATATAGAGAAAGATGGATGAAGTGTGATGACAGTCAGGATAAGTTGTGATTACTGCTCTGAAAGAAGTGCTAGAGTCCCTCTGTATGTCAGACACAGCTTTGAGTGGGGAGATTGATGTACCCTTTGGCTAGGAGGCAAGATGAAGTTATGTCCCAAGGTGGTTTTGGCTTGATAGCATCTGAAATACTAACTTGGAAGTGCTGCTGTTGTGATGAAGCAGCTTCAGCAAAGGCCTGTCAGATGGTTGTGAGTTCCTGGGACTTCACAGTACAGATGCTTTGTTTTTAATTGTTGGGCATTTCATTTTGGTGTTTAAGCACAGTTAAGAACCTCTTCAGTTTCATGAGCTTTCGCCTACTCCATGAATTGCTTTTATTTCACAAGTGGAAGCTGTGTTGGGTTTGTGTGGCAAGGTTTTGGCAGTAGGGGTGGGATACAGAGGTGTCTGCTGTGAGAAGATGCCAGAAGCTTCCTCTGTGTCTGGTAGAGCCAATGTCATCTGGCTCCAAGACAGACCCAAGGGAATGGTGGCAATGCCTCTGTACAGCAGCAGCTGGGAGAGAGGAGTGAGAGTATGTGAGAGAAACAACTCTGCAGACACCAAGGTCAGTGAAGAAGGAGGGCAGGAGGTGCTCCAGGTGCCAGAGCAGAGGTTCCCCTGCAGCCCATGGTGAGGCCCTGTCCCTGCAGCCATAGAGGCCAAGGGAGAGCAGGGACCCACCTGAGCCTGGCAAGGACCCCATGCTGGAGTGAGGTGATGCCCAAAGGAGGCTGTGACCCTGTGAGAAGCCCACACTGGAGCAGCTCTGGTAGGACCTGTGGCTCTGTGGAGAAAGGAGCCCACACCAGATGAGGTTTGCTGTGAAGATTTGTGACCTCACAGGGGACCCATGCAGGGGCAGTCTGTTCCTGAAGGACTGCACTCTGTTTAAGGGAGCCATGCTAGAGCAATTAATGAGCCCATGGGAAGGACTCATATTGGAGAAGTTTGTGGAGGACTGTTTCCTGCAGGAGGGACTCCACACTGTAACAGAGGAACAATGTGAGGAGTCCTTCTCTTGAGGATGCAGCAGTAGAGACAACATGTGATGAACTGACCACAGCCCCCATTCCCCATCCTCCCGTGCCATTTGGGAGAGAGAAGGGAGAGGATTTGAGAGTAAATTTAAGCCTGGGAAGAAGGAGTAGGAATGTGTGTAAATGTGTGAAGATTTGGTTTTCATTTGTCATCCCCTTACTCTGATTTGATTGGTAATGAATTGATTTCCCCAAGTTTTGCCCATGATGGTAATTGCTGAGTGATGTCTCTGCCCTTATCTCGACCCCCTGAGCCTGTTCAGCTGAGGAGCACTAGAGTGGCTTTGGTGGGCACGTGGCATCCAACCAGCATCAACCCAGCTCAAAGGCCTGTTGCTAGATGCCACAACAGACATTGTGCGGGGAGTTAGTGGTAAGGACCAGGCCATTGCTGTTGGTGTTTGCTTGGGCTGCTCTTACAGACATTACTGAGCCATTTCACTTGAACTGCTTCTGGCTTTCTGTCAGCGTACCCAGGAGCCAACTGCTGGAATCCCTAGTGTCCTGTAGCTCTTTGGAGCATGACTAGGGGACAAGCTTTGCTTGTTCTTCTGGTTTGTGGTGGGTGTATTTGGAAGAGATTGGTTTGTCTCCACTGCTGTGTCCAGAGAGCTGAACCCTCTGCTCTCACATGTGTTAACCAGACCTATATTCATCATGCTCTTCTCAGTATTGTTAATCCTCATTAGTCTAAGCATGCTTTTACCTTAGTTTCCACCAAATAGGGGGGATTTTTTCCATACCACCTTTTTTCCCCCCTCCTATTCCTAAAGAGAAATATTACCTGTATTTCTGTTCATGGATTTCTTATCCATGGGGAGTGTTGATGCAGGTTCTTGCATTTGTTTATTACACTGACAGATGTTGAAACTGTGGCTTCCATCCTAAAATGATGTTCCAGGTATGAGTCATATTGTTATCTCTGAAGGATTTTTTGTTCACTGGATATTGCCCAGCTTACAGAAAACCTACTGATCCTATAGTGAATTGTTCTAGTGCATGATGTGTACAAATAAGATCAAGCACAGCCCAGTAAAGGTTGACATTCTTCTCCTTTCTCCTGCATCCTCTTCCCCAGCCTCCAGTGTTTTCACATGGCTTTACCAGGGTGGCTTTTTTTCATGTTACTGGTTTTGCAAAGACAACTTCATTCTCAGAAGCATCTCTTGGATGTGAAGTACCTCTACAAGTGCTGGAAGATCAATGTGTGTAATGTCATTGTTCCATTCTGTTTATTGGAGCCACACTTGCTCTTTTCTTTCCTTGAGGAATAAGAAGTATCTAGTACTTAGTATGTTTAATGGAACAATGATGTTCTCTTTGTTAGAAGACATACTTAAGCTGTCCTGTCTTTAGAAGCTTCTCCTCTTCAGACTCTCTCTATTGCATGCACAGGAACTTTGACTCTCTCAACATTCATGTGAAGACTTGTTTTTAGTAGCACGCTTATTTTTAGCTAAATCATGGATAATTTTTGCTAAAGCTTCCATTTTTAAATGACCTATTTGAGGGAATTGGGGAACTTTTTACTGCAGAATCTTTCTGGTGTGGATTGATTTTTCTCCTTTTATATAATTTTCTTTTTGATGATATGATCAGGATAGAAACTGACCCATGCTCACCTGGCATACAAAAACCCCTCCAAAATCTGAGTGAGTTAGAGACAATGATTGTACAAGAAGCTTTGACAAGGTGTCCAGGTCTTAGCAGAAGAGGTTTTAGGTTGTTTAAGCAGGTTTGAAAGTCTTAGGTGAGTTAAGATCAAGTGGTGCTTGAGACCATCTGTTATACTTCAGGATGGTTTTCAACCACCAACTCTCCTTTGAGACCACTGTTAGTAAAGGCAAAAACAACCTGATGAGCTGGACCTTTGGTTCATCCCTATAGGTAAGAAATGAAATGACAGATGATCTCATGGTTGCAATTTAGAGAGGCATTTGTATTTGGATTTTCTCATGTTAGAATTGCAATTGAAGCATTCAGAGGTGAATTTACTTTTATACTGGACACACACGAATCTGCTTTTAACTTACATGAAGCCCCTTTCTTTCACTGATACAAGAATTAATAGTTCATCAGCCACTTAGAGTTTTCTTCAATTATTCCATGAAGTTGTTCACAGTGGAATGTCTCATTCTGATCACTGAGTTGCTTTATTTGAATTAGAGTTCTAAGTGGCTAAAAATCCCAGCTGCCTTTGAGCCCTGGCTGCTGATCCAAATGTCTCTTAGCTGGGATATGTTGCCCTGAAAGCTGACCTGCAAGATAAAAAGCTCAGTTTATACAGTTCATAAGCTGTGTATCCAGCTATTCTTTATTGATAATTAAACAAAGCAAGAACTTTCTTTGCTCACTGCATATGCCTGAGACACATCCTTGCTGTTAAATGGAGACATTTGATAGACCGACGTAGACCGACCAAGTTCATTCCTGACACTCTCCAGAGAGAAGATCATCACTTGACAATAGATGTGAAGCTGGGAAAAGAAAAGCTTCTTCATTTATTTTCTTTAGCAGCTCAGGAGGAACTGTACAGTTTGTTCCTACCCCTTCCTGGGTGAGGCTGAGGCAGGGGAAGTGCAGGAGCAGCACCTGAAAGCACTTCAGTGAAAATTAGGGCACAGTGGGACAAAAAATGAACCAAAACAGAGGCTACTTTCATGAGTACGTAATGACAGTAAAGCAGGCCTTATCTTCATTATTTGCTTATTAATTCAAGTCAGTTGTCTTAATTTTCTTGCTGCATTTCTCCTGAGAGAAGGATTTCCCACCCTGAGCGTGGCAGCACTTGGGGTCTTACAGTCATGCTGAAGTGTCACGTGCTGACTGAGCTTTTAGATTCTGTGTTTCACAAACCCATGTCTTAGTGAGGCAGAAATGACTCTTGTATTCACAGGGTGACCAGCTGAAACCAAAAGAGGAATGTTCATTTTTAATAGGGATGAAAAAATTCTTTGGACATGGACTATTCAAAACAAAACTCAAACAAAAGTATTTCTGGTCTTATTTGTGTCAGATTTTGCAGGAATTCTTAAAAACCAGATAAAGAGATGTAATGTTGGCTTCTCAGGCCCTGCTGACGATCCTGTCCTGTGTTCACCTGCTGTTATTAAGTGTGATGTGGTTAGAATCACAGAATGGTGGGGTTGGAAGGGAACTTAAGGGCTCATCCAGTCCAACCCCCCTGCAGAAGCAGCTCCCACCTAGATCAGGGAGCACAGGAACGTGTCCAGGAGGGCCTTGAAGACCTTCAAGGAAGGAGCCTCCACACCCTCCCTGGGCAGCCTGGGCCAGGGCTCCCTCACCCCAACACTCAAACAGTTTGGCCTTGTGTTTCAATGGAGCTGTTTGTGTTCCAGCTTCATCCCATCATTCCTTGGATACAACAGAACAAAGTGCTGCCCCAACCTCCTGACACCCACCAGTGAGATCTTGGTCACTATGAACGAGCTCCCCCCTCAGTCTCCTCTTGTCCAGCCTGAGCAGCCCCAGGGCCCACAGCCTTTCCTCAGCAGGAACATGCTGCAGTGCCCTGAGCATCTTGCTGGCCCTGTGCTGGCCTCTCTGCAGCACTTCCCTGTCCCTCTGCAGCTGGGGAGCCCAGCACTGGCCCCAGGACTCCAGATGAGGCCTCAGCACATGTGGCAGAGCAGAGCAAAGGGGAGCAGAAGCTCCCTGGCCCTGCTGCTGGATCCACACTCTGCTGGATGCCCCCAGGCTGCCATTGGCTTCTTGCCCACGAGGCCACGTTGCTGCTCATGGGCAGTTGATTCTCCCCCAGCAGTGCCAGGTCTGTCTCCTGGAGCTGCTCTCCAGCAGCTCACCCCCAGCCTGTGCTGCTGCAGGGGCTTGTTCCTCCCCAGCTGCAGGACTCTGCCCTTGCCCTTGGTGCCCCTCAGCAGGTTCCTCTGTGCCCAACTCTGCAGCTGGTTGAGATCTGGCTGCCTGGCAGCACAGCCTCTGGGCAATCAGCCAGTGCTCCCAGTTTGGTGCCAGCAGGGCACTTGCTGAGGGTCCCTCTGTGCCCTCACCCAGGTCAATGATGAAGATGTTGAGCAAGACTGGCCCCAGAACCCATCCCTGTGCAACTCCACTGGCCACAGGCCTCCAGCTCCATCCTGTGCCATTGATCACCCCCCTCTGGGCTCTGTCATTCAGCAGCTCTGCATCCACCTCACCTCCACTCATCCAGCCACACTGCCTGAGCTTTCTGATGAGGATGTTGTGGGAGACAGTGTCAAAAGCCTTGCAGAAGTCAAGGTAGATGGCATTCACTAGTCTCCCCTCATCTAGCCATCCAGTTATGCACTCACAGAAGGCATCAGGTTGGTCCAACAGCTTTCTTAGATCAATTTGAAATTGCACTTCTACCTCTTTCCTTTTATATTAAATAGGTTAGGAAAAAGGGAAAAATGTGTTCTGGAAAATTAAGGAAGCATCTCGTCTCTCTGATCTATGCAAATTGAATGCATCCATGTTCTAATTCTTGGTGTACAATAGTTTCTTGACTGTTTGTCTGTGGGTCGGTGTTCCCAGGCACATGGGTTCTTGGACACCGTGGTGGGTAAGAGGTTAATGTCAGCTTTGGGGTTTTTTCTCTCTTCTATGGACAGAAAGCCCGCTAGTATTTTGTAACTATACTTGGCAACAGTAATGATTTATCACAGGGTGCTTTTTCCAAATGTGTCTCTTTAGGACAGTGTGCATGAAAGAAATCCAGGCAGCTGGCCCTGCTCCAGCTTCTCCAACAGCGAGAATGAATAACGCAGCAGCTCCGGGCCAGGGAACCCCATTAATCTCCTGTGAAAGGACGAGGGCTTTCAGGCTTTGGAGGGGAGAAGTCAGGGAGAAAGGAGACTGGGAGCTTGGCTATGTGCAAGGTATCTTCCTGGCTTGTGCTGCTGCTGGCACCGTTGCCTGTGCCATGTGCTGTGGATAAAACAGTGTTGACAAGAGAGAGGATGGCTTGGCCATTAGTCTGGGCTAGTATAGCAAGAAGAGAACATTGTGAAAAGAGCTCCTGCCTTTGACTTCCTTAATGGTAAAAGCCCCTTTCAGTGAGTGGGGATGAGCTTCCTTGAGTAAATACTGTGTACTGTCAGAGATGCCCATAGATCCTGGCTGCAGATTTGATGGAGGATTAAAGAAGTTCTCCACAGAGCATGGTTTCTTTGTGCTGACGCTTTACTCCCCCTGTGTTTGCAGGTAGGTTGAGGAGAATCTTCTTAAGTCTGTTGACTGAATCCTAGACATGAAGATTTTAAGAGGAGAACGGTTCCCTTTTATTTCTGAACTGAATGCATCTGAAGAAATCTGTTTTTTTAACTTTCCAGGCAGCTGGCTCGCCAGGGGTTCTGTGTATGAACTGTAGTTAAGATGACTGTGGACCTACATTAACCTTTCTTCTATTGATGTACATCTGAATTTCTCCTTAGATATGATCACAAAACCCCTCCGTAATCATCAAGCAAAAGGCACATTCATGATACAAAAGGTACTTTTTACCTTGCTGCCTTCTTTCCTTCTTGTGATCTAACTAGTGTAGATTCCTTGCCAAATAGCATTTAGCGTCTTTGTGAAGCTACAACCAACTTTAAGTATTGCAGAGTTCTTAATGTTTTAAATGACTTTTCATGAACTACCAGTTTTCTGAGTGGAAATTCAAGCTAGTTTTACACTTCCAAAGCATTTTCCAGCATTAGAAATCAGTTGTATTTCATTATTTTACACAGTTGCGTGTGCTTGTCGTGTTCTCTTCGAAGGTGCTCAGTCACATGAGCAGTTTTTCAGGCTGGAAGTGTTTTTCTAATCAGTGAGTGCTTTGTGCTGTGACTTTGGTTGGGCACTAATGTAAGATTATATGTAAATTAAGGTTGACAAACGTATAAAAATGATCTGTTTTCATGACAGATGATAGAAACACCCTTTCTGCAAATGAATTCCACACAGCATCTCATATTTAACCTGTACAGAAAACGTTGTGATTTTCAGATACCGATGTGAGCCGTAAGACAGGAGTGAAGCCAAGAAACCTGTGCCAAGAGTAGTTTGCTGCCAGCTTGGTTGTACTGAAAGACCCCTTTTTATTTCATGACATGTAATACCAACATTAACATTGCAGTAGTGCTTTATGTGCATCAGTGATAACTGGGAATGTTCATAAAATGTGGCAAGTGACTTTCATGGTAATTTAATAGCGTGTAAATCAAGTGCAGGTTAACTAAGATGGCACTTCATGCAGTGCCACTGTTGGGCAAATCTATGAGCCATCAGACTTGGGGATTTCTAGTCAGTAAGACTGAGTGAGAGAGCGAGGTAGATAACTACCATGAAAGTGAGGTTTGAAAGAGTTCCTGAGCTGCCAAGTGAAGTGCTTAAGGAATGAGAAGCCAGACCACTGTGATTAATTTTAAGGCTCAAATCTCTGTAAATCTTCCTCATACATAAAAACCTGAACTCAGTTACCTAGTTTCCTGTTGAATTTTGAACATAAATGTTTGAAGTTAAAAATTACATATACAAACTTAATGTTACAAACTTGTTGAGATCAAGCTTGCTTTCTGAATTGGACATGTAGGCCTGAGAGTGATTGGTGTGGATTTAACTGCTCCTGAGGTGACAGTGCCACATACCAAACCAGGAGTTTGTTGAAGTGGTCACCACAAGGTCCCCAAACCTCCTTGGGAACAGGAGGAGGGAGAGAAATGTGCTTTGGACTGGATTGGTAGGTGTAAAAAAGACATATAAAGAGTCCTAATGCTGAGTTGTCACCTCCCTGTTTACAGTAAACTGTATAAAGGAAAAATGTGGATGATAAAAAGGTGCTTAAGACTAGCCACAATCAATTTAAAATGTCTGTCTGTATAGACAAACCTGCTCAAATGTCTTCAGTTCAACTTGAGGCAGTTTTAAACAGCAGTTGCAGTGAAAGATGGACATGGGATTTGTAGTATTGAGATGTAGCCGAGGTGTGTTGTGGGACAATGTGAGGATTAACCCACAGAGGTAGAGAATCGAGTTGATTGGTGATCAAAATGTAAATGCATGTTACTAAACTTCAGTATAATACTTGGATAGAACTTGTTTTTAAATGGAGGCATAATCACAATCAATAGGAAGGCTGATAGCACTTCAGTAAACAGCTCTGTTAACAGCTTTGTGGTAACGTCTGCCAGAGCGAGTGTCTGCCCTCCTGTTAGCTCTTACCTTGGACTAATTATTACATGGAACTGGTACAAAAGGTAGCAGAACTCTACTAATTACTTTTCAGGTCTGAAAAAGGTCAGAATAACTTTGTATTTAATTCTCTGTGGCTTGGAACCAAAGGGCTGATACATAATGAAGGCAGAGTTAAAAGGAAATCAGAGCTTCAGAAAAGAAAGAGATCCATTCTTGGGTGGTAATAAATGAGCAGTGAGGATCTGAGTGATGGGAGAGGTGACATCTAAGAAGAAAAGTCACTGTTGCTATAAAGGAACAGAAGAAAAGGCTTTTATCTTTCATGTGGAGACTTGTATGGAATAGTGGGGACAAAGGATATTACCAAGTAGTGTGTGCATGAAGGTGTGTCAAGTGTATGTTGACATAAGTGATTGTGCTTCTAATAAGCAGAAGCTGATGAGTAGATGGTCATCAAATCAACGCCCCGCGCCATCTCGCTGTCTTAAAGCAGGCCACGAGTCATGGAGTTCCACAGGAGGCCAGCTCCTACATTTTCACCATCAGGTGATGGCTGATACCAGCATGGCCCCAAAACACCAGGCTCTTTGTGCTCAGGAGAGGTTGGGCAGCCTGGTTTTGCTGAGCTGTGGTGAAACAGGTGTCTGCTCTCAAAGCTGATGGCTGCAGCCTGAGGCGTGCACCATGCTGGGGCCCAGGACCCACGGCCTACACGGCTGGGGAATGTGAAGGCTCCAAGCACCATGTTTTCAGGAGGAAATTAGTAAGTAGAGGCTAAACAATGTGTTCTGTGTTGTAAGTTCTTCATCTGAGAAAAGCAGATAGATGTGCCCATGTGTGGAGAGGATCCCTGGGCAGGTGGCACTCAGTGATAACATTGACACCCTTGCTTGCAGAGGCCTGTGGGCTTGATGGCGCTTACTTTCCCCTAATATGACACGGGGAACTCCTGTATGCTTCAAACTCTGCATCCAGCTCTATAATCACTGTCTCTGTTTTAACCACATAGGTATGGTGTTAATGAGTAAAAATATGCTGCATGGTTTCCAAATCAGGAACAGAGCTGTCAGCAGGAGCAGGGAGTTGATCATTCCCTGCACTCCCTTTGCTGAGGCTGCACCTCGAATCCTGTGTCCAGCTCTGGGCCCCTCTCTACCAGAAGGACATGAAGGTGCTGGAGAGGATCTGGATCTGGATCCAGAGGCTGGGCTACCAAGCTAGGAAAGGGTTTGGAGCACGTCTCAGGTGAGGAAGGGCTGAGGGATCTGGGGCTGTTGAGCCTGGAGAAAAGAAGGCTCAGGGGAGACCTTCTTGCTCCCTTCCTTTCAGGTCGTTGTAGCCAGGTGGGGGTTGGTCTGTTCTTTCTGGTAACAAGCAATAGAACACGAGGAAAGGGCCTCAAGTTGTGCCAGGGCAGGTTCATGCTGGATGTGAGGAGGAATTGCTTTGGTGCCAGGGCTGTCAGGCATTGGAACAGCTGCCCAGGGAGCTGCTGGAGTCCCCGTCCCTGGAGGGGTTTCAGAGCTGGGTGGATGCTGCACTGAGCGCAATGGGCTGGTGGGTGATGGGGCTGGGACAGAGGCTGCACCCCATGAGCTGAAAGGGCTCTTCCAGCTGAAACCATTCTGTGATTATTAGCAACACAATTTTTAACTCCAGGTATTCATCTTGTCATGCAATCACCTTCCCACATTTAAAACAAGAAAAAAAGCAGAGTGTAGTTGCTGATAAACATGCCCTTTATGCAGTATGAGTGTCTCTAGACAAAACAACAATTTGTTATCAATAAACAAGGGTGCTGCTTTTTCTGTATGAAATAGATGAGGTGAATACCAGAGTAGATGAACCCATTTATTTCCAGCAACAAATAAAAGGTTTGAGATGAAATAGAGATCTGTGTCACTGATGTCTAAACTTCATTTCAAGCATAGAATAGCTCAAGTTGGAAGAAGCCCATAAGGTTCATCAAGTCCAACTCTTTGCTTCTCACATGACTACCTGAAATGATTTAGGATTCATTTTGCTCCAAAATAACCCAAAAGTTGCTTTATATGATTGCTGAAGTACCTGAACACGCCAGGAAAAAAAACAGTCAGGTGTCCTTGTGTCTAAAATTCATGGGAAGTAATGCTGACAGTGTATCTGGTAGGAGTAGGACTGAAGCTAAGACATTTATTATGACAAGGGTTTTGGTTTTTTTCGGACTATGTTTCTGTACAAGTTGCCAACACAGTAGGACCCTAATTTCCATTTGGGCTTCCAAGCACTGCAGTAATAAAAATAAACACAAACACACTCGCACAAGAAGAGAGTTTCTTTTTAATTCTGCGGTTGTTCTTAGTGGCCTTGTGGCCTCTGGCTGCGTGGCTTGGGGTTTTTTATTGGGTGTTTGTTCATAGCTGATAAGCAGTATGGGTGGTTTGAATGGGATATCAAGCAAGCAAGTACCCTCAGCAAGTTCCCTGCTGGCACCAAACTGGGAGCACTGGCTGATTGCCCAGAGGCTGTGCTGCCAGGCAGCCAGATCTCAACCAGCTGCAGAGTTGGGCACAGAGGAACCTGCTGAGGGTCACCAAGGGCAAGGGCAGAGTCCTGCAGCTGGGGAGGAACAAGCCCCTGCAGCAGCACAGGCTGGGGGTGAGCTGCTGGAGAGCAGCTCCAGGAGACAGACCTGGCACTGCTGGGGGAGAATCAACTGCCCATGAGCAGCAACGTGGCCTGGTGGGCAAGAAGCCAATGGCAGCCTGGGGGCATCCAGCAGAGTGTGGATCCAGCAGCAGGGCCAGGGAGCTTCTGCTCCCCTTTGCTCTGCTCTGCCACATGTGCTGAGGCCTCATCTGGAGTCCTGGGGCCAGTTGTGGGCTCCCCAGCTGCAGAGGGACAGGGAAGTGCTGCAGAGAGGCCAGCACAGGGCCAGCAAGATGCTCAGGGCACTGGAGCATGTTCCTGCTGAGGAAAGGCTGTGGGCCCTGGGGCTGCTCAGGCTGGACAAGAGGAGACTGAGGGGGGAGCTCATTCCTAGTGACCAAGATCTCACTGGTGGGTGTCAGGAGGTTGGGGCAGCACTTTTTGTCTGTTGTATCCAGTGACAGGACAAGGGGTGATAGGCTAAAGCTTAAACACAGTTCCATTGAAACACAAGGCCAAACTGTTTGAGTGTTGGGGTGAGGGAGCCCTGGCCCAGGCTGCCCAGGGAGGGTGTGGAGGCTCCTTCCTTGGAGCTCTTCAAGCCCCACCTGGACACGTTCCTGTGCTCCCTGATCTAGGTGGGAGCTGCTTCTGCAGGGAGTTGGACTGGATGAGCTCTAAAGCTCCCTCCCAATCCCACCATTCTGTGATTCTATGATTCTAGGCAGCCAATATACCTTTATCTGTTGAGGTACGTTTATGCAACGTGTGTACCATACAGCATCTGTTCTGTGCTGCTAAAGAGGTGGTGTTCTTGCCATAAAGATGCAATGATGAAGTGGGGAGCCTGCTTCCGAAAGGTTGCTGAGGTGTTTTAGCTGGGTGATACTTCACTGAGCCCGTGTCAGCTCCCTCAATAACCCAACCCATCATCCCAGCTCTGCACGAATGACCTTCCTTGATGAGAGAGGAACTTGTCTGATCAATGGATGGACTTAAGTACGTTTATGAATTGCCAAAGCCTTTTAAGCCAAATTGCTATTTTTACTTCATTAATTAGAATGTTTCCATATTGCAGCCAGTGCTGGTTTTACCTCAAAACAGATGGTTTGCTCTGTGGGATATCTTAACAACGTGAAAATACCAAATGTGCTGCTCCCTGATTGAAGTTCTACTTCGGTTTTGGCATGCAACGAGTTTGCATCTCTTTTTTTTTTTTTACGATTAGGAAACAAAAGAAATAGTCACAGCTTAACGTTTTAAATGATTTAGAGGCACAGCTTAATATTTTAAATGATTTAGAGGCTTAAGGTGAAGCACAGCGAGCAAAAAGGTGCCATAATCTGCTGCAGCGATTCGGTACGGCGAGGTTTTGTGGCTTCATTTTGTCGTTGTGGGTATTTTTAAAGCCGTTTTCGAGGTGGCTGATTGAGAAGAGGCCGGGGATGCAGGGATGAGGAGGGTGGCAGGGATGGCTCGGCCGGGCAGTGGCAGCCGCGGGGCCCCAGCAGCGCTGGGGCTGCAGCGGCCTCGGCACCCGCCTCCGCAGCCCCCGCGCTGCAGCCGCCCAGAAGCCGCCCGGCTTCACAAAGGAAGAACCCGCAGTGGAACGCAGAGGTGGGTTTGTGGCGCTGGAGACGGTGGGGAAGGCGTCAGGGGCTGTTTGTTGCTTAGGGTGTCTTTTCTCTCGTGCTTCGAGCCAGGATGCGGCTGTAGGTGTTGGATGCGGCTCAGATGTTGAACGTTAGGTGATGGATGCAGCTCAGGTGTTGGATGCAGCTCGGATGTTGAATGTTTTTTAAAGCGATGAGGCCTTTCTCTGACTTTACATGAAAATGTGTTTAAAGGTTTGCAAAATGTCTTTTAGAAGTGTTGATTTACACGTAAAAGAGAGTTATCTTTTCAGTAATCACACCAGTCAAATACAGGAGGGTTTTTTTCCCTTTCTATAATGAAAAACACTCTGTCTCCTTTCTTCCTTCTCCACGTTTTTTGGCTTGTTAATTTGCTTGTGTGTGTAGAATAATACCAGAGAGCATTACCAGGGGAGCATCAGCCCAGATGCAAAAAAATCCTGCCATATAAACACTTCATATTTTATTGATAAGCATTAGTACACTGTTTAGTTTGCATTGTGAATAACAAGGCTTTAAATTATTAGTGGCTTGTTTTGTTTTTCAAGTCAGATACTTGCAGGGGAAAGAAAGATGGAGCAGTGAGGAAAGAAGTAGGGACTGGGCTGGAGGTCGTGAGGATCACAAGGACACAGAGATATGAAAGCTTGGGTAAAGGTGACTTCTTATATCCCTTTAAACTTTGTGTCATTTAGATTATTAAGCAGTGGGAGTAATAAGCACAGAATGTGAAGGGTTGGAAGGGACCTTGAAAGCTCATTCAGTGCAACCCCCTGCCAGAGCAGCACCACCTAGAGCAGGGCACACAGGGACTCATCCAGCTGGGGTTGGGATGGCTCCAGAGAAACTTAGATAAAATCCTCTTTGAGAGCCTTGTGTCATTACAAGGGAGAAAGCTCTCTATGAATACACGGATTTCAGAGATGATTCGGTACACGGGGTGCTTGGAGTAACAGAATGGTAGTTCACAGGCTTCAGTCACGGGATGCACTGAGCTGAGGGGGTAAGGACAAGGGGCTGAGTTCTAGGTCCAGCTGGGATTTCTGTCACAGCCTGAGATGTGTCATTAGTGCAGTCAAAATACACTTCAGCCTGTAGTGCCCTGTTAGGGAAGGGACATTGCTGGATTGGACTTGTAAACTCATTTAGCTTTCTGATAAGATGACTTGTCACCATAAGACACATACAAGTGGACTACTTACAGAACCAAAATGCAGGGGGAAGCAGCTTTTTGTTGAGAAAGCACTTTCCCATTTAGGTTGTGAAGGTTTAACTCTGAAGTTGGAAGGGAAGGAGGGCTCAGGGATTAATGTTCCCACCGTTTGTGTTCATGAACTTAAACACAGGTTGTTGTTCTGTGACTTTTAAAGTATGGCTAATGCTTGGCCATTTTTCTTCTTGTATTTAAAGAGATTGTTTGATTTATAAGTGGATGATTACATATTTAAATGCTTTTACCTACATTACTGGAGTGTACTCAGCTATTTATCCATTCAGTCTGGATCTGTGGGGTTGATTTATTGTGCATACCTGTTCCACACCCTTTATTGATTGCATTAAAGACCATAGCTCAAGGAAGAAAGCCCTGTGCTTGAGTTTAAATGCCCTGTAGTGCATCTTTCTCGGTTCAATTAAATATTCTAAATAAAAAGACAAGACATTCTTGCTTCCTCTCTGCCTAAAGCATCATCTTTTTTTAGATACCACTTTACTAGTAAGTGGCTTAAAATAAGAAGGATGCAGCAGATCTATATGTGCTAAAATTAGTTTAAAGCAGTAGCAAATGTACCTCTGAAGGTATATTTCAGGTTTGGTTAGAAATCTGCTTTCCCTTCTGCTTAGCCATGTCCTGGTTGTTATGTAACTGAGGTTTGCAGATGAAACAAAAGAAGGTGAACTCTCTCCATCACCAGCTCTTGCAGCGCTGGGAAGGTATGACAACAGCAAGGCTTTGAATGGACTAGTTTTAGTTGATTTAAGAACTATGAATCATGTTTAATAGTGATAATAGCTTCGGTTAGACATCTCCTCCAGCCTCTTACATCTCCTAGTTTCTTCTCATCTTAGTCCTTAATGGTATGACTGCACATCCCTATTGTGCTTGCAGGACCAAGTGATACCAGGGGTGCTCTCTGTGGGCAAAGCAAAGAGAGAAGGCTCGAAATCTTGACCAGAAAGTTTCAAGTTAAGCTGTTAATTATGAAGCAATCACGAAAGTCCTTAAGATTTTCTAAAGTGTGGGCTGATGAAAAGCCTCACAGCAAAGGCAGAGGCTCTGGAAAACAATTTTCACAGTCTCAAAAGTATTTAGAAGATGCTGCAGTGATGAGTAGTTCTCCTGCTGCTGCCTCATGTAGGTACCCTTGAAAACAGGGGAGAGCAGTGCCAGGTAGCCTTAATATCTTGGTTAATCATGGTTAAATGATACAGCAACTTACAAATGTAATGACTCAATCAAATGAATGCCCTCTTTCCTGTGCTGGCAAAGGTAAAACATCCCAGCTGTACAGTGCAATAGCTTTATTTGCTTTGGAATCACAGTGTTTCAGCCATCTCCTCAATAGTTACACAGTCATAGAATGGGGGTCACTATGAATGAGCTCCCCCCTCAGTCTCCTCTTGTCCAGCCTGAGCAGCCCCAGGGCCCACAGCCTTTCCTCAGCAGGAACATGCTCCAGTGCCCTGAGCATCTTGCTGGCCCTGTGCTGGCCTCTCTGCAGCACTTCCCTGTCCCTCTGCAGCTGGGGAGCCCACAACTGGCCCCAGGACTCCAGATGAGGCCTCAGCACATGTGGCAGAGCAGAGCAAAGGGGAGCAGAAGCTCCCTGGCCCTGCTGCTGGATCCACACTCTGCTGGATGCCCCCAGGCTGCCATTGGCTTCTTGCCCACGAGGCCACGTTGCTGCTCATGGGCAGTTGATTCTCCCCCAGCAGTGCCAGGTCTGTCTCCTGGAGCTGCTCTCCAGCAGCTCACCCCCAGCCTGTGCTGCTGCAGGGGCTTGTTCCTCCCCAGCTGCAGGACTCTGCCCTTGCCCTTGGTGCCCCTCAGCAGGTTCCTCTGTGCCCAACTCTGCAGCTGGTTGAGATCTGGCTGCCTGGCAGCACAGCCTCTGGGCAATCAGCCAGTGCTCCCAGTTTGGTGCCAGCAGGGCACTTGCTGAGGGTCTCTCTGGGTGAGGGCCCTTCACCCAGGTGGTTGATGAAGATGTCTCCCTTGTGAGAAGCCTCTGCCTAGACATTTACATGGCTTTGGTGACAAATGTCTTTGGCAACAAATGCCTTTTTATCCTGTTCTAAGGATACACACATAATTTCCTAAAGAAGAAACAGAAGGAGGTAAGAGAGTCTCAGGTATTGCCACTGAGCAATGCCAACAGCTGGATGCTGTTACTTTAAGGCTGAACTGTTTCAAATTTAACTTCAAAATATGAATTGTGGTCAAAGAGTCTCGTAACATCTCCTATAACAGGCCCTGGAATGTTAAACTGGGGAGGTTCTCACACTACCTGTGGTATTTGTCACTTTGGATCTATAAAACTGTAGACTCTGTAGATATTTCCCATCTTAAATGTTTTTATATGGTGTGATCATAACATTATAAGCTTTAATTCATCTCAGAATCCCCTTGCAGGAGAAGCAGAGCTTGTTTGTAATAAGGTGTGTTTGACTTTTAGGTGAAATTCTTTCTTAAGGTGTGATTCTCACTGAATTGTGAGAACTGGATGATATCTAAGGAAATGAAGTGCATTTCCTAGTATTTAATGTGATATATTTCCATCAGTTCTATCAGAACTATCAGAAGAGAGATTGTGTCTTTACCAGCACTCTGAGGAGTTGATTTGCTGCTTTCTGCTGCTCCAGTAATGCCATTTTATATGGGCAATAATTTAGTTGCAAGCAATAAAAGGAAAAGCAGAGAATAATACCTGGTAACATTCAGTCATTCATACCAAGAGCCAGGCTGCTCAGAGGGATGTTGCCACTCCATTTGGACACACAATCTGTGTATGTGTCAGTGAAGTGCTATGGAAATCTCCAATATGCTAATGAAGCATTGAGGTTTAGGAATAAAAGCCATTATATAGGATGATTTTCTCTGGGAGAATGGTGAGTTAAGGAGATGGGAGGCAGGCAGCTGAATTGCTGTATTCTAATAGTGCTGTTATAAGGATAAATCAAGCAAATGGCATTGAAAAAGAGCTGCTGGATGTAGCCCAGTAGTCATATTGTAAATATCAAGGCACTGGTGTTAGGTATTCCGTGGTTTAAGGTGTTCTTTGGTTAGATTCTGTCAGAATAATGTAGAATATATACATTTTAGAAGCAATTGTTTTCAAGACTTCAAATGTACTTGAGAGAGAGGAAAAAGTGAGTAGATCTGCTAGTAGAGGTGCAAAGATTTCCATAACAGCATCAAAGCTGAATCATAGAATCATTTGGGCTGGAAGAGACCTTTGAGATCATCAAGCCCAGCCTTTGTCTCAGCCCTAGCAACCACATCTTGTCCAGAAGAATTAATCTCCCGATTGAAAGCACATAATGTCCCTGTAATGTGCTGAAATGTCACTCAGCAGCACAGGTTCTGTGGGAGCAAGGCTTTAACATTTCTAAGTGTGCTGTAAGTTATGGCTTAACCTTTTTAGCTGATTATTTCTCCATCATGAGCATTTGGTACTCAGAGTGACCTCACGCTGGTTTGGAGAAGTTTCCACCGTGTCTGTGCAGTGCCCACGTAGCCCTGAGCTTTGGTGGCGCGGAGGTGTCCTCACCACGCGCTTCACCTTCTGCTCTGAGAGCCTTTGCTTGGGAGGACAGCTCACCCACACTGCTGTGGTTCCCACAGCCAAAGGCTGCTCTGCATTTCTTATGGAAATGGTCATTCTTTTGCATTTCACTAATTAGTGTGGCTTGATGTAAATGGCATCAAAGGATGTCTTCATTAGACTGGATGCTTGTTTCTTAGCACTCAAAATGTGTTTCTAAAGCAGCTTCTTTTACATGTTTCCCTTTGTTTGGAGACAACAAAGTGAATGCCACACACTGGGGCAGGAGGTGGGAATGCATTTTCCCAGTAAGGCTTGTAGTTGGGATCAGCTGAGATGAAGATAAATTTGACACATAACCACTGTCACTTGTGCCAGATAACTCACTGGGAGATTAAACCTAGGATGAGGGAGCACTGGAAGGGGCTGCTCAGATGGGCTGTGGAGTCTCCTTCCAAACCCACCTGCATGAGTTCCTGTGTGCCCTACTCTAGGTGGTCCTGCTCTGCACTGGATGAGCTTTCAAGATCCCTTCCAACCCTTGAGATTCTGTGATCTGTGGTGTGAGGAGCCAAGAGCAAGAGACCACAGAGATACCCTCAGGGAAACCCAACCAGAGCTCTCTTGGAGATCTCTTGCAGAAGCTGTCTGACTCCATTTGGATCATCCAATACCTGTCAGTAGGACAGAAATCCAAAAGCCTTACTTGTAAGGGCTCTCAAGGGACAAAGTATTATCACTGATCCCATTTTGATCAGTGGATATTTATGACCATGACTGGACAAGTGTATTTTGTATGTCTCGTGTTTCCTGGCTGTGAATTATGCATTCATGTCAGAATCAAAGCTTTAGCACGGCACTGGTGTTACAACTGTTGTCTTGTTCCTCACTGACAGAGCTGTGCCTCAGCTTTATACCATAAGCAGCTCCAGATTTTAGTTAGACTGCCCAAAAGTGTCTTTTGAGTCATCTGCCTGCCCAGTGCTAGCTGTGAACTTTGCTTTGGGATCTTACTTTTTAGGGAGCTTGTCCCAAGTGGTGATCTGTTGCAGGTTCCAGAGTGGGGGTGTGTGAGCCGTGATGGTGTCTCTGTGATCTACTAAAGCTTCAGCTAAGGGGTTTCCATCACTGCCTTTCATTTTCTCTCCCCATATGGTTGATTTCTGTGTTTCAGCAATTTGGGCTTCATGGACAACCAAGACAACAGCTTGATGACTGCTCTGAATTGCACAAGTGTAGGTGTTTTCTCGCCCAAGAAGGTTTTGATCACCTCCATGCTGTGTCCTAACCCAGTAGCTGGTTTTGAAGATAATGTTCTGTGCCAGCTCATGGTCTTGGGCTTCCACAGGTACCACGAGGATTGTGTTCAGAATGACATGAGTCAGAAGAAAATGCAGTAAGGGACAGGAGAGCAGCTTCTGCTTTCTGAGCACCACAGCCAGTCTGTGCCAAGCACTGAGTGATGCCGTGTGCTGGGAGGGTGATACCGTTTGGGAAGTGTATAGAGGGGACTCTGCTACGTTTAGAACAAGAAATGTTTGAGTCATCTGTCTCTTTTCCTTCACTGAACTAGAATAAACCATGCTGATTTCACAGGGCTTTGTTGTGGAAGACCCACAGGGACTCAGCATGAGTTTGCAGCACAAATAAACCCCACTCTCTGCCAGAAAATAATACCCAGTGAAAACCTTCACCACTGGGCTTTTCTTTGTTTCAGGCATCGCTGTTGCAAGGTTTTGCCTGATCTTTTGTCCAAAAGTTGATTTTCTTGGTTGAGTGGCCAAAATGGGAGCCCAAGGAACATCTTTTCTGGCATCCCTGAGAGCTCGTCATCTTACTCCAATTTGGGCAGAAGGTACAAAAGCAGGATTGTGCAGGCTTTATTTTTATATATTAAAAGAGCTGGGGAAAACAAAAGAAGTGATTAGAAACATTGCCACCTTGACCATTAGGTGGGTGTGTGAAGCAGCAATCCAGATAGGAGGAACTCAGCAAAACCCTGGTCCTAAGTTCCTATATTGAGGCAGGCAAGTCTGGGTCTTTCCTGCTGCAGAGCACTTCTTGCAGCACAGATGTCTGCGGATAGTTAAGAGAGATGATGGTCAATTATTCTTCTTTACAAGCAATTCTCTGAAAGGAATATTTCAGAGAAGCTGTCTGAGCACATGGGTTTGCTGCTATTAATGGAGATTTTCTTGCATGTGCTCTGCAGAGTATAAATGGCATTTTTCTGGAGAGGCTGGAGGTTTTGATGTTTTGCCTCCCCACTTTAACAGAATCACAGGATGGTGGGGTTGGAAGGGACTTATAGAGCTCATCCAGTCCAACCCCCCTGCAGAAGCAGCTCCCACCTAGATCAGGGAGCACAGGAACGTGTCCAGGTGGGTTTGAAGAGCTCCAAGGAAGGAGCCTCCACACCCTCCCTGGGCAGCCTGGGCCAGGGCTCCCTCACCCCAACACTCAAACAGTCTGGCCTTGTGTTGAAATGCAACTGTTTGTGTTACAGCTTCATCCCATCACCCCTTGTCCCGTCACTGGATACAACAGACAAAAAGTGCTGCCCCAACCTCCTGACACCCACCAGTGAGATCTTGGTCACTAGGAATGAGCTCCCCCCTCAGTCTCCTCTTGTCCAGCCTGAGCAGCCCCAGGGCCCACAGCCTTTCCTCAGCAGGAACATGCTCCAGTGCCCTGAGCATCTTGCTGGCCCTGTGCTGGCCTCTCTGCAGCACTTCCCTGTCCCTCTGCAGCTGGGGAGCCCACAACTGGCCCCAGGACTCCAGATGAGGCCTCAGCACATGTGGCAGAGCAGAGCAAAGGGGAGCAGAAGCTCCCTGGCCCTGCTGCTGGATCCACACTCAGCTGGATGCCCCCAGGCTGCCATTGGCTTCTTGTCCACGAGCCCACGTTGCTGCTCATGGGCAGTTGATTCTCCCCCAGCAGTGCCAGCTCTGTCTCCTGGAGCTGCTCTCCAGCAGCTCACCCCCAGCCTGTGCTGCTGCAGGGGCTTGTTCCTCCCCAGCTGCAGGACTCTGCCCTTGCCCTTGGTGCCCCTCAGCAGGTTCCTCTGTGCCCAACTCTGCAGCTGGTTGAGATCTGGCTGCCTGGCAGCACAGCCTCTGGGCAATCAGCCAGTGCTCCCAGTTTGGTGCCAGCAGGGCACTTGCTGAGGGTCCCTCTGTGCCCTCACCCAGGTGCTTGATGAAGATGTTGAGCAAGACTGGCCCCAGAACCCATCTCTGTGCAACTCCACTGGCCACAGGCCTCCAGCTCCATCCTGTGCCATTGATCACCCCCCTCTGGGCTCTGTCATTCAGCATCTCTCTTCACACGTTGATAACTCTCAAAAGGAATGAAACTTCAAAATCCTGTTTTGCGGAAGGGGTAAACACCCCCTTCATCTGTTGTGAACAATACTTTGATAAATGCCATGAAGTAAAGTACAAGTAAAACCTTCCTTGATTTTAACCTGGAGCTCAGGTAAAAGGTCGTACTCGAGTGGGCATAGTGTTGATGTGAGATTTTCCTTTGACCTGCAAAGGTTTAAGAGTGAAGAAGTCCACGCTTTTGGGTTTTGCTGCATGACAAAAGAGCTGTTAATTTGAATACAGACATTAGAACAAATTATAATGAGGCTGCTTTATTGTCAGTGATTTAGTCTTTAATTGACAATGATTTAGTCTTTATTGACAATGATTTAGTCTTTATTGATAATGATTTACTTCAGCTGCTTGCATAACCTGCAGAAGTTTGAGCAGCTCAGACTCAGCCTAGGTCACTGCAGTGGGGCAGGTTCTTCTGGCTCACAGGACTGCTTAAGAAACGTTTAAACCACGCAAAAGGATTAATTTAGGCATCTCCTCACTAAATACCATGCTTTGTTCTTTTCTGCTAGGAATATGATATACATTAAGAAACCAATTTGGAGCTGGATCTCTGCTGTTTATCCCTTTAAAGTCCTGAAAAGGTGGTTGTCTTTTTGAAAGGGAATCCAAATGTCACTTCAGCTTTGAAATGTTTTGAAAGCAAAACTGGTTCAGTCTTCACAGGTGTACCACGTGTTGGAGTGGCCTTGACACCTAGATTATCCCAACTGACAGGTTTCAAGATGTATTATCACCCTTTAAACTCAATACTGCTTATTGATGTGTGGTCCCTTTACAATTAACAAGTAGACTTGTCTGTCTGCCTATTAGTCACTAAAGGGTGACATGGAGTTACATCATGGGAACCTTTTGAAAGAAGAAGGGTTTTTAGCATACAGATGAGTCCATTTTGGTGGAATGCAGCTTGGTTGCCTGGGGCTAACACACTTGGTAACTCAGGCACATTGCAGACTGGTTTCTTGCTATGGCTTCCATGCATTTGTGCAAGCCTTTATAGCTTTTCTGCTGGATACATTTACCTTCGGTACATTTTCCTTATTGACTTGATCCATAAAGAGATAAGGGGGAATGGCTCTGTCAGCTCTCATGCCTTTTAAATTAATTTTGTTGCAACTTCAGATAGAGTTGGAAGCTTTCCTTTCAGCTTTGGATGAAAAGGAGGTGAGTCATGCAGGTAACTGTGTTTGTTCTGTGCAGTTCTTCATAAACAAGTAGACAGGAGGATCAAAATTATGAACACTAAAGCCCTGAGTGACCTGATCTAAATTGGTGTTACTTTGAGTGGGAGGAGTTGAACATACAGAGAAGTTCCATCATAGATTGCTTTGAGAGCCTCAGCTTCAAGGGTCGAGGACATAACAGTCCCATAGTACTTAAGACAAACAAAAAACCCCTTTCACTTCAACAAAATAACAACAGCATCCGAAATTCTCCTGTCTGTGACTCAAGAAGGGGGTAAATTGAGATCTGTTCATGTCAAACTCTTTCTTTCCTTTGCACTTTAAGTGTTTTTACTGTTTAAAGACTGAAATGAAGATCCAGAAAAGGACTCAGGGATTGATTTGTTCTTGTTGTACTGCCAGGAGTAATAAGGAATCTGTAGAACTGAACTATGCAGCCACTCAGTATCCCTCTGTCCTTTAATGGAGATGAATAAATATCATTACTGGGCTGGTAATTCCTGGTGTCAATTAAGAAGAAAGGACTGCCTTTGGTTGGGTAACATATTTGAGTGTTTTAGCTGCCTAAATACAACTTTTGGAAAGACTTAATTTTCATTAATTGCTCAAGCAGCTGTGCAATTTAAAAAGTGCAAGAAGAGTAAGCTAGATGGATGATGCAGGTTTTGTGTAAAACCAGATGAGACTAAAACTGAAAGGGCACAAATCATTATTTTTCCTTCTTGCCTCCTGCCCTTCAGCCCCTCACCCGGGAACTTGAACACACAGCAGTGTGTAGGGTTTTGGAATCAGCTGGATCTTCTTTACCCATGTACTGATACCATAAGACTGCCAAAATCACAGAAGCATGGAATGTTAAGGGCTGGAGGGGACCTGGGAAGCTCGCTCAGTGCAACCCCCCTGCCAGAGCAGCACCACCTAGAGCAGGGCACACAGGAACTCATCCAGCTGGGGTTGGGATGGCTCCAGACAAGGAGCCTCCACAGCCCATCTGGGCAGCCCCTGCCAGTGCTCCCTCACCTCAACAGGGAACAAATTCTGCCTTGTGTTGCTTTGGAACCTCTTCTGTTGCAGCTTGTCCCCATTGCCCCTTGTGCTGTCATTGGCCATCCCTGAGCACAGCCTGGCTCCAGCCTCCTCACACCCACCCTTGATGCATTTGGAACATGAATGAGCTCACCCCTCAGGCTCCTCTTCTCCCAGCTGCAGAGCCCCAGCTCCCTCAGCCTTTCAGCACAAGGCAGATGCTCCACTCCCTTCAGCATCTCTGTGGCCCTGCACTCAACTCTCTCCAGCAGCTCCCTGTCCTTCTGCAACTGAGGGGCCCAGCACTGGCCACAATCTTCCAGCTGCAGGCTCAGGAGAGCAGAGCAGAGGGGGAGCAGAACCTCTCTGCACCTCCTGCCCACAGCCCTTCTCATCCAGCCCAGGCTGCCATTGGCCTTCTTGGCCACGAGGCCACGTTGCTGGCTCCTGCTCATGCTGCTGCCCACAGCACCCCCAGCTCCCTTTCCCCTGCCCTGCTCTCTAACACTTCATTCCCCAGCCTGTGCTGCTACATGGGCTTGTTCTTTCCCAGATGCCAGACTCTGCACTTGCCCTTGCTGAATGTCATTGGATGTCTCTCTGCCCAAGCCTGCAGCCTGTGCAGGGCTGGTTGAATGGCAGCACAGCCTCTGGGGTGTCAGCCACATCCCTCTGCTTTGCCTCTTTGTTCATAGCTGGCATTAACAGCTGTGTTTAAAGCCTGTGTAAACAGATTTAAGACACGCAAACTCAAACACAGTAAGATCTGTATATAACTATATAGAGAGATCTATAGATAACTCTGCCTTTCCCCAGCTCACACAGTTAATTGCTGCTAGTTGAGTGCTCACAAGCTTTTACCAAATCTCCCCTGTTTGTTTTCCTTGACTACAGTTTCCCATTCAGCTGGTTTCTGATTCAATATATGTGTTTTCCTGCAAAGCAGCAGGCACAGTGAGGGAGTGGAGGGGATGATGCTACATGCCTGCTTGCTTTCATTCACATCTACAGATGCATTTCTGGGGTGGTTACAGCAATGTCATTCAAATGATCAATGTAGTGTGACTTGCTAACAGTTTGCAGCTAAATTCTTTCACTTTCCTCCTCTTGTAACTTTTGCACATTCCTTGTAGAAGTGCCAGACTCTGTCCTTAACGTGCTGCAATATGGGGTGCTGGGAGTCAGCACCTGGATGCAAAAGGCCTCTGAAAGCAGATGGGTTTGTAGTTCACGTGCTGTGAGATTTTTGTCAGTGGAGAGGACTTTTGAGGCTTTAAGTTTGACTTAAAAAAGGTATTTCAGGTGATCTTACATGAGCTGCGGTTTGAACTGAAACGAATCTCTGGGAGTCAGAATGAAGGCAAAGCCTGACTGGTGATGATTTGGAGTTAGTGCTGGGGTTCTGTATAGATTTGATTTTGATATAGAATTCCCAGTTGTCAAAGGCTTGAGAGTGCTGAGTAGAACAAGGTGAAGGAGCTGCAAGCTATTTGATGATACTATCAGTAGCATCAGTATCAGTAGTGTCTCCTTCCTTGGAGCTCTTCAAGACCAGCCTGGACACAATCCTGTGTGACCTGATCTAGGTGGGAGCTGCTTCTGCAGGGGATTGCACTGGATGAGCTCTAAAGCTCCCTTCCAACCCCACCATTCTGTGGTTCTATGACTCTATGAATTAAAGCTAGGTAATCAGATTTGTGGTTGTATACCCAGGGATGCATGAACATCCTTGCAAATCAGAAAACAGTGTTGGACAGCTGGTGGTGTAAGGACTGTGTTTCCAGTTTGATACTGTGACAGAAAAGGCTAATGTGGAGAGGTATGCAAGCTGTTCTTAAGTCAGATGAGAGAGGAGCTCAGGGGTATTCTCAAGCAAGACATAAAGATGCCGAAGGGAGTGGAGCATCTGCCTTGTGCTGAAAGACTGAGGGAGCTGGGGCTCTGCAGCTGGGAGAAGAGGAGCCTGAGGGGTGAGCTCATTCATGTTCCAAATGCATCAAGGCTGGGTGTGAGGAGGCTGGAGCCACGCTGTGCTCAGTGGAAAGAAGTAGCTTCTACCCATGAGGAAGTCAGGCTAGGTCATGTAACGGGCCTTCCTGGATTTTAACACCAATCTTAAAGTGATAAAAGAATTCTCCAGTAGAAAGCCATCACTATGTGTGTGTGTTACACATACGTATGTGTGTGTGTGTGTCTATATATCCATATGTCAATTAAAAACATCATCACACGGTTGAGGAAAATGTCTGATCTTAACATGCCACTTCCCTGGGCTGGCTTCTTGCTGAGGATTGCTGTGCCCTCTGTTTCTGGGAAGCATGAAAATTGCCTCTCAGAAAACAAACACTCATTTGCATTAGCCTTAAAGTCCTCTGTAGATGTGGGAAAATAAGGTAGAGTGTTTCCTAATGTTTCTATTACAGTGCTCAAAGCACTCGAGTCATTACGTGTTCTTTCTTTTAAAGAAGCTGGATCTGTGAAAGCCTGAAAAGAATCAAATAATCAGATGAATTTGTACCTGCCCATAAAGCTGAGATACTTTGACATATGATTTGGCCATTATATATTCAGGTGAAGTTCCCCTCCTTTTGATTCCTGTTCCATCTTTGCTGCAAACCTTTTGAGTTTATTACTGCTGTATGAAATCTTGTTTCATATTTATGACTGAGCTTAAATGTGCTTCAGCCAATCTGGAGGCATTTACGTTCTCTTTTTTGTTGTTTTGACCTTAGAGAGTTAGCTAAGGGCTTAACAGCTGTGTGTGCTAATGGGTGCTAATGCCTCCTGCCCAGGGAGAAGCTGAAACTGTTCACCTGCCTTTCACGCTGCCTCCATGCCTGCAGCTTTGCTTGGAGCTTGAGCACAGTTGGGTTTTTGTTGTTGGGTTTGGTTATTTTTCCCTTTTCTTCTCCACTTGTGACCCACTGTGAACTTAGAAATAGGTTTCAAAGCTGAAAAACCAGCTCTCCTTTCATTTCATGGAGGAGTTTCTTTGTGAATTCCTAATTCACCTGCTCATTTAAATCTTCTGGTAAGTCAGACTCAAATATCATTAAATACTCTTACCTGCAATCTGTAGGTTACTTAAAGACAGGTCAGAGTGTTAGAAATTCCTCAGATTTTTTCATCTGCATCTCCAAACAAACAGTAATCTTTTCAAAAGCCTGAGTGCCACTTAAAAAAAGGGATGGATTGACTCCTGCTTGTTATTTCATCTGTTTGTATAACACGCTCTACATCTTTCTGCATTTTGAGAGTTTTATACAATTAGTCTGGCTTCTTAATAGCTGCCTGTTCGAGGAAGCTACCACAAAAACTTAGTCATAATTTATTTAATCAGCAGAACAGCTGTTTCACTACAAACTTTCATTAATAAACTTCAAAGATTGTCTACATAAACAGCCCAATTTTAGCACTAACAGGTTTCTCCATCATCTTCTGTATAGCAGTAATTTTTAAAGTGTGATTATTTTACATAATGTAATGCTATGCAAAACTTGGCCTCATTAAATGAGACCTTCAACAGTCTCAATTTGAAATTGCCAAGCAAAACAAAGATAAGTATAAACAGTTTTTCTTTCTCTTAGCAGATAATTTACACCTCTCATCCAGGTAGTGGGGCAGCATGAGGGAAACAGCTAATTAAGGAGTGATAGCAAAAGCAGGTGAACTGAATGTAAAGTCAGTTCTGAGCCTGATCACAGACAAGATTAGAGACATTTTGAACAGTGTCAGTCAATGCACAAGAGATTCTGGTTTAAATTATCAGCTATTGGTTATGTTGGTAGATTTTATGTTGGCTTCCCAGCGGTGAATGGAGCAGTGCTAGTGAGTCTGGACCTGCAAAAAGGGGAATATCTTCAGAACCTTATCAGCAAAGTTATTCTGGTGGAAAGAAAGCACTCTCTAAAAGTTACATAATTGTGCTGTGAAAGAAATTCTGTCTGGGATAAAGAGGGACAAAATAACCCCGCAGCCAGGAAGTAAGATGGGGTTAAACGGTCACTGTGCAGGAGTGAGGGAGCTGCTGAGGGACCACAGTCCAGCCGGCTTCCCCTACGAGACTTAATCTCACTGTTAGCATTGAAAGTGGGTTTCCTCAGCCAGGCTCAGCCCTGTTTTGAAGTTGTTCTTGTGGCTTCATGTCATGCTGTGCCCGAGAGCCACCCGATTCTGTGGTGGGCGAGCTGGGCCTTCGGTGCTCGGGAAGGAGTCTGTGGGTGTGAGGGTTTTCCAGCAAGTCCCTCCGTGCTTGTAACTGTGTGGAGATCACTTGGAAGACAAGGTGGAAATTACTTAGGCTAACAAAGTTCTCCCAGATGAAATCCTCGGATTAACACTCCTATCCTTGCCAAGTCCTGCCTGTAACTGTGAACCTGAGTGTGAATGAGCAAGAGGAATGTCAGCAGTAGCCACTAAGACACCCAGGCGGTTTTACCCACACAAATGCATCTCTGGGCATAGGGATCTGTTACTAGTAAGAATGTGAAGTCCCAGATAAATTAACTTCACTGGATGAAAGGAACAGTGTTACCAAGATTGAGACCCAAGGAAGAGAACTTGTACATTGCTGAAATGCTGTTGAATTGAGCATCAGAGAACCCACAAGTCTTTGGATGTTCAGGATTCAGAGCTCTTGGTTTCACCTTAAAAGTTCCAGCATGTCTGCCAGTCTTCTCTGTAGGAGTGTAGTGCTGTGCTCCAGAGCTTTCTGTATCTGGGAGTGTGATGGATTATTGGGGTGGTGGATGTTGTTTGCTTTTCTCAGGGAAGGAGGAGGACATTTGTCTGGAAGGGAAAACAAATGCAACCAAACACCCCATGGCTGATGGTACTAGGCTTGTTTTTCATGTGAAAGATCAGGCTGTGTTTTGGAAAGTTCAAGGTTCTTTGCCACGTTACGCATTCTGGTTAAGTAAATTTTCCTCATAAGCTTTCTGCAGGAGTTTGTTCATCATTCCTTATCCCTGGTGCCTGCTAGAGTGACACTCCAGCCATGTTGTGTTCTTGCTTCTCCTGTCTTTTCCTTGCAAAGTTGCCTGACATTGTCAGGTTTGAACCAACCTCTGACACAGCTTCTGGGTTTGAATTCCGTGCCATCTGCTGTCGTCAGATGCTTGCTTCCATGGTGGTAAGATACAGGCAGAGCATGTGAAAACAAACCATCAAACTGTTTTTACTAGTTTTCTAAATGATTTTTTGCCCACCCCCCCAAAAAAAAGAGACAAGATCTTTTTGCCATAAGGCAATTATTGTTTCACTTCCAGCAACTTAAAAGCAATTTGTATTTGGGCTTTTGAGTCTTTATTGTAGAAATAACTTCTTAATTGTATCTGATTCCATTTTCTGTCTCTGTAAGAAGCTTTATTTGGAGTTTTTCCAATCTTTCTAATTGAGAAGGGGTTTTTTCTTTGTCACTGTACACATTTATAGCATTATATGATCAGAGTAAGTCTTCATTTCCTTCAGGTGACAGGTTGGTTATTGATCTGCTCTCCATGACTTGCATTTCTTTGAGGAGTGGGTTCTTTTACCAAATGCTCTTACAGAGCAGAATTTGCTGGAATATTGACTCAAGATTTAAGTTCTTTGTTTCTGAAATGATTTTCTTTCACTTGCTTGTGAATATTTAATCCTCCTTTAAAAAGGGTGGAAGGGAATGTAGCTTACCTTCTGGGATGTGAGTAATCCACAACATCATTTGAACGGGCAAAAATTGTTCCTAAGCCATCATGCATAATTTGCTTGGGCTAGATTGATAGTACCTCCTGGTTGATAAATCAGAAAAAATGACTATAAAGAGCTTCTGTAATTGTATTAATTAGAGAGATTTATGCCTGATCTCTGCAAAGCACTTTATGATACTGCATACAGCTCGGCAGCAGCATGCTTAGGCTGGTGCTGCAGTGCCAGGCTGACATGGCATCCATCCCTTGTCATGGGCAAACTCCTTCCTGGACAACCAGAGATGATGTACTAACACTTTGTTGTTCCTCCATGTCTGTTTTTTACACCTTTTAATGTTGTTCCTAACTAAATTGAGCACTGTGCAACACAGCCTTTGGTCGTGGGTTGCTGTGTAACTTGAGACCGTGCAAAGTGCCGTCTAAAATGAATGTTGGAGGACTATCTAGATACAGTTAAATGGGCAGGAGATTTGGTGCTGGTGCTTTGATCCTACATAGCTGTGTATTGTATTTAATCTTTCAGGCAGAATTCCTTGAGCACTTAATTTCTTTCAAGGCTTATCTGTGTTTATTTGTAAACGTGTGTGTATGGAAATTACTCCTAGTGCTTGAGTAGTACCTGGAAAAGAACATTTAGAAAGAAACTTAAGTAGGAGATGGTGTGGTATTTATGATCAGAGGCCAGAAACTGTAGCTGCTTACATCTGTGCAGATTTTTCTCTTGCAGTGTAAAGCCACAGCAGCCATAAGAAAGAGAAATGCTGTGGATGTTTGCCTTGCATTATTCCTACTTTAGTGTTTGACTAAAACGTAGTTACTCGGATTTCAGGAGGTAACAGGCTAGAAGAAGGAGTTTGGTTGCTTTTGGGTGAAAATGCCTTTGATTAAAAAGGTGTCGTGTTTCTAAAAACATCAGTAGTGCATACACTGGAAAGGGAATGGAAGAATTAATTCAGCTGCAGTATGAGAGTGCAGAATGCAACCAGAGCTGAGAATGGCAAATAAGACTCAGTGTTACATCTGCTTGAGAAAACACAGAAATGTCAAAAAATTGAAGGTTTTTAGGTGGGATTTTTTTCTTCTCCCTTTTGTTTTCCCCTAGTTTTCTTCCTGCAATTTTGCTAGCACGTTCAGACTCAGCACTTAAATGACTTTCTTCAGTACTAAAAGCCCACAGAATTGTTTGGAGAGCCATAGCAATTTTCATACCAGCCAGTCCAAGTACGTTTAATTGTGACAATACCGTGGTGATTATCACATACCCACTTCAAGCTGGAAGACCTACATTTCAAACTGCACGTCGGTTGGGAGAAATCCTAATAGACAAGTAGCTGGTAAGCTCTGCCAAAAATCAATTTCCTGTGATAAATCATAGATGAATCAATAGAGTTTGACCAAGGTAATTGAATTCAGTGCATCTGGATGAGCGAAGCGTTGTAGGCTGCAGCTGAAAGCAGGGACCTGCAGTCTGAACAGCACTGCTCTCTGTGATCTGGGGAGCATCACTTAGAGGAGCATTAGGGACAGTGCCTCTTATGCTTCTGTGCCAAAATCAACATTTTGGGAGCTGTGAAACTGATTTAAGAGCTAGGAAAGACACAGTGGCCATAGTAGCTCTAAGGATCAACTCAGGGTGTGCCAGTGATGTATGAGAAAAAGCCCTTTTGAGTTTAACTTAACTTAAACCTTTGCAAGGACTTGAAATGTTTTGCTGGGGATTTTGGTGAGCTGTGCTCCTGTTTTCCTAGGGAGGTGAGGCAGTTGCCTTTCCAGGAGGTTTGTGCCTTCTGTCCCCAGCGTTGTACAGCATGTGGGGAGCATTGCCTCATTTGTGTGCCTACAGTGCGCTGGTTAGAGCCCAGAGAAAAGACTTGAGAGGCTTTTGGATACCTGTGAGTTCAGCCAAGACTAAAATGGTTATTTTCCATATGGTTTGGGGGGAGGTTTCATATCCTTTTTCCTATTCAACAGGGCTTTGAATCCATAATAAATCCCTTCCACTGTTCCCTTTCTGTCGGCGTTGAGGGATTGCCGGTGCTAGCAGCAGGCTGCCTGTCATCAGAAGAACCTATTTTGAGCTTCAGTCACTTGTACCAATTTCTCAACTAATTTTAGGACAGATGACCACTAAGCTGTTCTAAAAAATGCTGTTTGAACTTTTAATTAGAGGAACACACACAAAGGCAAAGACAAAAGTTGTGCCCTACAAAACAGGGAACTCATGGTGAGTGTCCCAAGAAGCGCGTGTTGTATATGGTGTTAATTGTCTTTAGTTAATTACAATTTAACATATTCAGTCAATTGGAAGAATTAGGATATCTGTCATGCTTGTGATTGCTAAAGGTCCCAGGCAGCCTTGTTAAGAGTATACAAGTATTTTATCAGCTGCAGATGGAGAGTGAAGGCACGTTGAGCCAGCGATGACAAGGAGGGAATTCAGAAGTCAGTCATCGCCGATCCTCCTTCACTCTCGTCCCCTTCCCTCCTCTTCTCCACCAGACACCAACAGCTCTCACATACAGAACAAAGGCTTTTTCCACCTTGTAATGAATTTTAGGAGATGAGTGACTCTGCTGGCTGCAGAGCTGTTCTTTGATTGCTTTTTGAAACATTCTGGTTATTTTTGCGTTTCCCCCCCCACTCCAAATAGATGTTTTATTAATTAATCTGTTCAGATTGGAAGGTGTAACCACTCATAACTCCTTCTGCTTGTGTAGATTTAATTCTATGCTAATTCAGCTTAAAAGCAAGAAGTCCTTACCCCAAAATACTGGAGACCACAACTTTCACATGGCTAGAACGTTCTGCTGCACGGAATGAAACATTTTGTGCTGTCACGTCAATGAAAACATCTTCAACTTTTAGCTCTAGATTGTGCCTCATAGGAGCTGCTGGGTTACTGAATAAGGATAATTGAAGCTGTTTCCTTGGCTTGGCAGCTCTTGTGTCTGAGGTGCAGTTCTGATGAGCCTGAGGCACGTTTGGGCAGAGTGAGACAGAGGCCTTGTGCGTGTCGGAGCAGCTGGTGAGATCCATGGGAGGTGGCAAGGCTTGGGGCAAAACTGCTGCTGGAGGGGAATGAATGCAGGGTACCTGGAAGGGATGTGTTTTATGCTCCTCCAAGCAGTTATGAAGATGGGTTTCCATTTCACTGTGGTTGAAATAACATGGGGATAAGTCACAGCAGTAAGTGGGAAGCTGTGCTTTGGAGAGGAGGAAGGACAAAAGGATGGTCCCATCTTTCTGCACAACTGACACGGGTGTCAGGGCATTGGCTGTTTCAGAGTGACTTCTCCAACTGGCTGGTTCTTCCAAATACCTAATTATGGGCAGCATTAACAAAGCTTCTTGTAAGAGAACATTCAGTACCTCCAGTCTACAAATTCTAGTATGTTAGATCTAAGTGCTCTGCTAAGGCTCAAACTGCCTACTCAGTGAAGAGCCAAGGCATGTAGCTTGACATCTTGGTTTGAATGGTTTCTTCCCGTCTCAGTTTCCCAGCCCAAGTTGTCTATGCTGCATGTGTTGGGAATTTGGCTTCCAAGGTGTGTTTCTCAGGTCAGGGTTGCATTTTTGTTGTATGATACAATGCTGATTTGCTAATGAAGAGCCTGTCATCTGTCAGAGTCACGCTTTGCAAAAGACCCCCTGGGCTTAGAGAAATTGCCCAGGCAGTGGTGGTGGTGCAGTTTGCTTTTAAGGAAGAAAAATACAGGGGAAAGAAGGTCCAGGGTAACAATCTGTACAGGCAACATACCTTACTTACCTCTTAACCTCATTTATCTTCTGACCATCACGTGGTTTGTTACCAAAGAGGTCTTCATTTACTTGTCAGACCAAAAGTAAAATGATCCAGCAGTAATATTTTGCTAGGTGGGTACTCTGAGTTATCAATTGGTCTGATTTGGAGAGCAAAGCAGGTATTTTGTCTGAAATAAATGAGAAAACCCTCTTTTCTGTCATCAACTGAGTATTCTGTCCAATCACTCAACCTATTTCTTGTCTCGTGAAATAGGTAACGCTTTCTTTTCATCCCTCATCAGTGAAGTTCTCTCTGACTCTGGTGGTTTGATCAGCTTTTCTCTCCAAGCAGTTCCTCAGCTTTTATTGAGTGGGTGGATAAAATTCCATCTCCTGGATCTGCATTTGTGTTTCCTCACAGTGACTTCTGAGGAGGAAAGCGCTTCTTATTTTCTGCTCCTCTCTGAAAGGTGTAACCATGGCTCTTTTTTTATCTGCTCATCCTTGGCTGATCCTCTGTTGCCCCCACAGGAGCTCGAAACATACTTTCAGAACAAATAATTATAAGTTGATGCACGTAGATTGCTGCAAATTAGTACCTTTCTGAATCAGTGACAGTAAACATTACGTTCAGCTGATTACTTCCTACACTGCCCCATTAACTTTTATGTAGTTTCCAAAAGGACCAGCTTTACATTTACCTCAAATGATTAAAATAGTGAACAAGTGAGACTACTCCTATCCCTTTTAGTAACCAGATGGAAAGAATGTTCATCAAAACTGCTTTAGGGGCAAATACTGGAAATTGGAACAGTAAATCTAAACGTGACTCAGCTAAAATGCAGTGAACTTGGATGGCTTTTTTGGCTGTGAAAATACTTGCTTCCAATATACACTTTTGAACAACCAATCTCGACATGAGGAGTTGAGTTTGATCGTTTCTGTTCACCTTGGCTATTTCAGAATCTTCTAGGTCTGCTTTTATCTCTTCTCACAGCTATTTAGATACATTAAAGAACAATGTTTTCCCTACAGATTGCTTTCTCCTCTTGAGATTGTTCCTTAATGAGCTCGGATAGGATATAGGTACTGAGGGTAGGTGGCCTGTGTTTATAAATGTAGATAATATACTTATTAATGGCATTTTAAAGTGTATGAAATAGAAAGTGCACCCATTTTTATCGTTATGGGTAAAATCTGTAATGTAATTTCATCAGCTTTAATGGAATAACCAAGCCAATGTGTGTACTTGTACTCTGGTCTTTTAGGTGTGTTAACAAAATGGCAATAATACCAGGTTTCTGTATTCCCTCGTGCCCTCTTACAGCCAAGACTCCAGGAATAATTTGTTCATAATGTTGAACATTTGATGATATTCAAAGTTATTTTCAAACCACGGGCTCAGTTGGAGCCAGTGCATATCTTATATCAGCACTGACTCCATTGACTGCTCTTGTGTCCAGTGGGACTGTATTTAACATATGATGAGAGGAGAATCCCTTATCTGTATGAAATGGATATTCATTTTCCTCCTTTGGCTCAAGTATTTCAAAACACATCCTGGCATTTCGATTTTGTTGAATACTACCATTTTGTCTGCCAAACAAAAGAGGGAAGAAGGTCTATTGATTAACAATTACCAAATGCAGTATTAGATGTGTCAAAACAGATCTTTGACTTCACCTCCCTTTGCTTTGCATTAAAAAAATGTGTATGCAGCTGAAAAGCTCGTTTTCTTCGGTGGTTCATTATTCTATCAGGGCAGTGATGTAATTGAGGCAGGCTCGTTCCCTTTTTGACATTTTGAAATGTCACTGCCCAGCTTACCTCTGAAGAAATACCTGCTCTTGGCGTTGGGTGCCAACATCCAGGACTTAGAATTACTCTGAAGAACGTTATCTTTAACGTTATTTGCAGGAACAAGCCATCTCTGCGCAGAAACACCACACTTTGTATGTCTTGTGTGATTTGTGCGAGTTATCGGGGTTGTTCACCAGGGATTTCACTGCCAAATGACGTGGTAATGACCCAGCTCTGTCACAGTTCCTCCAGTACAAATCTTCCACCCTCAACACTACCACCCCGCCCAGGGAGATGTTTTGCTGGTGGGTGGGTGCTTCATTCTGATAGTAAATTAATGCGGTTCTTAATGATTTTTCTCATAATTTGTACCATCATGCTGCTTTTTAGCGCGGTAGTAACTGTTATATTTGTTTTCTGATCCTCAAGAGCCCTCACGAAGGAAACGCTCAGGAAGTGACTTCTTTTGAGTAGCAGCCTCAGTCCCTCCCCTGCTCCGTGGGGTCTGCTCTGCCTTCTCTCCAGGCACAGCCCACCCCTGGGAGAGAGGCTGGCGGCTGCCTCTGGCCCGTGTCCCTCCTTCGCCGGGCGGGAATCCAGCGGCATTGCTGAGGGCGAGATTCCCGCCCGCCGCTCCTAGCCGGGGCCGAGCCTGAGGGCTGAGGGCGAGATTCCCGCCCGCCGCTCCTAGCCGGGGCCGAGCCTGAGGGGCTGAGGGCGAGATTCCCGCCCGCCGCTCCTAGCCGCGGCCGAGCCTGAGGGGCTGAGGGCGAGATTCCCGCCCGCCGCTCCTAGCCGGGGCCGAGCCTGAGGGGCTGAGGGCCGGGCCCCGCGCTCCCTCCCGCAGCGGCCGTGCGGGAGGGCCCCGGCAGCCTCCGCCTTGCCGGCACCTCTCGCTTCCATCTGGCATCTTCCCCTTCCTCCCGCCGGGGCAAGTTTGGGCGTTGTTTGTCTGTTTTCGGCGGCGTTTCGAGAGGACGATGGCAGTCGGGAACCACACCGCCTTGCGTTCCGCCGCTCCCGAGGCTGAGCCGTCCTTCCGCAGGGACGCCGGGCTGGGCTGGAAGCCGATCATGTCCTGACTGCCGGGATTTGGCTTTGTGTGAGTCTGCCGCGTTTTCCAAATGCCATTTCGATAGGATGCGGATTGAAAGGGTTGATTTATAAGCTGTGGGAGCGCGGGGCACGCTCCGTCAGTTGCTGTTAGAGCAAAGCTAATGCAGTCGGTTCTTGCAGCAGATTTCCCAGCATGCGTGAAGCAGCCTGACCCACCCTTTCATTTTTCCGCGTTAAAAACCCCCGTCTCCTTTGTCAGTTAAACCGGCAAGACGTTTAGTCGCGTCGTGTGTTTTAGAGTCCGCTTTAATTAAGCAGGGGCACGGGAAGACTGGGCTGAAGTGGCGTTTGGTTTTATTACAAACTTCCTCGCCTTTGCCTTGGATGTGAGCACCTGGCAGCGAGGGGATGCTGAAGGTTCTTTTGCTGCCACCAGCTCGTGTTGTTGCAGATGCATCTTCCTTGTGTTTGCACGCCCATCGCACTAATTGCGATGCAGGGCTTTGTGCAGCGGGGTCGGTTTAGTAGGATTGCTGAAAGCCTCGGGGATTGTCTTTTCTGTTTGGGGAGAGGTCGGTTTGAAGGACACAGTTGCTCTGTGTGCTGGAAAGGATTTGTTTGTGGCACTGGTTTTAAATGGAGAACTGGGGAAAGTGGGGGGGGGACAAGGAGCAAGTGAGGCAAAACGAGAAGCAGGCGTTTCTCAGAGCCGTATGTAGTAGGAGAGACTGCTTTTCTGAAGCTGTTACTAAACGTGATTGTTGAGATTAGTTGATCTCTTTGTAATTGAGAGAAAGAATTAATAGCTATTACCGTTTGCAGTATGCTTGACACATAATCAGCCACACAATCCAGAAGTCCCCTGGATGTCTGCCCCCAGTTTCTAACATCCCAGCTGTTAGACGCTGATGAGACAGCATCTTCCTGAAATGAAAAATCATGTGTAAACACTAATAGACTTTCTTAACACTGAGATCTATTAAAATCACAAGCAGCTTTCCTCCTCCTCATTGGTAGATACAAGACAATGTGGATTTACTGAGTCAGTATTGTACTGTGTCATTCACTTCCCTTGTGGCATTTGACAAAAAGAAAAAGTAGCTGTTTTCTCCTTCTCTTGGCAACTTCTGTAGAAGCTCCTTAACTGGGTTTATCTTAGTCTCTTCTGATCTTTAACACAGATATCTCTGGTTTCTAGTAATGATTTCACAACCCATTTGCTTTTGGTGACCTCTTTCAGCTGTTGTATCTCAGGCTTTGTCAATAGCTGGTGTTTCACCATGCTGACAATTAGAGCAACTGAGTTGATAGCACTTCTGTGGGTGATACTGTCTGCAAGCTATTGTCTACATAGTAGGTCATGCCTATAAGTGATAAGTATTGCTAAAGCAAATGCAGCTACCTCAAATAACATGTCAATAAAATAACTAACAGCACTATTGGAGTGACAGAGTGCTGATAGGTGAAAAGTATCAAGACCATAAACTTGAATATTGGGAAGTTTCAAGAAGGTGAGAATGAATGTTCCCTCAGCAACAGTAATTTGCCCCATTTTATGTGTGTGTGTGGATATTAAGATAACTCTTTAATTATGCATGGTATTGTTCCCTAGTAACCTTGCTCCTCCGCTGCAGGGAATGACTGTGCTCAAAATTTTGGTTTATAGCAAAGAGGGGGGGGGGGAAAGAGTTGAATTGTTCAACTATTAACTGTGGGCTCTTCCTTATCTTCCTGCAGCCCTCTGCCTTTTCACCATATGTGTTAATTCTCTGTATACCAGCCTTCCTCACCACTTGGCATTGATCTATTTGCATTTTCTAATGCTTTATTGCAAGTATTCGTTTCACCATTACTGCCTGTGAGGGAGAAGGTACCTGCTCAGCCCTGTAGACTCCATCCTGCCTGGATCTGCTTGTGGGAGGCTCTGTGGTTTCTGCTGCTTTTGCTGGGATTTACAGGGCAGAATGTAATGGTCATTGGTCTTACAGGGTAAAGGGCTTTCTGGAGCAGCCCAATGACCTTCAGGCTGACACATATTAATACAGAGAACCCATGGTTTTTGTTTATCCACATTGAATATGAACACAGGTACACTTCTGTACATCTGTGAGGGGGACAGCTTTGCACCAGCTACATTGCTTCTCAAAATACCCCTCATTAAAAGTCAGTGGAGGGTTTGAGGATGCTGTACTTCACCCAAGCTACAGCCTCTGCTGCACCTGTACCAAATGCAGCAGCAATGGGGGAGCACAACTGCATGCTGACTAAAGACATACTATGTGCTGAGTCATCAGACTTCTTTTTTTGCCTTTCCCACCCTCTTAAATTGATTCAGGAAGTTAATTTACTGTGATCTTTTAAATATATTGTGTAGCTTTCAAATTACCTGAGAAATCTCTCCCCAGATTCTCAGTCCTGTGAGAGCCTCTTCTCCAACCTAATGGCTTTGACAGCGAGCTGTCACCATTTTGCATCCCACCACTGAGTGCCGAGGAGCACAGAGAGCAGGACCACTGGGTCTATAAGCTATCAGCTCTGCTGCCTTGGTTGGTGCTTATTCTTAAAGCAGGAGTACAGGACTATACAGGACAGAACTTGTCCTTCCAAATGATCTTAAGTAGAAAATGCCTCAGTTCCTATTTAAGCATGAAGTGTTCCAGCTGGTATTGTATCTCTTGAAGCTCCCATCATGCATGTTTCAAATTCAGTGCATTTGAGACAGATATTTTCTACTTCAGCTGGGAAGCTGAGTTCCTGGAGACCCAAAACTACTCATTTGGGGCTAAAAGCTCTCAGTATTTTTTGTCTTTGAATAGAAGGAATTTGCTTGTCCTTTACATTGGTTCCATTGTAGGAAATCCAAGTAGGATTTAGATTCCCAATAAAGCTATTGGGTAAAAGCCTTCAGTCTTCCAAACAGTGCTTTGCTTTTTTACCCCTGTCAGAAAAGTATCAAGGAAAATGGTATCAAGGAAAAACCTTGTTGCTCCTGTATATGGTGGAAGCAGATTTGGCAAGTGCTGCAAACTGGTTGAGATAAAATGCAGGTTAGTGCTTTGGTGCCCTGGGTTCTACCTCATGTCAACCTCATTGTCTTTGAGATGAAATCAAAGTAAGGTGTTTTAAAATGAATTTGGAACATCTCTGTATGGTAGGGAAACTATTATTAGCATAATGAAATATTAGCTGCCTTTGGTGCTGAAAGGTGTTTAACTGGCATGAAAGTTCAGCTGTTTAAATCTTGTTGCAGAGCACTATGGAAAAACTTACTCTTGTGTCACCAAACTTTCCTAATTTTACCATAGTTTTAATACCAAAAATTGCAGTAGATTTTTGAAAGTCTTACTTCAGAGGGGTTTTAAAATGGAATGTAACCCAACTCTGTTGGATCTCCCATCCATGGGAACCTCATGGGTTATTCTCGTGTCAGGACAGGGCTGTGTGTTCCCTCTCTGCCACATGACCAGACCTTTTCATGTGCTGTGTCCTGAGAGACTGCATCCTGTAACATCTCTTCCCTCCAAGTCCACCTCTGTCAAAACCCATACAGCATTTTAGCAACTCTATACTGGGAAGGAAAATTTGCCAGGACCCACCTGTGGATGAGCTGGACTGTCCTGGCAAGGAGGTCCTTGAACATCACTCCCAAAAACTGTGGAGAAAACCCAAAGAGTTTACCTTTTGATGATGATGATGTGGCTTTTGATACTGTTGTGGTTTTAATACAGTGACTTTCTGTTTGTAACCCATGTCTTTGGAATCTTTCAGTCCTTAGCATTATCTTACATTATGTCTTTATATTGGGAACTCCAAAGGTTTTTTGTGTTCTTCATAACCTGAGAGGTTGTCTGTGTGGGCTAGTCACTGGGGGGCCTTTAGAGATGATGATGATGGTGGTGATGATATCTGTCTGCAAAGCAGTGTTTAAAACCAACATTGTGTATTACAAGTGAAAACACAGACAGTGATCTATTGATAGTCTTTGATGGTAGCTGGGCTGTGGGAGGGCTCAATCCCAAGAGGCTATCTCCAGGCTAATAAAGGCCCCTATTTGCAATGTCCCATGGAATCAAAGAGTGAGAAGGGGAAATGAGGTGGTCTGTGGCCTCCTTGACACCTGGCAGTCGTTGATGGCTTAGCAGGGCACAGGCAGTTCATCTAAAAGGAGGGATTTCTGAGTTGCTGTGGCTGGCTTTGGGAGGCTGACCTTTATATACAGCTCTTGTATGAGCAGGGAAAATTGCATTGCTGGTACCAATTCAAGTGGCCTGAACATTGCTTTGGGGAAACTGAGGGCTGGAGGCATTTTGTCAAGGGAAGAGGAAACAAAATCCGTGGCCTGGGCTGGGGGCTTCCTTTTTTTGGGGAGTGGATGTAAATGTTCAATCCCCTTTTCTGCTGTAGAGCTTCATTACACAACTGTCATCTGTTAGTCTGGCTTCAAAGGGAACTCAGATGTAATAGGAGTTGATAAAGTTGAATTACTTTATAGCCTAACAAGCCCATCCAACAATTAACTTTGGGGAATCTATAGACGTAAACATAGCAAAGTGCAGCTGCTTTTAATATAATCAGCGAGTGGAACTGCTAAAATCGACTGGTGAGGTTTTTAACCAGCTATTTAAGAACTGAATGGTTTCCAAAGTATTTGTAACGATTCTAAAAGCTTCCCTTTCCCCTGCCATCAGGTGGAATAACTGCTGAAATCCATCCCTGCTTTTTAAACACCTGGTTTTGCTTTCCACCCCCCCATTCTGCAGAGTTGGGCTGCTTTTGTTTTTTTGCTTTCAAGCTGGCATAAACCCCTGTGTACTCAAAGCATTCTGTATTGATGTGCAGATCTATTGTTCTAATCTGGTCAGTTGATCAATGAAGAGCAGCATGTAATTAATTGTCTAGTATTGTACACAACGTCCCACTCTGCATTTCTCCAGCTGGATTTGGTGTTTGTTAGCTGTAGCTGCATTCCTAAACAATTGCAAGAAGATAGGATAAGAGTGGCTTTGTTCTTCTCAGCTTTCCTTGCTTTTAGCTGACAGATGAATTTAAAGGAGAGACCATTTCCAAAGAATCTTCATCCTGAAGGTTTTGATCTTTTGCTTTAACAGTCCAAAGTGAAGGAAGGAATTGAAGATGTACAATTTGTTTACTGATTCATTCAGCCTGTGGGGTCAGCAGGAGAAATTAAAAACCCACTTTATATCCTGAAGGACCTCACAGATTCCATTTTCAGTGAGCTGGGGAGAAACTGGAAGGGGACAGCAAAGGAGGTAGCCAGCAGTTTGTTTGCCTCACTTTCAGTCTGCAAGAGGGACCATTTGTTCTGCTGTTCATACAAAATAGATGATGGTGCTCAAGGAAAAGTTGCATCTGCCTGACCTGTCCAGTATGATGTTCTACTTGTGCTGTTTTGGTTCTCATGCAGATGGAGGGAACGAGGAGCCACCAGACCGAAGACAGGCAAGTGTAGACTCCCGTCAGAGCCGATCTGGGCAAGGTAAACCTGAGTGTTGTTCTGCCTCAGTGACTCGTTTCTCATTTGTTCACCTTCTATATATACATTTGGTGTTTTTTTCGTAAGACTGTGTAATCTGATGGAGTCCTGTAACCATCATTATTATCCACAGAGCTACAAATTCACTCGTATTCAGAGAATAGACCATCTTTGGGGAGCCTGAAGGGGTTTAACCTAAGCAGAGGTGTAACTGTAGGGGGTATGCCATCTCCATTTTGCAGAGAGAGGGACAGAGCTTTGCACAAAGGCATTTGCTGGAGGTAGTGGTGGTGTAAGAAGTCCTCAGCACACAGCAGCACAAATCAAGAGGCCACTCAGTGCCTATTTGCCTTCCCCTCTGATTGCAAACCTGCCAGGTTACAGAGCTGTGACAGAGGGGCCAGCGCATTCCTACCTCGGGCTGAACAGCCCAGTGTTACATCTTCTGCTTTCTTTTGTTTCACCCTACAGCAACAGGGCAAAAGGTTCTAGGAAGAGAGTAGTAAAAATAGATTTGATATTATTTAAGTAATGATTATCCAATCTCTTTTGTTCAGTATCCATCATTCATAATAGGCTTGGTGGTTAAAACCACCACTAGAGCCGTGTAACAGGGATTTCTGCCACTGACAGCAGCAGCTCTTAGATCTGCTCTGGCTTACGTGTCCTTTGAAGTAGCAGAAGCTTAGTTTTAAGCATTTGCCCTTTTGTGAGGCTTGTGCAAATGCTGGTGTTTTCACACAGCTCTTGAGACCAAGAAGCAGTTTTTGGAAGCATGGTTCTGGTAGGTGCTCTGTGCATTGACTTATTTTCTCTCGGGATTGCAGCAATAATTTTCCTTCCATTTAGGTTCCAGTCTGTTGTTGTCATGATATCCTAATGACTTATTATGGAGACTTTTTCTCCAGAGCATTGTTCTTTTTTTGGCAGTATTCCAGTGTTGCCCAGGCAAAATTATTGCAGGTGATTGAAGCCCTGTGATCAGAATGAGGGGGACTGGAATTTAGACTTAAAACTCTGGAGCGCTGTGAAACATCAACAGCTGAAACTGCTCTGTTAACACAGGATCTTTTACAATTGCTTTAACATTTGTTATTTTAAATTTCCTTATTTTAAAATAGAAGAGAAAAAATTAGGAAGGAATGGGGGAGTTTATAACTGCATGTGCCTCATAGTTTACATCCAGGTAGCATTTCTGTGCTTTGGGAATACAGGATGAAGGGTTGCTCGTTTCCAGATGCTGTTATTTGAGATAAAGTTGCTGTTTTGTTACATCTGGAGGCTGAGCCTTGACTGTTTTCTCTGCTCTTAGTCTCTGTGATGTCCTTCTCTTTTTTTCTGGGTTGTGCCTGTTGGTTAATTGTTCCAAGATCCAGCAGCTCAGGTGCAACTGCCGTTGGAGGCTGCCCGCTGCGTTTCCCTACGCCTGTTCCAGACACTCTGTTCTCTCAGGTTGTGTTTCAGCCCATTTAGTCAGCATCTCGGCTGCTATGGAAAAATACCACTTTGGGGCAGAGGACATGGGGCTTTTTTAGCAGCTGACCAACCTGTATCTGTTTCCCTGTGTGAGTGTGACTCAAGGAACTGCAGTAACTAGCAACAAGTTTCAGCATGAGGGAGTGGAGGGTGCAACTTAGAGAAACAAGCTTCTACCCTAAATATTTCCATTTGGATTAATGGATGTGACTGTAGCAACAGGAGTCTCTTTGCTCCATGAGAGTATTATCTTTAACTTCACTTTGTTCTGTGTCCATCTGTCTGCACATGTTGTGTTCATCATGGTTGTGAAAAGGGGTTTCATTATGCTTCGACAAACCAGTCACCTGAAACAAGGTGCTCATCTTCTGTGTAAACTTCCTTGTTGCCATGGATGATGCCTACATACTGCAGCTGTCTGTAAAGCTTTATTATCTTGAAAAATATCAATAAATAGTTTATTAGTTCAAATCTGCACTTTGCGGTTAGCATTTTACTTCAGTGCACTTTAGAGACAAACTGTCACCGTTCCAATTCAGCCCTGAACAATCCTTAATTCGAGGGTTTGATGAACCCAATATTCTTTCTGACTGAAAGAAATTGAAGCCCGTTTCAATTGCTATATTTGTGTGTTTGTTTACTGTGTCAAAGGTGAAACAAATGATGAGGTCTGTAGAAGGAAAGTAAGTGTGTTGTGGATATGTTGTGAGCTCATTGAGTTTTATTGCTGAGCGTTTGCATTTGAAGAGGGAAACCAGTTGTGGAAATGTTGCCTTTATTTCTCTCTAAGAGATACTGTCCCCTAGTTGCCCTTGGCTTTAGGGAAACATTGTTCAAACATACTGCAAACTTACATCATAATAACAAGTGAAATACACCCAGACTTTTGAGCTCTTTCCCAGATCTTAAGTTGCAGGAGGTGCCTGGTGTTTAAGAGTTCCCTCAAACCCCAGAATCTGTCCTGAGGAAGTTGAAACTTTGTTTTTAAGAATCAAAATCAACAATGGTAAATCTCGGGGTGTTTTTTCATGCCTGGTGCCAAATGTGTTTTGATAAAAACATCACAGCTTCTTTGTGTCAATGCCAGTTTTGGCACTGGTGCTGCTCTGCCTCTCCTGGCACTCTCAGGTGATTGTGAATAAGCTTGCAGAGTCAGCAGAGGTGTTCAGCTTGCAATAACCCTGCAAAAAGCAAGGTCCTTCATCAGCTTCTATCAAGTAAGCTCTATATACTGCAAGGAATTACAGTTGGCAGTGCACAGATGGAAGAAGTGAAGCCTCTTTTTCCTCTAGATTAGCAGCATGCTATCAAATCATGCCCTTCTGGAAAAATTAGCCCAACTGCACTAACAGAGGCATTGCATCTTTGGGATGATCAGCATGGAAAACTTAGAAACAAGGTCAGACTGGAGATTTCAAGCTCTGCTGAGCAGTGACACTACCCACGTGTTGTGTGTGTGCAAGACTTGGGCTTGCTTTTGACAGCTCGTGTGTCTTTCCCAACATACCTCGTTTGTCCTCTCTGCCTGATGTGCTGTGTGACATCCATTGGAAGGAGAGCTGAGAAACAACAATGCTCCTGCCTCTGAAGCTGTAGTGGTGGTGTGTAGCTCAGATGTGTGTCATATGATGGTGCTGGATGGGAGTGGGTGCAGTGGAGCTGCCTGTCTCCCCCAACTCCCTTTGTAGTCCATGGAGAGGTCGTAGATGGAGTCAGTGGAGTGTCCAGGCTGGGATTCATTACTCATTGTCATTAGATGAATCTTGTTCCAAACTCCCAGCCTTCTAAAAGAGAAGCCTCCATATCCTCCCTGGGCTGTGTGTGCCAGGACCCCCTCACCCTCACAGCAAAGTTTTTCCTCATGTTCAAGTGGAATTATATACATCTATATTTATATGTGTGTATATATATATGATAGTCATCAACAACACCGAATAAAGCTAAACAAACCCAATACAATGATGTGTACCCTCTTAGAGATGTGCTCCATTACAGCATTTGTGTGCACACAATTACAGCAGCATGAAATGAATAGAAGAGCATGAGTATCTAGCTCATAGTTTGTGACAGTAATGACAATCTCTGATGAACCAAACGTTCTGAGCTGTGACATCCTTCCTATCACACACAGAAGTATCACCTCTGTAAGGATTGGGCTTTAAATACATACTCAGTGAACTACTGTGGCAAAAACGTGTTTTGAACTGTCAAAAACAGTGTGTGTGTGTAAAGTGTGTCAGTGTTTGGTATGGTTTCTTGTAAAGAATGATGCAAAAATGCTGAGAGATGTTGCTGAAAGTTGGCATCAGCAGTGGGTGGCTTTTACCTACCTCTCCTAGCACACTTCAGGAACTTGTCCAAGCTTTCTGACAGTTATTTCAGTGTGGGTTTTTCCTCTGATCATCAGCAATAGGTTGGGAAGTTCACACTGTCCTTTGGATATCTGAAACGGTGTTAGTCCATCATCTCCTAGAGTATCATGTATTTAAGGCATTTACCCTTTTGTCTTCTCTCCCACTCATTACATATTTTCACAAACCATTGAGAACAGCCCAGCTGTCCAGTGGAAATCAAGTCAGGAGTGTCTTTAATGGAGGGAAAACATCAGTGGGTACTAAAAGCCAAAGTCCATCCCTAAGGTGAGGCACAAGTGTAGTCTTCCTACATTATCTGTAATGAAATATTCATGTGAACAGTTTGAAGTTGCTTTTGCAGGTGAGTTATTAGTCATGTGGGTTAGGTTGTTAATCTTATTGACTAGAGGTGGAGAAACCACATGCTCTTGACCAGAGGTTTCCATATTCTGCAGCTGACAGAGGGAACCTTACAGGTCCCAGCTCTCACTGAACTAGAGCACCTGCCCCACTTCTGTCATTAGTATTTATTGCAACAATTAGCAGTGTGTGCTTTTATAGTTCTGTCTCTGCTTGTTGTCATGTGTCTTCCCTGGGGATCAGTAGTGATGATGTGACCCCCATACAGGCTTTGTGTGGCTCTGGGCACTGCTGGGTGTGTGTTAGGGGAGGGCTGGAGGTGGTGGCTGCTTTTGGAGGCTTTTCTTTGGTTTTTCTTTTTAGAAATACACAATGTAAATGCACAAAAACAGTAAAAGGAAGACTGCTTTGTCGGAACTATGTTTAAAGTGACTCTAGGACCCTCATGGGCAAGAAGCCAATGGCAGCCTGGGGGCATCCAGCAGAGTGTGGATCCAGCAGCAGGGCCAGGGAGCTTCTGCTCCCCTTTGCTCTGCTCTGCCACATGTGCTGAGGCCTCATCTGGAGTCCTGGGGCCAGTTGTGGGCTCCCCAGCTGCAGAGGGACAGGGAAGTGCTGCAGAGAGGCCAGCACAGGGCCAGCAAGATGCTCAGGGCACTGGAGCATGTTCCTGCTGAGGAAAGGCTGTGGGCCCTGGGGCTGCTCAGGCTGGACAAGAGGAGACTGAGGGGGGAGCTCATTCATATTGACCAAGATCTCACTGGTGGGTGTCAGGAGGTTGGGGCAGCACTTTTCTTCTGTTGTGTCCAGTGACAGGACAAGGGGTGATGGGATGAAGCTGGAACACAAACAGCTCCATTGAAACACAAGGCCAAACTGTTTGAGTGTTGGGGTGAGGGAGCCCTGGCCCAGGCTGCCCAGGGAGGGTGTGGAGGCTCCTTCCTTGGAGCTCTTCAAGCCCCACCTGGACACATTCCTGTGTGACCTGATCTAGGTGGGAGCTGCTTCTGCAGGTGTTTGGACTGGATGATCTCTAAAGGTCCCTTCCAACCCCACCATTCTGTGACTCTGAAAGATCACAGAATGTTAAGGGTTGAAAGGGAGATGGAAAGCTCATCTAGTGTAACCCGCCTGCCAGAGTAGCACCATCTAGAGCAGGGCACACAGGAACTCATCCAACTGGGTTTGGGATGTCTCCAGAGAAGGAGCCTCAACAGCCCATCTGGGCAGCCCCTGATGGTCCCCTCACCTCAACAGGGAACAAATTCTGCCTTGTGTTGCGTTGGAACCTCTTCTGGCCATCCTTGAGCACAGCCTGGCTCCAGCCTCCTCTCACCCATCCTTGATGTGTCTGTAAACATGAATGAGGTCACACCTCAGTGACCTCAAGCTCAAGAGCCCCAGCTCCCTCAGCCTTTCATCACAAGTGAGATGCTCTACTCTCTTCATCAATCCTGAGTCAATCCCTTAATCAATTCTTCATGGTTATACTGTTTATAATCTAATAAAGAGAGATGCTGAGATGCTGTTCCAGAAATATAAAGTCTTCAAGGGAAGTGTCAAGACACAGTACGAAGTGAACAGGAGAAAGCAGCTCTCCCTGCTCCCAGCAGGACTGAGCACCACACAGCAGTGACCTCACCTGAGCCAGACAGTCCTCTGTCTATGAATGATAAAAGCAAGAGACTTCCTTGGATTCTAACCAGGTTCTCCTTTGTTTTGCTGTTCCCATCAGGCACCTCCACAGAGAACGACTGTGCTTTTGAACCAGACTACGCCATTCCGCCACTCCCAGTGACCGAAGGTATGCAGCACATTCGGATTATGGAGGGCATGTCCCGCTCCCTTCCATCCTCCCCCTTACTCACACATCAGTCTATCAGTGTTCGACTCCAACCTGTGAAGAAGTTAACTGGTAAGGACTTTAAATAAAGTTCAGTGGGGCTTTTAAGGTCAGGTGGTGCAAAAACAACCTGTAAGCAAAGGCTTTGAACAGGCTTCTGTAATTGAAGTCATCGTTTGTTTCTTGCAGCAGCTCAGACCCAGGAATGGATTCAGTTTCCTGCTGACAGGGAAATAATTTCTGTTCTGAAAATGAGCTCTCTTGTTTCACAGACATTCTCTGGTTTTTCCTGAGAAGTTTCTAGCAGAGTTGTGTCTTCAGTTCCACTTTGTGCTGTGTGGTTCATGCCCAGTGGAAACAACTCTACAGGCATTTCAAAGAGCTTCCTGCTAAAATCTGGAATGCCCAGAGAATACATCACAAAGAAATGACAAACAGCACAGAGATGTATTTTTTTTCCTCCTTAGTTCATGCATATTTTTAAACTATTTTGTTTCTCTGCTCTGCTGGGATTGGGGTTTGAACGCCAAGTAGTTGGATTGTCAAAAGCACTTGGAGTCCAACATCCATTTGAAAGCCTGACGTTGTATTTCTACTGGTAAAGACTTTGGAGAAACTTGCTTCTTGCCTAAAACCTCACATCCCTCTGTGCTCATCTTTAAAAGCCATCAGCCAATGTACTGTGTTTGTACTGAGAGAACCTTCCAGAAAGAATTCTGACATGATATAACCTGATTCACTCTGTACCTTTTTTTTTTCCCTGCCCACTGGTGAAAGGAGAAATTGAAAAGGACAAGAGGAGGAGATCCCTGTATCATAGCAGAGTTGCTTTGCAGGGTGTCTGAGTAGTCTGAGCCTGTTTGGTAGCAGTGTAGCTCACAAAATGCAAGACAACCAGGCAGAAGGAAACAGGGAAGGACATGAAATCAGTGTAAAAGCGAAGTTTCAGTGCCTTACTCTGCTGTCTTCTACACGAGTTTCACATCACTAAGAACTTCATGGCTGAAGGTCTGCCTTAAAAGGTGAAGTCCTAAACCAGCTTCTTAGCAGGAACTAGAAGAGCTGTGAGTTTCAGAGGCATGTTCTTCAGCAGGGCCAATGCTGTCACAGTGGGGAGATTTGTGGGCTTTGGTGGATTTGGGGCTTTTTTTGGAACCATTTTCTAAGAATATCCTTCACTTTACAATCCTGCTACTGGATGGTGAGAACTCTTTTTCTGTTTGTCCTTCAGCATTTCCTTCTCTTTTATGGAACAGCTTCTAACAACAACGTATTGCACTTTACCCCAGTAGCTACTAAAACAAGCCAGAGCTTTACAAGATGAGTTTTGACTTCTAGAAGCATAACATCCAGCAGCAGGTTACAAGAGTGGTTTCAGAATGAATCCACTGCAGCTTAGTGTCTCTCAAACCTTGTTGTTACTTTAGTTCTTGATTCTTTCCTCTGCTTGTGTCATTTTGTGGGATGCAAATTCTGTGTGGGCTCTTTTGGTTGAGGATGTTTTTTCCCTGTCGTGCCTCACAGCAAAGGGGTAGCTGTGGAATCCACAACTTTCCTGCCACAGAGGTTGTGAACAACTACAACAATAAATCACAGCTCTTTTCTTTCTCCTCACAGCATGTCTGTACTTGGTGATTTTCTTGGGTAATGTCTGTTTAGTTTGTTCCTGCTTTGCCTGAATTTTCTCCTGTGATCCTCACATTCATCCAGTTTCCTCTTCCTTTTAGGTTTTTACTTACTTCTTTTGTTTATGTGACTTCTTTAGTAGAGGCAGGTAGCACTAAACAACTCCATAGACCTTTTTTTTCAGGTAGGAAAGGATGAAGAACATTCTATGTTACAAATACTTTACAAACCAGAACTAAAGATTTGGTTTTGTTGCCCTGTCCCCTTCTTTTCACTGTAATCCTTTGTGTTTATATGCTCTGAGTAATGTTACGTTCATGTATCTACTTGAACAGTTCATTACTCTTCTTTGAAGTACTTGCAGAGGGTTTGAGCTGTACATGGAAACAGCAAGTTACCTTATACCACTGCAGCTCCATTTCTTCCTCAGCAAGCTGCCTTGGTGTAGGCCTGCTGGGCTTTTGACTGATCAACAGACATCAGCCTCCTCCCACTTACCAATATCACAACAATTCATCCTAGCAGATCAAGCTCCATGTATTCACATTTCCAGGTGGAAACAGATCAGGCTCCATTTAGCTCCCAACTCTCAAAGCTTTTGTTTGGTTTGTGGTTTTGTAGAGCCATGCTGTAAACGTTCATCTGGTTAAAATTCATACTCCTCTGTCAGTCTGGTTTAGAAACTGTGTGTGGTGAAATCTAGACCTGAATGAGATGTGTACAATAAAAAAGGGATGGCATCAATAAAATGCTGCCAAGTGTTACTACACAAAGGAGAAGTGTAGGCTCCTGCTTTTGTTTAGAGATGCATTTTGGGGTCAGGCACAAGAATCTATTGGAAATCAATTGGGAGGGTGATTATGTCTGTCTTCTGCTTCCAGGGTTTTCCATTACCATCTGTTTTAAATCTTCTAGCTAGACCCAATCCACTGTAGCATGAAAAACACATGCTGATGTTTCACACATATGTGTCTTGACTCCCCTGGAGCTCCTGATACACTCAGAATTCCAAGAGCGTTTCAGTGCCTTGGTGGATTAGCATGATCCTGTAAATGATTAGTTTAATTTCCTGTTGATATTGTCAAAGGAAAGTGTTGATTTTACATCCTCAGTCATTGTAGGGATTTGTTTGCTTTCATAGAATGGCAGGGGTTGGAAGGGGCCTTTAGAGATCATCTAGTCCAGCCCCCCTGCAGAAGCAGGTTCATTAGGGAACATGTAAAGAAACTGTGGAGGTAAGGTTTTCTTCTCTGCTGTTCATGGCATTTAGAACATTTCTTCATTTCTTATCATCTCTTTCTTACTTTGCAATCCAAGAGATTCAAAAGCTAACCAATTCCTCAGCAGCAGAGCAAGGTTGCAGTTGAGTGAGTGACCCCTTATTAAATCAGCAAATAAAAGCGGTGGGGTTTGAACTGTTCAGTTTGTAAAGACCCTCCTGAGCTTCATTCATTAATAAACATCATGATCTGTAAAATAAAGAATCTTTGGAGTTACTGTTAGGTTGGCAAAGACAAGTTTACAGCCTTACACTATTCTTTTGATGTGTTTCTCCTCAGTTTTGCCCAATACTCCTCTCTGGTATTACAGAAACCTTGTAAACGCCATCACTGCATAGTCAAAATCTGGCAGAATTGATAAGCAACTGGGTTTGAAAATCTTCCATGTGTCTGCAGGAGCTTTTCAGATAAAAATAAGCAGCCAGCAGTTTGACAGTAAGTACATGGAGACGTTTCACAAAGTCTCGCTGGCTGTGATGGTTGCCTTTTTGCTTTGTCTCATTCTGCTGTCCAGTTGTTAATCCTCCACAATAACAGCAGTGATTCCTTTTGGGAAAGGGATGAGGGTGATTCTGGGAAAGCCAAGTATTACAAAGAGAAGCTTTTGTCTGCGTGACAGTTGCCACATGGATTTTTCAAAGCGACCTTCAGAGCATAGAAAATTGTAGAGAAATTATCCAATTGTAGGGGCTTTTTTTTCATGCTGTTTGCTTCTTACATACATTTGTGTGTGACTAACCCATTCATGTAATAATTTCCATAGCTGTGGAGTGCTCAGTTAATGGAATTGGTACCATTTCTTACATCAAGCACTTCATTGTCTCCTGTATTCCTTTTTTTTCTCCCTTCACTAACCATTTCATTCCTAAGACCATGACTGTATTCTGCCTTCTGGATTCATGCTTTCTGGAATACCTCAGAGATGACAATTACAACACAAAAGACTTTATACTCTCTTTCACGAGATGATTTGCTGCTGTTGGAGGGCTAAATTATCTTTGGGTCATTCTGGGGTTGCATGTAGAGAAGATTTGTCAGCTCTGACGAGACGGGGAAAGGAACTACTGAGATGGTCCCTTTTCATGGGCATCAGAGCATCATGTTAATTTGGGGTTCAGAAAGGAAAAGAAACCTTTATGGTGCAGAGAAACTTACCCAGAAGAAACTGCTGTGCTGTCTATCTGTTTGTAACATAATCTTTCCAGGTTCTTAACCTGACTGATTTGTAAACAAGTCAGCTTTTTATCCCCTTTAAATGGCCCACTCTTTCTAAAAAGCCCCATGAACATGTTATGGGGAGTGTTTTTCTTTCCAAACGAATCCCAGATCCCTTGCTGAAGTCTTGATATCTGGGTTTTTTTGGTGTCTGGAGACTTGGCTGGCTTCAGAGGTTGATAAATATTCAGTCTGCTTGCAGTTGTCACTCTACTGAATAGCCTAGTGATTAAGAAAAACTTGAGGTCGTTGTGGCTCTAAAGGGTAAAGTAATAGTAAGCATAAGTAATCAGCTCTCCCTCTCCTGCCTGTATAACCCATTGTTTAACAGTGGCTAAGGAGGTATTTGAAATCAGTGTGCTCAACCTCAGTTTATGCTGTTTAATAATTCGTTTTTGATCACAACAGTGGCTTTATCAGCAAGTGTAATGTGAAAAGTACATAATAAAGAGGGGAAAAACACCAAACCCCAAATCCTACCAGCTCAGGGGACTGTTTCAGATACCAATTTGATTTCTGTCTGGAATGAAATTAGCACTTAAAAATTACCAGGCTTGCTGCACAGAGAAAGCAACAATTTGAAAATCATTGGGTTTAAATATTCTATTGTACATCCAGAGTGTGTTATTGATTACTCAGAACCATGAGAGCAATGAAAATAAGGCGTGGTTGCATGGTACACAGTCGTTCAGGAAAGCTTTGCTTTTCAGGACATTTACAGACGTGGATGCATCAGAGTGCTTTCCTGGATCAATGCCAAATATAGTACCCAGTGTTGAATTAGGTTAAGAGATCATAGAATCGTGGAGTGGTGGGGGTTGGAAGGGACATTTAGAGTTCATCTAGTCCAACCCTCTTGCTAAAGCAGGTTCCCTAGATCAGGTCACATAGGAATGTGTCCAGGTGGGGCTTGAAGAGCTCCAAGGAAGGAGCCTCCACACCCTCCCTGGGCAGCCTGGGCCAGGGCTCCCTCACCCTTACAATAAAGAAGTCTCTCCTTAATTTTGAGCGGAACATTTTATGTTCCAGCTTCATCCCATCACCCCTTGTCCTGTCACTGGATACAACAGAAAAAAAAGTGCTGCCCCAACCTCCTGACACCCACCAGTGAAATCTTGGTCAATATGAATGAGCTCCCCCCTCAGTCTCCTCTTGTCCAGCCTGAGCAGCCCCAGGGCCCACAGCCTTTCCTCAGCAGTAACATGCTCCAGTGCCCTGAGCATCTTGCTGGCCTCTCTGCAGCACTTGCCTCTCTGCAGCACTTCCCCGTCCCTCTGCAGCTGGGGAGCCCACAACTGGCCCCAGGACTCCAGATGAGTTGATTCTCCCCCAGCAGTGCCAGGTCTGTCTCCTGGAGCTGCTCTCCAGCAGCTCACCCCCAGCCTGTGCTGCTGCAGGGGCTTGTTCCTCCCCAGCTGCAGGACTCTGCCCTTGCCCTTGGTGACCCTCAGCAGGTTCCTCTGTGCCCAACTCTGCAGCTGGTTGAGATCTGGCTGCCTGGCAGCACAGCCTCTGGGCAATCAGCCAGTGCTCCCAGTTTGGTGCCAGCAGGGCACTTGCTGAGGGTCCCTCTGTGCCCTCACCCAGGTGCTTGATGAAGATGTTGAGCAAGACTGGCCCCAGAACCCATCCCTGTGCAACTCCACTGGCCACAGGCCTCCAGCTCCATCCTGTGCCATTGATCACCCCCCTCTGGGCTCTGTCATTCAGCAGCTCTGCATCCACCTCAACTCCACTCATCCCAGCCACACTGCCTGAGCTTTCTGATGAGGATGTTGTGGGAGACAGTGTCCAAAGCCTTGCTGAAGCCATTGGCTGCTATGGGATAATTGGGCTGAAATCCTCATCTCCTGGTACATGTTTCTCTGATTGTGAAACCCCCCACGTGCAAAGGGTTTGCACAGAGCCCTGTGCTGCACCCAACTCCTCCTCAGGAAAGATGTTTCATTTACATAGTGGAAATTTATATGCACAGGGATAATTGTATTCATCACTGCACTTGGCTATTTCAGGGTTGTTTGGTGGAATGACAGCTTGCAGGCTTTAGGGTTCTCTCAGGGAGAACGTCTGCGAGTGCCCGTGTACAGAGAGAGGAGGGGAGAATGTTACCAAGGAATTTAGGGAATAAATCCTGTTTTTCTAGGTGTTCAGGTTTAGATTCTCCAAGGCCTTATTCCTCCTGTATCCAGTGTGAATGAAGATGCTGTTTCTTAAAAGACACGAGCCCAAGGGATCAGTTTTGTTGCAGATCTCACACTTGGAGAACGTTTCCCCTCTTGAGCTTTGGGAGTTGTGGGAACTTACCTGCAGAAGAAGCTTCGTAGAAATGAGTAGGAATGTTCCTAAGTGTGCTCAGGCAATTAACAACATCCTCTTTTGTAAAGAAAACATCTACTCTTTCACTGAAACCTTCCAATATGGTGAGAGCAGACCCAAGAAGGCTGGGGGCTGCCACCAGTGAAGACCCATCTTCATGGTTCTCAACACCCTTCAGATCCAGCCAGGCTGGGGACACCCACAAGCCACCATCACCCATGTCATTTGTGGGAAATGGGAGATCTGAGCTCTTGCCATCACTCTGTCCCTCTGCATCCTCCTTTTTTTATCTCTTTGGAACAGCCACAAGGATTAGAATTCCTTCCTTCTCTATATCTGCAGCAAATGGTTAAATATGCTAACTGTAACAGTGAGACTAAACAAGCTGATCTATCTCTGCTTGAAAACTCTTTAATTGTTTCTTGTTTAATAGTGACAAACCCAGATTAATAATTGGAGCCCTCTGGGACCACTTATTTGCTCCAGACTAATGCACTAACTCAGCAGGGTGTGAGCATGAGAGATGAGAAGGCAACTACTTGAGGTGGGGGGTGAATGTTGGGGAGAAACTGGCTGTGCTGGTAGGTGTCTGTTGAAATAAAACAGGGTGATCAAGGGTTTCTGGAAGTAGGAATTCCAGTGGCTGAGCATTCAGAGCTACAATGTTGTGTCTGCTTTTGGTCAGAGAGTTGCTGTTGTTTGGTCGCTGTGTATTGTCTGTTTGAGCACATGTGTTAAAGGGAAAAGCATCTGACCATAGTTGTGTCAAAGTAATGTGGCTTTTCCCCTTTGGCTTACAGCCTGGGATAGAAACCTTGTCTTGTTTATAGCTTGCTATGGCACCTGGATGTGTGAGCTCGTTTTCACAGTGCTGCTTTACCTGGAGATGCTGTAGGGGCACTGCCAGCTTTCAGTGCTTTAGCTGGAGATGCTTTAGGGCCACTGCCAGCTTTTGCTGCACAACAGTGACTGGGTGACAGGTTGATTTGGGGATATTTTGCTGTCTCTAGGAGTGGCTGGATCTCTGCTCAGTGGCACTGCTGCTCAGGCAATCAGCCACCTGATGGTGCTGCAGTTTGGTTCATCTCAGGCTTTGCTCCTATAAAGAAAGAGCTTCTCACCTGCATGGAGCTACCTGGGATCTGTGGGTCTCACCAGCACCCTCATTTTGCACAGATCTAAGTTTGGATCATTGTCAGCATCCTGCCAGTTTCCTTCCTTAACTATTTCCCATCTTTTCATGTCACTCCTTTGAAATCACTGCACAGTGATGTGGGTTTGTACTGCTTTGGTACAATGCTCCCCGTGCAGATGTGTCCTGGCTCGATGCGATCGTGCTTGCGATGATCTGTACCGACAGCTTCGAGCCTAAACAATGAAACCTGTATCCAACCCAGAAAAGGATGCTGCAGCTTTAAAGCTTACAGCCTTTTTTAGTAGAAATTGTTCCTGGAATTCATGTCACAACTCCTTATATGGTGCTGCTTCCCCCCCCCCCCCCCCCCCCCCCGCCTTAGTTGCCTTGACAACAGCAGCACTGCACCATTCATCAGCTCTGGTCCTGGGCTGCATCACTAGCCCTTCTCACTCCGAAATGTTGAGGAGAGCATCAGTGATTCACTCCCTTTGGTCTGCTTCACCATTATTTACCTGTACTTTCAGCAGTTTGGTCTAAGAAAAGAGCAAATCAAACTGTGCCACGGAAAGGAATTGTCCTCAAATCCTTCATTCCCTCCCTCGAGGGAGGCATAGGGTCGACATTCTCTGCAGCATTCTGGAAGGAAGCACCGAGAGGCTTTAACAAAGACAGAAAGCTCTGTGTTCTCTTCAGCTTTCCTGTCCCTGAGGCTGGAGAAGATGCACAAGTGATGCTCGTTAGGGGCCGGGAGGGCACCGCAGGGAGATGGTGGCGGTTGTGCTTAAAGCCAGGCGTGACATCAGCAGCGGGAGGTGGCACCTGTAACATCATCCTGACGTGGTGAGCAGAAATATGGAGCTAGTGCTAGGGGGAGAGGTGGGGAGCAGGGGAGGAGGATCTTTGCTGAAGTGCTGCCTCTCAAAGCATCGGGTACCTCTGAATTAACGGGCTGGCTGTGACTTTGCTGCTGCCACATTTGCACACTCTTAGATGCTGGCGAGAGGAAACAAAGCTTTGTGAGTATCTGGATGGTTTGTCTTGCATGGACTTTGCTTTCAGTTGTATTAGGCCACCTCCTTTTAACAGCAAAGCAATGTAGAACAAGAGATTGTGATGCTCCTAGTTTCCCAGAAAGCCATTATTAGGTTTCTATCGTTAAAGCTTTTGCTGCTGGTGTTGTTTTTCTCTTAACTTACTGTTGCAATACTTTTACATAAGCTGAGCTTATCACCTGCAGGATTTCCCATCCTCAACCTAAAATGAATGTGCAATGAGAAGACAAATCCACCTCTCAGCATTACTAAAACAGAGCTAGTGAGGAGTGACCTGAAAACCACTCCAGTTATCCAAAGTGGTTTGGTTTTCACCCTTTGGAACAATGGGATCGAGATAAGGTTTTTCCTTTTGTGCTGCAAAAAAGGATCACAAATGAGGTTGGAGTGCCTTAAAGAAAACCCAGTGTGCTGAGGGAGAGAGAGATTTGCTCCTCACTAAAGGAGTGAGATAAGAAGAAACCCAAATGTATAAACTAAATGATTTCCAAGGTAGAATTTGAGGAGAGACTGTTAAGTGCTCATTGCTCTCATTCTACAGGAGTGTTGCACTTCAGAGTGTTGGTGTCAGAAGAGACTTGTAACTGTTTTTAGGTGCCTTATTTTTTCACCTCATGCCATTTGCAGAATGCTTCCATTGCTTTTCATTGCTTTCCTTTTGGAACTGTCATATACTGTCAGCATGACACTGATCTGAAATTCATGGCTTGCATGTAGGAGTGGAGCTGGGATGGGAGGCCCACTCTTGCATTTCTGAACCGCACCGTAATGACTGAGTTAGCTGTAGACTCAGGGATGGGGTGGGGAGGGGTTCAGGATGTGTAGTGTAGATTTTTCTGGGGTAGAATTCGTTTTGTTCCTCTCTCGTTTGCCCTGCTGCATTGCAATCTGAGGCTAGCCAGAGGGATGACACTTGTGTTTCGTCCTAATTACTGTGCCGTCCCTTTTTAGCAGGTAACGTAAAACACACCCAGACACAAAAGCAACATCTCACTGTCATTTGTCACCTGGTGTCTTGTACTACACTGTGACAAAAAAACCCCCTCACATCTCCAGCAATGAAACCTTCTGGAGAAGGAGGATCCTCTTCCAAAGATAGATGCTGAATATTCATTATGCCTCCTTGTGTCATTGCTGTTCATTTTTGGGATGCTTCATCCATTATTTTTGGACCCGTGGTTTGTTTTGACAGGCATAGATTGAAATGGAAAGCAACTGGGCCTGCAGAAAGAAAACGGGTGGATGAGTGTGTCTGTGTGTATGTCCACACCTGTGCATTTCTTAAACAAACATCAATCTTTTCCGTGAAACCGGTGAATTTCCCACTTCTTTGGGGCTCCAAAAGTGCCCCTGAAATGGATACTGAGAATAGTATAGGGCTGTAACTTTTGTTTTAATGAAACCAAGTCCTCTGTGTTGTTTCTGCATCAATTTCAGGACACTTTGGATGTAACTGTTATGGTTTTAAATGAAGGGAAAAGAAAATGGCCCTATTGTATTTATTGGCTTTGAATAGTCACTAATCACTTTTAGCATGGGTTTTCCTGAAGGCCACTTCCAAGATGAACCCTGTTCTGTCTCCTTTGGGCACACAACTGCCTTGCATATTGTCAGAACAGAGATCATACTAGAGCCATGCAGAAAATCCCACCTGCTGTCCCTTGAGGTTTGGGTGTGAGATTGAATTCACGCTTCCCCAGGATGAATCCTTTTCCCCATCAGAGGCTGTTGGAGCTGCTCAGACTTGCAGAGCATGGGGTAAACATGTCATCACAGCACTATAGCTGTGGAAAGGTGATAATAGCTTTTCATTTCAGAGATTTGTATAGATGCTTAAACAAAAGAAGGGAGCCCCAAAGGTTTACATTTAGTGCAGATAACCAAAAAAGGCAAACAAAACAGCCCGAACCTCTGTGGTTTATTCAGGAGCTCAGGGATGGAAATCTGTCCTTATTTCACACTGGTGCTACACAAAATGGAGCATCTGTCACGATTACACTTGTGGTGTGTGTGAATTGGAATTTTTAGACATAGCAGAGAGGTTTCTATAGCAAGAGAAGGTGGTGTAGGAAGCCTCCTGTGGAGTTAAATCAGGCCACCGCTCTTCCCTTTGCTACGTCTTTTCTCCTCTTGCTCCTAGACCGTGCCCTCAGAGACTTTCTGTGCACTTGATTTTGCTGCTCTTTGTGAGCAGAGGGGCTTTCAAATTGGGAATAAACCCTCATGTCCAACTGGGCTGCTTGTTCCCTAATCCTTTCTTACAAAGAGGCAGCCTGGTTTGAAAGCTCTTCTTCCCGTGTCCTACATGACCACACCGGGTTATTAAGTTGGATTGTTTGTCCAGAGACTGACTATGACTTTTGTAAAAGTTCATTTCACATATTTGAGAGATGGGTTTTCATCACAGATCCCTCACCAGTGGCCAAAACAGACATCAAGTTAAGAACTGAGCTTGGTGGGTGGATCTGGACCATTGCTTTGGCACGTGCTGCTTCTTTCTTTGCTCTGTGGTGCCTTCCATTGAGTAGCTGTTGGTGCTCTGATTCTATTCCTGGCTATATTACTGCTTCAACCACATGCATATGGTTTGGAATTGTATCATACATGTCTCTGGCCCAAAACTGAAGCTGTTTGCCTGTATACCTGCATAGCTTCTCTTGCCAGAAACATATACCAATGGTTCTTGCATCTCCATCTCTCTTCCATGCACGTCACAAAGAAACAGCATAGTTTGTTACCAAAGTATGATTCTTGGCTTCTTTCCAAGTACAAACTGTGTGTAGACATTTCTGAAGGAGCTGCTCTCTCACTTCAGCATCAGCTTTTTGTGCAGCTTAAACAATAGCCCTCAAAGCACGCAGTTTGTTGAACTGCACCTGAGGTTTTCATGCTGCACGTGGAGATGGGCATGAGGAAGAAACATCCCACAACTAAATGAAATGAGAGAACAAATTAACTCCAATTGTTTCTGAGAGGGTACTTTTACTGAAGAAAAATCTTCACTTGCAGTGTTTATGGCTACCAAGATGCTGAGGGGACTGGAGCATCTGTGTGAGGAGGAAAGGCTGAGGGACCTGGGGCTGTTCAGCCTGGAGAAGAGAAGGCTGAGCTCAGGAGCACCTCAGCAATACTTAGAAGTACCTAAACGATGGGTGTCAGGAGGATGGGACGACCTTTCTGTGGTGGCCAGTGACAGCACAAGAGGTAGTGGACATAAGCTGGAACACAAACAGTGCCACAGGAACAGGAGGGGAAACTCCCTTGGTGCTGAGGTGAGGGAGCCCTGGCCCAGGCTGCCCAGGGAGGGTGTGGAGGCTCCTTCTCAGGAGGCTTCCAAACCCACCTGGACATGTTCCTGTGCCTCCTGATCGAGGGAAACCTGCTTTAGCAGGGGATTTAGACTGGAGCAGCTCTACAGGGCCCTTCCAACCCCCAGCATTCTGTGATTTATTTGGTTCACACCAGAGATTTAAGCTCCTGGCATGTGCCATCTTGTAACTGAATGATGATGGTCTGGTTCACGTCTGTCATGGTCTGAATGTAGCTGCTGCTTGTGATGGCTCCTCAAGTGCCTCTTCCCTTGGGACTTGATCTTGTGCAGTTGCTGAGACTTGTGATTAGTTCTGGGTGGCAGCTTGGCTGAAGGTTGCTGTGCCTGTTTTCACAAGTGATTCTGAGAGGGTTCCTGTTGGCTTGTTTGAAGGAGCTCTGGGTCTAACAGCAGTGGCAGATTGCATTGAGCCTGATGCCTCACCAGGTCTTAAGTACTTGATAGATTTAAGTCTTTAAGTCCTGATAGATAGATTGCTTTTCAGGATTTCTTTCATTGTACTTTCTTCTCTCCTTCCATCCTCCCAGTTGGAAAAGTTGCCTTTGGAATCATGTTCCCAAATCAAGCTGGTTAGATAGGCAAGAGCCACAGGCAATGAGAATTTGCTAAAACACTAGAAAATGTCTTAAAGCTTTCTTGTTTTCTTGTGTTTTTAGACAACAGAAATGAGCGATGATGATCTGTACCTGTTGCTGGTACTGCTCTGGAAAACAGATTCTTACTGCCTACTTAATCTGAGGGCAGGTTACATAAGGGGATGAGGATGAATAACTCCACATTGTCCTCTAGTAAAGGAATCACTGCTACAGAACATATGGGCTCAGTTTGATCTCATATTTGTTCAAGGTTTATATTTGGACAGAAGGCATTTATACATGTATAAATACATTGTTGTGCTGAAATGTTCCTTCTGATTGCCAAATCCCCAGTGCTGCTATGCAATAACCATCTCAACATTGCACACTTGATTTGTTTATACACACCAGATGAAGTTTCTGCTTTCCTCTTGGCATCCAAACAGTATTTAGCCTTGTGTTAAAGAGTTTCAGTTCAGAAATCAAGTGGTTTAGCACCAGAAGTACTTTGTGACATGATAACCCTGGTGTTCTAGCTCAGCTCTGTGGCAACTTTGTTCTAAAGCTCTAGTGCCCTTTTGTTTTACAATGTCAGCTACCATGACATTCAAGGAGAGGAAATGTATTGGTCAGCTTTTGGAAGCCCGGCTTTGACAGATGCTAATTGAAACCTAACATTGTTCCCTCCCAGTCAACAGAGAATTTCACCTCTTAAGAAGACAAAGGCTTGTTTATGTACCTTTGTTTTCAGCAGGATATGCCGAGTGTCACCTTAGTTCATGCAGAGGTGAAAGATGGGAACTGCTGATTACTCTCCTGTTTTCTTCTGGTTTTGCCTGGTTTTATTCTTTTACAGGCTTTCTGTGATTTTTCTCCCTACATGTGACATGATTCTTTTGTCTGTGGGTTCCTGCCTGCCCTGTTCCTTTAGGAAGCAAGACTTAACCCTTCTCTTTCTCTTCGGTGGTAGAATGTTTGAGATCAAGATCTATTTAGACAGTGAATGCTTTAAGTTCTGTTAGGATGTCCAGTTTTCTATTTAATGAGAATATGGCTTCAGAGAGTCATTTCTGAGCCCCTTAAACTGAATTTCTTCCTTTCATCTCATGGAAAAATGCGTCTTTCTTTCATTTCATGTCAAAAAAAGGCTCCAAACAAGGAAGCATTTTGCTTTCTGCAATCCTTAGTAACAGAAAACTCTGTGAACAGGTGAATAAGTTTGTCCAGCGTTTTGCTTATAAGAAAACAGTAATGTGAAGTATGTAAATCTAAAGGAGCTAAAGCCAACCTCTAAGCTGAGCTTCTGCTCTAATCACCTATCAGAACAACTAAATGCAAGAACAATTAGGCTCAAGGAAACTAATCAATCATCCTCTCCAAACAGAACCACCCAACCTTACCTTGAAATCAGTTCTGATGAGCACTGGCATTCTTCGTGTTCTAGCTGTGAGTGATTATTGGCAATGCTGTTCCTGCTGGTGGCAACAACAGGTAGCTGGGGAAGCTTTCATACTCCCTAACTTGAAGACTCATCCAGCAATGAATACAAAAACCAGTGGGGAATTGCTGTAGACGTGCACCCAGGACATTGTGCCAGCTCTCACTGGTGTAGAGGTTGGTACCACAAGACGTAAGGGCCAAAGCAGTGAGCTGTTGCACTCAGTGGGTTTTTTTCCTGTCCTCTCAGCAGTGTTTTGGGAGCTTTTGTGTTGAATTTCTGTCTCTCTTTGTCTGCAAAGTATGAAATCTGTTTAGAAGGTCTGAAAGAGAGCTGTAAAGGCAGCTTGCCTGGCTTACTGGCTCCTGGTCTGCTTTGGAGTCTTCAAAATGGGCAATAGGAGAGTGAGCAGAAGAGAGATGGTGGGATAGAGATGAAGGCATCAGTATTGTGAGGAGGCAGGAGAGCTGTAAGATCCTGTGAAAGCTGGATAGGGAGCAAGTGTAGATGGAAAAGAAATGAAGCTTCAAATCAGAGGAGGAGAAAGAAGACTCAGTTTGACAAAGGATAAAGTGAAGAAGGGAGGGTAGGGAGGCTGAAGACACAGGAGGGAGCTGAGGTAAGGCAAGTTATGGAACAAGTGTTTGTTCTGGGAGCTGCCTGTGTGGAAAAGAGAATGCCCAGGAGCTTACAAAGGAGTAGGTAGCTCTTTGATCCTTTCATTGTAACACCCTACTTGAAAATTTCTGTGATGGGTAAGGAAAATGAGGCAGCAGAGGATGGAGGAGCAGCAGCCACGTGCTGCTTCAGCCATCAGAGCTGGATTGAGTTTCACTCTTGCATTGCAGGCTGAGTTTTAATTTCTACTCTTCTTTTGCCTTCCCTTCTTAAAAAAAAACTCTATACCTGATGGAGCTTTAACCTTACCTCAGGCACACAAATGGCACCTACATGGTTTGTAAAATCAGCCAGTTACCACACGTGTTGAGACCCAGGGATGGATGGCACATCACGGAGGGAGTTGTGATGAAAAGGGCAGCTTTGGTATTGTTTGCAGGTTGTGGAAAGCTGAAACTTGGCATTTCTACAAGGTTCTTCTCTGCAAAGTTGAAGCCAGGTTTAGAAGAACACAGGGTTTTTTTTTCTCCCCCCTGTTACACTTTTTATCTTCTGAGTTATGGAAGTGAATAGGGGAGAAAATTCACGTGAATCTTTCAATGAATGGGCCTTGTTGTGTGCCACGACTTGCTGCTTCAGCTTAGAGTTGTGCACACAGTCTGTGTTCACACAGATAATCACATGTTGATTAGATGTTTTGATTCAATCATTTAGGAACGTCATGTTTCCTCATCCCTGTTCCTCTGTGGAGGGAAAGGCTCAAGAGCCAACCATCACTTCTCAAAAGAGAAAGTTCAAACAGCTCATTTACTTCTACAAGTAAAAGCAAAGCATAAATTACTGAAAGTTGGTTGAATGGTAGCAATTTCCTTGGGTAGAAAAGCACCTTGTAAACACAGCATAATACAGTTTTTCAAGTGTTAATTCGGCCTTGTGCCTTGACAAACAGCTTCATTTGAAGGATATAAGCTTCATTTGAAGGATATAAGGAGCTGTGAAGCTCCTACCAGCAAAGAAATATGTATCCTAAATAGAATTTCATATCAATTGAACGATTATGGATGAATGTCAGTGTAATTAAAGGTCTGCCTTGATCAGCTAAAGCAACTAAATGAGTTTTAGCATAGCAGAATCTCAGGGACTGCCACCCAAATAAAGTCACCTTCTCTAGTCACATCTTTTCCCTTTGTTTTAAATGCTGTTTAAATGCTGGGGCAAGTCTTGTCCAGAATTTTCATTGACCATCTGGGTGAGGGCACAGAGGGACCCTCAGCAAGTGCCCTGCTGGCACCAAACTGGGAGCACTGGCTGATTGCCCAGAGGCTGTGCTGCCAGGCAGCCAGATCTCAACCAGCTGCAGAATTGGGCACAGAGGAACCTGCTGAGGGTCACCAAGGGCAAGGGCAGAGTCCTGCAGCTGGGGAGGAACAAGCCCCTGCAGCAGCCCAGGCTGGGGGTGAGCTGCTGGAGAGCAGCTCCAGGAGACAGAGCTGGCACTGCTGGGGGAGAATCAACTGCCCATGAGCAGCAACGTGGCCTGGTGGGCAAGAAGCCAATGGCAGCCTGGGGGCATCCAGCAGAGTGTGGATCCAGCAGCAGGGCCAGGGAGCTTCTGCTCCCCTTTGCTCTGCTCTGCCACATGTGCTGAGGCCTCATCTGGAGTCCTGGGGCCAGTTGTGGGCTCCCCAGCTGCAGAGGGACAGGGAAGTGCTGCAGAGAGGCCAGCACAGGGCCAGCAAGATGCTCAGGGCACTGGAGCATGTTCCTGCTGAGGAAAGGCTGTGGGCCCTGGGGCTGCTCAGGCTGGACAAGAGGAGACTGAGGGGGGAGCTCATTCCTAGTGACCAAGATCTCACTGGTGGATGTCAGGAGGTTGGGGTAGCACAAGGGGTGATGGGATGAAGCTGGGACACAAACAGCTCCATTTAAATATAGGCAAACTATTCTAAACACTAACCTGTATGCAATCTGCTCCTCCAGAATGAATTTGAGCTTGATTTCCATTTTGATTATTACTAGACAACTATTTTCTGTCACTTAGAGCAAATCGAACAGCAATTTGTTATCATACTTATCACTGCTGGAGACGAGGGGCAGCAAACCAACCCACTTTCCGGGTCAGTCCAAAGCTTTAGTTGTAGCTTAGCCTAGTCAGAGCATCCCAGCATGAGTCTGTTGAGCAGCTGTTGCCCTGGAATACTCTGGCAAGCCTAAAGAAAGTTGTTCCTATTAATGATCCCAGAAAGAAAAAAATCCAACCCCTCTCTTTCCCCTGTAGATAAGTTTATTTCCAGTGTGAGCTGCCAAAAAGTCTTGATCCCTGTAGGGGAGACAGCTTTGAGGAGAAGCAAGTTCTTTAATTAACCTATAGCCATGGCAGGAGGAAGATGGGCTACTTTCATCTTTCCATTCTAACTTGTCAAATTGGTTTTTGACTCCTCAGAGCTGTGTCACAGTAGCAGACTTCTCCATGTCACTTCCCATCTAAAATTCTTCTCTTCTGCACCTTGTGAAGTGTTTTAAAACTACCTCTTGCAGTAGAAATTCTTCATGTGGGACTCAAGGTAGAAACTTATACATACCTAGGTAGAAGAAAATGAAAGGGGAGAAAGCTTAGAATCACTTGCTCCAGCTTTCTGAGGCATCTTGTTATGAAAAGTGCCCGAAGAAAGCTCTCAGTCATGGGAATTTGTCTTGGGTAGTCCTGTGAGGAGCTGGACTTGATGAACCTCATGGGTCCCATCCAACTTGAGATATTCTGTGGTTCTAAGAAAACAAGCAATTTACCCACTGGCTTTTGTCATGGATTTCCGACACAGACAGTTTTCCATGTCGAGTTTCAGACTTTGATTATACTAAAAAATAAAGAGTGAACAATGGCCAGGGACTGCAGGAGAAAATCATGTCAAAATTTTAAGCCTGCATAATATAACATGATGGGGAGGATTACAAGGGACTTTTAGAGCTCATCCAGTCCAAACACCTGCAGAAGCAGCTCCCACCTAGATCAGGGAGCACAGGAACGTGTCCAGGTGGGTTTGAAGAGCTCCAAGGAAGGAGCCTCCACACCCTCCCTGGGCAGCCTGGGCCAGGGCTCCCTCACCCCAACACTCAAACAGTTTGGCCTTGTGTTTAAATGGAGCTCTTTGTGTTTCCATTAACCCTTGTCCTGTCAGTGGATACAACAGAAAATAGTGCTGCCCCAACCTCCTGACACCCACCAGTGAGATCTTGGTCACTAGGAATGAGCTCCCCCCTCAGTCTCCTCTTGTCCAGCCTGAGCAGCCCCAGGGCCCACAGCCTTTCCTCAGCAGGAACATGCTCCAGTGCCCTGAGCATCTTGCTGGCCCTGTGCTGGCCTCTCTGCAGCACTTCCCTGTCCCTCTGCAGCTGGGGAGCCCACAACTGGCCCCAGGACTCCAGCTGAGTTTATTCTCCCCCAGCAGTGCCAGCTCTGTCTCCTGGAGCTGCTCTCCAGCAGCTCACCCCCAGCCTGGGCTGCTGCAGGGGCTTGTTCCTCCCCAGCTGCAGGACTCTGCCCTTGCCCTTGGTGAGCCTCAGCAGGTTCCTCTGTGCCCAACTCTGCAGCTGGTTGAGATCTGGCTGCCTGGCAGCACAGCCTCTGGGCAATCAGCCAGTGCTCCCAGTTTGGTGCCAGCAGGGCACTTGCTGAGGGTCCCTCTGTGCCCTCACCCAGGTCAATGATGAAGATGTTGAGCAAGACTGGCCCCAGAACCCATCCCTGTGCAACTCCACTGGCCACAGGCCTCCAGCTCCATCCTGTGCCATTGATCACCCCCTCTGGGCTCTGTCATTCAGCAGCTCTGCATCCACCTCACCTCCACTCATCCCAGCCACACTGCCTGAGCTTTCTCATGAGGGTGTTGTGGGAGACAGTGTCCAAAGCCTTGCTGAGGCCAAGGTAGATGCCATCCACTGCTCTCCCCTCATCCAGCCAGCCAGTTACGCAATCACAGAAGGCATCAGGTTGGTCAGACAGGATTTCCCCTTGGTGAATCCATGTTAACTCCCCCTGATAACCACCTTTTCCTTCATATGTTCAGTGGTGACAGGTTTAAGGCAATTCTTTCTCCTGCTGAATATGCAAATGTATTTCAGACAGAATTGCACCATCCCTTATTGAACTCTTGACACAGAAATCGACATTCTTTTATTCTGCACATATTTAATTCCCTATAAACCTTTCCAAAGCAAGTTGTTTTCACGCTTGAAACTGGATTAGAGTTGCCTGGTTCATACAGAAGGTGGTTTTGATCAACAATCTGGTTTTATTTGGGAGAGGGTGTAATAATTGGAGTGAGATGTGTGCTCATTTGATGTTGTTCAAATGTTTTTTGCAGAAGACTCGTTGCTTTCTCATCTGACTGAATACCTTTCTGTAATGTTACTGCTGTGGCTTGGTATGATTTCTTGTGTCCTCTACACATCTAGAGAGAAGCAGAGAGAGTGGAATAATCTTCCAGTAGGTCTTGGTGATCCCACAGGATTTCAGAAAACCATCTTTTGTAGAAGGTTATTCCTCAGTTTTACCAAAAAAGCCAAAAATAGATAATTCCGAAAGAGTAACGGGCAAAAAAGACTGTTTTCAATCAAGACAGTTGCTTGTTTTACCTCTCCTTTCCCATTGTTATTCTTCTATTACCAGCTCACTAGACTCTCTTCCTGCTTTTTCTGCTCTGTTCCTCTTCCCACCTTCATTTCCTTCAATTTTCTTTTTTCAGGACCTTATCTTCTAAACTAAACACGGGTTTTTTCCAAAGATTTTGGAACAAGTAGCATATTTCCAGACAACACATTGTTCTCCCTTGCTTGTATATTCTGCCCTACCCTTGATGCTGTGATAACTGTGTGATGAGAGAGGCTTTAAAATGCAATTACAAAAGCTTTTATACTCTGAAATAACAGATGGAGGGGAAAAGAACTTCACTGTTCCACAGTGGGTTCTGTAAAGTAATACTGGATTATCTAAAGAAGGATGGCAACCTGTCATTTCACCATTTCAGTTGGAATGCCTTGTTTTCATTTCAGTTGTTACCTAACAAATCCTAATTGCACGTAGGCTGATGTATTAGTGCCACAGCAAGAAAGATAATGGTGGGGATTGTAATTTTCCCTCTTGGTGGCTCTTACCTCAGCAGAAGAAAAGAGTCATCTGAGGATCAGAGGCAGCACTGAAAGCTACGTCTCTCGTGTTTTGGGTGTAGTCCAGCTGTGTTGAATCTGACAGTTATTTGTTCCAGGAGATGTGTGGATCAATAGCACTGCAGCACTTAAAAACATTTGAGTACTAGAGAGACTTCAATAAAGTCTCCTCTCTGCAGCATTACGTGGCCACTGGGCAGCTGCCAGCACGTGAGTCAGCCTTTGGCACGGCAGCCGACGTTACTGACTGAAGATGGGGAAGGGATGATGTGTGCAAAGCCTTCACTTGTACTCTCTTTTAAACTGGAGTGGTCTGAAGTTTGCTCTTCAAACCGGTGCTCAGGCTTTTCCCATCACAGCCTAACTTGGGCAGGATCTTCAGTTGGGTGATTGGACAGTCAGTGCAGAGCATCTCACTCGTTATCATCGGTCGTGGCGCTCTTTCATCTCTTTGGTCTGTGATAAAGCCGGTCTTTTTACACAAAGATAGCAAATGTCAGTAGCTCATCCTCTCCTAACAGAGGAAGACTCACAGTATAGTTGAAACCCAGCTGTACTTGTGTGTGTAAGGCAAGGAGAGGACAAAACCATGGAGAAAAGTGGATTTAGAGACCTATTTTGTCCAGGACCTTCCCTGTAGCAGCAAGTCAGGACAACTCAGGTGTGTTTATAAGGGTGGGTCTGTCCAGTGGAAAGCTGCAGTGGTTTGTGTTAATGCAGCTCAGGGCACAGTAACATTCATTTCTCTGAGGCTTTGTAAGGAGCAGCAGGAAAAGCTCTCAGGTACCCATGAGGTGGGTTCATGCTGTGGAAAAATAGTGGCTGTTTCCTTCAGCATCTTCATTGTCTGCATGATGGTGGGCTACTTCTGTATGAGTGATGGACTGCTTCTGTATCTTTATGGGTGCATATACAGACACAAAGGCACAGGTGTATATATATTGTAATCAAGCCATGGAGTGAGTTCAGATCTACTGCAATTACTGCCTGCAAAAGCTTTTTGTTCAATCAGATCATGAGATGTTAATAACCCTTGTTTTGGTGAAACGTTCCTTTTAGAGCTGGAACTGAATTGAGTAGATGAAGCCATTTGCTAATCCATGATAATTTGCTTCTATCAATGCCTTTTAATCTGTAGAAACACCTTTTTAAATTAAAACACTAACTCATCTATAAATTATGAGACAATGAAATGGCAACGTAGGAAGCAAAATGGAATTAGGAAGCTCACTAGGCTGAACTAGAGCTCAGTGCTAATAGAGAGAAAATAATTACTCTGAAAGAATAAACACTTCCTGGTTCTCCTTTGGTTTATTTTTATTTGGGAGTAGCTTAGATGCTTGACATTGATCACAAACAACACCAGAATTGATCCCAGTGCTCCTTGCAGATGTACCAAAGGATAAACCATCAGCAGCTCCTGACATTTGGAGTGTTTTGTGTGTCAGAGGAGCCGTGCAGCCCTCCCATAACTGCTCATTTCCAACCTCAGGAATGAGAGCTGCAGGAATAACTAACATGGGCATACAAGTATGAAGAGTATTATGAATTGGGCTGATGGGTTCTGTTTCTCAAGTGTATGTGCTTTCCATATCCTCTGAATCTCTGGTTTTAAAGAGACTCTCAACAAGCCAGGCTGCAGACTGCTAAACACTGCAGCTTGCAGTGGAATATTTTCCCTGGTGTTAAACAAGGCTTTCTTGCAGTCCTGTGCATCTGTTCTAAATAGATACTGGCTTACCTATGCTTGTAATTTACACCTGGCTGTGGTGGTAGGTGACAAGGTTATTTCTGTCATCAGAGGAGAAGAAAAGGGAGCATCTTCCATCTCCAGTGATGAAGAAGCGTTGAGGCTCAGCAGGTCGTGGCATTTTATCTACTGTATCTTCCATTTTATGGCTCTTCTAGTGTAAGAACCTGCCCACAGATTAATAATCGACAGGCAGTCCTGAATCCCAGATAACACAATTCCTCCTTTTCCAAAGAGCAATTTCTCCCAAACAGATATTTTCCCAAAAATTGCATTTTATACCATTTTAAAGCTAGTTTAGGCCCCAGTCTGTTTGGAAGCTTGGGATTCAGTCACTGGTGACAGCGCCGTACTTCCAGTGTCTGTGTGGATTTAAAGGAGATTTAGCATGAAAAATGAGAAGGAAATAATTGATGTCTTTGTCCCCACTGATAGATAGGCCACCTGCTGCAGAAAGTGTCAGAAACGAGCCATCAGATTAAGCCCACTGAATGCTTACCCTGGTAATTGTTTTGCATCATGTGGTTAATTCCTGCTCTAGAGTTACCCTGGGTTTCCTCGTTGCCCTCAAAGTCAAACGTGGATTTTATATGAGGGAAAGATTGTTAGTTTTGCTCTACTGGCTTGGATAGCAGTGGGGATTCATCTCGCCAAGAACTGCAGGAACTAGCCCCCAAACCATGCAGTATTTGTTTTAAATAACTAGGTATTTACATTTCAGTTGCTACATTAGCGATACATCTGATTTAGGCCCCTCTGGGAACAAAGGACCAGGATCAGCCATAAGTACTGAGGGCTTTTGGAACTCCCTGAGGACAGGGAGGGCTCAATTGCCACCTACGGTCCCTGGTAAAACAGACAAGACTACTCAGTTTGGGGAAGAAAACAAGAGTAAACTTAATCCCCATCAACCAAGACCAGAACAGAAAACAACACAGATGAAAAGCACCTTCCCCCACCTCTTCCCAGGCCCAGGCTCCCGGTGTGGTGGGAAGGGGGGTTTCATTCTGTCCTTTCCTGACGGCTCCTGCCTCTTGTCTCTCCTCAACACAGGAGGACTCCTCGCCATTCCCCAGCTGAGGCACCAGTCCCTGACAACGCTGCAGTCTTGCACAGTGTTGCATCTGTTATTCCTATGTGCAGCCCCTCTCTGCCTCCTGTTTGGGCCTCTGTGGCCTGCAGACACTCCAGCACGGCCTGCGTCATGGCTGCCTCCTCACACAGTCTCCTGCCATCCGGGCACAGTCACCCGGAGCTGCTGGTGACTCTCAGTCCTGCCATTGCCCTCCCTGGGTTGCAAGGGAACAGCTGCTCTCTCCCCATGGGCTGCAGAGAGGTCTCTGGTCCAGTGCTCCTGCTTCCTTGCTACTTCTCTGGCTGTGGGGTCCACACGTTCATCTCCATTTTGTACCTCCCCTCTGCCTCCTTTTCCACTGCAGATATCCCTCTTTAAGTGGTGAGAACCACCAAGATGATCAGGGGACTGGAGAATCTTCCTTATGAGGAAAGGGTGCAGAATCTGGGACTGTTCAGCATGGAGGAGAGTGAGGGGGCACCTTGTTGATACTTAAAAGTATTTGAAAGGTGGATGTCAAGGGGATGGTGCAAGACTTTTTTCTGTAGTGTTCAGTGACAGGACAAGGGATAACAGACATGAGCTGGAACACAAAAAGTTCCACTTAAACATAGGGCAAAACTGTTCCAGTGCTGAGCTGAGGGAGCCCTGGCCCAGGCTGCCCAGGGAGGGTGTGGAGACTCCTTCTCAGGAGATTTCCAAACCTGCTTGGACACGTTCCTGTGCAGCTTCATCTAGATGGACCTGCTTAGAGCAGGGGGGTTGGACTGGATGATCTCTAAAGGTCCCTTCCAGCCCCACCATTCTGTGATTCTGTACGTGTGGCCAGTATGTTTTTCTGAATTAAATATCTATTTTGCAGTTCTAGAAAGACAAGATTTCTAACTACTGAGCACTTAGTTTGTATTATTCTTATGGCAGCTTGCAGGGTCATAACAAATGCATCATTATAGAAGAAATAACCAGTCTCTGTTCAAAACATTTCACTTGTGTAACAGGAAAGGCTATTTCAGTGCTGTTAAATGCCTAAAGTTGGTCTGTTACATACAGAAAATCTTACAGCAACAAGAGTCCTGATGGACAGAGGCAGGTACAGAATACTTCAAACATTTTGTTAGTTTTTATGGTGTGTGCCAAATGCTCCTCTTGTGACTTTGATCATAAGATTTGCCTGTGCTCACAGGAGGATGCTCAAGACCCAAGCAAACTGGAAAATTGATTTCTAGAGAAAGATCAATCTTACCCTTTAACATTTGGCCAAAAAATGTCAAAACCAATCTCTGAATTTATGTAATTTCTAGTTGTTATTTATTCCAGCAGAAACCTAATGCCAAAATATGAATCTGTCAGGATAATCTTCATTTGGACAGGAGTCAGGAGTGCTTAATTCTTTTACATGAAAATCCTGCTGTCATGTAATCAGGTTACATATGAGTTAGGAGGCTTTTTGTCTTTTTCCAGGTTCAAAATATCTGAAACAGAAGAAACTATTGCTCTGTGGCTTTTTTTTTTCCTGATCTGCAGTTACACTTATATAGACTTGAGCCTTTTGTCTTTAAGTCATGTTGTCTGGTGGCAACGTGCCTTTTTAAGACTTTACACATGCTTTTTGGGGAATAAAACCCATGAATACTGTAAAATGATGTGTATGGCTAAAGTTGCAGTACAGTGAGGCTTCACCTCGTTTTAGAGATGAAGTTCTTTCTTGTCCTTAAAAGGACAACAAAGGGATTCAACTTGGTGTATCCACGAGCTGATTGCTTCTGCTCTCGGGGGTCAGTTGTCTGGAGAAGGCAGGACTTACTCAGGTGAACGTCAGCAGATGGGGTGGGCCCCTTGGTCAGGAGAGAAGAAGACAACCCAGAAGTAAAACCCATATATGAGCTGACCTGTTAGGTGCTGCTCTATCAAAATGTGCAGGTTCTGCATCTTCTGCAGACTTCTGAGTCCACACTGAAAGCAGCTCAGTTGGTATCATAAACCCTCTCTTCGTTACATTCCTTTTGCTCTTTGAGTTAGTAACTCAAATCTTTAGTGCAGTTTCTTCTGGTGACAATCCCATTGCAGCCATTAACACCTCTTGAACTATGAAAACCACGTTTTCTCTGTATATCAGAACAAAATGAACATTGCCAAGTGTTGCGCTGGATGATTTATGCTTCTAGGCTTAGCCAGAAATGATAAAGAAAAGATGACTTATTTCTAATGTGTACTATAAAAATGACTGTTAACTGGGGCCATGGAAAAACACTTGAAATAAACATATTTGTTGAAACTGCAGTTCAAAAATGAGTGGATTGGCCTGTGCAGAATTATTCTTCTAAACAATGTTCATGCCGTAGTGATGATCTTCTCAATATTTACATGTTTTCATGACATCAGTATCTGGCACAAGATCGTTACTGTGAATAATTTTTTCGCTGGTGTTGTCCAGTTTGCAAGGTGATAGAGTGCTTGTGTGTGCATCTGTGGGGTTTGAGGGGGCTTTCTATACAGCTGATGTTTAGCAGTAGTTGGTGTGTCTGAGCTGGGCAGCACATCCGTGAACTTCACGTGCTGGTGGGACTAAGGGTGAGAAGAGGGTGTTAGGAGGATGGAGCCAGGCTATGCTCATGATGTCCAAGGACAAGCGGCAATGGGTATGAACTGGAACAGAAGAGGTTCCAAAGCAACACAAGGCAGAATTTGTTCCCTGTTGAGGTGAGGGAGCCCTGGCAGGGGCTGCCCAGATGGGCTGTGGAGGCTCCTTGTCTGGAGCCATCCCAACCCCAGCTGGATGAGTCCCTGTGTGCCCTGCTCTAGGTGGTGCTGCTCTGGCAGGGGGTTGCACTGGATGAGCTTCCCAGGTCCCTTCCAACCCTCTAGATTGTGTGATTCAGGCTGCCCTTATCTTGCCCAGCCTCTCTGGCTTTCCTCGTGCCTGGCTCAGGTTACAGGCGCCTGTGGACTCCAGAAGCGAATGGGCTGTACATACATCTAATATTCATCCAGGATTTCCTTGTGTACCTGTTTTTCCTTATCAGATCAAGTCTCATGGGCTAGATCATTAAGAGGAAGAGAATCAGGAGGGTGTTTAGCACCTATGTAGGTACAGAGAGGGGGGAGCTTATTCTTATCAGAAAAGCCTTGTCCAAGGGCAGATCAGCCATTCAGGCTCCTTAAAAACAAAGAGATTTATGGCAGCCTCACAGGTCATCATTTGAACTGTTGGGCTTTTAGTACAGGAGATGCACAAGAACAAACACTCCCCTCCTCATGTTTAGTTTCAGATCCCAAATTTAATTTGCAAGACAGAGAACTGTAAAGATAAATGGTGTAAATTGAGGCTATTATGTTGAGAATCAGAGGCATGAAGCCTGCTGACCCACAGTAAGGGCTGTGGAGTGGCTTTTCAAATTAGCCTTTCACTTTAGTGGGCATGTGAGTTTAACTTGGAAATGTAATGCAATAATGTTTGCATATAACTTACTAGTTCTATATCTCTGCTCTGGCAGAAATACCCATTGTAAAACTCACTAACAAAAGTGTTTTAGTAATTCTTTAGTCAGAAATAAAGGTGACATGGAACTTTGTGTGTGGTTTAGCATTCAGGCTGTTAGAACATGCAGAAAAATCCCATTTCTCTAGCTCTAGTGATCAATGCAGCTTTGTTACAGACAGTTTTACCTTTTCCCTGCTCTTTATTTACACCTCTGGAACCTCTTATAGATTTGCAAGGATAAAAGTGGAAGGCTCATTTTTTTTTATCTGGCTTTAGCTTTGATCTGATCTTTTCTGTTGAGCACCAAATCTGTTTGGTCAGATGTTCAGAGCAGTTGGAAATTCAAATTTTGGTGGTCAAAGGAAGCCATTAACCAAGCACAGAATTTGTGTAGTGTTTTGAAAGATGTTGAAATCTCTTAAACCCTGGCTCTGTGTAGCTCTCTGTCATCTTACCTGTTCTTAGTTGCTGAATCCAGGCCTGGTTTTGCTTCCTGTGAAACAAAATAGTTAATAAAATGGGGGGGAAGGAAATATTTAAGAGTATCAAGAATGTGCCTTAGTACTCACACACTTTAAAGTAAGACTGTACAGTTTGAAAGCTTTAACAAGAGCCATCTCCTTTGTAAAGAATGCAGATAATTTCTGGCAAGGAGGAAAAAAAAAAGGGGGTAACCTGATATGAGTCTGACAGTGTTGTTTAGTTAAGTGCTTCCATCTGTTGCTTGCTATTTCCCTTACTCATGACCTCTCTTTCTCTCTCCCCCCCTCCCCTTTCTCCTTAGCCCCTTTGAGGAAAGCAAAGTTTGTTGAGAGCCCTCGTATCCCAGAGTCTGAGCTTGGCTCACCAACACTTTCTTCAGCACAGAAACTGGACGTTGATGCATACTGCCCTGGTAAGCTGCATGCAAAGGCTCTGTGTTAAAAGAGGAACAAGAGGTAGTTCCAGCTCAGAAGGATTTTTAGGTGTAGTGTGGCTCCTTTTCCTAAATGGTTGGTTGGACCTTCCTCAGCCAAGTTTCATTGACTTGGAAACTTGAATAAGTATTAGTTTCTAATTGACAGCCTTTGACTTCTGTGACTTGCAGTTTTGTGTGTGGCTGCTCTCCCCTCAGAATAATTGGGAAGATCTGGGGAGTTGGTTTTGAAAAGATAAAAAATGATCCAATAAGCATACTTAATTGTTAATGCTGGTCTTGAGAGAGGCTGGAATAAAACCACATTTCAGAGCTCTCGTTAATCAGCTAATGCAAAACGATGGCATCTTGTTTATCTGCATCCAAGAATATTGCTTGTCTTTGATTTGATTTTTCCTTTGAAAAGAAACAACTTCTAATTTATGTATCCTGGAGTAGTTACTCTTTTAAGTATACATCTTGCTAGAGGCCTCTGGTTGAAACATAAATAGAAGTGGGTCGTGTCCCTCCCTGGTTTAACCCTGTATGTGTCTGACAGTTGAGGCCGGCGGTTGCATAAATACCTTCAAGCCCTGACAGAGCTCATGCAGATGTGTGAGTGACCCTTAAATCTTTATATAGCTTCACCATGCTGCCAACTCTCTATCATTTCCCACATTCTTCCTAACTTGGGAGAGGCAACCTGGGGAGGGCTGGAGGCTGTGGTGGGGGAGTCTGCCCTCAGCAGACTGGAACTGGCACCGAGCAAGTGTCTCAGTGCAATTGTTGCTGAATTCTGCACTTTCCTCCCCTGCTTTTCCCTGGTTTATGAACCAAAGGGACCCATATTCAATACAGGTAAAAGGATGGGACATATAAATACATAGACATGTGACATCTTCCTCTTAAACCTGTAGCTACAGTGGAAAAAGCCATATTAATAAATGACTCCCTGAGATTAGAGTGTCATTATTTCAGCTCATAGTCACAATTTGAGGGGAATTAATTGAATGGTGTCCAAATGTAGAACTTAGGTTTGCTTTCATGTGTCATGTTTGAAAGAGGACTTGCCTTAGGAAGAAAAGAGACAGTCCCTGCGCTTAGAAATGGTTCCTTTGAGGCCACAGTTGCTCTTTCTTTTTCACTCATCATGAATTACAATGCAAATGTTGCTGTTGCAGCCCTTTCTTCTTCTAACTAAATAGCTTCTGCTGTCATGTTTATAATTGTTAATAATTACAAACTTATTATGATTGCATCCACAGAGGATTCTAATTGAATTGTAAATTTGGCTTAAAAAGCCTTAAATTCCACATTCTTACGTCTTGTGTTATGTCTTGCAGTCGTGTGTGTCTCTGCTCTCTGTCTCTGCTTGCCAGGGTGCTTTGAAGGGCAGGGCTCTTAGCAAGGCCAGGAGCAGCTCTGAAAATGAGAGCTGTGGGTTGCTTTTGGTTTTTCATCTCCTCTTCTTGCTGATAACATAGTGAAGAGTGGTGTTTGCTGCTGCCTTGAAGAAGCATTGAAGAAACATGAAGGAAGGAAAGTGAGAGAGTGAGAGTTGTACTATGTGCTAGTGAACAGCAGCAGCCTGGGGTAAAGGCAGAAACTTCAAATTAGGGGGTTGAGGTTTGCTTCAGGTTGCTAAAATGTGTGGGTCAGAGGTGCTGCCCTCTCTCTATCGTATCCAAGGTGCCCAGGACCTCACTATCTGGGGAGGTTGTGTTTGCCCAGATCCAGGGACTCCAGCTTCTGAAGAGCCCAGCCAGGTTTGTGTTTAGCAACGTGAGACAGGCAGGTGAAGGTGGAAGAGAAGAATCTCTTGGGGAAGGTTTTGTGAAGCTGCTGTGGAAGGAGGTTTGTGCCATGCGTGGTTCTCTTGCTCATCCCTTCTTTCCCTCACTCAGAGCTGCAAACATCTGCTATGGTAGGACTGGCTTGTGCTTTACCTGCCTGTAGTATGATGGCTGGATTAAAGGAGCTCAGGGGATGAGACCATGGGAAGGAGTATGTGGCTTGGGAAGGATTCTTGTGTAAAGAAGAAAAGAAACAAAGATCTGGACAACTTCTTGGATCCAAAGAACTTTGAGTCTGAGTGGAGTGATGGGAAGGTGAAGGAAGAGGGGCTGAGTCCTACTCTGGACTGTCACAAAGCCTGCCTTTAGTTGGTTTTCCAAGGAGACAGAGCTCCTTTCTTCAGTGGTGAGCATATTTCCCCCCCCATTCTAAAACACATGCATCCTGTGAAGGGTGTTAGCACACAGTGTTAAATCCCAAGTGGCTCCAGGAATGATGACAGGAGCTAAAGAAAAAAAAATCAGGCTGAAGATATGTTAGAGCCTTCCAGTTGAGTGGAGGTGGAGTGCTTTGTAAAGTGATCCCTGACAAGTAATGTAATTAATTATACACTTAAAGGCAGTTGAAAACACGAAATAGCAACGAGGAGAGAACATTATCTCCCCTGCATATAGAGAGGATTCTTTCCATTTGAGATGCCTTAGAGATGAAGGTTTTGCTCAATGCTTAAAATGTTTCTTTTGAAGGCTTCAAGGCAAATTTCAGCACATTCCAGGGAGGTGGTTTCCTGAGCAACCACCCTGCAGACCTGCTGCTGCTGGGGGGAGTTACTGCTTGCTTTTGACATCTTAGAGTGTGAATTGGTGTAAGATATTGGTGCTCCAGATATTTGAGGAAGGAGAAAGAAGATCTAGATGACTAGTGCCTTTGGAGGCAAGTTCTAAAGGACACAAGCAAAGCTTTGAGCTTGGTATAAAAGTTGTTTTGGATGATGTTCTTTGTTTTGCCAAGGAAGATGATGAAATGCTCCAAGATGAATCTGTTTAAGTGAAAGCAGATGATGAGCCACGTTTTACAGTTGTTGCATTTAAGATGATGACAAAAAGGCTGTTTGGAGAGTTTGAGAAAAGTAATTTCTAGGAGAGTTGTAGATCTGTGAAAGTCTTTCTGGTTGCAGTGGTCAGAGTTCAGTCAGGCCCATTTTTGATTTGGAGTGTCTATTGGGGAGCAGTTGTTGTTCCTCATTTCTTAACTTAGTGGTGACTTTATCAGGAGGGTCTGAAAGGAGCTGGATCCATCCCCCCTGCCTGCCTCTGCTCTGATCCTGCAGGCAATGGTTGGCAGATGTGTTTGCATTTCCCTTTCTGTCAGGCTTCCTAAGACCCTGGGACAGTTTGGGGATGATACTCACGTGGCCATCATCGCTTTTTAAGGTAGAATAACATGAAAGAGCAGGAATTGACCTTCAAACCTCTGTTCTTTGACACTTCAACCTTTTTTGTAATGATCTGGTCATTCATAATTTAATATGTGATATCTTTTTTCCCCAAATCCATCACATCCCTCTCCTTCTGCCTCCTGGTGCTCCCTTGTGTACTGAATGACATCCTGGCTCCTTGTTCCCGAATGGTGTCCTGCCTTCTTGTTCCTGCTTAGTTATGTGTCATCAGGAGGGCACCTTTCTTTGACCTGCATTTTGGTGTTCAGCATGGTAGCTACAACAGGTTTTGAGCACTCAGGAAACCTGTTGGGAACAGTTTGAGATGGCTGATGCTTTCAGGTAATTGCCTTTGGCCTTCCATCAGTGGTTGCGTTCTGCGTCATTTGTTACGTTGTCGGCGCGTTGCAAAAAGGCTTAAGTGTGTTATGACATTCTCTTTGATTAAATTCTTCTTCTTTTGGGATACAGATCTTCAAATGCCTGGTCAGGGGATGTTTGTTTGTTCCCCCATGAAGCTGGCAGGCATCTGTTTCGATCCCTGATTGAGTTACGTAGAGCCACAGCCAGCACAGGGTGATTTACCAACACAGAGTCATTTCTGTTCATCTCAGCTGCTCCTTTTTCTCCTTTTTTGGTTAAAAAAAAATCGTTGAGGTTGACATCTCAAGCTGCTGCTGCTGCTTTTTTTCTTTTCATCATGTAGAAAGTGTGTTTTTTGTTCCACAAACAAATTCCTCCAGCAGGAACCGTGTCCCACCTCTGTCCTATCAGACACTGATGAATTGGGAAGGAAGGCAAAGGAATAATCAGACCAACCATGGCCTGACAAATGATTTCACTGGTGAACTTTGTGGTTGGCCCAGCATTAGCAAGCCCACTGACCTGAAGGGAATGGGAAATTGTTGTGATCAACCCTAATTGCAGAAGAGAGTCGTGGCAGTTTGGTAGGTTGGTTGCTATGGAAGCGATTGACTTGCTCCTCTTGGGAGGGCAGTGCTGGTTTTTTTCTGTCCTACTCAGAGATGAAAACAACTTCAGAATAAATTCCCGGATTAACCATCCAAAACTTAACCCCTCTGACACAAAACAAAACTAAACAATCCCCATCCTGGTCTGAAAGTCTGTTTCTGAGGGAGGAATAGCGAAAGCAGTTGTAGAGTTATCAGATGAGGGTCTCTTTGGGATTAACCATAGACCATTTATAGCTGAGTTTGCTGCAAACTGAAAGTTGCAGCTTGGAGAATAGTGGCTAGGTTTTCAATTTGGGGTTTAGTGAACCTTCTTTTCAGAGGGGAGATGCTGAGGACAAGAACTGAAAATAATACAACATCCATATGCAATTGCCATGTGTTTTAGCTGTTGAGGGATTTGAGATGACGTGATGTTCCTGGAGCTTCTTAGTGTGATCTATTAACAATCAGCTTCCATTTAAACTTAGATTTGGGTTTCATTTATCTGGGCAAAAATAAAGAGGGATAAAAGGAGGTAAAATAAATAAAACCTGTTTGACCAACCAGATGCCTTCTGTGAGTGCATAACTGGCTGGCTGGATGAGGGGAGAGCAGTGGATGGCATCTACCTTGACTTCAGCAAGGCTTTGGACACTGTCTGCCACAACATCCTCATCAGAAAGCTCAGGCAGTGCGGCTGGGATGGGTGGAGGTGAGGTGGATGCAGAGCTGCTGAATGACAGAGCCCAGAGGGGGGTGATCCATGGCACAGAGTGGAGTTGGAGGCCTGTGGCCAGTGGAGTTGCACAGGGATGGGTTCTGGGGCCAGTCTGGGTCAACATCTTCATCATTGACCATCTGGGTGAGGGCACAGAGGGACCCTCAGCAAGTGCCCTGCTGGCACCAAACTGGGAGCACTGGCTGATTGCCCAGAGGCTGTGCTGCCAGGCAGCCAGATCTCAACCAGCTGCAGAGTTGGGCACAGAGGAACCTGCTGAGGGTCACCAAGGGCAAGGGCAGAGTCCTGCAGCTGGGGAGGAACAAGCCCCTGCAGCAGCCCAGGCTGGGGGTGAGCTGCTGGAGAGCAGCTCCAGGAGACAGACCTGGCACTGCTGGGGGAGAATCAACTGCCCATGAGCAGCAACGTGGCCTGGTGGGCAAGAAGCCAATGGCAGCCTGGGGGCATCCAGCAGAGTGTGGATCCAGCAGCAGGGCCAGGGAGCTTCTGCTCCCCTTTGCTCTGCTCTGCCACATGTGCTGAGGCCTCATCTGGAGTCCTGGGGCCAGTTGTGGGCTCCCCAGCTGCAGAGGGACAGGGAAGTGCTGCAGAGAGGCCAGCACAGGGCCAGCAAGATGCTCAGGGCACTGGAGCATGTTCCTGCTGAGGAAAGGCTGTGGGCCCTGGGGCTGCTCAGGCTGGACAAGAGGAGACTGAGGGGGGAGCTCATTCCTAGTGACCAAGATCTCACTGGTGGGTGTCAGGAGGTTGGGGCAGCACTTTTTGTCTGTTGTATCCAGTGACAGGACAAGGGGTGATGGGATGAAGCTGGAACACAAGTTCCTTTTAAACATAAGAAAAAACCCTTTCAGTGTTGGGGTGAGGGAGCCCTGGCCCAGGCTGCCCAGGGAGGGTGTGGAGGCTCCTTCTTGGAGCTCTTCAAGCCCCACCTGGACATGTTCCTGTGCTCCCTGATCTAGGTGGGAGCTGCTTGTGCAGGGAGTTGGACTGGATGAGCCCTAAAGGTCCCTTCCAACCCCATTATGCTGGGATTCTATGAAAAGTCCTTAACTGATCCAAATTCTGTTCCTATGGAGAATTGTCCAACTTGGAAGTGTTGTGGCCGTTGCTGATGGGCAGCATCAGCCAAGGTTAGATTTCTCTCTGAGTGCCTGACTCCTGACAGAGGAGTTTCTTCTTCTAGCACGTTGTTTTGAAAAACAATTGCAGTCTGAAGCAACTTCAATTCTGGCTCAGGTAACAGCACACTGATTTATCTCTAACCTCAGGTATTCTGCAAAGGTACAGAATCTCCTGTCTCACAGTAAGAAATCATTCATATTGAACAGTTGGAATGGATCCTTACTGCAGGTAACAGGTAACAAATCTGTCTCTGAGCTTGCTTGCTGCTTAATTTCTTGTGGACTATTTATTATGCTTACTCATCAAAGACATCTGCTGCCAGTATCATCCCACTGAAGTGTTCAGCTGTTTCTCCACCTTCAGGATCCTCACACTTACTTGCTGACAGCAGTGGTAAAATGTGCTGCTTCAACTCCCAGCAGTGCTGCTCACTTGCTGCTGAAAGCTCTGGTGTTTCTCAAGGTCTTCATGAAGTGTCACTGGTCTGCAGTCTAACCAAAAGGAAATAATTGTCCCCAGATTTTCCTTTCTTCAAGAGAGAGATGCTTCCCTGTCAAATTAGATTTGAGGAATGATCTCAGCTTTGTTCATGGGGTGGTGATTCTGTTTCTACACAGCATCTGTCGTGCTCAATTAACTGAGCATCAGGCGTGAGCTGCAAGGGCAGCCCTGACCTGTCTGTGACAGTGCTGGCCCAGTTGGCACTGGGCAGCCACTTGCAATGCTGTTGACATCTCTACACAAACCTTATCTTCCATCTAAGCTCCTGGAGCTCTTGATTTCTTTAGGAGCTCTTAGCTGAATGTGAAGTTAGCCATTGCCTTATGTTTGGCTGGAGTGGAAATAGTGGGGTGTGAAGGGAGGCAAAAAGGAAGGAAATGATGGCCACTGGAGTTCTTTGCCATGGCTGTGTGGGTTAGTTTTCCCTTTCTCCTTCTGACACAGATGTTTACTCCCAAATGCTTGAAAGTCTAGAGCAAGTGCTCAGGAATTGTCCTGCTTTGTTTCCTACAGTGTTTCTGCAATACCATTAATTCATTTCAACTCTTGTTGGAGACAGAAACCTCAGTGTTCATTTTATCAGATGTAGCAGCAGAAGGAGGGGTTTCACTTGTAGAAAACTACTCAGTCCTTTCCTAAGCCTAGTTCCCATGTCTGAATGTGCACGTGAGGCCAAGGGATGCCTTTTTTGTCAGCCCTGTGCAAAAAGCACTCGAACTTCAGTGATGCTATGGAGAGCTTCTCAGAAGGGGAAATATGCAGTGCTCTGAAAGCCTCACCATTGCTTCTACTGTGTCTCCAGTTGCCTTGACTTCCTGACCCTCCTCAGGACTGCAGAACAAGTACTACTTCGTTTGTATCCAGCGTGACTATCCTTCCCCTTGCTGACATATGTTTGGATGATCCCCCTCTCCCCATCCTTTTCTTTTGGGTAGCACAGCTGCACTTGTACACTGCAGAAAGGAGATCAGTGTGCTCATAATCTCCTGTGGATTGTCTGCTTTAGAAAGCAGAAGTTTTGTCGTTTAATGTCACTGGTTATTTGACTTCTAATCACTTGAAAAATCATTGCTTTGAATCCAAACAGGAACATTTTTGGCTAGCTGCCAGTTTTGAAAGCACAGCATTGAGCATAACCACTGTACATACCAATTCTTCCAGTGTTCTGTAACTTACTGCAGAGTCTAAAATTGTCATCTTTGGTCTGAGGCTGCAGCAGCCTTCCTCTCAGGCTCCTCTTCTTGCTGTCTTCTGTTTTCTGTGACTTCAGTCCCTGCTAGTTCTTCTCAGTGTTTCTTTGGAGAGTCCCTGTCTGTCTGGGGAAGCAGAGCCACAGAATCACAGAGTCTTCAGGGTTGGAAGGGAACTTGAAAGGTCATCCAGTCCAACCCCCCTAACAGAGCAGGGCCAACCCAGATCAGGTCCCATGGGAACATGTTTGTGTAAATATGAATGAGCTCCCCCCTCAGTCTCCTCTTGTCCAGCCTGAGCAGCCCCAGGGCCCACAGCCTTTCCTCAGCAGGAACATGCTGCAGTGCCCTGAGCATCTTGCTGGCCCTGTGCTGGCCTCTCTGCAGCACTTCCCTGTCCCTCTGCAGCTGGGGAGCCCACAACTGGCCCCAGGACTCCAGATGAGGCCTCAGCATGTGTGGCAGAGCAGAGGGGGAGCAGAAGCTCCCTGGCCCTGCTGCTGGATCCACACTCTGCTGGATGCCCCCAGGCTGCCATTGGCTTCTTGCCCACGAGCCCACGTTGCTGCTCATGGGCAGTTGATTCTCCCCCAGCAGTGCCAGGTCTGTCTCCTGGAGCTGCTCTCCAGCAGGTCACCCCCAGCCTGTGCTGCTGCAGGGGCTTGTTCCTCCCCAGCTGCAGGACTCTGCCCTTGCCCTTGGTGACCCTCAGGAGGAGTAGGAGAGATTTTCAGGTGAACAGAAATTCAGGAAGAGAGAATTTTTCCAAGCCTCCCTTGAAACTTCACTGCTGTGTTTGCACTCTGAGCTTCTTTGTACTCCATCACAAAAGCCAAACTTGGTATTAAAGTTTCCTGATAGCAGAGATGAGCCACCTGCTGCTTTTCATTTTCTTCCCAGTTCACAGTCTTGGTGCATCTTGTGCATTTGTGAGACTCAGATAGGATTGTGATGTGAGAAATGGTAAGAGGAGGGAAGAGGGGAGGTTTGGAAATTGCTGAAATGAAGAAGAGAAATGGTTTTGGGTGGATGCCCTGCAACATGCCTAATGCAGCAAAATAAATGTGCACAATACTGCTGAAATCTTGCACACAGACTTCAGCAAACAAATAGTATGTGAAAGGATTCTTTGTTCTCTCTTGGTTGTGAATCATATTAAAGAAAACCCTCTGCAGCAGTGAGAGTGGAAGATACCGTCCTCAAACCTGTCCTGGAATAAAAGGTCAGTTCAAAGAGCTAAAACAGAAATACCAAAGAACTTCATTATTTAAGAGTCGAAGCCTTTGATGAGTGTTGGAGGAGAGGTGGTATCCTCAGCACTGGGAGCACAGCTTCATGTTTATGATCAAGTGATTCAGAACATGAAGTACATGGAATGCTCAGGCAGTGTGGCTGGGATGAGTGGAGTTGAGGTGGATGCAGAGCTGCTGAATGACAGAGCCCAGAGTGGGGTGATCAATGGCACAGGATGGAGCTGGAGGCCTGTGGCCAGTGGAGTTGCACAGGGATGGGTTCTGGGGCCAGTCTTGCTCAACATCTTCATCAAGCACCTGGGTGAGGGCACAGAGGGACCCTCAGCAAGTGCCCTGCTGGCACCAAACTGGGAGCACTGGCTGATTGCCCAGAGGCTGTGCTGCCAGGCAGCCAGATCTCAACCAGCTGCAGAGTTGGGCACAGAGGAACCTGCTGAGGGTCACCAAGGGCAAGGGCAGAGTCCTGCAGCTGGGGAGGAACAAGCCCCTGCAGCAGCACAGGCTGGGGGTGAGCTGCTGGAGAGCAGCTCCAGGAGACAGACCTGGCACTACTGGGGGAGAATCAACTGCCCATGAGCAGCAACGTGGCCTGGTGGGCAAGAAGCCAATGGCAGCCTGGGGGCATCCAGCAGAGTGTGGATCCAGCAGCAGGGCCAGGGAGCTTCTGCTCCCCTTTGCTCTGCTCTGCCACATGTGCTGAGGCCTCATCTGGAGTCCTGGGGCCAGTTGTGGGCTCCCCAGCTGCAGAGGGACAGGGAAGTGCTGCAGAGAGGCCAGCACAGGGCCAGCAAGATGCTCAGGGCACTGGAGCATGTTCCTGCTGAGGAAAGGCTGTGGGCCCTGGGGCTGCTCAGGCTGGACAAGAGGAGACTGAGGGGGGAGCTCATTCCTAGTGACCAAGATCTCACTGGTGGGTGTCAGGAGGTTGGGGCAGCACTTTTTGTCTGTTGTGTCCAGTGACAGGACAAGGGGTGATAGGCTAAAGCTTAAACACAGTTCCATTTAAACACAAGGCCAAACTGTTTGAGTGTTGGGGTGAGGGAGCCCTGGCCCAGGCTGCCCAGGGAGGGTGTGGAGGCTCCTTCCTTGGAGCTCTTCAAGCCCCACCTGGACACGTTCCTGTGTGACCTGATCTAGATGGGAGCTGCTTCTGCAGGGGGCTGCACTGGATGAGCTCTAAAGGTCCCTTCCAACCTCCCCCATTCTGTGATTCTATGAATTGGATGTTATGATAGCATTGACATGACATTTGCTGCCTGTCTCTGGCTCAGTTTGATTTATGATGAAAAATAACACGTCTGTCAAACTACCTGAAGGAACCTTAAAGGACATACTTATTGAAAGCACTGGGAAGGACTGGTTGGGAAACTGTTTGTGTGTGGTGCAGAGGTAGAATTTCTTCTATCTGCATTTTCTTCTTATGGGAAATGGCAGGGAAACTCATGCAAGACACTGACTTAGTGGTGTTCATGATGGGAATATTTGCAGTTTGTTCCAGGAATGCTTGAATAGAGCCAGTGAAACAGCAGCACACAAGACACAGGTTGAATCCAAGATGCTGTTTGAACACCTTCATAGCTCATGTTTAGATTCTTGTCTAGTTTAGCTTTGTCAGTGTACAAGGAGGATATATTTACTTTGACACTCCTCTGTGGTGTGATTTAAGTTCGGAGGATCAGTTCTCTATCACTCACACACAACTACTAAGGCTCTGAAGAGCCCTTTCTATTAATTCAGAGATTAGGGGGCAAGGCAGAACTGGTCAAGGGCATCTTCCAAATATAGCTTGAGTGTATCCAGAACAATTTAAAGCAGATGTACATAATAAGAGAACAGCTTCAGGTCACATGGAGAGAGGGAAGTCATTAGATAAAACTCCAGTTACATAATACAAGTTGGAAATCAGAATGGTATCATTTATTTCTGGTTTTCCTTAGGTGTTCACTGTATTTTCTTTCCCTTTGCTAATTCAATTGCTCTCTTTCTTTTTTTCTTGGCTGCTTTTTGATGTTGAAGCTAAATCAGTTTCACATGGCAGGCAGATGCTGTGATTGGGTGCCACTCAGTGAACTGTTACCCAGTTCTTCTTGTTAAGACACTTCACCAAAATAGATTCCAGATGTTTTGGAAGTAAGAAAGTAGAACCATTAAACCAAAAAATACTCTCTGGAGTAAAAAACATACTGTTACTGTGCCACCCTACATCGTTTAACTGAAAGTTTAGACCATGGTAGCTAGCAAACAAGTCCCAGGATGGTGAAATAAATCAGAAAGGAGTTTCATTTGCTTGTGAGCAATTGCAGCTGAAACATGTGGCACATTGCAGGATAGGGATTGAAAGGGTGGAAGGGAAACAGTGGTTTAGAATCACAGTCTTAAGGGCTGGAAAGGACCTTGAAAGCTCATCCAGTGCAACCCCCCTGCCTGAGCAGCACCACCTAGAGCAGGGCACACAGGAGAACAAGATTTCAAGTGAGTTATTTTGAAGGCAAGAAGGACTGATGTTACTAAATTGCTTGACAAACTCAGGTTATCGCCTTTCTAATTTGCATTTGGATTGACACATTAAAACAGTGTCATGAAAGGATGGCAGAAGGAGCTGGGAAGCCTGGAGGTGTGCACTGCCGAGAGCTGGGGTGACTCTGGAAGCTAAATCATTTCAAAGAACCATCCAAAAAAGCTGTAATGTGTGGGCATTTGGTATCTACACCGCTCCTAAATCACTGAGTGTTTGCTTGAATGCATCTCTTAGGATTAATTACTTAGGTGTAATCTGGGAAAATGGGTGAAGAGCCCTTTGGCAAGTCTGTGACTAAAGAGATGCTCTCTCTGCTCCTGCTTCTCTCTCCCCTTCAGCCCCCACAGAGCCCCAGTGACCTCATTGCTCAGTTGCCCATCAATCCTCCCTCCCCTATCCATCCATTGATCTCCCAACCCAGCACTTCAATCTCTGCCTCAACAAGCTTTTCTGTCCCACAGACATCCCTGCCTTGGGGCAACACAAGCTCTCCTTAGCAAAAAATGACCTCCCAGCCTTTTTACCCCCCTGATCTAATTAACCTTCTGCTTGTCTCCTCATCCATCCCATCATCCTGTGGCAATTCTATTAGTCCACTATCATTCAGCTCAGAAGCAAAAGGCAAAATCACATGTTTATCAAGGGCTGGAGATGGCAAAAAGCACATAAGCTCGTTTGCTTGTTGCTTTGACTGTGTTTTCTGCTTTCAGAGTAATTAAGTCACTTTTATGCTGGAGTTTTTATTGCCATTACCATCACTCCTCACAAGGAGGCATTGAGTTACAGGTACTAAACCCTTAGGGGCTGGTGGTGGTTTGGGATTTCTCTCCTTCCCAGTGTCCTCATGCTGGGGAATGGGCAGCTCTTGCCCTGCTGATTTTTGCTTCTGTGTTTTCCCACTTCTGGCTTGCTCTGTGCAAGCTCTGATGGACTCTCTCCAGCATCCTTTTGCCCCGAGAGGTAAAAATGCCAGGTAGCCTCAACATGTGTAGTATATAAATGTAAAAGCACAACTTGTTTCACTTCTCTCCAGGAGCTTTTATTTCTTTCTGTCATCTAATGCTGCAGTTACTTGTCTGGTCTGAAGATTTCAGGATTCAATGAAAGAAATACCTTTAAATACAGCTTTTTGGTGGCTCTGCCCACAATTCAATTGAAGATCTCATATAGTCTGTTGAATATCATGCTTTTCCCTTACATTTTTTTAGCAAATACCTTTAACTGCCATATAGTTCACACTGGAAAAGAACCTAAATGTCATCATCTCATGTTCATTTGGTTTTGCAGTGCAAAGTAAAGCTGGTGGCTTACATTTTACTTGCCCTGTACTGCTTGGACAAATTACCTCTCTTTCCAAACAGGCTGCAGCTTTGGAGATTAATCTGTCTTGGAGCTGTTGGTGGATTTTTCTTTATGTTATTAGAAAGAAGCAATTCCCTGCAACGTGTTTGCACTCTGCAGGCTATAACTGTGATGAAAGTCCTTGGACTAGTGGTAAACATCTAGTAGATCTCTTTTGATTTTGACTCTGCGTATCTGAAATGCTGCTTTGGATCACTTGCCTTGAAATGAAACACAACAAATTCCAAGTGGGGAAGAAAGTTACTCTGTTAAATGGTTTGGAAAGGATTTTTAAGTAGGTTCAGGAAAGGTATTTATCATGTCATGGAGTTGCAGGATGGTTTGGGTTGGAGGGAATGCCTTCCACTAGATGAGATTGCTGCAACCTGCCCTTCAGCACGTCCAGGGATGAGGCTGCCACCACCTGTGCCTCACCATCCTCATGTGGGAATCAGGGAAAGATGATGCAATCAGAAGTTACTTCATCTCTGCCTAAAGCTGGGTCTGGCTGAGATGAGGCTGTACCCTCTCAGGGTATCCCATCAGTGCCAGGAGGGCTGGGGCACACTGGGATGCCTCTGATATTCCTTCCATGGCTGTTTCACTGCAATGGGGCTTCTCATGGAAAAGCTCTTGCTTAAAAGCAAACAAGACATAAACAAGTGAAGATGAAAGCACAGTGTAGCTGGCCTGATGGTGACAGAGAAACTAAGAGGAGGCTGGAGGGTAGGTGGGTAGGTCTGGTTTGCTGACCCAGCCCTGCAGCTGAAGGGCAACGTTACACAGTCTGCAGAGCTCCTTGAAATACTCAAAGCACATGCAACGAGCCTGGGAGTTCAGCTTTTGTTTCATTCCTGTTTGAAATTCCTGGCACTGAGCTTTTGGGTTTGGCTTTTGCTGTTCCTGAATGTTTATGCAGAAGCACGTGAGCTGAGGTAGTAATTTACAGCAGCTTCAGCCTGTGGGATCTCAGGTTTGCGTGTACATAAGCCGAGCCCTTTGGTGCTGTTCACTGCTGTACTAGAGGTTCTTTGAGTGGACTGGACTAAATGTGTTGGAGCTGCTGTAGTTTGTTACAGCAGTAGTGGCAGAACAGCTCAAAATATCTCCAGCCAGTTCTGTTATCAACTGTTTGTGCTCAAATTAACCTGGGTGAGTGGGGGGAATCAAAATGTGCTGAAGTGTGGTGTAAATTGTAGCTGCAGAATGGACTGGATAACACACATGGCAAGAGAGGGGGAAGAAACCCCACAGTTATGCCCTTTCACTGAACTTAGACACTATTAGGTCTTACTTCAACCTTGAAAGGCATGTTACAGCTTCTTTCCATAATACCTATTCACAGGCATCTGGGAGCTGTTACATCTTTCCTTTTGACGCTCTAAAGACCTAAAACCAAAAGAGGGAATGATCCAGTGCTTTGCTGAAGTTTAAAGTTATCTGTACTTGGAAAGCCACGTTCTAATGAAATAACTGACAGGTCTGCACTAGATGTGATGCTCTCAGAGCTCTGCTGTTGATACCTTGTGCCATGAGCAGCATCTCGCCCGTGAATTAGGGCTGCTCTCAAAGCAGATAATTATTGCTCTGTCTCCTGTGTTATGCAGCGATCTGGGATAAGCTCATCGTTTTCTTTCTTCTACAGATGACAGACAGCTTTGTGCCCCTTGGAGAGATATTTTAGGGATGTTAGAAGGTTTCAGGGCAAGGTTAAACCCAGCCTCCAAGGAGCAGGTTGTTCGGTGTGGTTTGGGGGAGGTTCTTAAGGCTGGGCTGAAGGAAACAGGCACTGCCCAGTGTCCTGCAGCATGGTCTGGGCCCTCAATCCTCCCCTGGGTGGGCAATGCAGAGACAGCTCCTCCTTTTTTCCCTTTGCCCAAGGTGTGTAAAGTCAGCACAGTTTGAGTATTTAATTGTTCTGAAGATAGAACAGGGAACACGTAACCAACTCGTAACAATTACGAGCAGAGCCACATCCTAGGCACAGATATCTGGGGTAAACTCACAAAATCTGCTCTTTAACAGACAAAACCCCTCATCTTGGAAATGAAAGGCTGTCTAATTTTCATTTTACAGAAGTGTGTCTGTTTTGGCTTTGACTCCCAGAGATAGTAAAATGCCCACAGATTGAATGTGGGTGGTCAGCAGTTTGGAAAACTGGGCCATCCATCTAAATCTGTCTCTCAAATCTATCCTCTCCACGTCAGCATTGCTTAAAGCACTACAGTAAGGATTCAAGAACTTAAAAGGCAGCTTCTATTATCATCCTGTCTAGTCCATTTGCATAGCAGTGAAGTCACCATGGAAGGACCACTGCAGGTGCTCATCTCCCAGAGCTGATGGTGCTTCTCAATGCAGGTCACATGCTTCAGGGATTAGGATTTGCAGTAGTGCAGGTGACACGCCAAGAAACGACTCTTAAACTTCCATGAGGTGTACATCATGAGTGGAAATCTGAGTTTCTGGAAGCAGCTGGTATAAATTCTCTTAGATCTCTGTGTCCCACGTGCTGTGACTTGTGGCTTTCAGTGACAGTTATCAAAGAGCAATATTTAAGGTAACATCTTCTTACTGTAGCTTCAGGCTGAGTGCTGGAGCACCCCTGAGCCAGGGCAGAGCTGGGAAATGGAGATGGGCTTTTTTCCAGGTGGTACATTATCAGATGAATAATTAACTCTAGACTAATTGCAAATCCTAATTAGTCTCCTCCAACTGCACTATTGCTTCAGTGTCATGTGGAGAGAACTTGACCTTCAGGCTTTCTACTGCTGCTGGTGTGAGTAGGGAAGGATTTGACTTTCAGAACCTGACTTATCTTTGGGATAATACAAGTCAGAAACCTCCAGAAATGATTGTCATAGAAGTTAAGTTACAGAAATGCCACTCTACACCTGTGGCCGTTTTCCCAGGCCACACTGCTGGCTCAAGGCTTGTCTGTACTGCAGTTGCTAGAGATGGTTGGGGAAAAAACATGAGATAAAAACAGCTGGATTCACAGAATGGTGGGGCTGGAAGGGACCTTTAGAGCTCATCCAGTGCAACCCACTGCAGAAGCAGCTCCCACCTAGATCAGGGAGCACAGGAACGTGTCCAGGTGGGTCTTAAAGCCCTCCAAGGAAGGAGCCTCCACACCCTCCCTGGGCAGCCTGGGCCAGGGCTCCCTCACTGAAACACTGAACAGTTTGGCCTTATGTTTAAGTGGAACCTTTTGTGTTCCAGTTTCATCCCATCACCCCTTGTCCTCTCACTGGATACAATAGAAAAAAAGTGCTGCCCCAACCTCCTGACACCCACCAGTGAGATCTTGGTCACTAGGAATGAGCTCCCCCCTCAGTCTCCTCTTGTCCAGCCTGAGCAGCCCCAGGGCCCACAGCCTTTCCTCAGCAGGAACATGCTCCAGTGCCCTGAGCATCTTGCTGGCCCTGTGCTGGCCTCTCTGCAGCACTTCCCTGGCCCTCTGCAGCTGGGGAGCCCACAACTGGCCCCAGGACTCCAGATGAGGCCTCAGCACATGTGGCAGAGCAGAGCAAAGGGGAGCAGAAGCTCCCTGGCCCTGCTGCTGGATCCACACTCTGCTGGATGCCCCCAGGCTGCCATTGGCTTCTTGCCCACCAGGCCACGTTGCTGCTCATGGGCAGTTGATTCTCCCCCAGCAGTGCCAGGTCTGTCTCCTGGAGCTGCTATCCAGCAGCTCACCCCCAGCCTGTGCTGCTGCAGGGGCTTGTTCCTCCCCAGCTGCAGGACTCTGCCCTTGCCCTTGGTGAGCCTCAGCAGGTTCCTCTGTGCCCAACTCTGCAGCTGGTTGAGATCTGGCTGCCTGGCAGCACAGCCTCTGGGCAATCAGCCAGTGCTCCCAGTTTGGTGCCAGCAGGGCACTTGCTGAGGGTCCCTCTGTGCCCTCACCCAGGTGCTTGATGAAGATGTTGAGCAAGACTGGCCCCAGAACCCATCCCTGTGCAACTCCACTGGCCACAGGCCTCCAACTGTGTACATTAGGTGGGGAATTAGCAGGGGGACTGGATTTGGTATCACTGCCCATACAGTGACTGCACAGTGTCTGGAGAGTGGTGCTTTCTGTGTAACCCTGAATGTTCCAGAAACAGCAGCTACAGTGGGGGATGCACAAGGATTTCTGTCCTCTTCTTTGTCTTTAACCATTTGATTGTGTGCACACTGGCTGCTCTACATCTCATGGAGTGCTTTCACGTAGCATTGGTGTCACTGAGTAACTTGGAGGTAGTTCCTAGGTGAGAGAGGAGAGGGAAGAGTCTCTGTTCTCCATCAGTTCATGAAACGTTGTCCCTCAGTGTCTCTGGTTCTTCTACATGGTAAAAGTGAGATGACTGTGTTTGCTTCCATGGAAGGTGGCAAGAAGGCCAATGGCATCCTGGGGTGTATTAAAGAGTTATGGGCAGTAGAGAGGTTCTACTCCCCCTCTACTCTGCATCTGGAATATTGTGTCCAGTTCTGAATGAGTTCCTGTGTGTCCTGCTCTGACAGAGGGGGTTGCACTGGATGAGCTTTCGAGGTCCCTTCCAACCCTTAAGCTTCTGTGGTTCTGTGCTTAGAGGATAATGGGCAATAAGAGGAGGAATAATGGTTTACATTAAAAGAAACACCTATTGACAGCTGCAGCAATGCCTGACCTAAAATTAACCACTGGCACATGACGTTAAAACTGACTTGAATAACGTGAATAACCTGAAACCCCAGCTACTGGCGTTGCAGCATGGAAAGTTAACGGTGTGAAGTGAACCATTCCTGTCTCAATCTGCTGTTTTTCCTTTTAGGTGATACTGAGCAGGAGTTGGGACCCCCTCCATCCGTAGATGAGGCAGCAAATACACTCATGACTCGCCTGGGCTTCCTCCTGGGAGAGAAAGTCACGGAGGTACAGCCAGGACCGCAGTACAGCATGGAGGTGCAGGACGAGAACCAGGTACGGCCCTCTTTCAACCCTTCCCTTGCTCCAGGAGGAACTGTATGGGGTTGTTTTCCAAAGAAGCTGCATTTGAGAGAGTGGTTATCTTCTAATTATGTGGCAGCTGAGTGTCTCATAAGGGGTGAAATAACTGTGGTGAGGCAAAAGGTTGCATCGCTCCCTATGAATCATCGTTAAGAGCGCAGCAAGGACTCAGTTCGGGGGGGATCAGCTGCTACCTTGTGAAACAGCTTCTGTTGTTTTTTTGTGGTGCTGCATATGTTGGAGGAGTGGGCAGCATTTCTAATCAGATTAGAGTGACCAAAATAATCTACATTTGGACGGCATCTCACAGTTGCAGATGTACTTGAATGATGTTACATAAAGTTGCTCTTCGGGAGGCACAGATAAGTAGTAAGAACCTCATTTTACAGATAGGCACGGGGGGGGGGTTTGCTCATGTTTGCCAAGCAAGGTGATTTCATGCTTGAAAACAGATACAGAAAGGAAATCAGCAAATCTTTGTTGTGATGGAGTTTGTTCTAGCCCCTCAGTCTGGCTGAAAAGCGAGATAGCAAAAAGCTGAGGTGCTACAGAGGAGAACTGTCTCAGCTGCTTCTTCCTTCTCAAGCCTGGACAATATTCCCACTCCCAGCAGTGGTGGGGAGATGAGAATGGAACTAAGAGACAGTTAATTTCCTTTTTTTAATGTGTTTTTTATTGAGACATGAACAATTCAGTATGTTGGGAGGATGTGGAGGCTCCTTCCTTGGAGCTCTTCAAGACCCACCTGGACACGTTCCCGTGTGACCTGATCTAGATGGGAGCTGCTTCTGCAGAGGAGTTGAACTGGATGAGCTCTAAAAGTCCCTTCCAACCCCACCATTCTGTGATTCTATGTAACAGAAGAGCATAAAACTCAGAAGCCCAGTTCTAATTCTCCATCTAACAGAGTCACTGCATGACAAGTCACTTAAATATTCCGTGTAGGCATAATTCAGAGGAGGTGACTTAAAACTTTGTCATTCCTTAAAAAAAGACTCAATGAACTGTGACAGCCAAGAACATGGTTTCTGTACCTTCACCCTGAATGCCTGTCATGACCCAGCTGACACACCTGAAGTTCTGCCATCCTGGCCCACTTGGAAGGAAGCTGCACCACTGTGGCACAGAGCAGGGAGTGGAGGGCAACGTCCCCCTGTAGGCTGAAGCTGAAGGATTTTGATCTCCTGCGTGGGTTAAAGTAGACTTGAGAGCCAAGAAATGTGGTTTTGTAAAGTTTTTTATGCCTTTAACACATCCATTAAGCTTTTAACACTTTCATTCAGGGTTTTTTTCCTGTGTGCAAGTGGCTTGGTTGATTTGCAATGTGCTTTACTCTGCATTGTGCTAGGAAATGTACTTTTGAACAAGCACCTATTTGAGCCCAATACTTCAAAGGCAAGCAGAGCTTTCTGCTATAAATGGTTCCTTTTGTTGTTGCCTTTGGACAAAAATTAAAATCCCATCTTTTCTCTGAAGCAAAAGATGTCTTTGGAGAAGAAATAAAAGGAGAAACAGCAGAGAGTCTTCCTCTAAAATAGATTGATATCTTGGGCTTCTGTGCTAATTTTTGCATGAGTAAGTTTCACAAGGCCTTTGAATGCTCTTCATGTGCTGGTGAGGATAAAGAGATGACTTGCTTCCTCAATTACCAAGTCAATCTTTTTGTTTCTTTTCTTTGTGAGCATCTCCTGCTGTCAGAGCTTGCCTGAAACAGCCAGGATGCTCAAGGTTGGAAATGACCTCTGGAGGTCATCTCATCTGACAGCATGCTGAAAGCAGGGCTGGCTTCATAGTTGGATCATTGTGCTCCAGGCTTGTGTCCAGGCAAATTTGGAAGCTCTGCAAGGATGGAGAATCAACAGGATGGCTGAGAAGCCTGTTCAGGGCTCAATGACTCTCATCTTGAAGGAGGAGGGTGTGGAGGCTCCTTCCTTGGAGGGCTTCAAGACCCGCCTGGACACGTTCCTGTGTGGCCTGATCTAGGTGGGAGCTGCTTCTGCAGGGGGTTGGGCTGGATGAGCTCTAAAGCTCCCTTCCAACCCTCCCATTCTGTGATTATATGACTCTATGACTTTTTTCTTCTACCTGATGGCAAATCTTCCATGTTACAACCTGTGAATGGAGCTTCTTGTCTGTGTCTTCTCCACAACTCCCTGCAGACAGTGGAAGGCTGCAGCAACCTATAGATGTAGTTTACCTGTCTCTAGAACGGGTGAAACTTGTCCATCAGCCTCTCCTCCTACACCATAAGCCCCAACCATCTTGGTGGCCCTCTTTCTTGGTCATCTTCCAGTGACTGTCTCAGCACAGGAACTGTGCACAAATCCTGTCCCAGCTCAAGCTGCTTGTGAATTGCAGCAAATCTTCTGCAAACCTCTCCTTCCTAAACCGAGCTTCTTCAGCTGCCCTGCTTACAGCACCACTGAAGATCATGCAGCAAGACGTTTATGGGAGTTGCAAAGCTTCCTTCTTCCATTTGTCATTGATGAATTAAAAGCTGATTGAGACTTGGACAACCAGTTTGCACTTGAATTGGAAAGTGAGAACAGTTTTAATGTGTTCATTTACATGGCCTGGGCAGAGAAAATGTTCTCTGGGCCTTGGATGCTGCTTGTTATTCCAACCATGCTTTCCTTTCTCAAGTAGAGCAGATAATTACTTGCCATCTCACCAATGCTTGAGCTGAAGTGAAGATAAAGGAACAGGGGTGTTTTCACTCAAACTGCCCCAATCTCTGAACCAGCACGTTGCATTTTCATTCAGCTGCCTGCTTCTGAATACATCAGTGGATACATTCTCTGATCCAGATCGCTATGAAATGGCATGTTTCATGTGCTGTCTCTTCCTCAGTCGCCCTTTCCTTCACGAGAGATCACAAAAACTTCTTTTTTCCTCCCACTTCTTGCACTTCTCCCACTTCTTCTCTGTGCACTGGCTGCCAGAGAAGCACAAAGGCCGACAAGACTATGCCAGAGCAGTGGAATTTCACAAAGCTGAGTGAAAATGCTGACAGATGAAACAGCAGCACTACTACTACTAATAATACAGAACGTTCTGACAGTGGAAAATGATATTTAAAACCTTGCACAGAGGAACAGCTTTCAGTATCAATACAGAAATCAAACATGTCAGTCAATGCCAAGCGATACACCCCGTGTTGAGTGATTCCAGCTGCAAGTAGCTCGTTCTTAAGGAGCTGTGTTGGGAACACCACCCATAAAAGAACTTATTTGGTATTTCATGAGACAATAGTGTTACCAGCTGGAGGGAAGATGAGTGTACTGTTCTTGCACTGAGTTTTAACTTGCTTTAAAGTGTCGTTTCTCTGTGGGCTCAGGTTAGCTGATGTTACTTTGTTAGTGCTAAGTTTCAGCAGGGAATTGTTTAATAGGCAAAACAAGGACGTGGTAAAACCTCACCAGCAAGAATTTGGGATAGTCACCATGGAATCATGTTTTCAGCTGGAAGAGCCGTTTCAGCTCATGGGGTGCAGCCTCTGTCCCAGCCCTGTCACCCACCAGCCCATTGCGCTCAGTGCAGCATCCACCCAGCTCTGAAACCCCTCCAGGGATGGGGACTCCAGCAGCTCCCTGGGCAGCTGTTCCAGTGCCTGACAGCCCTGGCACCAAAGCAATTCCTCCTCTCCTCAACCTCCCCTAGCACAACTTGAGGCCGTTTCCTCTTGTTCTGTTGCTTGTTACCAGGAGGAACAGCCCAACCCCACCTGGCTACAACGACCTGAAAGGAAGAGAGTGAGAAGGTCTCCCCCGAGCCTTCCGTTCTCCAGGCTCAGCAGCCCCAGATCCCTCAGCCCTTCCTCAGCTGAGACGTGCTCCAAATCCTTTCCCAGCTTGGTAGCCCAGCCTCTGGATCCTCTGCAGCACCTCCATGTCCTTCTGGTAGAGAGGGGCCCAGAACTGGACACAGGATTTGAGGTGCAACCTCAGCAAAGCTGAGCTCAGAGCTCCGTGCTCCTGCTGACAACTCTGTTCCTGAGGCAGGCCAGGATGCCCTTGGCCTTCTTGGGCACCTGGGCACGCTGCTGGCTCCTGTTCAGCCCACACTGGCAGGTCCCTGTGTGCCTGGCAGCTTTCCAGCCACTCCTCCCCAAGCCTGTAGCTCTGCTGGGGGTTGTTGTGGCCCAAGTGCAGGACCCAGCCCTTGGCCTCGTTGAAACTCATGGCACTGAGCTTGGCCCAGCCATGCAGCCTGTGTGGATCTGTAAAGCTTCCCTATTCTCATGCAGATCCACACTTGCACCCAGCTTGGTGCCAGCTGCAAACTTGCTAAGGGTGCCCTGGATGCCCTCACCCAGATCATTGATAGGATGTGAAACAGGAGTGGCTTCAGCACTGAGCCCTGGGGGACACCACTCGTGACACCAACTGCATTGAACTCCATTAACCACAGCTCTTTGGACTCGACCATCTCATCAGTGTTTCACCCAGGAAAATGTAAATGTTCCAGCTTGTACCTGTTGCCCCTTGTCCTATCATTGACTTTGAGTATCTCTGTATCTTGTAGGTCATTTGCTCCTGTCCTTCAGTCATTTCTGTGCTCATTTGCTCTTGGTCTTCCTTGTCCAAACCTCAGCAGTTCTATTTCCTTCGACTGGCTGCAGTTCATTGTTCATTGCTGAAGGAACTGAGTATTGGGAAAGGCTAATTTCATAGCTGAGGTGTACTGATGGAGCCTAATCAGCTGTGCTAACTCAGGAGAGATAGTCCCACTGCTCAGTGAAAGCATCTGCTTGCTACATAGCAGCAAGCCAAAAAGAGCCTTGCGTTAGGTTACATTAAGAAGAATAATTAACCCCAGCAATTTTAGGGGGGGAAAAAGCAATGGAATCTTCTCATTGCATACCAGCACACCAGTAGTTCTTAATTAAAAACTGGAGGGAGATGAGAAATGATCATGGAAATACTGACACAGCCCATTTTCTCTCTGGTCAATACAAAACCCTCCCCGAGCCTCTGGAGCTGTCACATTAGCACCTCCAGCACTGGTTTGTCAATGTGCTAATCCACATCGTGGATGCTCTGTAATTAAGGTCAATGCAATCAGACTGGCATGAAGGCAGAAAAGTGTGGGGTGGTGCAAGGTGATGCCCCATCCCACTGTTGGCATGGCTCCTGTGCTTCACCTCGAATGGACACAGCAGCTGTACTCAGGGTGAGGATCTTTACAAGCCCCATTGGGATACCTCAGACAGATCCTGGTTCAAAACACATCTTTACCTCAGACAGATAACTGTGATAAAACATATCTTTCAGAGGTTCCACTTAAAAAAGTCCACCTCAGGTGTTTCTTTTCAGCTTCAAATATGAGATAGTGATGAAGAAAAAGAATTGGAGGTCAAGCATGATGCTCTCTGTGGTCACCTTGGGTTGAAATGGCATGGTAAAGGGAATATGAAGCAAGAAGTATCACACAGACTAAATGAAATCTCATTTCAGGCAATTCCAAACAAGGAATTAACTTCTGCTGTTCCTTCCTTGGGACTGGTATCATTTTACAAGGGAGACAAGACTGTCTGCAGAGTCTGTGTCTGGAAAACAGCAGCAGTGCAGGAGAGAGATGGCTGTGTTCTGCAGTGTCCCCTGAGCAAGGGGGAAGATGAGGTCACCTCCACTTGCAGAAGACAAAGAGAAGTTGAAGGGGAGGATCCACATGCTCCAAAGCCTAGTTTTTTAATGCTTGTTTGGAGCATCCTCATCTATTCCTGCCCCGTGGACCTCTGTCCTGCTCCTCCCATCCCCACACCATCCTTAGGGTGTCTGGGCTGAGGCACAGGGGTTAGTTCTTAAAGTGATTTTAAGGTGATTGTGTTGAAATCCCGTGCAGGGGTGATTAAGTTGCTGTGTTGGGTAAACAAGAACAACTTCCCAGCACTGAGGTCCATCAGCCATCTCCTGTGCTTGTCATCCTCTGCAGTGGCTGCACACAGCACTTTTTGTTGCCTGCTGATGTTTTAGGACATACCTCCAGAGAAGAGGACCTTGTGCCAGAGAACCTTGTGTATGCAGCAGCCTGTGGTTAAAAGAAAGGCTCTGTCTTGTATTGCAGCTTGTCTCAAGTTGAATTCAAGAATGGTTTTGTTCTCCTAATGAGCGTCTCAGTGCACAGCATCATAAACTCCTCCAGGTTCCTTGCACACAGTGTCTTTCCAACTTAACTTGTAAACCACCACGTCTTTTTGTGCTGCTGTGGTTTTTGTTCTGCCTTTGGAGAGCAAACATTTTCCCTGTTATACTTTGAGAGGGTTTTGTTGCAGAGAAAGCATGTTTGGGCAAGGAAGTGCTGTCTTGTATCTAGACAAGGGATTTTGAACTTTATCTTTGTAAAACCTCTGTTGCTGTTGTTCAGTGGAGGAAGTATTTACAGAGCAAAATAAAAACTGCAGCTCCACAGAGATTTCTGAGCAGAGGGAAACAGCTCAAAGGTCTGTGGAGGATTTCCTGGATGTGGGTGATGTTTCTTGCTGCAAGTAAAGGTGAGATCACAGAATCTTAAGGGTTGGAAGGGATCTTGAGAGATCATCCAGTGCAACCCCCCTGCCAGAGCAGCACCACGTAGAGCAGGGCACACAGGAGCTCATCCAGCTGGGTTTGGGATGTCTCCAGAGAAGGAGCCTCCACAGCCCATCTGGGCAGCCCCTGCCAGTGCTCCCTCACCTCAACAGGGAACAAATTCTGCCTTGTGTTTGTTTGGAGAGGTCGTGCTTCATGGTTACCACACTGGAGCTCTCCACCTCAACAGGGATACAGAACTTACCTCACTGTACACCACTTTTGCTTATTTGTGCCTTTTTTTTTTCCCCAGTTGAGTTGGGTTTTTGGTAAATACCATTTTGTATGTTTCCTGTTGAACACAGAAGCTGGAACCTCAAAGGCATGAACTAGGAAACGAGCCCAGTGTCTCTGTTTTCCCCAGGCATGCAGTGGCACACTGGCCATTGTCATTTTGAGCCTTAAAGCAGCTTTTGAACTTGACCATCCAAAGCCAGATGTCCAGCTGTGAGCTCTAGGGGTGTCTGTTTACCTCACAGGGAGGGGTTGTGGTGAGTGACACGTGCTTGTTTTGCAGAGCTCGGCCGTGACGCAGCGCATCAGCCCCTGCTCCACGCTGACCAGCAGCACGGCCTCGCCGCCCGCCAGCAGCCCCTGCTCCACCCTCCCTCCTGTCAGCACCAGCGTCACCACCAAGGACTGCACCTATGGAGCTGTCACCAGCCCCACCTCCACGCTGGAGAGCAGGGACAGTGGCATCATAGGTGAGCAGTGTTTACTCTTTTGTCTCCCAAGCTCTTTCATTGCCAGCCACGTGGATGCACTGGGTGATGAGTAAGGGATGGGATGGGTTTGTGGTGTTCCAGTTAATGCTGCAGTGACCATGGTGAATTGCACTCCTTTGTCTTCCATTCACACAATCCCAGAATGGTTGGGTTGGGTCCTGCAGAGCTGCTCCAGTCCAACCCCAGCCCCCTCGCTCAGAGAGCACAGCAACGTGTCCAGGTGGCTTTGGAAACCTCCAGAGAAGGAGCCTCCACACCCTCCGTGGGCAGCCTGGGCCAGGGCTCCCTCACCTCAGCACCAAAGGACTTTCTCCTCCTGTGCCAGTGGCACTGTTTATATTCCAGCTTATGTCCATCACCCCTTGTCCTGTCTCTGGCCACCACAGAACAAACACTGGCTCATCCTCTCTCTCCACACGCAACCTTTATGTCCCCCCTCAGCCTTCTCCAGCCTGAGCAGCCCCAGGGCCCACAGCCTTTCCTCAGCAGGAACATGCTCCAGTGCCCTGAGCATCTTGCTGGCCCTGTGCTGGCCTCTCTGCAGCACTTCCCTGTCCCTCTGCAGCTGGGGAGCCCACAACTGGCCCCAGGACTCCAGATGAGGCCTCAGCACATGTGGCAGAGCAGAGCAAAGGGGAGCAGAAGCTCCCTGGCCCTGCTGCCCACACTCTGCTTGACGCCCTTCAGGATATCACTGGTTATAGTTAAAGCTGCACAGAGTTGGTGGAAATGAGGATGGATGAGATTAATACATAAAGTAATGGATGCAGAGTTTTGGAACTTGTTTAAACAGTGAAAGAGGAAGAATTCTACCAGGGGCTGCCAAACCTTCCTACTACCTCAAGTAATGTTAGAGGCATCTGTTTTTTGCAGCATTCTCCTTCTCTTCATGCCATTTAGTCCATAGCCACTGTTCTTTGAGTTCAGAGGAAGGAGAATGGATGGTGGCTTCATGTTCACAGTTCAAATGCTGTTGGATTATATTATAATAACTAGAAAAGGCTGATTTCCATCTGTGCCCCACGACTGTCACTGACACCTTCTCAGTGCCTCAGAAATGCCTGCACCTCCTAAGCTTAGCTTCGGGCAGGAGCTGGATTAAGTGAACACAAATCTGAGTGAATTTCTGTAGCTGCTGCAGCAGCTTTTTCATTTGAGTGATCTGTAGGTTGCAAATGTAAAGGATCTTGGAGAAAAATAACAGGCACAGGTAAGCATCTTCTCAAGCAATGTCAAGGCCCAATGGGAGAAAAGTGATGTCTGTGGCATATCAGGCACGATGGTCTTCTCATGGTTGTCCTTGCCATATGTTGAGGATTTCTCCAGCTAAGGTTTTACTTTGCCAACCATTTATGACCAGCTGCAGAGTTGGGCACAGAGGAACCTGCTGAGGTTCAGCAAGGGCAAGGGCAGAGTCCTGCAGCTGGGGAGGAACAAGCCCCTGCAGCAGCACAGGCTGGGGGTGAGCTGCTGGAGAGCAGCTCCAGGAGACAGAGCTGGCACTGCTGGGGGAGAATCAACTGCCCATGAGCAGCAACGTGGCCTGGTGGGCAAGAAGCCAATGGCAGCCTGGGGGCATCCAGCAGAGTGTGGATCCAGCAGCAGGGCCAGGGAGCTGCTTCTGCAGGGGGGTTGGACTGGATGAGCTCTAAAGGTCCCTTCCAACCCCACCATGCTGTGATTCTATGATTATGTACTGCTTTAAAAAGAAAAGCAGAGAGAGGAATGTTTATGGTTTAGGGAGGTTCCTTTTCCTACTGATTAATATTTTGCTTGGCTGATCAGGAAATCTGGTCTTAGTTCAGCTCCTGGATGCCACAACAACTTCTGTAGCACTTCTGCCTGCATGATCTTAAAATGCAAATATGTAAGCTATTCTGAGCTGCATTCCAAAGTAGTTTAATGAATCCTGGGGAAAGTCATTGCAGCATCACACACGCTTCGTCCACTGCTCACAGCGTCCCAGGATCAGAGCTTCACCCTGTCCAACAGCAGCCCCTTGGGCTGGAGGATCACAGTGAGTAAAAAGGATGCTTGATCGCAGCTGGATCTTACCTGTGGCAGAGCTGTGAATCAGGTCTAAGGCTTGAATGAAGCTTGAGGCGTGGAGCAGCAGAGTCTACTGCCCCTACTAATGAGATGTGCCTGTGTGTGTCTGTGGCCTGGTGCTGAGTTGGCAGCTGCCAACCTGAAGGCAAGAGAACTGAAGGCAATTCTTGCCATGAAGGCAAGTTGCTGCACTTTGGTTTCATCTGGAGTTTGTTGTCCATGTGAAAGCCAGAGGAGGTCCAGGTGGCCTTCATGGTGCACCTGGGTGTCAGAGAAGCTTCAGTACCATCCCAGTCCCTGACATGTGAAGGTGTTGAACCTTTTTGCTCGTATTTTCTACTCTTTTTTTCTCTAGGAATTGATTTTTAAGTCTGAGACATTATTTTCCCGTTCTTCTGTCAGGAACTTGCACTTTCCCATGGAAGCTTTGGAAAGGTGCATTATCTCCAGGCTACATTAATGTATCCCAGGTGGAAAAGCTGTGTAGAAATAGGTTTGTGTGGAGTAGGGGAAGCACTTCTGGCTTTCCTCTGCTCGTGTTTGCAGTCAAAGGAAACCAAGAGCCTTTTTCTCCCTTTGTTTCCTTCTCCCCCCTTTATTTTGACAATAGCATTTTCAACACCTTCTTACTCTGGCATTTGCTAGAAGCTGAACAGCTGTAACAAACTGGGGGGAAAACACTCTTTTGCAGACAGGCTTGACAGCAGTGAAAGAAATGGGGAGGTTTTCTGCTAAGTCTTGTTTTTCTCTACCTCCTCCATCTTCTGCAAGTGTTCTGGAGCAAGGGGAGGCTGTTTCCCCACAGCAATGGACATGTGATTTGTTCATTGCCCTCCCCTTGTGACAGGAGCTGTGGGGGTGACAACTTTGAAAGGTCCTCCCCCTCAAAGAAGTGATTTAAACCACTAGTTCATGAACTACATGAAGGTATATTCTTATCACAGGCAACTCTGATACATTTCTTAACTCGTCTTGATCAAAGTCCCAGTTTTGAGGAAGATCTCTTGTGCTTTGCCACCTCTCAGTCCTGAGCTGCAGCAGGCACCACCTCCAAATCTCACCACCGTTGCATCACCACTAAGTTTCCTGGTTGAAAAGCACAGAGACTTTAGTGTGTGTATCCCAGGTTAATGGAAAATACTTGGCAAAGGGCAGAAAACAGTTCATCAAGGTGGGAAATTGGTCTTTACATCGTTAGGGATAAACACTTCCTTTCTCTCCATGTGGTTTTGCTTAGCATAAGGTGGTTTTATATATGTTGAACTCTCCTTACATACATCTGTTGCTAGATACAGCATTCGTTTGTCAGAGTCGAATCACACTGTGGCTCTTCAGACTCTGAATTAATTGCATTAAGTGCTTAACTATCCACTAAAGCATATCAAGTGGGCATTTTGGTGTTCTAATCTGGATGCAAAGACCAAATGGTAACCAGTTGAGTTTTCTCTGCTGATTTGGACTTACTCCATTTGTCTGCCACCTCTTGCATCGTTTCAATTATGAGAGAACAAGCGTGTCATATCTTTAATCTGTGTGGCACAGGAGCTATTTCATGCTTCCTGATGACTTTAATAAATGCATCACTTGGACTGAAGAGCTTTTAGATCCTCTACAGTAAAGGGAAATTGAGTTTCCTGATGTTGAAAGGGGAACACAAACCTTACAAGGTGCAGATCTTCAAATTTAGACACTTGTAAAGGAAAAGAAGTGGGGGAATGGGGAGGAGGAGAGAAGAGGTGAGCCAAGAAGAGAGATAGGAGCAAGTCAGCCCTTTCTCCTGGAAGCCACTAAATCTTTTCCATGTAAAACAGAATGGCTGGTGAAAATGCTGCCCTGACTTTAACCTCTGAATAGCTTCCAGGATTATTTTGGCTCTGGCCATGTAAAATCATCCAACTGTTAAGGTTCAAAGTCTGCTACTGAAAAGAAAAACTGCTCAAAGCAATCACGTGCTGCTCTGAGGGAACTTCGTGCTTGACATCCCCACAGAAGTGGGACTGTAAAGTTTTGCTACTTGAATGCAGCAAGATGCAAGAAATCTTTGCAAGGCTGCAAAATGAAGCGTTTCTTGGCAGAGTATAAAACTGACCCGAGTGCTTGAGATGTTCAAGCAGCACTTTATGTCATTTAGCAGCAGTCTCCCAAGGGGATTAAGAGACTTCTGTGTTGAATCTTCTTAGGAAACTGCTGCAATTTACTCTGACATGAAGTGGGGCCACGTTTTGACTTAATGTAGAGTCCTGTGATGATCTTCCACTGTGTTCCCTGCTTCTTGATAGGGGCATGCATCATCTTGGGCAGGGTAATAGGTAAGATGTTAAGAGCAGCTTAAAGGGAAAGCAGGGAGCTGTGTAAATCCTTTTGCACCACTTCAGTGGCGTAGACAGCTCTGATATCAGATCTGAGTGGGTAGATGAGGGGAGAGCAGTGGATGGCATCTGCCTTGGCTTCAGCAAGGCTTTGGACACTGTCTCCCACAACACCCTCATCAGAAAGCTCAGGCAGTGTGGCTGGATGAGTGGAGGTGAGGTGGATGCAGAGCTGCTCAATGACAGAGCCCAGAGGGGGGTGATCAATGGCACAGAGTGGAGCCGGAGGCCTGTGGCCAGTGGAGTTGCACAGGGATGGGTTCTGGGGCCAGTCTTGCTCAACATCTTCATCATTGACCTGGGTGAGGGCACAGAGGGACCCTCAGCAAGTGCCCTGCTGGCACCAAACTGGGAGCACTGGCTGATTGCCCAGAGGCTGTGCTGCCAGGCAGCCAGATCTCAACCAGCTGCAGAGTTGGGCACAGAGGAACCTGCTGAGGGTCAGCAAGGGCAAGGGCAGAGTCCTGCAGCTGGGGAGGAACAAGCCCCTGCAGCAGCACAGGCTGGGGTGAGCTGCTGGAGAGCAGCTCCAGGAGACAGACCTGGCACTGCTGGGGGAGAATCAACTGCCCATGAGCAGCAACGTGGGCTCGTGGGCAAGAAGCCAATGGCAGCCTGGGGGCATCCAGCAGAGTGTGGATCCAGCAGCAGGGCCAGGGAGCTTCTGCTCCCCTTTGCTCTGCTCTGCCACATGTGCTGAGGCCTCATCTGGAGTCCTGGGGCCAGTTGTGGGCTCCCCAGCTGCAGAGGGACAGGGAAGTGCTGCAGAGAGGCCAGCACAGGGCCAGCAAGATGCTCAGGGCACTGGAGCATGTTCCTGCTGAGGAAAGGCTGTGGGCCCTGGGGCTGCTCAGGCTGGACAAGAGGAGACTGAGGGGGGAGCTCATTCCTAGTGACCAAGATCTCACTGGTGGGTGTCAGGAGGTTGGGGCAGCACTTTTTACTGTTGTATCCAAGGGGTGATGGGATGAAGCTGGAACACAAACAGCTCCATTGAAACACAAGGCCAAACTGTTTGAGTGTTGGGGTGAGGGAGCCCTGGCCCAGGCTGCCCAGGGTGGGTGTGGAGGCTCCTTCCTTGGAGCTCTTCAAGCTCCACCTGGACACGTTCCTGTGCTCCCTGATCTAGGTGGGAGCTGCTTCTGCAGGAGGTTGCACTGGACGAGCTCTAAAGCTCCCTTCCAAGCCCCACCATGCTGTGATTCTGTGATTCTATTGTGTACACCAGTTGCCCTCACAATTTTGTGGATCTTTACCATGAAGAACACCATGTAAATAGCCTCCAACCCCTCCTGGATTTCCCTGGCATGTAGCTTTATTCACATTCTTTATTTCTTTACTGTTTTTCACTCTTTGCCTCCCGAGCTTTTATCAGTTGCTGCTGCTTTCTCCAGATTGATGGGTTAAAAATAGGTTTGTTAATCAATTCATCTGGAGTGCAGGCTAAGCAGAAGAGCTGCTGCTGACAATAAAACAAGAGAGACTTGTTTGCAAGTGTAACTGCTTTGAGACAGCAACAAAGAGCAGCTCAAAAGGCACATCAAGATAAATTTAACTCAGGTTAAATATTTTGGTGATCTTAACTGCTCGAAGCATTTGGATTTTGACATTCTCATCAGTGTTACAAAATGCTCTGTTAATAATGAATTAGATTTCTAAGAATTACAGAGCTTCTTTTCCTTAAATCCAGCCAGATTCCATTTGGGCTCATTCCCCAGAGGAGGAACTCCCTGAAAAATGTCTCCTGTTTGATGAATAACGAGCTTTTGTTCACTAATACATCTGCATATTGCAGGTGACAGGGGCTGACAGTTGAGGAGGTGAAATGGGAGGTGATTTATATCAGGTGTCTCATCAGCTCTTGAGCAAAAATTAGTAGGGGGGAAGGGTGTGGGTCACAGAATCCCAACCACACAAAGTATAAAAGGACACCATCTGATTAAATTCTTTCTCCATTTCATTAAGAGGACAAATTAAGCAGAAAGCAAACACGTGCACACACGTGTGACATGATTCATGGGTGATGTCAAGGGTGAGAAACCATGAAGTCATGAAACAACAGTCCTGCCTTCCCCCTGTTAAGCATCAAGGCATCAAGGCTTGGCTTTGACATCAAAATCTAGGTGCTTAAATACTGGTTAGATCAGCTATAGGTGTTTGTTACATTACTGGGAGGGCAAAAAAGGAGAAAGAAAAGGGTTTAAAGCTGAAGGAAGCAGCACAGAGCAGACCATAGAATCATGGAATCATAGAATGGGAGGGTTGGAAGGGACCTTTAGAGCTCATCCAGTGCAACCCCCCTGCAGAAGCAGCTCCCACCTAGATCAGGTCACACAGGAACGTGTCCAGGTGGGTCTTGATGCCCTCCGAGGAAGGAGCCTCCACACCCTCCCTGGGCAGCCTGGGCCAGATGTTGTGCTCAAACTGTGACATTTGTTTATGGTCCAGCCTGATAGATGGAAATAAAATAGATTGAAAAATTGAAAGAAAGAAGGAACTGGAAAGACAGATCAGAAGGCAGCTACAGGAAAATTCAGTGTTGGCAACTCCCACAGTGTTATTTTGGACGCTGTAATAAGTTTTAGCTGTTGATGGCGTGAGATTAGATGAGCCTCTGAGCTTGTAGTTGAAGAGCAGCAAGATTTTAACCTTCATGATTATGAAAAGCCTCTCCATGAACTAAAGTCACCCAAAAAGAAATGCACAAGTAACATTCTTCCTGTTTGTGCAGCCACCCCCTCACATGCCTCTGCTCTGCTGGCTTCTTTCAGTCTTAAAACCAGTTTCAACAGTGTGGTGGGCTTAAAAAAATAGAAGAAGAAAAATTGTCTTTGTTAAGAAAGGAAACAAAGTGACCTGATGCTGATGAGACAGGCAGAAATAATCCTCCAAAGTGGTAAAAGGTGCATGAGACAAAGAGGGCACCGAATTGAGAAGGTGATGGGAGTTGCTGTAGGGTTGTGGGGATGTGGATGTGCATTTCTTCTGCAGTTTTAACATCTTCACAGTTGAAATGGCTGTGATTTGAAGTGGTGAGGTACAGGTTTGTTGAGGGGGAGGCACAGCACACAAGCTCAGGTTGGGCTGGGGAAAGAGCCTGAGTTTGGTAAGACCTTGTCTATGGTTTTAGTGCATCACTGTCACAGAGGTGGAGTAACCACATGTGCAAGTGGGATTCTGTAAGGAGGGTGTGTTTAAATAACAGTGTTTAGGAGCGTGAGGGAGAGTTTTTGATGATGCTTTGGTAAAATCAAGCATCAAGATCGCTGCCTCTCAGATTTGAAAGGGATTTCTTTCACGTTTACAAGAGTGGACCGTGCTTCAGAACATTCATTCCCTTGTATCTGCAGTGAAGTTTATAAGGAAAGCTTTGCTGATCTCTTTTGTCTCAGGCACAAGGTGTTTGTAGTGAGTTGTGCTCTGATCTCGGGAGTGCCTCACTCTCTTGAAATGCAATCTTACCCAGGCCCTACATTTCTAGTCATGAGTAGCACACAGGTACAAGCCCTTCAAGGCATTCATACCATCCTTCATCCCTCCTGTCAGCCAGTGCAGCAGGGAATTCAGAACAGAAGGAAAACAGGGTCAGCTACTACTGTGAAGGTATTTTTCATTAGGTTTCAAAATGTGTGGTGTGCTTACCATGATTTACAGTGCCTCGAGGCTTGAAACACAAATAGGTTTACCTGTTGAATCTCTGTCTTTTTACAGGACTGTTTATATGAGTTAAGCCAATGATTTGAGAACAGTGTTGTAGGGGAAGTTAAACATACAAAGAGTGGTGTGGATTTGGACCTCAAGCCTTGAGCAGAGCAGACTTTAAGAGTGGTTTGCATAGTTTTTTTACGTGGAGAAACTCTAAACTCACTGACTGATGGTGTCCAGCAAAGAATCATGTGCCTGTCCCTTCTCTTGGGAAAGGTTTGGGCTTATGCTTTCTGCCTGCTCACTTTTCCTCTTTGGCGTCTGAGCTCCCTGGAGTGGTCTGGGGCAACAGGGCTGTATTTAGTGATAACCTCTATGTCTGAGTTTATGAAGGTCTATGAAGATTAGGGCAACAAAATTGGTTTTACTCCTTGCCAACTCATCCATGTTAGCTGGGACATCTCTAATGTGATGAGGCAGGTTGTGTTGTGGCATGTTACTGGAGATGAGTGAAATGAGGTTCACCTGCAGATGGGTGTTTTGGTGCCTCTTTCAGTGCAAAGTGTGAAGCTTGCTGCTTTGCTGCAGTTGTTTCTTGAAAGCATCAAAATCCCTCTTTCCTACATTATAAGTCTGATTACTTATAATTAATGTTACAGCTGTGGGGTCTTCATCAAGTGGTAACCATAGAAAAGTGCTTTCTCCTGCAGTCCCATCTGAAAGGTGAAGATAAAGGTTGATGTTTTCCAGGCACGATCTCTGCCTCAAGGAGAATTGGATTGGATGGTAAAAATCCCCTCGTGTGTTTAACTCAAGCCAAGTAGATTTGAAAGCCTCAAGCTCCAGGACATAGGGCAGCTTGCAACTCAATGAGAAATAATGTGTGCTATCCTGTCAATCCATGAAACTCTGTGACAAGGGTGAAAGTGTAACACTGGCTGCAGTGACGTGGATGGTGCTGTCTTGGATGAGCTGCTCTCCCAAGGAAAATGCAGATGTGAATCTTGAACAATAAAGCAAAGTAGGATTGTAAAATGCCTCCAGCATCTGGAGTGTATATCCTGCGGGCATCCAAGTCCACATGTCTTCAGAGATGCCCAGGCTGTGCTGCTCCAAGTTGATGCAGGCAATGCTGTTAAAGGGAGGTGGTGAAACCTTGTGGGAAGAGAACTGGCATATCCTTGGCAAAGGCTGTGGAGGGGCCTGCAAAGGAGCAGCAAGCAGCCTACATCACAGAATCACAGAGTCTTAAGGGCTGGAAGAGACCTGGAAAGCTCATCCAGTGCAACTCCCCTGCCAGAGCAGCACCACCTAGAGCAGGGCACACAGGAACTCATCCAGCTGGGTATTGATTTTCCCGAGAGAAGGAGCCTCCACAGCCCATCTGGGCAGCCCCTGCCAGTGCTCCCTCACCTCAACAGGGAACAAATTCTCCCTTGTGTTGCTTTGGAACCTCTTCTGTTGCAGCTTGTCCCCATTGCCCCTTTTCCTACCACTCACAACCCCACCACTCAGTGATTCTGTGATAACCAGGGCAAGAAGGGCATTAAAGCCTACAGTAGTTACCATGAACATGCCCATCCCTGGAAATCCAGGCTCACACCCACAAAGTCACAGCATCTCAAGGTCTGGAAGGGACTTGCAGAGCTCATCCAGTGCAGCCCCCCTGCCAGAGCAGCACCACCTAGAGCAGGGCACACAGGAACTCATCCAGCTGGGTTGGAATGGCTCCAGACAAGGAGCCTCCACAGCCCATCTGGGCAGCCCCTGCCAGTGCTCCCTCACCCTCACACTGAGGATGATTTTCCATGTGTTGCCCAAAGGTCCTTCCACAGTGTCATTCATGAATGTGTTCTACAGCACTTAGATGTTTTAGGTGCCTCAAATTGTGTGTTCACATCAAATAGTGTGAGACTGTGTGCCAGCTGAGACTGGAGATACATATAAATGCATATATAATTAGGTACACACACACATCTATATTTATATACATACGGTATTGCTGTAGTGCTGTAGAGAACCTCAGGTATTTCTGCACAGCTGTCAGCTTTTGCATGTTCAGTGTGTAACTCACATGGCTGCCCCTGTGTCCCCTCCAATAAACCTCCTCTTTCCTCCACGAGACAGCGACGTCTCTTCTGCACATGCCATGGTCTGTGCGGTCGCAGCCATGTAGCAGGGCCCAGGCACTGCCATGCTCTGCTGCTTCTTCTCACCAGGGTTGTGTGCTGGATTCAGGGGTGAAAAGAGCTTCACATAAACGTGTGTTCTCTCATGGCATCTCTGCAGCCTTTGTGCACACCAGCAAGTTCTTGTCGTGGCACCCTCAGCTTAACGTGTCGCGTCACGTAACCTGTTGCGCTGGGTATTGTCTGAGAGATTCAGGGTTGAAAGATCTGCCTCTCAGCAGATGACTTCGGGGAAAAATTCCTGCTCTTTGATGGATTTGAGGTCATGAGTTTCAGCTCTCACCAATTTAGAGCACGCTACCTGGGGGATTTTTGAGCTTGTGATTGATTAGGTATCCTTGTGTTTAAAAACCACAGAATTATACCATGGTTTGAGTTGCAAGGGACCTTTTAAAGATCATCTAGTTCCAACACCTCCCTGCCATAGGCAGGCACATCTTTTACTAGATCAAGCTGCTCAAAGCCCCATCCAGTCTGGCTTTGAGCAGTCCCAGTGATGGAACATCCACAGCTCCTCTGGGCAACCTGTGTCTCACCACCCTCATGGTACAAGGAGGAGTCCACAAGACCTGTAAGAAATTTTCTGGCTATGGCTGAAGGACCATTTCTTTCCTTTTTTTAATATATTAAGTAAGAAAGTGTGAATTCAGTGTGAGAGTTCCATGACCATTTTCCAGTTTCCAGTGGCATGGATGCTGTGAATCCCCTCAGGATGAGCCTCTCCTCCCAAATCTGTGCCACCTCTCATCCTGCAAACCCCTGGAAGTGTACACCAAGTTTCTCACCTGTAGGTTAAGCTGAGTCCATGACTGCTCCTGCACACTTTTAGCAGATACAAATTCAAGCAATGTAATGTTTAACCAGGGTCTGTGGGTACTTTTCATTATTCAAGCCTGTAAATCAATCAGCAAGTTTCTGCAGGCCACAGACGGGTTAGCCAGAGCCATCGTTGTGAATTACAGAGCAAAGGCATTTCAAACTGAACACAGAACACTTATGTGGCTTGGCTGTTCAGTCTAACCAAAGCAGTAATATCAGAAGGAATCTTGAGAGTCAGTTTTTAGTATAATCTGATATTCTGATGTTCTCCTGTATGATATGTGTACAGACATCTCCTTGATGCTGTGTTCAACGATGTCATCATGGTAGTTTGTATCTGCTGTTGCCCACTTCATTGGGCTTCTCTGCATCTGAATTAAGGCCCAGAATATTTTTTCACATGTAGAGATGGTTTAGTTATATTAATGATGTAACAGGAGTCCTGTTGTGACTGCAAATAAGATTCATCCCGGGGATGGGCCTTCATTCCCCATGCAACCCTGTAAAGAGATTATTGCTGTAAAGCACCGTTAATCCCCTGCCAGAGCCAGCACAGGAGATCACAGGGAGATGTACTCACACACCCCAACCACGGGAGCACAGATCCTGTCCTAGAATACCCTCTGCAGCTCTGGAAAGTTTAGGGTAGGAATGTGGCAGAACTAATGTTACTTTGCAGATTTCCTTCTGGTTGTGGGTGTTTATGGACTTGATCTTATTGGGGACTGAGGTGAAGATCTTTCTGCCCAAGGAGTGGAACAGAATAGACCTACAGTGATCATCTATGACACCGAGCTGGGCAGGTGTATAGTTCTGCTTGAGGGCCCTGGCCAGGCTGGAGCCGTGGGCTGAGGGCAATGGGATGAGGTTGAACCTCCCCCAGCCCAGGCAGCTCCAGGCTGGGGCAGAGGGGCTGGAAACTGCTGGAGGGAAAGGGCCTGGGGGGGCTGAACAGGAGGCAGCAGCATGCCCAGGGGGGCAAGAAGGCCAAGGGCATCCTGGCTGGGCTCAGCAGTGGGGTGGCAGCAGGAGCAGGGCAGGGATTGTCCCCTGTGCTGGGCTCTGGGGATGCTGCAGCTCCAGGGCTGTGCTCAGTGCTGGGCTCCTCACTCCCTGCCACAGGGACACTGAGGGGCTGGAGATGGGCAAAGAAGCTGGGGAAGGGGCTGGAGAACAAATCTGATGAGGAGCAGCTGAGGGAATGAGGCTGGAGGAGGCTGAGGGGAGCCAGGAGCCCTCTGTGCAGCTCCCTGCCAGGAGGCTGAGGGGAGCAGTGACCATCTTTGCCCCCAAGTCACAAGCAACAGGACGAGAAGAAACAGCCTCAAGCTGCCCCAGGAGAGGGTGAGGTTGGAGCTGAGGCAGAGCTGGTTCCTTCAGAGGGGTGTCAGCCCCTGTGCCAGGCTGCCCAGGGAGTGCCCAGCCCTGGAGGGATCCCAAAGCCATGGGGCTGAGGCACAGAGGGCCAGGGGTTAGTTTAGTGATGGGCCTGGCAGTGTGAGGGGAGTGGTTGAACTTGATCTTAGAGGTCTTTCCAACCTTAATGATTCCGTGATCTAGTCCAACTGCTTGACCACTTCAGGGCTGACCAAATCTTTGTATACGAGCGTTACCAACTTCTCAGCCCTTGAATGTCATGCTGCATCAACCTTAGTGGCTGCAGATAATATGATTTCTCTGAAATTAGATGTTACTTCCTCAAGTGCTGCTCGTGAGGGGGTAATTTATGAGCAACTCTCTGGGTCATGCTGATGGGAAGCTTTGGTTCCATCAGGAAATGTACTTTGCACATCCATTCCTGTTGCTGGCTCATAGCTAACTTTACACTTTAGCCTTTTAAATAAAAACAAAACTGGTTTGGTTGAAAATAGCTCATAGAAGAGATTTAAGCCCACAGAGCAATTGCTTCCAGCCTGCGTAGCAGTACTTATATCATCCAGAGCTGTTCAGAAGGTAAATTAATCCACAGGGAACAATCCTAAATACCTGATTCAATGAAGAGTTTGCACATAAAATAACTTTAGTGTAAAACAGTGAAAATTATGTTTAAAATGAACACAAATAGACGATTAGAGAAGAGGCCAGCATCATTTATTCGCTCTTTTGTTGCTGTTGTTGTAGCTTCATTTAGAGAAAACTTATTTTGACACGTAGTTATTTTGGGTTTCCACAGCTTGATGTATTGGGAGATGACTGATTACAGCTGCTGATGTATTTCTGCAAAGATTAATTAGACATATACTGAGATAGGTTTTTTAAATGAGTGGATTTTAATGGATCAATGGGTTAGGGGTTTTTTTTGTTGCCAGTAGGCAATACAGTACATCCAGTACTGCAGCCCCAGCCTTGAAATGGATATTTTCTAGAAAGCAATTTCAAACATATTTCTCACTATTAATTTAAGGGAGCAAGAGAAATGTGAACATCTGTTTCTTGTTTCTATCTTATTTTCCAATGCTAAAGTAGAAATGTGTTTGCCTGACAGGAAACTTCTGTTTGGATGCCAACAAACAAATACCAGTTCTTAGCAGTTGTGTGTGTTCAAAATATGTTACAAACAGCTAGATTTTGGAACACTTGATGAGATAGAAAGATATTGATCCCACTACATTGGCAAGAAACCCCATACTGAAAAAAAGAACTACAGAAATAGGGGTAAAGGTGGAAGCTGATGGGGTTTGTTGGAAGCTGATGGGGTTTGTTGGGATGGGTGAGGGTCAGGGACAGTAAGAACTACAAGTCCTGGATGTTTTTAATGATCACTTTGTGAGTTCAGATGGAAGCAGTTAATTCTGGTTCTTCTTAAAATGTCATTTAACACGTAATTCTGCCAGCTTAGTCCTTGGTCATTGAAGTTTGTGGGTTTTGCATTAGGGATAGTCCATCAGCCTGCACAGTACCTCGATAAGGAGAACCCTCCACAGCCCTTGGCTTTGTGTGTCCCCACTTTCATACTTTATGAAGTCTATGTGGGTATTTCAGAGAGTTAAAATTGAATGCCTGATGTTAGGCAGTGAGATTATTCCTGTACTCAACATATAAACAGCTGGCTAAAATAGGTAGTTCTCTGCTTCTGGATGCATTAAAGTAGACAACTCTTATCTATTTGCCATTAAACTACATCTTCCTTTAGGTGTTCTTTGGCTAAAACTTATTTTCTAGGCTGCTTACTCTTAAAACTTGTCACAGAAAAACCTTTAGCCTAAAAGCTAAAAAACAACCACCCCCACGCCCACAAAGAGAGAGATCCACGTTGTGTCCAGGGACAGATGGCACAGAAATTAGCAGAGAATTTGGACTGGGAGAGGTATTTACCACAGCTCAGTGAAAATGAGGGATTTCAGTGGATTTAGCAAGTAGATCTACAAGCACAGGGCATGTCTGGAGTTTCAGAACATCCAGGGTTGAGTTGAATTTCAGGGATTTGAATAGCAGTGGAAATGTGTGTGGTTGGGGCAATCAGAAAATAGAGAGCTCTAGTTAGTGGTCTCTTCTATTTTTCCCCCCTTTTTCTTCTTCTCTGCTTTCCCTCCACTTCCCTCAAGTGATGATCAAGTTTGATCTGCTCAGATAAGCTGATATGGGTGTTGGGAAGTTCTCTCAATGACTAAAAGGTTTGCTTATGACCTTGAAGGAATATGTGGGAGGCTGAAGACAAAAAGTCAGCAGCCTTAAGGGTGTTACAGCCAGGGAATAACTGCATCAGTATCCACAAGAGAATATCACTGGGGAGATGGTGTGGATCAGTATGGTATTGCCACTTCCCAGTGTGAAAGTCAATATAGCAACAATCCTGATGTGTCAAATGAGATAATGTAAGGGAGAATGTGTGGACTGTAAAAACATGCTGCCAATCAAATGAGATGTTGAGTTGGATTTCTGGACCAAAGGAATCCATGGGAGCCATTTGTTCATTCAAGTCATGTGGAGGCTTTCCATGGCTACAGCTTTTCAGGGCCACACATGACAAGGTTACAAACTTCTGCACAGGTGGTAACTGTGATGTAAATGAAAAGATGTGAGGAGCACTGATAACATGGGTTTTCCTCTCAATAACTTCTGCACTGTCTGGAATTGCATATTGAAATGCAATGCAGGATGCAATTACAACTGGCTTTTAACAGCAGGAACCAAAAGGTTAGAGCCTGAATGGGGTATTTTATAGAAGTAGTAAGCAGAAACAGCATCATGAGAGTAAATGCATGATCGGTAAATGTGCTGCCAGGCAGCCAGATCTCAACCAGCTGCAGAGCTGGGCACAGAGGAACCTGCTGAGGGTCACCAAGGGCAAGGGCAGAGTCCTGCAGCTGGGGAGGAACAAGCCCCTGCAGCAGCACAGGCTGGGGGTGAGCTGCTGGAGAGCAGCTCCAGGAGACAGACCTGGCACTGCTGGGGGAGAATCAACTGCCCATGAGCAGCAACGTGGCCTGGTGGGCAAGAAGCCAATGGCAGCCTGGGGGCATCCAGCAGAGTGTGGATCCAGCAGCAGGGCCAGGGAGCTTCTGCTCCCCTTTGCTCTGCTCTGCCACATGTGCTGAGGCCTCATCTGGAGTCCTGGGGCCAGTTGTGGGCTCCCCAGCTGCAGAGGGACAGGGAAGTGCTGCAGAGAGGCCAGCACAGGGCCAGCAAGATGCTCAGGGCACTGGAGCATGTTCCTGCTGAGGAAAGGCTGTGGGCCCTGGGGCTGCTCAGGCTGGACAAGAGGAGACTGAGGGGGGAGCTCGTTCCTAGTGACCAAGATCTCACTGGTGGGTGTCAGGAGGTTGGGGCAGCACTTTTTGTCTGTTATATCCAGTGAGAGGACAAGGGGTGATGGGATGAAGCTGCAACACAAACAGCTCCATTGAAACACAAGGCCAAACTGTTTGAGTGTTGGGGTGAGGGAGCCCTGGCCCAGGCTGCTCAGGGAGGGTGTGGAGGCTCCTTCCTTGAAGGTCTTCAAGCCCCACCTGGACACGTTCCTGTGCTCCCTGATCTAGGTGGGAGCTGCTTCTGCAGGGGGATTGGACTGGATGAGCCCTAAAGGTCCCTTCCAACCCCACCATTCTGTGATCCCATGCAATTCCATAATCTCTGATTTATGTGAATGTGGAAAAATCTGATGAGCATCAGTTTTGGCTCTTGCATTGCACAGCTCATGGTACAGCAGTGTATTTGCAAGCCATTCTTGTCTTTGTTCCTCACTTTGTTTATCCTTTCTTCCTTTAAGCTACCTTGACAAGCTACTCTGAAAATGTGGAACGCACTAAATACGGAGGGGAGAGCAGTAAAGAGCATGGATCTGGAGGAAACCTGAAACCTTGGCAGTCCCAGAAATCCAGCATGGACTCCTGCTTGTACCGTGTGGATGAGAACATGACAGCCTCTACCTACAGCCTCAACAAAATCCCAGAGAGGAACCTGGAGACAGTCTTGTCTCAGTCAGTGCAGTCGATTCCTCTTTACCTTATGCCACGGCCAAATTCAGTAGCAGGTAAGCCAATGTTTTGTGCCTTTCTAAGACATCATTGCTATTTCTGCTATTCCAAAGCTTTAAGTGCAAGTAAAATGGAGAGATCCACACAGGCTGCATGGCTGGGCCAAGGTCAGTGCCATGAGTTTCAATGACACCAAGGGCTGGGTCCTGCCCTTGGGCCACAACAACAGAGCTACAGGCTTGGGGAGGAGTGGCTGGAAAGCTGCCAGGCACACAGGGACCTGCCAGTGTGGGTTAAACATGAGCCAGCAGCGTGCCCAGGTGGCCAAGAAGGGCAAGGGCATCCTGGCCTGGCTCAGGAACAGGGAGCAGGATCATTGTCAGCAGGAGCACGGAGCTGATCATTCCCCTGCACTCGCCTTTGCTGAGGCTGCACCTCAAATCCTGTGTCCAGTTCTGGGCCCCTCTCTACCAGAAGGACATGGAGGTGCTGCAGAGGATCCAGAGCTGGGCTACCAAGCTGGGAAAGGATTTGGAGCACATCTCAGATGAAGAAGGGCTGAGGGATCTGGGGGTGTTGAGCCTGGAGAAAGAAGTCTCAGGGGACACCTTCTCACTCTGCAACTACCTGAAAGGCAGCTGCAGCCAGGTGGGGTTGGGCTGTTCTCCCTGGTAACAAGCAACAGAACAAGAGGAAACGGCCTCAGGTTGTGACAGGGCAGGTTCATGCTGGATGTGAGGAGGAATTGCTTTGCTGCCAGGGCTGTCAGGCATTGGAACAGCTGCCCAGGGAGCTGCTGGAGTCCCCGTCCCTGGAGGGGTTTCAGAGCTGGGTGGATGCTGCACTGAGCGCAATGGGCTGGTGGGTGACAGGGCTGGGACAGAGGCTGCACCCCATGAGCTGAAAGGGCTCTTCTATCTTAAACCGTTGTATGGTTCTAAGTGTCTGATCTTCTCTAAAGAGCTTAAGAACTGTGAAGTCCATCATATTTTTTCTTCATTTAAGTTTCATTTTTGCTGCTTGAGAGATTCCTCTGTGATCCTGTGACATGTGTGTTATTGATGTCTTTAAACAACCTCCTGTTTCCCCCTGAAGTTGGTAACAGCAGGACAGAAACAAGATAGAAAAAAAACCCCAAAGCTTTACTGAGAAGCTCTTTTCCTGGAATTACTCTAATTTGCTTTTGCTGCCCCATAGTTTTTTCTTGCTGGATAACTTCTCTGGGGGATTTTCTCCGTAAAGTCCAGACTGCACAGAGCCTGGGATGTTGTCTGTTAAAACAGCATCTCTTGGCAACCCAGTCTGCATTGCATAACTAGCTTAGGTTGCCTTTTTAATCCCTCTTGGGACAGTCACAGACCTGAATGTGATGCAGAAATGATGTTTTATAGACATTCAAAATGGGCACAACCGCATGTGCTACTTATGTTTGAAAGACTAAGTCTGGAGATTCCAGAATGAAAAGAGTGGGTAAGAAAAAAGTGAGGAACTCTGCTTGTACGGCCTTGTTGCTTGAGGTTAATTTCTTAAAAGTGACACCACATCAACACCTTCGAAAGAGCACAGGGTAGGCCAGATACTATCAATTGAAATACACTTCTGTGTTGCTTTAATTGACTTTGGAAGCTGTTGCTTGCTTAGAGACAAATGGTGTTTGAAGAGAAAACTCTAGTAAGGTTTGAGTACACCTTTTCCTTCTGGATGGTTTTGTTTGGTGAGGAGGAAGTCACTGCTTTGAAGGAGTATGTGAGCTGACACAGTTCATGTCCCAGGATAACTCATTGTGGTAGAAACTATAGAGAAGAACACAAGATTTAGCTTTTATCATCAAATGATCAGCTGTTACTGCTTATAAGGTTATGGCACATTTTCTAGGTAATAAATCGCCATATTTTCTTTCCCCCAGACCAGTTAACCTTGTTCTCTGTGTACTTGAATGGTGAGAAGAGGGGAAACCAGATGTAGCTGTGTGATTGATCTAAGTCTATCTGCAGAGTGTGCCATTGCTCAAAGAGTTAATCCTGAGCTGTCTGACAGCTCCACCAGCTCTGGGTAACCGTTTGATAAACCAGACCAAGAGCATAATCCAAATGAAAATTAACCCTCCAGAAGAGATATCTGTGTTAATTTTGAGCCAAAAGCTCATTAATGTGGAGGCAAAGCGTGGCTGGGAGTGGGATAGAAAGCTGCCTTTGGGGGTTTTATTAGAGGTATTGCATGTTTTAAGGTAATCATGAAGCCACAGCTTTGTTAAAATAGACTGTCAGGTACAGAGAATCTATTCTTGGGAACCAAAGCATGGCAACACTCACACCTTGTGGCTTTATTTCTCTTCTTTCTTCCTTTTGGGGTGTTTTCTTTTAATATTCTCCCCTCCTTACCTTCCAAGATGGCACAAAACCATTCTCACAGGAGGCTTACAAACAACAATCACTGCTATGTAGCATCCCTTTGCCCACCCTACATCTTACAGCTGGAAACAGTTCTCCCAACACATATTGATCTTGCCTTGCACTTTGCTGTATAATATTGCTTCAGAAACATTTAAAAGCTCTTTCTTTTGGTATATAACTTTCTCTGGAGGCTCTTGTGGACCCTGAAATGCCAATGTAGGATGTTAGGTGTGGTGAAACACTTCTGGGTCGCGGTAAATCAAGGAGACACAGGCTGCATATTTGATAGGAGCTTTTATAAGGCTGGTTGTGAGAGCATATCTCAGTAGGAGTGAGCAATACTGAGTTACTGCATGGAGCACAGAAGTTATTAGGCAATTTTATGGTCTGAAGTGAGAAGCAGCTGTGAAGGGCACTGCTGTTTGGCAGGGCAGCAAGCATCACAAAATACTGACTTGGAAGAGAAGAGGGAACTGTGCTGCAGAAAGGTCAGGACAAATTATCCCTCTTGAAGTAGCAGGAGAACTTTAAGCTCTCTGGGTCACACATAACTTCTGGACAGCAAACTGCTCACATCTTGGCCATGAGGTAGACTACTACTTACAACTTAGAGGAAGAGTAAGCAAGATGTGAGCATAGTCTCTGTGCACTGAGACCATGTTTGAGGGGGGAAAAAACCTTAAAAGACATTCAGAGCTGCTGGTTCCTTTCTCCTAATATTCCACATTAACAACTCTCAGTGATATTGAAATCAGTTCCCACTCCCTTTAAAGTCAGCAGGGCAGCTCAGACACCCAGTCCATTCCACCTTCAAATCTCATCAAGAGCAGGGCAGGGGAAAGGGAGCTGGGGGTGCTGCTGGGCAGCAGCATGAGCAGGAGCCAGCAACGTGGCCTCGTGGCCAAGAAGGCCAATGGCAGCCTGGGCTGGATGAGAAGGGCTGTGGGCAGGAGGTGCAGAGAGCTTCTGCTCCCCCTCTGCTCTGCCCTCCTGAGCCTGCAGCTGGAAGATTGTGGCCAGTGCTGGGCCCCTCAGTTGCAGAAGGACAGGGAGCTGCTGGAGAGAGTTGAGTGCAGGGCCACAGAGATGCTGAAGGGAGTGGAGCATCTGCCTTGTGCTGAAAGGCTGAGGGAGCTGGGGCTCTGCAGCTGGGAGAAGAGGAGCCTGAGGGGTGAGCTCATTCATGTTCCAAATGCATCAAGGCTGGGTGTGAGGAGGCTGGAGCCAGGCTGTGCTCAGGGATGGCCAATGACAGCACAAGGGGCAATGGGCACAAGCTGCAGCAGAAGAGGTTCAAAGCAACACAAGGCAGAATTTGTTCCCTGTTGAGGTGAGGGAGCACTGGCAGGGGCTGCCCAGATGGGCTGTGGAGGCTCCTTGTCTGGAGCCATCCCAACCCCATCTGGATGAGTTCGTGTGTGCCCTGCTCTAGGTGGTGCTGCTCTGGCAGGGGGGTTGCACTGGATGAGCTTCCCAGGTCCCTTCCAACCTATAACATTCTGTGATCTCTGCTAGAATCACCCTCAGAGGACCAGCTGCCACATACAGGATGTCCCCAGAGCTAACCACTGCTCACCAGGCTTTCCAAAAGACATCCTTTATAGGTATTTGTTCAAACCCTGCCCCCACCTTCAACCACCCACTTTTCTAAAGGGATAAAGTTAAGAGTAATAATTTCTTTGTTGCCATTGTATGTTCTCCAAGAGGAAAAAAGGGAGGAGCTGCTATTATATAAGGCCATTTTAATTCCCTATTAACATTTAAACAGACCTTATAAACCATGCATGTGGTCTAAATAACACAAGATGTCATGTTTCATTTCATGGGTAATGGCAATGGAATGAGACATTCATTGTGCACTAGAAAGGCAAAAGTTCCCTATGAAATTTGTCTTCATTCAAAACTCTGAATGCCCAACTCCAGTGCCAAGCAAGTTCTGATCATCAGGATGAAAAATGTTGAAGCATATGAGGTGAATTGTTTGTGCCTCTTTGCCTGGGCTGGGGTAGGAAGAAAAGGCAGTTGCAGCTTTCCATTTCTGGGAATAATAAACCAGCAAAGCCAAGGAGTTAATATGGGGGTGATTGTAAAACTGAGTTTTAAAGAATTACTGGAAGGCTCAAGGTTTCTTTTGTGTTTTCTTCTTGGATCAAATCCTCTCTAAATTGCAACCTTCTTTCATTTTGGAGACCACACCATCTCCCCTGACAGGTAAAAAGCTATGCACCAAACAAACCAACAAAAAGGGGGAATTAGAGTTGCTTTTTATGCCTGGGACTTTGCCATTGTTATCAATACCATAACCACAGAGGACTTACAGATTAGTTATCATTTGTACCCTGTGCTTCAGCCACCGTGAGAACCTCTGGCAGCAACTGCTTGGTGACAGTGTTTCAGCTGGTGCACACACTGTTCTGTGAGTGCTGGTGAGCTGGACAGAGAGGAACCTGCTGAGGGTCACCAAGGGCAAGGGCAGAGTCCTGCAGCTGGGGAGGAACAAGCCCCTGCAGCAGCACAGGCTGGGGGTGAGCTGCTGGAGAGCAGCTCCAGGAGACAGAGCTGGCACTGCTGGGGGAGAATCAACTGCCCATGAGCAGCAACGTGGCCTGGTGGGCAAGAAGCCAATGGCAGCCTGGGGGCATCCAGCAGAGTGTGGATCCAGCAGCAGGGCCAGGGAGCTTCTGCTCCCCTTTGCTCTGCTCTGCCACATGTGCTGAGGCCTCATCTGGAGTCCTGGGGCCAGTTGTGGGCTCCCCAGCTGCAGAGGGACAGGGAAGTGCTGCAGAGAGGCCAGCACAGGGCCAGCAAGATGCTCAGGGCACTGGAGCATGTTCCTGCTGAGGAAAGGCTGTGGGCCCTGGGGCTGTTTAGTCTGTAGTGGCCAGTGCCAGGACAAGGGGTGATGGACAAAAGCTGGAACACAAACAGTGCCTCTGGAACATAAGGAGAAACTCCTTTGGTGCTGAGGTGAGGGAGCCCTGGCCCAGGCTGCCCAGGGAGGGTGTGGAGGCTCCTTTTAAGGAGGTTTCCAAACCCACCTGGACACATTCCTGTACTCCCTGAGTGAGGGGAAGCTGCTTTAGCAGGGGCTTGGGCTGGGTGAACTCTAGAGATCCCTTCCAACCCCCACCATTCTGTCATTCTGTGAACTAGCTATTTCCTCATCATCATCCCCACCAGGGACACTCATTGCCTTGACTCCATTGCTTTGTTCCCTTCTGTTTCCTGCCTTTTTTTCTTTTTCCCTTAAGCACCCAAATGTGAGGTTCTGGTTCAGTCTGCTGATTACTGGGTTACTCTTTCTGAATGCCACCCAGAAAGAAAAATTGCTGTTAGCCCTGGGAGAATGAAGCAGTGTGGCTCCATACTGTGAAGACTGTGTTCAGGAGAGGTAACATGTACCTCCCATCACTCTCTTATCTTGAATAAGTAGGAAGGGAATTTCCTTAATGAGAATTAAGAGGTTTTTTAATTTGCTTTTAAGTGGGTTTTCCCTCCCCACACATACACATTAAGTTAATGCATTAATATTTAGCTTTGGCTAAATAAAAGGATCTGAGCTCTAACTTGAGGTTAACAGAACATATCTTTTCTTCCCTGAATGCAATGATACAAACAACCTACTTTGAACACCCTCACATGCTAATGTGAATTTTCCTTGTCTCTGACCTGATAATACATTGCATTTTACCTAACTAGGGCTAGAGTTCATCAAAACTGGGTGAATCCTCAAGCTAAGTATAAGACTATCAGGAGTAAATATGATCTTCACAACTATTACCTTCAGTTGGACTGGATGATCTCTAAAGGTTCCTTCCAACCTCTACCATTCTATGATCATGTAAATGAAGTAGGCTCAGACTACCAAAGACAGCACTCTTACAAGAATTCACTCCCCAAAGCTGTTAAAACACCAAGGAAATCCAGCTGAGCCCAATTGGCAACGCTGGAGGTGCTGGAACCTCTCAATTGCGGTGAGAACAGGAATTAACCTCCAGCAAAACACTGCATTTCCCCCTTATTTTCAGGTCCAACGTGGCTGAATTAAAGCTTTGAAAGAAATTCAGCCATCTGACTTTAAAACTGAATTCAAGCAGTGCCACATTGCTAAAATGAGAAGCTACTAAATGCAGAGGATATCAGAAATCTCTGGTAAATCCAAGTAAATCTTCTCCAGTTCCAAGGGAAATCCATGAAGGGTCACTATCTCCTCCATCTAGATGGGATAGGTTGCAGTTTCCAAGATGGAAAGTCTACAACGGTTTCGTTACAGCTGATTTGAAGCAGTTTAGCTGATGAAAATCTCAGTTTCTCAGGCTGCTAGCATTCCTCTCCAGAGACAGAGGGATAAGTTGAGGGAAACACTTCTATTTTTTTTAATTGAAAGGGACTTCATAAGTAAAATTGTAGGAATAACCTGGAGCAGGGCACACAGGGACTCATCCAGCTGGGGTTGGGATGGCTCCAGACAAGGAGCCTCCACAGCCCATCTGGGCAGCCCCTGCCAGTGCTCCCTCACCTCAACAGGGAACAAATTCTGCCTTGTGTTGCTTTGGAACCTCTTCTGTTCCAGCTTGTCCCCATTGCCCCTTGTGCTGTCATTGGCCATCACTGAGCACAGCCTGGCTCCAGCCTCCTCACACGCAGCCTTGATGCATTTGGAACATGAATGAGCTCACCCCTCAGGCTCCTCTTCTCCCAGCTGCAGAGCCCCAGCTCCCTCAGCCTTTCAGCACAAGGGAGATGCTCCACTCCCTTCAGCATCTCTGTGGCCCTGCACTCAACTCTCTCCAGCAGCTCCCTGTCCTTCTGCAACTGAGGGGCCCAGCACTGGCCACAATCTTCCAGCTGCAGGCTCAGGAGAGCAGCAGAGGGGGAGCAGAACCTCTCTGCACCTCCTGCCCACAGCCCTTCTCATCCAGCCCAGGCTGCCATTGGCCTTCTTGGCCACGAGGCCACGTTGCTGGCTCCTGCTCATGCTGCTGCCCACCAGCACCCCCAGCTCCCTTTCCCCTGCCCTGCTCTCTAACACTTCATTCCCCAGCCTGTGCTGCTACATGGGCTTGTTCTTTCCCAGATGCCAGACTGTGCACTTGCCCTTGCTGAATGTCATTGGATGTCTCTCTGCCCAAGCCTGCAGCCTGTGCAGGGCTGGCTGAATGGCAGCACAGCCTCTGGGGTGTCAGCCACTGTCCCCAGTTCAGTATCATCAGCAAACTTGCTGCCAGTGCCTCTGCTCCCTCAGCAAGGTCATTAATGAATAGACTGAAAAGTTGCCTCCTCTGCATTGCACAAGGTAAAAAGCAAGAGCTGATAGTAGGAGAGAGGTTATAAAATGTGACTCGAAATGCAAACACCTCTCTTGAGGTCAGGAAAAATACAAGGTCAAGCAGCAGTGTTTGAGCAGGCAGTGAAAGTGACTGGAAGAAGCTGATCATCAAAACGGGTTTCTTAGTGCTGAGATATGTTTGTGTTTTCCTCTGGCCTCTGGTTTCCCCAGAGGAGTCCAGGAAAGGTCACATAAACCATTTGAGAGCAGCAATTCCAGCCGGAGTGACCAACCTCTGAGATGTGAAACCACAGTAAGGACCCACTGAAGAGCACACAGAGCAGAAACTTCTTTGGAGAGCACCTTTAACTCTGCTCAAGGGGAAAAGATACATAAATAGAGAGAGGAAGGGGGTGTTAAAGGAAAAGCAGGAGGGGAAGCTGGCAGTAGATGGGCTGTGGGGCACGTGCTGTTCCTCAAGCCCCGCAGTTGCTTTGCAGTGTAACAAAAACTTGCCTGCTTATCCTTTTTTTGCTTTCATTCTGGGATATGGTTAAACTCTGAATTAGATGCTAGTCTTCATACGAATTATTCCATGGAGAGAGGTGAAATGAAAATGCTTTGGATAACCCCCCCTAAAAGAAGCTTAACCTTGTCTTATTTGTGTGTGAGGGTGTCTTGAATAACTTAGAGCAGGTCACTAGATCTGAAGCATATATATATCAATACAGCTGTGAGGAATTTAAAGGTGGAGAATGGGGAGAATACCTTGTTAACACCTGAGTAGCAGGTGGAATCCATTGAATGAGCCCTTCAACATCCCACTTTTCCCCTATCTCCTCCAGAATACCCAGTTGGTAAAGTCCACCCACCCCCTCCCTGGGCCACCAAACACCAATTTCAAGTGTGGTTGGTGTTTAGTGTTCAAATAGTGCACTGAAAACTTGCTCCCCCTGTTTGTTTGCCATTCCCTTGGGAGGATTTCATTCTCACTATGTAAATATTATCTTTGAAGAGGTCCTTTTTTGTTCTCCCTTACATTTTATCTGCAGTCACTGGGTCTTCTTACATAATACAAGGTTCAGAATAGAGGGGAAGCTTTCAGCAGTTTCATATCACATTTTCTAATGAAGAGAAATTGATCTTGCGTCATTTTTAAGGTATGAAGCATATTCTCCCAGATAAATTACTTGTACTTCCACTGGCCTTAGATCTCTTTAATTATTCCTCACTTCTAAATCAGGAAGATAAATCTCAGCTCATCAGGATGGGAAATGGCAGGATAGTTGTACTGACAATTGCAAATAGAACCCCTGGCAAGATGTGAAATGGATTTTGCAGCTCATGGTGATTGCAGTTCAGCATGTTGCAGCTGTAGGTGATGATGAAGCTGAGAGCCTGGTTTTGTGCTGCTGAGGTATAGCTCCTTGCTTCTTGTAGAACCAAGAGGGAAGCAAGCCACCGGCCATCATTGTGCTCTTCTCTGGCAGTGCACAAACATCTGGGATCATAGAATCACAGAATGGTGGGATTGGAAGGGAGCTTTAGAGCTCATCCAGTGCAAACCCCCTGCAGAAGCAGCTCCCACCTAGATCAGGGAGCACAGGAACGTGTCCAGGTGGGTCTTGAAGACCTTCAAGGAAGGAGCCTCCACACCCTCCCTGGGCAGCCTGGGCCAGGGCTCCCTCACCCCAACACTGAAACAGTTTGGCCTTGTGTTTAAATGGAGCTGTTTGTGTTCCAGCTTCATCCCATCACCCCTTGTCCTGTTGCTGGATACAATAGAAAAAAGTGCTGCCCCAACCTCCTGACACCCACCAGTGAGATCTTGAGGCCACGTTGCTGCTCATGGGCAGTTGATTCTCCCCCAGCAGTGCCAGGTCTGTCTCCTGGAGCTGCTCTCCAGCAGCTCACCCCCAGCCTGGGCTGCTGCAGGGGCTTGTTCCTCCCCAGCTGCAGGACTCTGCCCTTGCCCTTGGTGACCCTCAGCAGGTTCCTCTGTGCCCAACTCTGCAGCTGGTTGAGATCTGGCTGCCTGGCAGCACAGCCTCTGGGCAATCAGCCAGTGCTCCCAGTTTGGTGCCAGCAGGGCACTTGCTGAGGGTCCCTCTGTGCCCTCACCCAGGTGCTTGACGAAGATGTTGAGCAAGACTGGCCCCAGAACCCATCCCTGTGCAACTCCACTGGCCACAGGCCTCCAGCTCCATCCTGTGCCATTGATCACCCCCCTCTGGGCTCTGTCATTCAGCAGCTCTGCATCCACCTCACTTCCACTCATCCCAGCCACACTGCCTGAGCTTTCTGAGGAGGATGTTGTGGGAGACAGTGTCAATGTCTCCCATGATGGGATTGGAGCTGGCTTCTTGTTTCACAGACAGGGTGGAGGTTGAAACTCAGGCTTTGAATAAGAAAATCGAAACATACTGATAGGATTGCAGTTCTTCCCAGGAAATGAAACATTTCTCCTTCCAGGAGGCTGCACATGCATTGTAGGGACTTAAAAAGTTCTAGAGACTCAGAAGCCGTCTGGTGTGCAGTAATTATTGCCACTGAGCAGCTGTCAGAGCAGCTGGATTGTCATGCCTTTGCCATTTACTGCTTTGGAGGCAGCAGAGTTGATGATCTTGTCCTGATTTGTAATAGAAAAACCTGCTCAACATCTGGACACTTCAGGTTTTGGGTAAGTTTAAAGAACAGCTTTTGGGCTTCATTCTTGTCTTGCTCACCCAAATCCACCTCATAGGTCAGAGCTGTTTTGAAAGCTCATTCAGCCCTTTGCATTGGAAGAGCTTTTTCATCACACAACAATTGTTGGCAAAATGACGTTCCTCAATGATCATGTAAGTCCCAACATTCCTAACCCTCTTTTTTAGCTGCTAGCTGCTGTGGACACAGTTGAGAAGCCACTTTGGGTGGATATCTCCAAGGTGTGGCTCTGCATTAACATCCTTTAGGCTCCAGAGATCTTGGCTTGCTGTTGAAAACCTTTTACTGCATCATAAGCAGGAGAATCCTGCTGCTTGTAAGCAGAGGGTAAGGAGAAGATAGGAATGGGATGTGGGAGGCATTTGGCTCTTTATTTATTAGCTGTGGCTTTTAAGTAACAGATGAAATATCACAAGATCACCACCAAAAAAAACCCTTAAAGGCAACATTCTGAGGAGAAAAAAGCACAACTGCCAGTATTGCCAAGTAAAGAAGCAACCATGCTGGGTTTTAGCCTCTGTTGTGATGTGTCAGTGCTGTGCCTGATCAGACCAGCTGGTAGGGTTTGAAAAACTGGGCTTGATTCCCCCAGCAAGTCTCTTCATCAAAGTTCTTTCTCCAAATGAACACAATTAGCAGTGGTAAGAAAACCATCCATTAAGTGTGGAGCTGCCATCGGTTGATGCTTCTAAAACAAGTCAGATGTGTTTTGAGAGTCAAATGCAGTTTGGGCAGTAGAGGTGGAGTGTGAAACAGGATCTGTGCTGCTCTGGAGTATTGTGGCTCTTCCTTCTTGGACATGCAGCATTCAGGGTTGCAGTATCTTCTTGGCATGCTCAGGATTGGTTTGTATGAGGGTGTTTTGCTGGAGGTTGAAGTACAACTCTTGCCGCTAATCATGTGGTAAAACTGATTCTCTATTCCAGGACTGATGTGATTTGGTATCTAGAAGTTATGTTGTTGATGAGGAACTACTGATGTGGTTTAGCTGCTGTTACAGAGATTGGAAAACTGAGCTTTTATCAATTTGTTGCTCCATTGTCTCCTATTAAGAAATGAAATCACCAGCAAGATGATTGATTCTGGTCATCCTTGATGGCTCTGTGTGTGCTAGATAGAATTAAATTGGGACTGAAATAGGATGAATATGGAATTTACAGGGAGGAAATGTCCTTCAGCAGCTGATAGATATATATAGAGAGATATATATACACACTCAGATATAGATAGAGATATATTTAGCAGCAAGACCAATATGGGGAGTTTTGTTTTCTTGCCTTTTCTGTTCTCAGAGAAGCATAAGCAGCTTCAACAGGGTAAGCTGGGAGGATATTTAGTGAAGAACAAGGGTGGTGTCTTCACAAAGGAACAGGATTCTTTTCAGCCAGTGAGCTTGTTTCTTGTATGCAACGAAGCTTTGGCACAGCAAAACTGCTGAGCTCTGTGTGTTAACACATTAATAACTCCCATTCAAGGAGAGATATGGCTGGGAAGGCTGATAATCCTCATCCTAATGGTGTGCATAAGCTTACTGCAGTGTCATTGACAAATAGCAAAGGAAAATATTCAGACTTGGATTAGATTCCAATCGTGTTTTTGTTTAAAGGGACTCTCGTTTGCTTGCATCTTCCCTTTCTAAGCTCTCCCAGTCCATTAGGGCTGTCCTAAATCAACCAGGCAGTCCTGACTGCCAGTCAGCTCAACTGAAAAGGGGATGGTGGGATTTTTTTCTCTCTTGATAAGTGAGGATTATCTGTTAAGGTCCTGCTTTCCCTGAGAGCCACGTGTTCTGACTGCGTCAGACGTGCTGCTGGCGTGGGTGGTGGCATGAAGGCTGGAGTGGGAAGGACAGACCTGCCTGATGTGATGCCAGGCTCCTAGGCAAGCTTGTGCTTTGTGTCCCTGGAGTAAGTACCCACCAGAGTGCTTTGGAAATGCTTTCAGGCTGCTGCAGTAACATCTGCTCTTCCTCTGCAGATCCTCTGGCTCGGTTCACACTGCAGAAGGTGGACAGAAGTTGTGGCACTGTAGTATAGGTGAAACCTGAAGCTGAGTGCTGGAGGTGGCTGGGAACAGACTGAAAGTGGAGTTTCTGCTTAAAGAAAATCACCTCCACACCAAAGACCCATCTTTCTCATTGCAGCATTTCACCTCTGATCTGCTCCTTCATAGCCAACAGCTAATCAACTTTACAAGACCAGAAAAGCATGGAGGACTAATAATAACAGGCTTTGATGGCTTTATCTCCTTTTTCTTTCTTGCTCCTGTTCATCTTTTCTCCGTCTCTCTTTTTCTTAAAACTTACACAGAGTTCAGGCAACTGAAAGAACATCATTACAAATTGCTGCCAACTTTAAGCCTCTCCTTGCCACCCCTTGTTGTATAGTCTCTGAATCTTGCTTGGTTTTTGACTCCCAACATGATCTTGTAAAGGTTTTTGTATGGTCATTAGGCATTGTCTGAGGAAAAAGTGTTTCTCTCAGCTTTGAAATGTTCTGCCTTTCAGCTTTGTTGAATTGTTACATATTGTGGGAGGTGACAAAGAGGAAGGATTCAAAGCCCAGTGCTGTGAGCTTACTCTTCCAAAGCTTCAAAATACTGACTTGTTTCATAGCAAAGAATTAATACCAGCTTCACAGGCTGCCTTTGAGGCTCTTTAATGAATTAATTCAGTTTAAACTCATCGTCTTGTTATGGTAGTTGACCAAAAACTGAAGAAGCAAAATCAGTATTGGCTACAGGGTACTGAGCAGCCCAATACTGAGCAGCAGGGTTTCCATTGATAAAGGTTGCATGTGGATTTTGGAAGTGGTCACAAGGAGAAGGGCAGAGCTGGTGATCTGCAAAGATTTCTTTCCAGTCATCACCAAGAAAACTCAATTGCTGCAGCTTTGTGGCCGGTGTTAACTCAGTCATTCCCCTCCAATTCAATCCAGGGGCATTTCCCACTGAATTCTGCAGTACCCATCATGGAAATCAATTTTAGTGGCGTTTGGGGGGGTCAATACTCAGAGCTCTTCCCCACAGAAGTACCCAGCTCATCTGGAGGTGTTCACTCAGGTGATGGTGAGACAATCCATCTGCTTCAGTTAAAAAACAGAACAAACAAGAACTTAGGCTGTGTTATCTGCTAGTTTCAGACAGAAAGATCCTCTCTGCAGTTTCTCCTTCAACCGTGCTTATTCTTGTAGTGATAGCAGCTTCAGCAGAGACATAAATTCTTCCTGTTTAATCTAACATTGTAAAGAAAATGAAGTTCTGCCATGAGCAAGTCACATGGCAGCAGTTTTCTTCTCTAGTTCAGATAACACGTTCCTCATTTATTCATGTGTTTCTGCTGGCCTGTTGAGAAGTTTCATTTTTCTGCCCCTAATTCTGCCTTTATGAACAGATAAATGTTCATATCTAAACTAAATAGCTCTAAAATAAAAGAATCTCAAGGGTTGGAGGGGATCTGGGAAGCTCATCCAGTGCAACCCCCCTGCCAGAGCAGCACCACCTAGAGCAGGGCACACAGGGACTCATCCAGCTGGGGTTGGGATGGCTCCAGACAAGGAGCCTCCACAGCCCATCTGGGCAGCCCCTGCCGGTGCTCCCTCAGCTCAACAGGGAACAAATTCTGCCTTGTGTTGCTTTGGAACCTCTTCTGTTGCAGCTTGTCCCCATTGCCCCTTGTCCTACCACTCACAACCCCACCACTCAGTGATTCTGTGATAACCAGGGCAAGAAGGGCATTAAAACCTACAGTGGTTACCACGAACATGCCCATCCCTGGAAATCCAGGCTCACACCCACAAAGTCACAGCATCTCAAGGGCTGGAAGGGACCTGCAGAGCTCATCCAGTGCAGCCCCCCTGCCAGAGCAGCATCACCTAGAGCAGGGCACACAGGGACTCATCCAGCTGGGGTTGGGATGGCTGCAGAGAAGGAGTCGCCACAGCCCATCTGGGCAGCCCCTGCCAGTGCTCCCTCACCTCATTCTTCCTTGTGTTTCTTTGGAACCTCTTGTGTTCCAGTTTATACCCATTGGCTCTTAAAAATGATGAGGAGATGATTGGCTGCAGTATGAAATGCACTCTTGAGTTCTCTGTCACCTAGTAGAAGTGTGGAGTGTCTCTGTAAAGCTTTGCACACACATGGTTGAGTGAGTTTTGTGGTTGGGAGAACTCTAGATTTGATATGGGAGACTCGTATATGTCTTCTTTATTTGTCAACATCAACAGGAGACCAAAGCAGAGCTACAAGTTACCAAAACAATTCTTTGCTCCTTGCTAGGGGAAATACAACTTGATTCCTCGTAGCTGTGTTGACTCCATCTGGTTCCATCTCTGTGTGATTGACTTCAGGCCATAAAAACTCCCAAGTGTTGATGTGGTTGTTTGCTTTCTCATGACAGCCACCAGCTCAGCCCACTTGGAAGATCTCGCTTACCTGGACGAGCAGCGACACACTCCCCTGCGGACCTCGCTCCGAATGCCGCGGCAGAGCATGGCCGGCGCCCGCACGCAGCAGGACCTGCGAGGTAGGAGCAGGGCAGAGGCCTCAGGGCGCTCTGGGGTGGGAGCTTGGACTGCAGCCAAATGGGCCACATCCCTGTGAAAGTCACAGAATCTCAGAATGGTGGGGGTTGGAAGGGATCTCTAGAGTTCACCCAGCCCAAGCCCCTGCTAAAGCAGGTTCTACTCGCTCGGGGGGCACAGGAATGTGTCCAGATGGGGTTGGAAACCTCCTGAGAAGGAGCCTCCACACCCTCCCTGGGCAGCCTGGGCCAGGGCTCCCTCACCTCAGCACCAAAGGAGTTTCTCCTCCTATGCCAGTAACACTTTATGTGTTCCAGTTTGTCCCCATTACATCTTGTCCTGTCACTGGCCACCACACAACAAACACTGGCCCCATTCTCTCAACACCTACCGTTTAGGTATTGATCAGCATTAGGTATTGACAAGGTTCCCCACACCCCTCCCAGCCTTCTCTGCTCCAGGCTGAACAGCCCCAGGTCCTGCAGCCTCTCCTCCTCACACACATGTTCCAGTCCCCTCAGCATCTTTGTAGCCCTCCACTGGTGTCTCTCCAGAAGTTCTTTATCACTCTTGGACTGTGGAGCTCAGAACTGGACACACACGTGGCCTCACCAGGGCAAAAGGGGAGGATTTCCTCGCTCCTCCTGTTGCCCACACTCTTTCTTCATGCCCCCTGGAATGCCAGTGGCCTTCTTGGCCCTGAGGGCACATTGCTGCTCATGTTTATTTTGCTGTCAACCCGGTCTCTCGGGAGCCAGGACCATCTTATATACAGGTATTAAGCTCTGCCTCTCCATGAGGATGTGAACTAGTCTTCTTTATTTCCAGTGTCTTTAGTGGCATGGCCAGATGAAAAGGGAAAGAAATGAAGTAATTAAACCAAGTACTCCTGCCACGTGTCTGGTGGTAGTTAGCTGGATGGTGCCCCACTGCTCCATCATCAGGGGAGTGCTGTCAGTGTAACATTTTGGGGTTGGTTTTCTGGGCTGAAATGTCTGGCTTGCCAAATTCACCCTCCATGTAGCCGTGGTGTAAAGGTGGGTTACAGAGGAATCACATTCATGAATTGGCCCAGAGCAGTCCCGTTTGTCAGGAACACACATACAAACCAGCCAATTGTATATTGAAACCAGCCTGCACTGCCTTCCTCTGCACCCTGAGGTGAGGTGATGGCCTCTGTGTTCAGCTTGCCAAGGCTTCTGCCCACCCTGAGCCCAGTGGCCCCATCCAAGGTGATGGGATGGGCTCTCTGTGTTTTCTTTCAAACAAAAGCAGAGGGTTCCGGCTTCTCTTTGCAGTTTGCAGCACACCAGGAGGGAAGGAGTCACGCTCAGTGTCTGAGGCCACCATCCCAACACGTCCCTCCTCTGGACTCTCACAATGCCACTATTCAGGCAGCCCTTTGACTTCTGAAAAGCCCCTTTGAGAGGAATGTTTGTGGTTCTTCCTGGCAAATTGCACCAAAAGAAAAGATGTTAGCAGTGAGAAGAACAGCCAGGGCTGACATTTTTAGTGGTTTATTTCCAGGCGGCTCCCACCTTGATTCACCTCATGTCCTTGAGATTTCATCCCACCCTACAACTTCCAAGCCTCTTTTAATTTGAGCACAGTCTTTGGCCGCCTCCTTAAGCAATTCTCATGACAGCATTGCATCTGCAGCAGCTCCCCAGGTTTATGCTTTATCCCCATCACTTGTCTTTGCCCAGATGAGTAAATGGCTGTGAAAGCTCGTTGTAGCACTTGTGGTTGTTGCTGTGCCACGAGACTAGTTTGCTTTCCACTGTATGTAGAGAGGGAGCTTTCTGTTGGTGGTACATTGAAATCTCCTTTTCCCTGGGTGGGGTTTTATTGAGCAAGTGCCCACAGTGCTAAGGTAAGAAGATGAGGAGGCAGAAGGCACGGCCTGTTAGGCCCTAGTTGGGATTTCTACCACATGCACAAGGCCTTGACTGGAGGAAGAGACTGTTTCTTTGGATGATGGTTTATAATGAAATCATACTGGCTGGTGAGGCACTTATAAAAATGTATTAGCAGGCTGTAAGTGAAGAAAGCAAAGTTTGACAGACACAATTTCCATATGTTCCAAGGGAAGCAGTTGCCAAGGCTTCGTAATTTGCACTGATTGCATCCAAAACATTCAACTTTATTGTAGGAACAGAATCAAGTTGTTTTCCAGACACACTTTTAAAGAAACCATGCAGCACTACAGATTTTTCTCTGTTCTTTTCCCCTTTTGGTTTGGGCAAGGTTGCATGAGAACAGCAGCAGACTTTCGAGTCTTGGGGAGTTTGCTTCTGAGAGGGAGGTGAAAAATCAAACCACCACTATGGGGAAATAGTTTCACTTCATTGAATGTGTGAGGGGTCCACAAAATAGTACAGGAACCAGATATTACTGTGAGATTGCACCAATCTGGGTTGTTAGAATCACCAGCTCTTTGTTCAAACTGGAAATCCTAAAACTTGGGTTTAACTTGAATGTGTCTGGTCTTGGCACTGAGCTGAAATGGTGAAGCAGTTCCTGGCCCTGTATCGAGGCAACACTTTACAGCCCACTGATTGGTTTTCTTCACAGTGTCCAAGAATCCCAGTGCAGAGAAACTAAATGAGGCTTGTGGTGGTTTAGCCCGGTGTCCACCAAGTCATACAATCACTCCCCCTCCCTAACTGAACAGGAGAGAGACAAATATAACCAAATGGCTTGTGAGTTGAGATAAGGACGGAGAGATCGCTCAGCAATTGGACTCAAACAGACTCAACTTAGGGAGAAAAGGTTTGATTTATTAAAGGAACAATAAGAGCAGGGAAATGAGAAATAAAACTGAATCGGAAAACACCTCCCCCGACCCCTCCCTCTGCCCAGGACTCTCCTTCCCTCCCCCCCATGGCATGAAGGATGGGAGTTGGGGTCAGTTCACCACAGATGGACTTTGCTGCTGCTGCTTCTCAGGGAGAGGCCTCCTCACACTTCCCACTGCTGCACTGTGGGGTCCCTCCCACGGGAGACAGTCCCTCACCAACTGCTCCAGCGTGGCTCCTTCCCACGGGCTGCAGCTCCTCACCAACTGCTGCAGCCTGGGGCCTGCCACGGGGCAGCTCCTCACACCCTGCCCCAGCGTGGGTCATGCACGGGGAGAACAGTCCTTCAGGGACAGACTCACAGGGTCCCAAGTCCTGACAGCAAACCAGCTCTGGCCTGGGCTCCTCTCTGCCCACAGACACCCAGGTGCTGCCAGGAGCTGGCTCCAGGATGAGCTTCCCACGCAGTCCCAGCCTCCTTCAGGCACCCACCCGCTGCGGCGTGGGCTCCTCCACGGGCTGCCAGTGGGTCTGTGCTCCCTGGGGCCTCCCTGGGCTGCAGGGGCACAGCTGCCTCACCATGGGCTGCACCACAGGGCACAAGGGTCTAAGCTCCCTCCTCCCCCTCCTTCTGCACTGACCTTGGTGTCTGCAGAGATGTTCTCACACTCTCACTCCCTGGTGCTGCTGCAGTTCAGCAACTGCCCAGAAACTTCTTCTCCAACACATTAATCACAGAGGTGTTGGTTCCATCACTACCTGGCCAGGCCTGGGTCAGCTGTGGGGTCCAGCTTAGAAGTGACTGGCCCTAACCCTGTGAGCTCCAGGGGAAGCTTCTGGCAGCTCTTTGTTTAAGGAGGCCACCCCTGTAGCGCCCCCTGCTACCAAAAAACCTGGCCCAGGCAAAACCACTCCAGACACCATCCCTGCTGTTGTTTGTTAAGTCATTTGTTTTACCCAGTGGATTAATTTACCAGGTCCCAACAGCTGGGAGCACAACGTGTATTTGTACCAGCAGCAGGTTTCTAATGGGATGGTGGATGCAATTTTTGGGTTGCCTATTTCCAGCCAGCAGGATTTGAAGCTGTTCAGGGTTGCTGTAACCCAAAGTACAAGATGATTGCTGTGATGTACCGTGGAGCAGGAAGCCAGATGGCAACCAAATGATGTGGTATGAGAACATCCCCAACTGTTGCCATCATGTGTTTTGGGGTTTTTTTCCCCCCCCTGAAAGCTAATGTGAATGCTGAGGCAGAGCATGAAGAACTGTGGTGTTTAGGTGAAGTTTGGAGTGGAGGATGGCCCAGACTCCACCAATATATTGTTTACCAATAGAAACAATATGCCAGGAGCATGTTTTCTCCTTAAGCTGTCTTTAATCATGTTTATCATTTTATCATTATCCTGCCATGTCTTTCCTACTGTCACCTTTTAGATAAGACATTTTCACACACTTCTTCGAAACACTGGGAGGTAGTTCAGCTTTTTTAGGCACATAGTGAAAACTAGCCCCTGGTTTAAGAAGACACCTGGAAAAGGTTGCAGCTTGGAGCAAGTGGAAGAAACATTGGCTGATTTATGGGTTGTTTTTTAACAAAGGATTGATACTGAGTTGTTCAGAACCACATTGCATCACGGTGAGTATTAATGCTCTTCTCACCTGGGCTTCCTCTCAATATGTTGGCAATATCCAGATTACTCTGCTTAGCTTTAGACAGCAAGATGTGTTTTCTACCAGAAAACCAGGGTACTAAAATGGCAGCAAAATGTATCTAGAGCAAAGCATAAAACAACTGAAGAGCCGTGGGTGCAGATTGCCAGCATGGCTGAGGAGAAACAGTCCTGTTGGAAAAGGGGAGAGTCTGTGAAACAAATTATTCCTGCACAGACATTTTAGAACCTTTCAGCAACTAAAATAACTGAAAGTACACTTTGTGTAGCAGAGGGTGACCTGTGTGGTAAAGCAGAATGGGCAGCGGCTTTTCTCTTTCAGTTGTGCACATAATGCAGCCAGCTTTGATTTGATTCAGTTGAAGTGTTCAGCTACAAAGAAAGAGCCAGGATGGATATGGTGGGCAGTGTTGCAGCTTGAGATTTGACTTTATTGTTTGGAGTCTCCAGAAGTTGCAGAATATTTCTTCAACACTCATAAAAATGTAGCCTTAGCAGACCTTGTTGTGGCCCACTCCACGCAGTGATTGCCAGGAACAGTGTGGGCTTAATTTATGGGAAGATATCATCAGGAGTTCTGGCTGTGTCTGTAGGCTTCTGGCTTAAGCTCTGTAAAATGTTTCATGGAAGAAAAATAATGTAAAACCCAGCAAGTGTTGGACAAATTCTGAAGGATGGGAAGGCAGCTTCTTGCTATGCTTTGATTTGCACAAGGGCCGAAGTCAAGTGGTTAATAGAGTTCATCCAAGAAGTGTGTGCACACCCTCACCCTCTGAACCTCCTTACCATCTTTTTCAGAGCCCTTTCCATTACTTTATCCTTTAATCCATTTCTGTCCCAAATGTTGAAGCTCTGATGCAGCCTTCACTCTGCTTCTCCTTTCTTTGTGATGTGGGGTATTTGTTTCAACTCTTTGATAAGAGCTGAAAAATACCCCTGAGGCTCTGGGGCCTTCCTTCCTCCAGTCCAGGTTTGTGCCCTGCCTGGGAACTGCTGGGGGGTGGAAAATAAGTAGTAACAGGGAAGGGTTTTTTTAACATGATTCAACAGATAGTATTGGGGATTGATGAGAATCTGACACATGGTTTGCAATTAGTCAGTGGCAGCCTGAAATAATTCAGAAATGGTTTTGTCAGTCCAGCTAAGAAAGTGGTGGTGAAACAAAACGTCTTCTTCTGGCACATAGAGGTGATTTTGGTGGCTGATGAGAAGAAAAACTAGTGTTCTTAGCACTTATATCAAAACTCATGTGTCTCTTGAGTGTTTTCTGAATGGCAAGATGCTCACCAGCATCCCCTGTGCCCAGGAGCCCTGAGGCTACCACACTTGAAGTTGTGAAACGTCCCACCAACCTGTCAGGAGAAGAGGTTTGCTTTGCTGTGGTCAGTGACTGGTGGTGGTGGAAGGTCTGTAGGAGCAGGAAGGTTGAATGTACATAGATAAATAGTGTGTCTCTTCTTGGGGGTTTGTTAAGAACAGGTATAGAAGAGGATATGCAGTTTCCAAGTACAGCCAAGTATATTCACATCCACTAGCAGAAAGACCAATCTTTAGGCTAGCTTTTGTTCCATTTGTGATGTTGCAGGCATCACAAAGCCTCAAACCCATCTGCACATCTGAAAGGAAACCAAGATTTGAGTCCAGGTCTCCACCATGTGCAGTGGACCTCACAGCTTTTACATTGAATCAGTCCTGTCTCTGTGTTAGCCCCCAAGACCATTCCTCATCTTCAAGCGGGAATGCAAACGCTTCTCCCATCTGCAGTGTTTTCTGTAGCAGTTAAAAACCCTAAACCCAAAATACCTACAGTTCTTAAAAAGCTATTTTCTGAGATCACATTAAATCCCACCTCTTTGATCAGCTCTGCTTTAATGGATCAGCTCTATGGTCAGGTCTGTGAGGTGTTTCAAGGTGATTTGAGCTACGGGCCTGAGTTCAGCAGGTCTGCGGGGAGGGTCCCAGGGCAGAGCTGGAGTCAAGGAGAGGACATTTTAGCTACTATACTGGTTCAGAGGGAGGAAGGAGATTGGGGGGACTAGGATGAAGCCAGGTACCAGCATTGTTTGTAGCTTCCAGAGGAATTCATTGCACAGCATGGGAGTAGAGCTCATCCCAAAGTGCAGAGCCTCTGACACAGCACACCAGTCTGTTCAAAACCCATGTGTTTATATTGACAGTAAGATTTCCAGGGTGGTAGCAGATCTGTGACCTTTACCCATGTAGATAAAGCATCTCACTGTTGTAATTTGATAAAGTCTTTTCAATGGGTTTAGTACCAAGTCTGGTGCATTAGCAGTATCTGTGCCCCTGAGGGCCCTCAGGCCCGAGTGGGGATTAAACCACCACAGAGGGTGAAGCAACGACAGACATCAGCAGCTGATGAGTTATGTTTGTGCTTTTTAAGTGTCTGAGGGCTTTTAAAACTTCCAAGAAGCCAAATGGTCTCCACTGGAAGGAGCTAATGTAAATGCTGGGAGTGCCTGACAGGCCAAGATACAGCACTTGAGCAAATCAGTTGGGATTTTAGTTACTTAAATCCTTCTGCAGACCCGCTCAGGGAACTCCTCCTCTGCAGCTTCATGGGATTTCTCTTCATGGGATTTGCACATCTAGATCCTGTTTTTGTTTGCAGCATGCCTTATGATCTCAAAACAAATCAAGTTCAGCTTCTGTGAACCTCAAACACATATGTTGAATGTCAAGTACAATGCATGTGTTGCAGTTGGAAACTATGTTCAGAGCTGCCATATCAGGTCCAGAGCTGAAACCACGTCCCATGGATGTAGCTCCGTATTCCTTAGCCCTGACTTAAAGGAGTTCTGCTCCAAAATGCCAAGTTTGCAGCTAAAACTGGCGGTGTGACTAACCTCCTCTGAGTGGGAATCACCTGCTGTCTTTGTGGCCACCTTCTGAAAGGTTTTAATTAAGGAACCATTTTGGTGGGAAAGTGGGAAGATTCAGCAACTGTCTCTGGCAGCACAAAGTGCCTTCATCACTTTTTAAATACACATCATCTCCCAATTACAGATCTCATAGGCAAACACACCATATGACTTGATCTTTCTAATGGCATCATTGCACCAGAGCTGTGCATGGTTGTTACTCTTTTTAGGTGTGTGTTCCCTAGATAGCTTGTGCCAAATGGAAGGGATGGCAAATAACCCTCCCCACCCCCAAAATGTTCCTGAATAAAAGTTTACAGGCTGGCTTTGGGTTTGGTTGTATCTTTTATTACCATCTATAGCATTAAAAAAAGGCAAAAGTGGCACAATCAGTGTCCATGAGTTCAGGTGTTAACGTTGCACCAGCATAAATGATCTATTGGGGGATATTTCCTGCCCTCTGTGATAACTTTATGTTGCTTGCAACACCACTTTCCCTTGTGAAAAGAGAAAGTGTTTTAATTGCCATACAGGAAAATGCTATCAGCAATCTAGGACCATTTCTATCCTTCAGAAGAGTTGAAATAGCTTTGCTTAGATCAATTTAATGCTTCTAAGTGCTGTGATTTCTTTTGTCCTCTCTGGATTGAACAGGTGAACAGACACATAGATCTATTTATTCAACAGACACACAATGCTGTGCACAGGGGTGGCTGCCTTGGCAAATGCATCACTCTGCCTGAAGCAGGGCCTTTCATTATGGTGACTTTAAGCAAGAAATGTCATTTCTGCAGCTACACTTTCCCTCAGCTACACTTTCCCTCGCTGTAAACTGCTTCTTCCTGTAAGAAGTCCTTTGGTGGAAAGTGCTATGAATGAGCCAGATGCTTTTAACAACAAATGGGTGGGTAACAAACAAGCCTGTGTTTTTGTTTTCACCTTGTCACAGAGTCACAGAGTGGTGGGGGTTGGAAGGGAGCTCTGGAGATCATCCAGCCCAAGCCCCTGCTAAATCAGGTTCCTCTTGATCAAGGGGCACAGGATGGGTTTGGAAACCTCCCAAGAAGGAGCCTTCATACTCCCAGGGCTCCCTCACTCTTACCATAGTTATTCCCTATGTTTAAGTGAAACTTCTTGTGTCCCAGTTTTGTGTGTTACCCCTTGTCCTGTCACCTGAGACAACAGGAGTAAAGCGCCACCTCATCCTCTTGACATCCACCTTATACTTGTGTTAATGAGATTCCACCCCCCTCAGCCTTCTCATCTCCAGGCTGAACAGCCCCAGGTCTGCACAGCCTCATGAGAACACTTCAAAGGCAGATGAAACAGCAATTTCCAAACTCTAGTTTTACTTTGAGCATTAACATCTCTGTTCTCTCCCTGTGTGTTCTCTCCCATCTTTCCAGTCCGCTTCGCACCTTACAGACCTCCCGACATCTCTCTGAAGCCACTACTCTTCGAGGTGCCCAGCATCACCACCGAGTCAGTCTTTGTTGGTCGAGACTGGGTGTTCCATGAGATAGATGCCCAGCTGCAGAGCTCCAACACCAGCATCAACCGAGGCGTGGTGATCGTCGGCAACATCGGCTTCGGCAAAACCGCCATCATCTCCAGGCTGGTTGCGCTCAGCTGCCACGGCACACGGATGAGGCAGATTGCTTCTGATAGCCCACACGCCTCACCCAAACGTAAGCACAGCAGCACACACATCTGCAACAACATACCAGAGCACCTTAGAATGGGTTTGGCTCAAAAGATCCTCTTCAGAATCATAGAATGGTGGGGTTGGAAGGGAGCGTTAGAGCTCATCCAGTGCAACCCCCCTGCAGAAGCAACTCCCACCTAGATCAGGTCACACAGGAACGTGTCCAGGTGGGGCTTGAAGCCCTCCAAGGAAGGAGCCTCCACACCCTCCCTGGGCAGCCTGGGCCAGGGCTCCCTCACCCCAACACTCAAACAGTTTGGCCTTGTGTTTAAATGGAACTATTTGTGTTCCAGCTTCATCCCATCACCCCTTGTCCTGTCACTGGATACAACAGACAAAAAGTGCTGCCCCAACCTCCTGACACCCACCAGTGAGATCTTGGTCACTATGAATGAGCTCCCCCCTCAGTCTCCTCTTGTCCAGCCTGAGCAGCCCCAGGGCCCACAGCCTTTCCTCAGCAGGAACATGCTCCAGTGCCCTGAGCATCTTGCTGGCCCTGTGCTGGCCTCTCTGCAGCACTTCCCTGTCCCTCTGCAGCTGGGGAGCCCACAACTGGCCCCAGGACTCCAGATGAGGCCTCAGCACATGTGGCAGAGCAGAGCAAAGGGGAGCAGAAGTTCCCTGGCCCTGCTGCTGGATCCACACTCTGCTGGATGCCCCCAGGCTGCCATTGGCTTCTTGCCCACCAGGCCACGTTGCTGCTCATGGGCAGTTGATTCTCCCCCAGCAGTGCCAACTCTGTCTCCTGGAGCTGCTCTCCAGCAGCTCACCCCCAGCCTGTGCTGCTGCAGGGGCTTGTTCCTCCCCAGCTGCAGGACTCTGCCCTTGCCCTTGGTGACCCTCAGCAGGTTCCTCTGTGCCCAACTCTGCAGCTGGTTGAGATCTGGCTGCCTGGCAGCACAGCCTCTGGGCAATCAGCCAGTGCTCCCAGTTTGGTGCCAGCAGGGCACTTGCTGAGGGTCCCTCTGTGCCCTCACCCAGGTCAATGATGAAGATGTTGAGCAAGACTGGCCCCAGAACCCATCCCTGTGCAACTCCACTGGCCACAGGCCTCCAGCTCCATCCTGTGCCATTGATCACCCCCCTCTGGGCTCTGTCATTCAGCAGCTCTGCATCCACCTCACCTCCACTCATCCCAGCCACACTGCCTGAGCTTTCTGATGAGGGTGTTGTGGGAGACAGTGTCCAAAGCCTTGCTGGAGTCAAGGTAGATGCCATCCACTGCTCTCCCCTCATCCAGCCAGCCAGTTACGCCCTTATAGAGGGCATCAGGTTGGCAGGTTAAGAAATCAGCTTAGTGTTTGTTGCCAAGCAAAGGAAGCACCTGGTGGCAATATTTATACTTCTCTTCCAAATCTCCTTTTTGAGGAGTCAAAATAGTCTGTCTTTTATTTCTCTTACTTGGAGACATCACAGATTTCTCTCTGGATTGGAAAGACTCCCAGTTTAATTGCCAATATTCTATTATTACAAATCCATGCTGCTGCATTCTCCATCCTCTCTGGTTGGTTTTGTCTCCGTTGTTCATAAATGTTGAGGGTGGATTGTAAGCTCATGTAACAGCCAGCATTTCTTTCCCCACTTCACATCCCTCTGTGCTGACATGTTTGCAGGTGGGGATGACAACATTGCTAAAAACCATTCAGCTCTCAGTTAAGTGAATAAGACAGGACTGAAAATACTTGCAAGGATGTAGGTCACTGTATCTCAGTGAAACTGCAGTTAAATCTGCTTGTTGGAATGCAGCACTCTTCACCGCCTTGAAATATCTGAAATGTCACCCAGTGTTGGCATGTTGAACAGTGGCACTTGTCAGAGCTGAATGAACAATGCATAGGGAAAAGCAGGACTGGTTTCTATATTTTAACTGCAGCTCTGCAGTGCACCAATTGTATGTCTCCCCAGTCTCTGCTTACAGGGATGCTGGGGTTGGGAAATGACTGTGCTTAACTGTTTCTGGACTAAAAACTTGGATAGTTCAAATTGGAAGGTGCCTTACACAAAGGATGAAGATCCCTGGGCACACCTAAAGCACTCTTTGTTTAGTTTGCACTCTGGTTTGTCCGTGAAGTTGAAAAGCTGAGTGATTCCTCGATGTTGTTAGGATGGAGACCTTCAGAATCCATCAATTAGTTTTACTTTATGTCCTAAAGAAAGCACAAGTTGTAGCCTGGTTATAGGAGATAACAATTAACCTTCAAATGCTGAAGAAAAACAATCTGTTGTGCTTAATAAAATCCATGTTTCATAATAAATGGGCATCAGGTGACCTGGCAAAGCAGTTGTCAGCACTAGAAAACTGCCATAAATACAGCCTCATCCTCTTTAATTCCTGTCTCAGGAAAATGATACAGGTGAAAATGGATTTGTATGTCCAAAATCCAGAGTGTGCATCCTTTTATGCCAAGTTCATGGTTTAATTATGTAGGCAGGAGTTGTCCTCCCTTGTTGTTTGCCATTAAGTGGGTCATTGTTTGCATTAGGAGTTCAAGTCAAGCTCAAGGATTGCATTGCAGCAATCCGTTCAGGGAAAGCTTCTGCTGCTGCCCACTGCACTTGGAGGACTTGTTGCTTTTGTAATGTTGCTGAAGTAAAGGAATCAATCATTAGACACCCTGAAGTGCTGCAGGTCTTGGTGTCATTTGAAAATCCTCAGCGTGGGTACCCGTGAGTGAAAATAAAGTGGCTTGAAAATGTCATCCACAAAGGCCAGGTGAATGGGCTGTTAAAGCAATCGACTGCTAAAGCCAATTTCTGCTTTGCCAGGTAAAAGAAAGAGCTAAAATACAACAGAAAGCAGTTAAACTCAGTCCAGTAGAATTCATTATTTGCTTGGAAGGCTTTTCCAGATCCTGGTTGCTACTCCTGCTTTCCTCCCTCTGATTACATTAATGGGCTTCAGATGGATGTGGCTGTGGCTGTCCCAGTTTCTTTCTGTTATAAAATAGGCACATAATTGTGAACAATTGCCTGTTTCCACTGCAGAAGGACTTGGAACCAAATTAACCAGCAATTGTTCATAATGAGGAAAGATCAGTTGGCAGAACAAGCAGAGCCAGGAGAGCGCTGCACTCAAACATCCCCCAGCTCAGAGCAGAGAGCCCAGTTCACTCCTTTATTGTTGTTATTTTTTAAGTCAGTTAAATGACAAGTGGAGAAGATGAAGATAAAGCTGGAGAGCTTATCTCAGGAGTCCTTTCCAGACTTTTCTTGGAGAGCCTCTGGCCTGGCTGGACCCATGTCACAGTCTGAAACCCTAACGCAGAGTGTGGAAAGCGTTTAACCTCTAGTCGTGAGCTGCTGGAAAACAGCTGCTTAGTCTGTAATAATAACGTTGGTCATGCCTCTCCTGAAGCAATTCATAACTCTTTTGCCTTGGGACAGATGTGGATGCAAACCGAGAGCTGCCCTTAGCCCAGCCACCCTCTGCTCACTCGTCAATCACCAGCGGGAGCTGCCCGGGGACGCCCGAGATGCGCCGGCGCCAGGAGGAGGCCATGAGGAGACTGGCATCCCAGGTACTGAAACCGTCCCTGGGGGGGCTTGGTTCTTGGGAAAATGGCTTCATGGAACCTGTTGGAAGGTTTCCTGCCTTACATAGAAACATAGGGGTTGGAAGGGCCTTCTAGAGCTCGTCTAGTCCAATCCCCCTGCTCAGGGGGCACTGGAATGTGGCCACGTGGGTTTGGAAACCTCCTGAGAAGGAGCCTCCACACCCTCCCTAGGCACCTTGTGCCAAGGCTCCCTCACCTCCACACCAAAGAAGTTTTACCTCCTGTTCCAGTGGCACTGTTTGTGTTACAGTTTATGTCCATCACCCCTCGTCCTATCACTGGCCACCACAGAACAAAGCGTCATCCCGTCCTCTTCACACACACCCTTTAAACGCTTGTGTCAATGAGTTCACATCGCTTGGTGCACTGGAAGATGTGTGTTTGTTCAGATGTTTACTGGGAGAATCTAGAGAAGACCTTCTGGAATGAGTTTTTGTAATCTTAGGAGTGTTATTTGTGTGAAATGCCCTTTACATCAAATACATTCCCCTCCTGCTCCGAGAGCTTCTGTTTCTCAGCCATCACGCTTGATCCTGACAAAGGTTCTGATATGACAGTTACTAGAATAATCATAATGTTTTTATCAATAAAGTTGCCAAGTGTTTGTGTGGTGCTTCATTTTGACAAGAGCAGTCATAGAGTGGGCAGAGGCACAGGCTGTGAGCATCAGTGTACACTCTGGCAACAGATCACAGCCTTTCGGGTGAGACACAGAGCAGTGTTGCTGTTAGTGGCAGGACTGGATCATCTATAACATTGTCACTTACTGCAGGTGAGGTTTACAGCTTGAATGTTATTGTGTGCTTGAGATTTAGCCCCTACTATTGTGGTGCTGGGAAGGTGCCACTGTATTGCTTTGAAATGCCAAGGAGCTTGCTCATGGATGGGAGCAATTTAAGCTTTCCTGTTGCCTGCTCTCAGTTTGGAGAGGAAAATATCAAGCAAAGTCTTTGTTCTATATCATTGCCTGGATGTGTTTTGCTTGGCCTTTTGTGCCAGATACTGTCTTGTCCTATCTGCTTTGCTGCTGCACCCAGATGGCAAGGCAGAGAGCCTGTTACATCTGCCTGAATACATATTAAGAGCTGATATTCTCCTTTCCCACATGGAGTTCTTGAAAGGAATGCAGTGACCAGATCTGGTTTTGTTCAGTACACATTAGTCATCGTCTTCCTTACAAATATTAAGCATTACAGACTACCAGACTGTACTATCTCTGCTTAAAATACCTCATCTATCTTGACTTTCTTCCCTGGACTGCTTCAGTAATCCTGCTGGAAAAGTAACTGAGAAATGGATCCAGTTGTAGCTTTAGTTTCCTCCTCAAAAAGGTAAAGGATGTGATTCTTTCCAACAATGTGTCACATGCACTGTGTAGAAGCACTGAGGCTTTTCTTTCATCTCTGGTCACTGCAGAAAAGAGCGAGAAACAGTCTTCATAGCTAAAAAAGAAAGCAGAAATAGGTTGTTATACCTTGGCTGCAGACTCCTTTAGGAAAGGGTTTTAAAGCCCTTGGTCATCCCCTAGCCAAAATTCTTCAGCCAAACAAATGCAGTGTTTTGCTGTCAGTGTAACAGATGAGTTGGGAAGATGTGCTAGCAGCAGGATTACAGACTTCTAGTAGGATTGCTAATCTCCCAGAAAATCATCAACTACTGTAAGTGTAGGCAGATTCCAGAAATAACCATCACCCAGCTTCCAGACAGTGAAGCCTTCAGGAAAAGATCAATGCCAAGGCAGATGAGTTGACCTTAAAGTACTTGGAATCTCTGCTTCTACCCAAATAGCTGACACAGCACGTGGAACTTCTGCAAAGCTTCATGGTGTTTAACAAACAGTTCCTGGGATGAGTCAGAGCAGCAGCAGGGCTTGATTCAGCATTTGGAGACCTTGGGTCTATTCCCAGCTTTGCACTTAGCCTTGTTGGGCTCCTTGGAGACCAGCATCTCATCTGCCTGCCTCCATTTCCCTGCCTATTAAAAGAAAAGTCATCCATGCAGGTAATGGTCCTTTGATAGCTGATGCTGGATGGAACAGGGAGGTGTTAATTAGGAAGAACAGTTGTGTTCCAGGTAGTGCTGCAGTGTGAGCCTGGCTGAAGCCACGTGTTGAAATGCAACACATTCTTAAACGCTGACCCACAGCTTCATTTTTTGGGTGATTTGATTATTTTTGGGGGGGGACGTGGCTCCTGCTGATGATTCTTTATCATAAACAACCATTCTGGTGTTATTGCATCAGAGCCTTTTCCAGAACTGTGGTGCAGCACACTACAGACAGTAAGTCTGATGGATTAGCAAGCCTCAGGAAGGGAAATGAAGGCAAAGAAAATGGTTTAGGATGTATGTCAAATTGATAGCTGCAAGCCCTGTGCCTAGTGCACTCTCAGTAACCTCCTGAGTCGTCCAACTCAGCATCACTGCTGATGAATACTTGCTGTCAACAGCAGAGAAATTGATTTGCTTAGAAAGAGCCACTGCTGTATGATGTCCTCCTAGATAAAACAAACACTGACTGTTCCACCCCAGCTGTGGTTTTTTGATGTCTCTGAGTGACACTGGGAGCAAAAGGATTACTGACCTGGCAACAACATTGAAAATCCATTAAAATAACAGTGTTGAGCTCTTTGTTCTGTGTGCACTTGCTTCAATCAGAAACTCCCATCACACTCATGCAACTTGCCTTGGAGAGATGATGACAATTAGTTGTTTCTAAGAGCCTTTGAACTCTTCAACAGAGGAAATAACACTGGATGTCTTAGTAAAAGTAGCTCGTTAAAGGAATTGAGCTGCCACATCAACAAGTGGTCACCTGAGGAAAACCTTTCAGGTGGATAAAGTAAAGGCTAATCTAAAAGAGAAAAGAAGGAAAGAAGTAGAATGTCCTTTGGTACAGGAGAAATAGGGAGAAGAGCTGCATATTCCTGGGAAGGTGTTGACAGTGATGGACAAGCACAATTGTCAGGAACCTTCTAGAAGCTATGTGAATCATATGTGAGGAGCTAGAGAAAGCTACATGCAGATGTTCCACCTCTGCTTGCACTGAGCAGAGCAGGATGTTGTCAGCTTGTGCTGTGGTCATTGTGTTAGAGAAATGCTGATCATTATAAAAGCAGCTTAATAATATACTGAGAGGCTCCAGAATGCAAGTGGGAAGCACATCATCCCTCTCACCCACACTCCCTTCCTTCTGCAAATGTCACCTATCCCAAAACTCTGAAGCTGTGTGTTTATGATGACAGAAATGAAAGGTGAACAGTTGCTTTTCCTCCTCTGGATTATTGAGGGTTGTATTTCTCCGCCTGTTTTCCGTGCAGGAGGTTCTTCAGGGGCAAGAGTTGCTTTTAGCTCTGGTTGTCAGAGATGAGCAAATGATTAACTTGAGACATAAGGAGCAGAAGACTGCCTAGCAGGAGCTCCACTCAGTCTTGCCATGCTGGAAAAGAGCATTTTTTTGTGTTACATCCTTAGTTGGAAATCATCTGTGGTTTCTAGTTCACTTCATTAGCAAACTAATGGAGGAAAAAAATACTTAGAAATGAGGCAATTGTAAAAAAATCAGGTGGGATTTTTGTCCTCAGAATCTGGGCCAAGAAAACTGTAGCCAAGTGGTTTAGGAATTAGCTGAAGTTATCCCCTGTGGTGAGTCCTAAGAGAAGAAAAAGATCAAAACCAGAAGGTGAAATTCCTTTCTTCCCAGACCTTGGTGGGCAGCTGTTGAGGTTTCCCATGCCACAGTCTCTGTTGCTCTGCGAGCACCAGTGGTGGTAGGTAGGTCTGGATACCTTTCAGGGTTTGCAGCAGTTTCCTCTGGAAGAAGGAGAGAAAACCAGGAGCTTAAAAGAAATGAGACTGCTCTGTTTGGTTTGTCATTTGCTCTTCCCAACAGCTCATCTTACTTGGGTTTGTTGGAAGTGGAAGCAAAGTCGATTCTGCCTCGAGAGAGATTAGTGAAGAAAACTCTGCAAGTACAATAATGCTTTGGTCTAATTGAGCTGGAGCATCACCCCAGTCTGCCCTGGCTGTGCTGTTCCAGCTCCTAGTGATCATTTTGGATGGTAAGTTGAGGGTGGAGTCTTGGTGTCACAGCAGAGAGGTTCAAGGTTGTGGTTGGCGTTGTGTTGAGGGCTGTTATCTAGACAGGGATGAGGAAGCATACCAGGAAACTGGAGGCACCAAGAGGCAAATTACTTGCCTTCCATTTCCTTGCAGGGAAAATATCAAGTATATGTCAGTGTTAATAGCTTCTTAGCTGAGATTTCTGGGAATCCATTTGCTGATCTGAAAGGTAACAGGCTGCCCAGATGGGCTGTGGAGGCTCCTTCTCTGGAGCCATCCCAACCCATCTGGATGAGTTCCTGTGTGCCCTGCTCTAGATGGTGCTGCTCTGGCAGTGGGGCTACACTGGATGAGCTTTTGAGGTCCCTTCCAGCCCTTGAGATTCTGTGATTAATCCTCTTGTTTGGAACTGTCACAATCCTCTTTTTCCCCTTTCATTCATGGACTTCTCCTGCTTCTGAGGAAGAGCTGAGACAGCAACTGCTGAGGGTCATGGGGACATTTGTCAAACCCCAGCTCTCAGCAGTGAACTTCAGAGCAGTCCTTGCTGGAGAAGTTTCTCTGTAGCGTGAAGTAGAGGCTTGCAGGGAAGGAAGACAAGAGCAGTTTTACTGGCAAACTCTCCCAAGTCATGAATAAAACTCCTCACACATTGCAACACCCATCTTGACACTTGCAATTCAAACATAAGCATTTCTGGCAAAAACTGCTGGCTTAGTCCTTTTGGTTTAATGTATATGCATGTCTTATAGAAATAAGCTTGCAGGGTTGCTCTGAATTGATTTCATGCCTGCCCTCTGCCCCTGAGCAGGCTGCCAGTTTTTCTGCAGTGCCAATGAGCCAAGCTAGACTTGGCTCCTTTGCTGGGGTAGATGCAAACCAGCTTCCCCAGTCAGCTGAATACGTAGCTTTGTGGAGCTGGAAACCCACAGGCTGCTTTATTTCAGTTGGAAAAGACCTTTAAGATTGATTCCAACTGTAAACCCAACACTAAACCATGTCCCTAAGCACGATGTCTACCTGCCTTTTAAATACCTCCAGGGATACGTGACTCAACCTTGATTGTCCAGAGCTGCTCTTTCACCTCAGAGAGATGAAATGAGAGACTTGCTCACCAAGCTTAGCCTGATTTGATAAATATTGACCCACAAATGTACATCCTAGATGACCTTTGCTTTCAGCAAGGGGCACCAGCACTGTTCAGAGGTACAATAGCCCAAGGTGAGATCAGTTCAGCTAAAAGGAAGAAGGTTGGGGTCACCTTTCTCATTTTCCCTCAAGGCTTTGTTCTTTACTCACAGAGGGTTTGTAATGGATTGGCCACATGGTTTTAAATCACTCGTTGAGCAGCTGTATTCTTCTGAGTTTCTGGATGCTGTGTGTGGTTGCTTTTGGTAGCAGCACTTAAACAAATGGACCTGAAAGCCAGCTCTGTTGCACTAATGGGTTGTACCCTGCGTTAGAGCAGCTGGTGGAGGAGCTCTCTGGCCACGGCATTAACACACTCAGCTGGTGCTGAGCACGGCTGGTGGCTTCAGAGGCTCTTCTCCCCATCCAAACCAGGAGCCAAAGTGTCATTATCATTGCTGTAGGCATATAGAAAGAAAAGGAGTCTTCCTCCCTTACCTAGAGGTGGAAGGATTCATTACTTCTGCAGCATGCCCTGCCACACTAATGAGTTTCAGAGGGCATTTAAAAGTAGTTCCCAACAAACTGGGTCACCACATCCATGCAGAGTCATGTGCAAGGGATAAAATACAGCAGGGCTGATTTCCATGAGTACAACATTATGCCTTGCAAATGGCTTTGTGGCAGGTAAAAACCCTGCACTGGATTTATTTGCAGCTATTTTATACAGGTCCAAAAGCCTATTAGGTACAGAAATGTGGTTCAAATACAATGCTGAAGCCTTTTAAAGAGCACTGGAGGAGTTGGGGTGTTGCTGGGAGCTCAAGGCTCTGTGAGGTTAGTCCTTTTGTAGGGGGGTTGTCAGAGTGGCCTGCTTGGAAGACAAGCTTACAGAAGGAAGCTGAGACCACAATCACAGCAGAGGCATGATGTCAAAGGAATGTTGCTTAACTGGAGGATATTCTCTTTCACAAATAGTGCCAGAGAGCTGCTCAAAATTGGCCTGTCCTATTAAGTAAAAATAACTTCTTTCCCCGAGCCATCTTCAGCCCCTCTTTCTCCTTTGATGTTCACACTGTCCTTTCCAGCCTTTCTCATATTCCTCTTATCTCCTGCCTCTCCTGACATGTCATTTTCTCCTCCTTCTCTCTCTTTTCTCCCCTTTCACAGTGAAGCCTGTTCTCTCCCTCTGTACTTGATGAGTGACACAATCCCTTTTGTGCCTCATTTCTTCCACTCTCTGGGCCCTCTCTAGCCTCTTTCTCCCTCTGTGCTCATGGAGCTCTTCCCCTCCTCTTCCACTGGTGTTTCCCATTACCCTTGGAATAGCTTTCTACATGCTCATGTCTTCCTTTTTCTCCCAGTAGCTCTTTTCCTAAGTCCTGACCTGTATGAAGAGCTCTCGCTTCTTTTTAGTCTGATTTAATAGCCGTTCTCTGTATCTGCTCAGCTGATCCCACATCAGGTTACATTGGGATCACAGCCTTGGCCTTGGAGATCTGGAGCTCAGTTTGCACAGCTGTGGTTTAGAGAAGCTTTTCGGTGTAGGGGAGGAGAGCTGCAGGAAAGATGTGTGATGTCTGCATGTAGGGATGAGACACTGTGGCCAAAACAGGTACAAGCTGCAACAGAAGAGGTTCCAAAGCAACACAAGGCAGAGTTTGTTCCCTGTTGAGCTGAGGGAGCACTGGCAGGGGCTGCCCAGATGGGCTGTGGAGGCTCCTTGTCTGGAGCCATCCCAACCCCAGCTGGATGAGTCCCTGTGTGCCCTGCTCTAGGTGCTGCTGCTCTGGCAGGGGGGTTGCACTGGATGAGCTTCCCAGGTCCCTTCCAGCCCTTGAGATTCTGTGATTCTGACGCATAATTAACATCAAAAAGAGTTGGCTACCAACAAATTCATGAGAAATGCATTTCTTTGGGATGTTGCCAGCTAGACTTTCCAAATCATTTTAGGAGAGAAGGTAGTTGTTGGAAGTAAAAGGGGCATAATGCAAGTGTGAATTATTTTGTAGCTCTCTTTCAAGAAAGGAAGGAAATGGTACAAGTTTGTAACTTGGGGCTTTTGATATTTAATATCAAGAACATTATGTCTGGGTTTCAGAGCACAGTCACTGGAATTATCAAAACTGCATCCTCAGCCCTTACAAAAATGACACAAACAGGTATTTTGAACAGTTCTCTTGATCTAAGTGTTGCTTTCCCCATCCTTGGTTGTAATCCAATGGCAGCCTGGGGGCATCCAGCAGAATGTGGGCAGCAGGGCCAGGGAGCTTCTGCTCCCCTTTGCTCTGCTCTGCCACATGTGCTGAGGCCTCATCTGGAGTCCTGGGGCCAGTTGTGGGCTCCCCAGCTGCAGAGGGACAGGGAAGTGCTGCAGAGAGGCCAGCACAGGGCCAGCAAGATGCTCAGGGCACTGGAGCATGTTCCTGCTGAGGAAAGGCTGTGGGCCCTGGGGCTGGTCAGGCTGGACAAGAGGAGACTGAGGGGGGAGCTCATTCATAGTGACCAAGATCTCACTGGTGGGTGTCAGGAGGTTGGGGCAGCACTTTTTGTCTGTTGTATCCAGTGACAGGACAAGGGGTGATGGGATGAAGCTGGAACACAAACAGCTGCATTTAAACACAAGGCCAAACTGTTTCAGTGTTGGGGTGAGGGAGCCCTGGCCCAGGCTGCCCAGGGAGGGTGTGGAGGCTCCTTCCTTGGAGCTCTTCAAGCCCCACCTGGACACGTTCCTGTGTGACCTGATCTAGGTGGGAGCTGCTTCTGCAAGGGGGCTGGACTGGATGAGCTCTAAAGGTCCCTTCCAACCCCACCATCCTGTGATTCTGTGATAATCATTAAGGTTGCTCACATTTGCAATCCAGTGACAGAAATTGAATCGCTCTTTAAATGAGGAACTTTTCATCTTCCAGTTTTGTCAACATGCTTTAACAAACCTGAGAGCTGAAAGAAAGAGGTTTTTAAGTGTTGGAACTCCAATTTCTTGGTTAGAGTGTTGAGTTCAAGTTGAAACTAGGGTTGGAAAAATGAGGCTTTGAATTGGATGAGCCAAAAAGGAAAGTGTTTGCCAGTCACAACACGGAGGTGTTTATGGACCTTTGGGAGAGCATCCTGTTCCCTGGAGAGGTTTCATTTATTGTTAAGACAGGTTCTAGATAAAATGAACTCTCTAAATCCAGGATTTTCTGATGGGAGATGGTTGGGATTGTTCTCAAGCAATTTTTTAAAGCAGACATGAAAAAAAGGAACCTTTTTATTGCCAGGGCACCTTTTTCACTGGAAACCTCATTCCTAGGCCATACAAGTTCTTCTCATTTTGAGGTGCTTTTCTTGGATGAACTTCTTGGTTTGTCCAGTCAAGCAAAAAACAAGAGGGATTAGTAACACAGAATTACAGCTGTCATACAGAGTGACCATTTGAGATGCAAAGCACAGTCTGGATGTGGCCTCCTGTCTCTTAGAAGACAGTGGTGATGGTAATCCATCCCTCTTCAGGGATTAATGGAAGGGGAAGTAATTGGAAAGAGACCTTCCCCAGCACATTAGTGGATGGGTATTCATTTGATATGGGGGAGAAAGGACAGGGTTTAAACACGTTGGAGCATGAGCCCCATCAACACCAACCTGTTGGTTGTCCTCAAAGTCTCTTTCATTCACTTCCCAGGTTAACCTCGGTCTCTTTTCTGAGGGTGGAACAGGGAAAAGCTTTGAAACCTTGACAGGTTTTAACAGGGTGAGAAAAACTCTTTCCCACCCAACTCTGGTTGTGTAAGTGGGGAGCCTGATTTCTAGCATCAGGCTCAGCTTGCAGCTCTGCTTTTGGCAGTCTCCCTTTGATTTGAAGATAGAGAAAATGTCACAGAGAATAAATAACAGCAAGATGAAACGTTGGCACAGTTGCATTTGCCTTTCCAAAAGCTTCATGGTTTAGCTTCAGCTCATTGCATTTATCCTACTGTTAAAGGCTGAGTCAACATACCAGGAAATCCAACACAAGCATCAAGATTATACCTGAAGGGGCTTTAAATGGACCTGAATTGGAAGTGCATGTGTGTCTCATTATCTAGCAATGACCATTCTCTTCGTGGGTACTACGTTTGTCCCCTTTGCCATGACGTGGCTCTTGAGCTTCCTGGAAGAAGTTAATTGGCTTGTCACGAAAAGGAGACTTTCTTTTTGTGCCTGCACACCTATTGTGTAGGAAAAGAAGGGTTCTGCAGGCAGCAGCTTGCTTTCTGTTACTTGTAACCTGCTATCAAAGGGGGACAGCTGCTTAAGGACTTTGTGCTTTGGATCCCACAAGTTATAATCCCCAAATAAATAGGAATGTTGAAAAGAAATGCCTACCTTTATGCTTACTTCACCCTGGGCTGTTCTCTAAAGGAATCCAGGATATTTCAACTGGCTGGTTGGCAAAAAAATCTGTTAGGGATTTGAAGGTATTCATTAAAGCTTAAGCACATGGATTAGGACTTGGTGCTTGAAATAACCTGACTTTATCATCACACCTCATTTTGGCTGGGAAAGGAAATGCTTGCATTCCAACCCGTTGGGCATTTCTTGCTTTCTGTTGCAAAGGAAAAGCCAAGGACATGTGAGGACCCCACAGCCTGAGTGTTTTGCTTTCTAGGTACTGGCCTTGGCAGTGGCAGAGCTCAGAGGTTGTATAAAGCCACCTCATCCACCTTAGAGCCTGCTGCTTGTTGCAGGTGGAAAGCCAGAAAGCCTTAATGAGAGCCAACAGCCCCGAGTCACCTCTATGTCCAAGCTAATCCAGCATCCACACAGGCCACAGCAAACTCATGTGCACACTGACCTCAGTTATATTGTCCTTTCCAAGTTCAGAAATGTGCTTCATTTTGCAGTCCTGTGCTACAGTGCTCCAGGGTAACAGTGCTTTTGGTCCAAAAGTGGTGCCACCTGCCTTGCCAGGAGAGTCTGGATTCTTACTGGAAAGCAAAACCATCAAATGGGAGCTGGAGAAAAGCTTTTTGACCTGGCCAAAGGCTTAACAAATCACCAGGCGGTGTCATGAGGAGGCTGGTGCCAGCAAGGGAACAGTTCAGCCTGACAAGCAGAGAGAGGTTTTAGGGGGGAGCTTTTTTGTACTGCAGGAGAAAGCAGGGAAGTTGGCAGATTGGACTGAGGAGGTCTCAGCAGGTTGGAACAAGGAAGTCTCAGCAGGTTGTTGCTTCTTTGAATAGGAGCAGAATTTGGTGGGTTCTGGCAGAGTTTCAAGAGATGGAAAAATCAGGTGACCTGGGAAAAGAGGGGGTTTGGGGGAGTTTTCTCCCCCTTTTTTCTCCTTTTTCTCTTTTCCTTCCTCTTTTTTTCGTGTTTTTCTCCTCATCTTCCTTCTTTTTTCTCTTTTTCCTCATTTTTTCCTCTTTTTTATTTTTCTCCTCTTTTTTCCTCCTTTTTCCTTTCTTCCTCCTTACTCCCTCTTTATTCCTCCTTTTCCCCTCCTTTTTCCTCCCCTTTTCTCCTTTTCTCCTCCTTTTTCCTCTTTTTTTATCCTTTTCCCTCCCTTTGTCCCCTCCTTTGTCCTCTCCTTTTCTCCTCCCTTTTCCCTCCCCCTTCTCCTCCTTCTTCCTCCCTTTTTCCCCTCCTTTTTCCCTCCTTTTTCCTCCCTTTTCTCTCCTTTTCCCCCTTTCCCCCACTTTCCTCCTTTTTCCTTTTTTCCCTTTTCTCTTTTTTTTTTCCCCTTTTTCTCCTGTTTCTCCATTTTTCCCCTTTCCCCCATTCCACCCCATTTCCCTCTTTCTCCTTTCTTTTACCTCTTTCTCTCCCCTCTTTCTTCCTCTCACTGAACTGCATTTCTGAACGAAGAGCAAGATCACAGCACACAAGCAACACCTAGTAACAAATCCACCATTTCCAGGTGATGCCTTGGTGCAGGCTCCTCAGCCTGTGCTCTCTACCTGCTTCTCCACAGCTTGACACTTGAAAGCAGCAAATAAAGCTGAAGTTGAAGAGGACACTCACAAGTTATTACTGCCACCAAGTCCTTAACCAGAGCTGGGAGCACAGCCCTCTCCTGCCACACTTTCAGACACGTCAGGGACTGTCACTGGCCAGCTCCAGCTTAATTTCATTTCTTCCTCAAGTGGCAGCTGCACTCATTTTCAGGATCAGTGCCTGTTTTGACCAAGTGATTTGTCTGGATTCCTGTCACAGGTAGTTAACACTCTCTCCTCTTAAAGCCTTCACCTGCCAGAATTCATCAGAGTCAGCAAAGGGGAAACTGGTGCTTTCAACAGCTCCCCCCAGTTCTCAACTGATGATGCTGAAGATGCATTTCCTGATCATTTCTTTCCTCCCCCACTCTACCCAGGTTGTTGCTTACCACTACTGCCAAGCTGATAATGCCTACACCTGCCTGGTGCCAGAGTTTGTGCACAACGTGGCCGCCCTGCTCTGCCGCTCGCCCCAGTTTGTTGCCTACAGGGAGCAGCTCCTCCGGGAACCTCATCTCCAGAGCATGCTCAGCCTGAGGTCCTGTGTGCAAGATCCCATGGCCTCCTTCCGGAGGGGAGTCCTGGAGCCCCTGGAAAACCTACACAAAGGTAATGACACACTCCTTATGCTCTCCCTGACATCCAGCTCACCTGGTTTTAGTCTGTGTGTTATAAAATGCTGCTTATTCTTAGAATCACAGAATGATGGGGGTTGGAAGGGACCTTTAGAGCTCATCCAGTGCAACCCCCCTGCACAAGCAGCTCCCACCTAGATCAGGGAGCACAGGAACGTGTCCAGGTGGGGCTTGAAGAGCTCCAAGGAAGGAGCCTCCACACCCTCCCTGGGCAGCCTGGGCCAGGGCTCCCTCACCCCAACACTCAAACAGTTTGGCCTTGTGTTTCAATGGAGCTGTTTGTGTTCCAGCTTCATCCCATCACCCCTTGTCCTGTCACTGGATACAACAGACAAAAAGTGCTGCCCCAACCTCCTGACACCCACCAGTGAGATCTTGGTCACTATGAATGAGCTCCCCCCTCAGTCTCCTCTTGTCCAGCCTGAGCAGCCCCAGGGCCCACAGCCTTTCCTCAGCAGGAACATGCTGCAGTGCCCTGAGCATCTTGCTGGCCCTGTGCTGGCCTCTCTGCAGCACTTCCCTGTCCCTCTGCAGCTGGGGAGCCCACAACTGGCCCCAGGACTCCAGATGAGGCCTCAGCACATGTGGCAGAGCAGAGCAAAGGGGAGCAGAAGCTCCCTGGCCCTGCTGCTGGATCCACACTCTGCTGGATGCCCCCAGGCTGCCATTGGCTTCTTGCCCACCAGGCCACGTTGCTGCTCATGGGCAGTTGATTCTCCCCCAGCAGTGCCAGCTCTGTCTCCTGGAGCTGCTCTCCAGCAGCTCACCCCCAGCCTGTGCTGCTGCAGGGGCTTGTTCCTCCCCAGCTGCAGGACTCTGCCCTTGCCCTTGGTGAACCGCTTCACACCTGGATGTTGAAACAAAGTCAGAGATTAACCCTCCTGTGTGGCAACATCCTAGAGAAGCTAAGAATATGGTTATTAGGAAGCAGGGGGTCAGCCACCCCTCTCCTCCTGGTGTGCTTTTGAGGGCTGTAGGCGAAACGCTGATGACAGCACACATTTGGCTTTCCTCTTTTCTTGCTCGCTTGCACATCCGAAATCTGGCCTCACAGTTCTGAAGGTGAAAACAGGCAACAGTTACCATGCACAGCACTGCTTATGGCAATGTGTTTGGCTTTATTTATTTATTTAGGGAGTGGGTGCTTTTCCCTTCCCCTGTCATTCTTTCGTGGGCTTTCACAGAATCTCAAGGGCTGGAAGGGACCTGGAAAGCTCATCCAGTGCAACCCCCCTGCCAGAGCAGCACCACCTAGAGCAGGGCACACAGGGACTCATCCAGCTGGGGTTGGGATGGCTCCAGACAAGGAGCCTCCACAGCCCATCTGGGCAGCCCCTGCCAGTTTTGAGAATGTGAAGCTGTCAACAGCTGATAGCGTAAAAGTCTCTCGATCCCTGTGTAGAGCCTCTGGGGGAGCTGGTAACGAGCTTTACCCTGATTACAGATTTCAGAGCTGCTTTTTTCTAATGCAACATTGGGTTTTGTCTCCATTTCTTTCTTTCCTTTGTTTAAATGTAACTTAATTCCTTGTGCCAGTGGCTGAATTTAAGGTCTTTGCTCGTTGCCATGAAAACCATCAGAGCATTGCAGAGTTCATAACTCCCCTGTCCTTCCAAACAGTCTTGACTCAAATACTGTGCTGGAAGTTGGCTGCAGAAGCACTTGAGATCATTTTCTCTTAGCACCCTACCTATGCCAATGAAAGAGCCAAAGGGAAATAAGATGCAGCTTCTACCAGATTCCAAACCCTGTTGTTCAAATCAAGCTCTTCAAAAACACACCATCCAAACTCTGAGCAACAGCATCTGGGTCGAAGACGTGGGGTTCCACCAGGCACAGAGCACACACAGAGCCAACACAGTTGATTTTCCTGGCATGGAGAAATGTCACCGTAGGAGTAGTGTGGTTACTCTTTTCTACCAGCGCTCCTGGCTCAAAAAAAACCCCTCATACCTCTGGTTTAAAGGAGAAGGATTCCTAGTTCTTACAGTACCTCCCTGGGTGGTATTCCAGCCCTTGAATTCAGAGCATTCTTGAGGATGCTTGTTTTTCTTGCCAAGCAGGTTGACCCCCATCTGCTCCTAAACTCTGGGAGGTGTAAAAACTTTACAATAAACCCTTTTCTAGGGTCTTTTCTTCCCCTTTCCCTCAGGTTGTGTTCAACACAACTCCAGTAGAACCAATCAGCAGGACTCTATCTTTCAGCCTCGCTAATGGAGTGTGCTGGCAAGCTCATTTCCACCAACTGCTTTGTAACAAAATGAACAGTGTCTGGAAGTTGCTTTTAAAACATAAGAACATTTAAGACTCTGTAAATATATCAGCAGGTCTTTTACAAGGTGCTGTTGAAGCTTTAATGCTCCTGGGACCAAATGATTGTGCAGCTGTTAATGGGGAATGTCACAGAGCAAGTTTAAGATTCATATTTCTCTGAGATGTATTTTTCCTTCATCTCAAGGAATCTAAACAACATATAGGAGAACAGAGTTCTGCTCCCTCCCCTGCTCCCTGCTTTCTCCTCTCTTTATGAGAAACACGAGCTGTGGGTATAAAGCTCAGGCAACTGTGTTCACTCCCAAGATCTCAGAGGGTCATCAAGTGTGTTTTCTAATGTACACATGAAGCTGACTGAGAAGTGAAGTGGAAAAGGATCTGTGGTGGTTTGCATGCAAGATACCTGGTTGTGGATATTGACACTATGGTAGGAAATAAATACAACCTGGTAACATCAAGCAAGGACAAGATGGGAACTTGATGCTCAAGAGGCTGTTCACACATCTCTGTTCTCACTGAAACCACCACAGAGATGGCTCATGTAATCCATTAAGACTTTGTACTGGGTGCTTGAAGAAAACTTCCTGGTGCAATTGAAGTCCCAAGAGAAAAGCTCACCTGCTATTCGGGGTTACTGAGCTTTTTGCTGGCAGGATTTCTCTGTAGTGCTAGACAAAGGAGAGCACAGCTTGTACACAACAGAATCTGTGGTACCTGTTAATAGCATATGGCAACAGTAGACTCAGATATCCCATCTCCCACCTATTCTTGTGCTGATGAGGAGATACCATGTGATCTTAAGATGTAAACCCAAAAGAATCTGGAGCATTACTTATAAAGCTATACTCTGCTCTCAGTGACTGTAGGAACACTGACTTCATTACCTCCATCAGCTTGCTCACTGTATTCACCAGCAATGAAAAAACTCTGCTTAAAAAGACCATCATTCACTTCTTTTATTCCCCCCAACTCATTTATAAAAAGGATTTGGCTACAGACTTGTCATCAAACTTCTTTACAATGCTGGAAGTTGAGGGTTGTTTATGGCCAGTCTGCAACCTCCAACATGTCAAATGACCTTCCCCTGATTGTTTACTCTGCTCAGGTAATTGTTTTACCTGTCAATCAGGCTTCTTGTTGTTTCAAAACCCTTGCCCAGACCTTAGTTGATGTATAAGCCAGATGTCAAACTTGGAAGAATCTAGAAGTGAAGGCTGGGGAGGTGAATTTCTTGGTGAGCCTTCATGTAGCAGTTGGCTGAGTATTACACCCACATCTCATATTTCTCATAAAGCCTGAGGGAGAGAGGAGAAAGGGAGTAGGGGAAGAAGCAGAACTTTGTTCTCCTGTGTGTTACTTCAGCTGACATCAGGGTGAGAATTTAGTACCAAAATGATAGAAAACTAATCATATGTTTATTAAAACTTACCTGGAAGATACTGATTCACATCAAATGACACTGGACTTAATAGAAGAGGTAATTTTGAGAGGCTGGTGAACTGTTTTATCTGTGGGATATCACAGCTGGGTGTGTTACAACTACAATACTTACTTTATAAGGACTGAAACTGTGTGTGTGAGCCTACTGCTGGGTATATGTGCAATTAATGCAGCAGAAGAAAGATGATGCTACTATGTCTTTTCTTTAGCACTATCTGATCATGCTTGAAAACATTTGCAGTGACTTTGCAGGATGTTGCAGTTGCATGTGCAGCCTTTCAAAGAAATGCCTTTTCCCTCCTTTCTCTCAGAGAGGAAGATCCCTGATGAAGATTTCATCATTTTAATTGATGGCTTAAATGAGGCTGAATTCCACAAGCCAGATTATGGAGACACCATCGTATCATTCCTGAGCAAAATGATTGGCAAGTTCCCTTCTTGGCTGAAGCTGGTAGTGACAGTCAGGACAAGCCTACAGGTATGTTGAGATAAGCCGTGGCATTGTCATGATGGGCTTTGATCTTAGTGGACATCTGAGTTTGCTAAGACTCTTTCTTTCAGGTTGTCTTTTTGTCTCATATAGACTTGGGTTTACTTTTTGACCCCAAACTCACTGTACAGCTTGGAATGGATCTCATCCAGCATCACTTACGTCAACAAAGATTCATCAGCAATTTATTTCCTTTGAGTGAGGCAGCTCACATAGAATCACAGGATGGTGGGGATTGGAAGGGACCTTTAGAGCTCATCCAGTGCAGCCCCCTGCAGAAGCAGCTCCCACCTAGATCAGGTCACACAGGAACGTGTCCAGGCTGGTCTTGAAGACCTCCAAGGAAGGAGCCTCTACACTCTCCTCAACAGGCTGCTTATTCACCAAGCATATTAGGAGGGTAGGGCCTGATGTTTGTCACCTGGGCTGCTCAAGAGCATCCTCTCTTCCATGTGAAAGGCCAAAGGAATTCACATCTCCATACCCCTTCTGCACGACCCAGAGTGTGATTGTTTCAGTCTGGAGGGAGTCAAGGTCAGGCCAAGATGTTGTTCAGCTCAAAGACAACTCTCCTGAGCAGATGCTGAAGATCTAAGCTGAATGTTCTTTGGGTTATTCTGAAGTGTTTTTAGTGTAGTCTGCAGCTGGGCAGGTTTTTCCCTTCTAGCTTATCCCTAGTTAATCACTATCACTCCTGCCATAAAGATTAAGATGACCTTGGTTTGTTGGCTCCACTGCTCTTCTGGATGGAGCAAGCTGGGAAGCAAACACAGTGACCCAGTTAAGGCAGATCAGCTCTTTCAACTGTTTCCACAGTAAATTTGGAGCATCACTTTGTGGGAACATTCACACTGAGCATTGTAGCCAGGAGCCCAGAGGAGACGGATATCAGAGGGATGGGGACACGTGTTTGGGAGGCAGCTCAGAGCCATTCTTCAGCTGAAGCAGCTGCTTGGGACACAAAGACACATCCACAGCTCTGTGTTTCTCACTTCTATTTTCATTAGCACAGAGCTGTGGAGTTCATTTTTACCCAGCTCCATTAAGCAGTTTTACTGAGCCCTGCTAATATTTACTGAGACCCACAGGTTGATTGACTGTGATGGTCCTGGCAGGGAGCTGAATGCTGGTTCCAGCTCCATCAAGGCCACCAGCTGCTGCACGTTGCCTTTGTAGCTGAGATCTGCAGCTGCTCCCCAAGACACCAGGAGAGCACAGGCTATCAGCTGCTTTGTGCTGCAGCTCTCTGGCTTTTTTTTTTTTGCTCAGTTATGGAGTAGATTAAACATCATTTGGAAGCAGTGTTTTTGTAATTGGAGCTAAATTGCATCCCTGTGACTCGGATTCCTCCTTTAATTAAGGCTCTTGCAGCCCTCCAGCCTTCACCGTGAGCTGGAGTTGTGCTCTGTGTTCACCTTCATCACTCATTCCTCTCCTCAGTCTGCCTTGTCCAGCTCCATTGCATCATCTCTCCTCTCTTTGCGGTGGCTGAGAGCCTGTGACATGCAAAGCCTTTGATAATCTTTAGTTGATGTTGCATAAGCATCAGCAGTGAGCTCAGCAGATGAGAGAATCCCTCCCCCCCAGTATCCTGCAGTGTTCACTTTGCACTGGGAAATACTTGCTGTGATCTCTCCTGATGTTTCCCTGTTGACAGCAGCTGTGAGATCCAGGAGCACTCTCCAAGGGAAGCACTTAGGCAAAGTTTCTTCTGGCCTCACATCTATCATCTGGTTGTCCATCCCCTCTGATGGGCTGGATGCACTTGGTAGGGAAGGGGAAGGAATAACAATGGTTCTGCCCTGTGTGAGTTTTCCAGCCCTTTCCATAGATGCAATCTTAGTCAGGGTGGCCTTCATTTTCATTTCAGTCGTGTTTCACACACAAGCTGCTTGATTAGAGATGAGATGGTGAGGTCCTGAGGGCACAAACTGCCATCTCATGTGCTTACCCTGATGGAAGAGGCCTTAAAGGAGTCTCCAAGGTGCTATTGTAATATGAATTACGTTTACTTAATGAATAATAAACACTGCCAGCATGAGTCTCCTTGGTTTCTTTCTTTCTTTCTTTGTAGGAAATAATTAAGCTGTTGCCCTTCCACAGAATATTTTTGGATAGATTGGAGGAGAATGAAGCCATAGACCAGGACCTGCAGGCTTACATCCTTCATCGGATACACAGCAGCTCGGAGATCCAGAACAACATCTCCCTGAACGGCAAAATGGACAACACCACGTTTGGCAAGCTCAGTTCTCACCTCAAGACTTTGAGCCAAGGGTCCTACCTGTACCTAAAACTCACCTTTGATCTCATAGAGAAAGGATACTTAGTGCTAAAAAGCTCCAGCTACAAAGTAGTCCCAGTGTCCCTGTCAGAAGTGTACCTGCTGCAGTGCAATATGAAGTTCCCAACGCAGTCTTCCTTTGATCGGGTTATGCCTCTCTTGAATGTGGCAGTGGCATCTCTGCACCCTTTAACAGATGAACATATTTTTCAGGCCATTAATGCAGGTAACATTGAGGGCACTTTGGAGTGGGATGACTTTCAGCAGAGGATGGAGAACCTGTCTATGTTTCTTATCAAACGTAGAGACATGACGCGAATGTTTGTTCATCCCTCTTTCCGAGAGTGGCTTATTTGGAGAGAAGAAGGGGAAAAGACCAAGTTTCTTTGTGATCCTAGGTAAGCAAATGCCCTGAGAAATCACAGCTTACAAATGTCTTCATCTCATACTGTCCCCTCATACTGTTACCTCAATGATTTCATTGTCTGAGGCTGCACGTGGTTGTTCCTTTAACCCATCTTTGGTCTGTCTGCATTGTGGATCTCTACATCTGTGTTGCTCTTTAGGTCTTTATATTGTCCATGGAGACAAACAAGCACCCCCTGGGCACACAACCGACCCAGCAAACCTAACAGCCTTCCTCAGAATGAGATGAGCTGTTCCTCAGAAGGCCCTAAATTGACCAGCTCCCATCCAGGCGTTACCAGGGGTGTCTGCGTTTCGGCAGATGGCTCCTGCCCAACTCGGTCTGGAGAAGGGGAATCATCTTCCCTTTCTCCAAAGGTATCAAAACCATGTGAGATAAGAGAATAAGAAGGTGAAGGATAAACAGTGTGGATGGGTCTTTTGCATTCAGCTTGTTTCTGAAGTTATGTTCCTTGTAGTCCTACTAAATGTCTTTTTGGAAAGCAGAATAAGGAACAGAATCAGGCTCCATCAGTTTCAGGCTGTAAATGCAGATGTCATCTCCATCCTGATAGCAGCTGAGTTCCTGGCTTAGCTCACAGGGAGCACAGTTTAATCCTGGCGAGGTGTATATTCACTAAACCAAAAGATCACTGTTCACATTGTCTTTGTGTCTCCTGAGGAGTGGAAGCAGACAATCGCCACTGTAACTCTAGTAGTTTACCCCTATAAGCTTTGCTCCATTTGGCCTGCCTGTTTCTTAAAATATGATTCCAAAACTCAGGGAAACACTCAGATTTGAGACCTTCAGGGTGTCTCCCAGACCCTGTGCTCAGTCTGAAGGGAATATGAAGGTGTTGAGAGGAACTGGAAGAGCCAGCCAGCTGATTAAAGCAGCTGTAGGCGGTGGCAGAGTAATTGACCACTTTAAATGTTGTGGTAAACAGGCTGCAGTAGAAAAATGCCACATAGTTCCTCCCAGTGAGCATCTTCTCTGTTTCAGTAGCTTCTGCACAGTGATCCTACCAAGCAAACCCTTTGTCAAGCATCTCACAGCGGCAAGTGTCTTCATATCAATCAACATTAGTCATGAGATGCTTTCCCACCCTGTTTGCAATGCCTGTGCTGTGCTTACCCCCATGGAACTGAGAGCTTTCTCCCTCCCAGTTGCTCCCACCAAGCTCTACTGGTTTTGCCTGTGAGAGAGGTTGATCAGTAATCACACACAGCACTTGCCACAATGAACCATAGCAAGAGCAGCTGTGGAAGTGCAGATCTCCCAGCCAGAGCTCAGGTGTTGGATAGGCAGAGCAGGGCTTTATTAAGGTCATTCTGCAAGTAAGTGTAATGAAGGCTGGGTTTTGTCTGCAGAAATGAAACAGATGACTCTGATGTTAAACAAATCACAGTGATATTAAGAATCTCACTGCTTTCCTTCATTACCACCAAAGTAAGATGAAAGGGCAGGAGCTGGTGGGTAAGACACACTCAGTTGTTGGGTGTTGCGTGTGGGAGCGATGCATGTGACTGAGTGACACGGGGAGCTTTGGTTCTTCAGCTCCAGAAGTGCTCCTCTTCCTTCTCCCAGGGATGGCTAAGGGCATTCTCAAGCTCAAGCTCCTTACACTTAAGTGGTTTCCCACTGAAACCAGGCATGTGACTGTGATTTTAGCAAGAAGGCACATCCCAAATTCACTTGACAAGTCACCAGGGAGGTGAGAGATCCGCTCAGGGTTTGGGTTCCAAGTGTACAGGGATCATTCATGCTCTTTGCAAGTAGGGAATCCCTGCAGAGCTAACCCCACTCAGCTCCAAAGCACTTCCAGTGCACACAACAGGCTCCCACTGCCCTGAGTGTGAGTCCATACGTACTGGAGGGCTAAGAAATCTCTCTAATGTGTAATGCCCACTAATTGCATTATACTCTGATGGTAGATAATGAAACAGGCTACGTTTTCAGTGATTAATAGAGAGAACCCCCTGAGATTCAGCTATTGTGCTCCTCAAAATCCTCCTGTCCAGCTCTCAGGGAAGAGCTAATATTGAGATATTGAGCTTGGAGCGTGGTAAACCCTTAGTGACAATTAACAGAAGTAATCACTTCTCATTTTCTTTCCTCTAAAAGAAGCCCAGCTCACCCCTGAGGAAACTCACAGGAGTAGCCTATGAAAACTTGCCTCCTGCTTTGCTCACAGCCAGTTTGATGTCTTTCTACTGGCTTGGGGATTGAGAAGACGTGGCAGCTGGGTAGACCTCTCAAATCCAACATCTGGCATGGCAGAAATGCACCACTAACATGAAGCTTTTTGACCCTGCCATGACCTAAAGATTCAGGATGATGAGACTGATTTCCTTGCCCCCAGGAGAAGAGCTTTGAAGTAAAATGCAGCTCTGAATTGACATCCCCTGACAGAGTGTCCAGGTGGGAGAGTGTTAAGGAGAGAGATTGGGATAATGGGCCTGGTGTCTGTGGCTCTGCAGCTGGGGTAATCTTTCTCATCCCATTAATGAGAGTGAATTCTCTTGTCCTCAGGAAGCATAGAAAAGAAGGGAGAGGAAGAACACAGTGTCCAAAACTGACCACATTCTTTTCCTGTGCTTTGGAGATAAACACTAGCTCTCCATCCTCCAGGTTTTTGTCTCAGCCTGCTCAGATGCCAACCCTCTTCTTTGCTGTCCAAAGCAACAGCTAATTGGCATCAAAGGGGATTTGCTGCCTTTGCAGCCTCTCCCATGGGGGAATCCTCCCCCCAGCATCCCCCCTTGTTTAACAAGAGGACCCCAGAGCAGCCTTTGTCAGAGCATTTAAGCAGCATTGCAGTAATGACTGCCCCAGCCTGTCACTGTGACCCTGTTCACCACACATCCTAGTTGACAAATAACATCAAACAGTCCTTTGTGACTGGTGAGTGGAGAAAGTGGTTGTTCTTGTATGTTCAGTCTTCCACTTGCACATCTGAACCTAAATCCTGCTGTTTTCTGCCTTGGCTTAATCAGAAACTCCCATGCAGTTATGTTCCCATGCTTTTACAACACTAATAAAAAGCTTTCTCCCCTCTGCTGCTGGTGAAGAGACTGAGAGAGAGAGACAGAAGTGAAATAATTTGCCCTGGCAAGGCAGTAAAAGAGCTGGAGGCAGATATAGACCCCAGAAGTGAAATTGCTCTGTCCAGATTTAAGTATCAACATCTGAGTTACTCGTCTAGACTTGGTTTATAGTCAAGAGGAGAGAAATAAGAATGATTCATTTCACCACTAGCTAAAAGGTCAGATGAAGAGTGCCTGAGAAGTGTCTCCTGCTGTTGATTTATGAAAGGAGCTCAGGATGATGGGCTCACCAGGACATGTGTCCACTATTGACCAATAAAACTGGATGAGATGGATCTGTCCAGGCTCCTCTTTTAACCAATACACAGGGGCTTGAGGCAGATTCACACGTTTTCTCGTCTTGTACAGGAAAAACAAGGAAGGAAACAGATTCTCTCTGTGCTGTTGCACACGTATGTCTCTCTTAATTTGGGCTTTTGCTTCTCAGGGTGCCACTGGACCACCCAGCATTGTGGGTGCTGGTTGTGTGTCCTCTGTTACCACTCACACTGCTCTAAGGAACTTACCAGCATCTCCAGGACCTTAGCAAAAGGAGGCACCTCAAGGGCTTCACCACGGGCTTGGGTTCACCTCACCTGATTTGGGATGCTTCCAATCCACTCATCTGTTCTTCTGGCAGTCCCTGGACTGCTTTAATACCTGAAGCACTTCATCTGACCCGTTTTAGCCATTGTCTTGGATGTGCTGAATGCCACAGCCCATCCTCTCTGCTGCCTGGAGGCCAGTCAGGGTGACTCATTGAGCCAGGGAGGTGACCTGCACCAGGGTGGGACTTGGGGACAGTGAAGTGATGCCTTCAGCATAGGCTTGTTCCTCTTTGCTGAGCTCTGGAAGTGCAGCCCAAAGCATATCTCCCACCTAGAGCTGGGGTGTTGGGTAGGCAAAGCAGAAGCTCTGTTGAGCTGGGCTTTCTTAAGGCCAGTCTGCAAGTAAGTGTAATGAAGACTGAGTTTTGTCTGCGTAAGTTAAGCTGTTCCTTTACATGATGCTCTGGCTCCTTGCTGCTGCACAGATGTTTGTATAACTCCATTTGCTCTGATGGTTTATCGTATAATGGGGACAGAAGCTTTTGTTCTTCCACAAGAAGAGCCAGAGCATGATTTCCTTACTTAAGAAGAGTCATTAGCATGATGATGGTGGAGAAGAGTGTCCTGGTGGAGAACTCTAGAGGAGTATCTTGCTGTGTGCAGGATGTTTGAACTGTGCCAAGATGTGGGGCCAGGAGAACAGCTCTGCAAGGGCCACATTAGTCTGAAATCCCCAGCATCTGTGTTGGGGTTTCCAGAAGAGCTGAAGGCTCAGGTATGGATACAGAGACCTGCAGGCACCTGACATCTCTCAAAACCAGGTTATTGGTGCCTTGTTCAGCAAAGCCACTGCTGGGCTGATCTGTCTCTGAAAGCCAAGCTTGGAAACACAGCATGAGGAATGGATACTCTGCAATAGCCGTTCTCTTCAGTGATTTATCAGGCAGCTCCTGCTTAGTGACTTCATTAAGAGATACCTAATAATCAGGGATATCAGAGAAAACAAAATTAATCAAGGTACTGCTGGCTCTATCCTAGAGGGCATCTCCTCAGCTCTTCCCTCCTTATCACAGAATCTCAAGGGCTGGAAGGGACCTGGGAAGCTCACCCAGTGCAACCCCCCTGCCAGAGCAGCACCACCTAGAGCAGGGCACACAGGAACTCATCCAGCTGGGGTTGGGATGGCTCCAGACAAGGAGCCTCCACAGCCCATCTGGGCAGCCCCTGCCAGTGCTCCCTCAGCTCAACAGGGAACAAATTCTGCCTTGTGTTGCTTTGGAACCTCTTCTGTTGCAGCTTGTCCCCGTTGCCCCTTGTCCTGTCATTGGCCCTGAGCACAGCCTGGCTCCAGCCTCCTCACACCCACCCTTGATGCATTTGGAACATGAATGAGCTCACCCCTCAGGCTCCTCTTCTCCCAGCTGCAGAGCCCCAGCTCCCTCAGCCTTTCAGCACAAGGGAGATGCTCCACTCCCTTCAGCATCTCTGTGGCCCTGCACTCAACTCTCTCCAGCAGCTCCCTGTCCTTCTGCAACTGAGGGGCCCAGCACTGGCCACAATCTTCCAGCTGCAGGCTCAGGAGGGCAGAGCAGAGGGGGAGCAGAAGCTCTCTGCACCTCCTGCCCACAGCCCTTCTCATCCAGCCCAGGCTGCCATTGGCCTTCTTGGCCACGAGGCCACGTTGCTGGCTCCTGCTCATGCTGCTGCCCACCAGCACCCCCAGCTCCCTTTCCACTACACTGCTGTTTTCTATATCCACAGCCCACATCTGCCCCTTTCCATGAATCCCCAACAAAAAGCTCCCAGAGTGGATGAGCGTGTGGCAGCAGCAATCCACAGCCAAGTGTGCATCTCTCATCTGACACACTGAGTTGCCATGGTTTCTAGCAGAGCTGTCTTTCCACACAACACAACAGTGTAGATATTTTGCATTTTCATAGAATCACAGAATGGTGGGGTTGGAAGGGACCTTTAGAGCTCATCCAGTGCAACCCCCCTGCAGAAGCAGCTCCCACCTAGATCAGGGAGCACAGGAACGTCTCCAAGTGAGGCTTGAAGAGCTCCAAGGAAGGAGCCTCCACACCCTCCCTGGGCAGCCTGGGCCAGGGCTCCCTCACCTCAGCACTGAAACAGTTTGGCCTTGTGGAGCTGTTTGTGTTCCAGCTTCATCCCATCACCCCTTGTCCTGTCAGTGGATACAACAGTAAAAAGTGCTGCCCCAACCTCCTGACACCCACCAGTGAAATCTTGGTCACTAGGAATGAGCTCCCCCCTCAGTCTCCTCTTGTCCAGGCTGAGCAGCCCCAGGGCCCACAGCCTTTCCTCAGCAGGAACATGCTCCAGTGCCCTGAGCATCTTGCTGGCCCTGTGCTGGCCTCTCTGCAGCACTTCCCTGTCCCTCTGCAGCTGGGGAGCCCACAACTGGCCCCAGGACTCCAGATGAGGCCTCAGCACATGTGGCAGAGCAGAGCAAAGGGGAGCAGAAGCTCCCTGGCCCTGCTGCTGGATCCACACTCTGCTGGATGCCCCCAGGCTGCCATTGGCTTCTTGCCCACCAGGCCACGTTGCTGCTCATGGGCAGTTGATTCTCCCCCAGCAGTGCCAGGTCTGTCTCCTGGAGCTGCTCTCCAGCAGCTCACCCCCAGCCTGTGCTGCTGCAGGGGCTTGTTCCTCCCCAGCTGCAGGACTCTGCCCTTGCCCTTGCTGACCCTCAGCAGGTTCCTCTGTGCCCAGCTCTGCAGCTGGTTGAGATCTGGTGCCTGGCAGCACAGCCTCTGGGCAATCAGCCAGTGCTCCCAGTTTGGTGCCAGCAGGGCACTTGCTGAGGGTCCCTCTGTGCCCTCACCCAGGTGCTTGATGAAGATGTTGAGCAAGACTGGCCCCAGAACCCATCCCTGTGCAACTCCACTGGCCACAGGCCTCCAGCTCCATCCTGTGCCATTGATCACCCCCCTCTGGGCTCTATCATTCAGCAGCTCTGCATCCACCTCACCTCCACTCATCCAGCCACACTGCCTGAGCTTTCTGATGAGGGTGTTGTGGGAGACAGTGTCCAAAGCCTTGCTGAAGTCAAGGTAGATGCCATCCACTGCTCTCCCCTCATCCAGCCAGCTGGTTATGCACTCATAGAAGGCATCAGGTTGGTCAGACAGGATTTCCCCTTGGTGAATCCAGGTTTATCGAGTCCCAAACCTTGTGGGGATGGAGATGAAATTATGATCACAAGCACTTGTCAGTTGGTGCCACCCTGAGTCCTGCTTCTAATGTTATTTAGCATTGCTTCACCCTTGGAATTACCTCTCTCACCCTGGTTTTCATGTCTCCATGGTGCCAGTCTTTTAGCACTGGGCTTTTCTGAGTGCCCCCAGGTGGAGGCAGGTGCCAGCACTTGGTTCATCAGCAGAACTAGGTTGGAATTTGGTGTGTTGCCTTTTCCACCCCTGGGCTGGATGCCACATGTCACTGAAATACATGAAGTCCATTCTTTTTTCTCCCTTGTCCAGCCTGCTGTGTGGTCATCTGCGTTTGTGTGAAGCCTGTGCTGAGTTAGTGTGATTAATTACCAAACCACCACAGGATGTGGTGTTTTAAGATCATTTCCACAGCTCTTATGACAGCAGTGTGGAGTGTAGCAGAAGTAGTGGCTTAACTGTGATGTGGATCAAGCCTCCCTCTACACCCATAGCAGAAGAACAGCAGTAAAATGTCCTTTCCTCTTTTAATTTACTCCTCAAGCAGTTAGTGAGGGCCACGTTTTTGAATGACAAAGATGAATCCAACATTGTGTCCTCTGCTTAACTGGAGGGGCAAACACAATCTGTTCCCTAAACTGTAGAGAGCTGATGGAGTGGCTGACTGTGAATCCAACTTTGAAGCTTCCCACCTGACTTCCAGAATGATGCTTTCTGATTCTATGTCTTGTAAGCATTTTGAAATGTCAAAAAGAATGGGCAGTAGCTCAACAAAAGGAATGTAGGAAGCTTAGTTGATGCAGGTATCCTCATTGCCAGCATCTCCAGCTGTTTAATCTCATGCAGAAGTACAGAGCCAAAAAAGAAGTTCTTCAAGCCATTGGGAGCAAGTTGAGCAGCTGTAAGAGGGAGCTCTGTGAGCATCAGAAGCCACTGCTTATGTAATTCAGGGTTGAGGATAGGCTGTGCACAGAAGGAAACTTGGACTCATTCACACGGGGACTGTGTGTAACAAAGCGCTGTAGTGGCTTAGCTGCAGGTTTTTGGGCAGGGCTGCAGCTGCAGAGTCAGTTGGGAGAGGAGAAATGGGAGACAGATTATAAATGATGACAGATGAGCTGGAGAGCAGATGTGATTGCCACCACCAGAAAGGACATGAGTGGAGCAGCTTGTTTTAACTGGCTCGTTAGACATGCAACCGAAGCGTTGGGATGCAGAGAGGGGTTGGAATATATCGAGTGTCTCGAGTTCCTGTCCTCATAAAAGGTTGTTCTTTAGTTCTGGACTGTAAAATTCTGGATGCTGTAGCATCTTCACGTCTAAATGAAAGAATATACTCATGAAATAATCCTTTCTGAGCCACTGAGAAGTGGAGTTAATGCAAGGCAATAGCAATGCTGAGCAAAGAGAAGAGATGTTGCTTAATTTGTTCCTTTCTTGTCATCCTTCAGATCTTAAGACCCATCTTCCAGCAGCTCAGGAGAGAGAAACCCTGACTTTATTCCATCTTGCTTCTTCCATGGGCATTTCTTTGCTGGTCAAAGTGGCAGTGAAGCACTTGTAAATCACATTCCCCACGATTCTATAAGCCCATGTGTTTGAACTGACATCAGGCTGAAGGAGAACAGAAAGTGTCTCACCACTGGTCTTTGGAGATCATCTCTGGATGTTAACTGTGTGGTCACTGGAGATGCTGTTATTCAGTCAGAAGCTTCCCAACTCATTCAAAAGTAGGAGTCAGAAAGCACAAATGTTCTAAAGCATCTCTTAATGCTGTGGATCTTCCTAACTTTGGTTTGTTCCTCCTGACCATATCTCACATGCACTCAATCAGCCTCTCCTGCCTGCCTGGAGCCAAGGATGTGGGGAGAGGCAGCATTAGGAGCTTGAGCACATCCTTCTCCATGTGAACAGGGCTGTAGCTGTGCAGATGGGATTGGTTTTACTGGTGTTGTCACACCCTGGCAATGAAGAAACACCCAGTGAGCCTATTGATTTTATGAGATGTCAGAAACTTTGAAGCCCTGCATCACCAAGATGCTGTTCCTTAAATGAAAATTGCTCTTTAAGGATGGGCCAGATGCCATTAAGTGATTCCATTTCTGCTTTCCAAATGCTCACAGGGTGGTTCCTTACATTTTTTAGCTTTCCTTCACACAGCATTTACTGCTAAGGCTACATGAGGCTGTGGGGAGTGGAAATGGAGCACTGAGGGTAAGGATGGTGGCTGAGTCTGGGTTTTCTGTGCAATGCTTTGTCTTCTGGAAAAGCAGAACTAACCTAACACTTGTGCTTGGCAGCAGTAACACTATGGTGGACATATAAAGTGATGATCCAGTGTCTTTTCTGAGAGGAAAACCTCAGTGAACCTGGAGTGCTGGAGTTGGTGTGTAAGTCTGAGGTTTATTGATGCAAGGGTTGAGCCTTGTCTGGACTGGACTTGGTTACAAGTATAACCCATGCATCTATTGATCTATGGATTGAGCCTCATTACCTGTACTAAATGAAGCATCTATAGCCTGGAAATCTCATACCCAGGGTGATAGATTGCTAGTTTACAGTTGAGGCCATTAGGTGTTCCAGCCATGATTACAGTTTGAGTGGGTCAGTACAAATGAGACAACTGATGGATGAAGAAAGCAAACAGCAACCTTGCTGGCACAGGTTTCTTGTCCTGCTCATCAGGAAGCGTGTCTGCAGTTTCCTAAAGCAGTTAGAGCTGGCAACACACCACTGCTGTGTCCTCACTTCCTTCTAAGCAAGGCAATCGATTTAGATCAGATACTCCTTAGCTTGTTTCACTGTAATGAGATCAGACCTGAGGGATGGAAATGTTCGTCATGGCTTTGAACTTGGCTGTCCCAGTTAGCTCAGCAAATTAAACTGGGTTTCATTCTGTAGAGAAGAATATCCTGTGCTTGAGAGCACTTGTGTTTTGTTTGAATTGTCTTGTAGCACCACAGAGTCATTTAGGTTGGAAAATACTCTGAAAGTGATTGAATCCAACCATTAACCTGCCACTGCCAGGTCCACCGTGTCCCTCAGCACTGAACCACGTCCCTCAGCACCACATCTACGTCTCTTTTCAACAGCTCAGGGGCTGGTGACTCAGCCACTTCTCTGGGCAGCCTGTTCAATAACCCTTTTGGTGAAGAAATCTTTCCTCATCTCCAGTTTAATCGTCGCAGGGTTCAACTTGAGGCCATTTCCTCTCCTCCTCCAAAAGAACTGCCTTCTAGAGACCATGTTACCAACTCCTGGTACATTTAAGGATAGAAACCCAAACTGCATTAGCATATAATTAGCATAGCCACAGCCTAGAACAAAACCCACTTCATCTTCCACTCCTCCTACTGGTAGCAGAGCTGTTACCCTCCTTCTGAGTTAACTGGAACATCAAAAGGAGATGATAAATAACCTTCAAGAAGAGCTCACAGAGCTGAGCTTGGCCTATGTGCAGTCTGGACAGGCTTCCTCCAAGGAGGCTCTGGGCTTTGGTAAGAGCAGATGTTGTTCTCTGTGCCCAGGTTACAAAACTCCACTCTGCAGAGCTGAGTAAAATATGAATACATGTCTCTTGGAAGATCAGATTCACTGGGCACAGTGTCAGAGCTCTGGATTTTGGAATGGTTTGCTGGGGTTAGGTGGAAGAAGGGAGTTAATCAGGGAATTTGGGCTTTGCTAGGTTCAGAAATAAATGGGACTGATTCTCCTTTACATTTTTCTTGCCTGTCTTTTACTCCAGTAGTTGCAAGGCCTTAACACCAGAGTGATTTCACACCCTTTTAAATCTCTCTTACTTTACCTGAGGGATAGGAGAGTATAAATGAAGCACAGATCTGTGAACTTCCAATATTTCCTTCTGTGCCACCCACGCTCCATCACAGCTTTTTGGTCACATTGTGTTTTATTAGTGACACCTTGTCACCTCCCATCTGTGGCAACAGGGACAGAGGCACGATGTGGGATGTGCTCGAGGTACCCACTCCCTGCATCACTTTGCTCTGTGCCCAGAGCTATGTGTGCTTTGGCTTTGTGTCCAATGCTGGGCCCCTCAGTTGCAGAAGGACAGGGAGCTGCTGGAGAGAGTTGAGTGCAGGGCCACAGAGATGCTGAAGGGAGTGGAGCATGTCCCTTGTGCTGAAAGGCTGAGGGAGCTGGGGCTCTGCAGCTGGGAGAAGAGGAGCCTGAGGGGTGAGCTCATTCATGTTCCAAATGCATCAAGGGTGGGTGTGAGGAGGCTGGAGCCAGGTTGTGCTCAGGGATGGCCAATGACAGCACAAGGGGCAATGGGGACAAGCTGCAACAGAAGAGGTTCCAAAGCAACACAAGGCAGAGTTTGTTCCCTGTTGAGGTGAGGGAGCACTGGCAGGGGCTGCCCAGATGGGCTGTGGAGGCTCCTTGTCTGGAGCCATCCCAACCCCAGCTGGATGAGTCCCTGTGTGCCCTGCTCTAGGTGGTGCTGCTCTGGCAGGGGGGTTGCACTGGATGAGCTTCCCAGGTCCCTTCCAACCCTCAAGATCCTGTGATTCTGTGAATAAGGGAGCAAATGGTGTAGCAGCCACTGTGGAATCCTTCATCCCCTTGTGCCTTCACTTACAGGAGCCCTCCTTAGGGCTGCTGTGTCTGTGTATCAGTTCATGCTATGTTCAGAAGGATGACAACTAATCTTGAGGTCTTTATATACACATGTGTGTGCACCCTGGCTGTTACAGGAGCTGACACAGGCAGCCCATGAGAGCAGACAAAGGCTGCTGGAGCTGAGCTGGCAGCACTATTAATTTTTCACCCAAAAAGAAAGAGAAATCTTACATTAAAAGAAGAAAACTGTCTGATGAGAAACTCCACAGTGGTGGAATTCAAAGCAAATCGTTTCACTGAGCTTCTTGGTGTGGAAATCATTCCTGTCATCCTCTGCTGTATTCAAGGGCTCTTGGAGTCAGGTTTAGCATGCAATTAACGTTGGCAGAACAAGTGACTGCAAGTATTTATCAACAAGCCCAAAGCCAAGGTCTGGGAAAGATAGCAGAAGTAATGTATTACTCATGAATACTGTACTTGATTCAGGAATAGTTGGTACTTGCCTTATTCATCACAGCTTAAAGTCATGCATACAATTAAACTGAGGTAAATACCTCACTGCCTGCAGCTGAAAAGCACTTCAGGAGCTGACAGTGGAACCTGAGCTTGTGTGTGAGCCAGGAGCTGCACTTCAGCTCTTGCTGCAGAGAAAAGGCACCTCCGAAGCTTCTGGATCTTCAGTTCATGCTCGGGGTGAATACAGTTACAGCTCCATCCAAAGCCTTCTCAACCATCTACACAGACTTTCCCATCATCAAACAAACAGTTGGTGCTATTTCCTCTTCTGGGATGTGAAAGACAGAGGCAGAGAGGGATGGTTGTGGGGTGTTTGTGCAGCCACTCTGGGATCTGGGAGCCGTAGGCTGCAGTTCGTGCTCTGAGAGCTCTGAACAAACTTGTACCAGCAACCTTTTGGTGCAGGTAAACACATTGGCCTTTCTCCAACTGTAAGCACAGCATTGTGAACCTGAGGAGCTATTCACAGGCATTCCTGGAGGTTAATCAGTGCCATGAGCAAATGCATTTGTCTCCTCCACAAGGCCTTGCTCAACTGTGGGTCTGTCTTAGAACTGACTGGCATCAGCCCTGTGAGCTCCAGGGGAAGCTTCTGGCAGCTCTTTGTTTAATGAAACCACCCCTGTAGCTCCCCCTGCTACCAAAACCTGACCCAGGCTAAACCACTACATCTTCCTACCCTAAAGAGGGGGAGCAAAGAGGGAAAGGCAGCAAGCTGTAGATAACTTGAGGTGCTGCAACCATTCCAAGGCCTTGGTGCTGTGTGGAGAACTCTCACAGCACAGACACATGGCAATAGCTGGCACTGCCCTGTGCACAAAGGCATCCTGCCTAATTTTAGCACTCAGATGGGGCATCTAAGCTCCATCTTGATGGGCATAGTCACCACCTGGAGGAGCTTCTGATTCTCCAGGGATGGGAGTCATGGGATCCCAGCGCAGGCACCTTGCTGGGTGCCAGGCCAGGGTGTGGAGAGGAGCCTGACAGGCAAAGCATGCAACAAAGAGGGGTTGGTTTTGGTTTCTTTTTAAGCTTAAGGGGTGAAGCTTCACACCTAAGGATGAAGAGTACTGTCAGACAATAAAAACATTCCATACAGCAGTTTATTGTTTGACTTGATGGTGCCTGTATGAATTGAATTGCTGGAGACACAAGGGAGTCACTCGCCAGTGCAAGAGTTTCTTTTATGGCACGTCAGTGGGATGCAGTTCTCTTTTTATCTATCAAGACCAGGGAATCAAGTCCTGCTTTGTAAGGAAAAGACGTTTTGGTCTCCATCCCAATCCTGCCACAAGGTCTGGCAAAGCATCCTTGGGCTCTGCTCAGATGAACCCAATGTATTGCCAGCCCAGAAGGGCTTGAGGGAGACCTCACTAGACACCTGGCTGTGACATTACAAATCCTCCACTGTTCTGACTTTACTTGTGTTGGTAAATCCCCACCACTGTGATAACTTTTGTCTTCTGTAATATTTGCTTGCTGGTTGGCCATGTAAAGTGCTTTTTCTGCTTTGCCAAGTAGCAATGAGCTAATAACATTCCCTGTCCTTAAAAGGCCTTTCAAAGCCACGGTTGAGATCATGGTTTGTTTTCTTTGGCTGGAAGGGACTTAATTGCTTTTATGTATAGTCACATTTTTATTTAGTTCCATAAATGAAGTGGGTTTAAAAGAGCTGCCTTGGGAATACCCAGAGCTTAAAGAAGAACATGAATTTATTGGCAAAACCAAGAAAACTGCAGCTCTGCAGAGCACTGAGGTCCAAGCATGGAGCCTCCGTGGCCTCCTCCTCTGCTTGCTCCATCTCCTGCTGTCACATCCACATGTACCCACAGGGACAAGCATTTACTGATTTCATCCAGAAATGTTTTGCAGTGCTTCCCATTTCTTTACACCACATCTGTTTTGTGTATGTGCGTAGAACCAGTTTCTTTCATACCTGAGAAGACTCTGCCAGCTTGAGCTGTTGCAGTGTTGCAAGCTGGAAGTTGATATGTTTAAAAACATCTGTGAGGGTCAGTGTTAGTGATGGCAGTTAGCCTGGTTTGTTTTGTTTTGCCTTCAGCAAGGTTTTGCCTGTAGCTCACTTGGTTTGCTTTCATTGTCAGCCTGGTAGGTTGTTGCCAGAAGCATCTTTATTGCTGAAGAATGTGTTCAGAAGGAGTTTTACATGGAAATGAAGTTGCTTCTCTCTGCAGGGTACAAGATGGAGAATGTAGTTGTCATTTTAAGCCATTCTTCCCAAGTGTTGCTATTCTAAGACATTTTCTAGTGACTTCCAGGAGTGATGTCGTGATTTCAGAGGACAGATCTCCTCTGCAAAGTGACTCTAACACTTCAGCTGTCATGACATTGTCTGTCTTGTATTCCCAGATGTACATCTCTCATAGAAAATACACTGTTTTGTTTTTGTCTGGATTCTCTTGAGCTATCAGTGATCACCAATAAGAAAGACTGTGATCAGTTGATGGTTTACAAGTGAGGATTAGTCCAGCTCCTCTTTCCCAAAGCTGGTAAAGGCTGAAGGTTTAGCAGGAGCAAAAACTCTTTGTCAGAGGTTGTTTTGTTGGTGTGACAAGCAAATACTGACACACTTTGTCTTCTGATTTCAGGAGTGGCCACACATTACTTGCCTTCTGGTTTTCCCGTCAAGAAGGAAAACTAAATCGACAGCAAACTATTGAACTGGGACATCACATCCTCAAAGCACATATTTTTAAGGTAAGAAGAATTAAACTAAAGGCTTCTGCCAGCCTCATCCCCACTGCATGTAATCTGCAGGCACTGGCAACGTTCAGTCTCTTCTTGTTTTAGGGTGGCTGCAAGAAGTGTGATTGCTTCAGGCTGCTGAAAGCGTGTAGAAGGGAGCTTTAGAAAATTGGCAGTGGTGTATAAAAAATCCTTGAAATGAAACCATCCTTCAGGCTGTAAATGCAGCAGCTGGCCTCTCCTTACCTAAAATTACTCTTCTACCTTCAGAGGTGTCTTCCCATGGAATACAAGCTCCTATAACAACATCTAGCATAGGATCACAAAATGTTGGGGGTTGGAAGGGACCTTTAGAGCTCATCCAGTCCAAACACCTGCAGAAGCAGCTCCCACCTAGATCAGGTCACACAGGAATGTGTCCAGGTGGGGCCTGAAGCCCTCCAAGGAAGGAGCCTCCACACCCTCCCTGGGCAGCCTGGGCCAGGGCTCCCTCACCCCAACACTCAAACAGTTTGGCCTTGTGTTTAAATGGAACTGTTTGTGTTCCAGCTTCATCCCATCACCCCTTGTCCTCTCACTGGATACAACAGACAAAAAGTGCTGCCCCAACCTCCTGACACCCACCAGTGAGATCTTGGTCACTATGAATGAGCTCCCCCCTCAGTCTCCTCTTGTCCAGCCTGAGCAGCCCCAGGGCCCACAGCCTTTCCTCAGCAGGAACATGCTCCAGTGCCCTGAGCATCTTGCTGGCCCTGTGCTGGCCTCTCTGCAGCACTTCCTTGTCCCTCTGCAGCTGGGGAGCCCACAACTGGCCCCAGGACTCCAGATGAGGCCTCAGCACATGTGGCAGAGCAGAGCAAAGGGGAGCAGAAGCTCCCTGGCCCTGCTGCTGGATCCACACTCTGCTGGATGCCCCCAGGCTGCCATTGGCTTCTTGCCCACGAGGCCACGTTGCTGCTCATGGGCAGTTGATTCTCCCCCAGCAGTGCCAGGTCTGTCTCCTGGAGCTGCTCTCCAGCAGCTCACCCCCAGCCTGTGCTGCTGCAGGGGCTTGTTCCTCCCCAGCTGCAGGACTCTGCCCTTGCCCTTGGTGAGCCTCAGCAGGTTCCTCTGTGCCCAGCTCTGCAGCTGGTTGAGATCTGGCTGCCTGGCAGCACAGCCTCTGGGCAATCAGCCAGTGCTCCCAGTTTGGTGTCCAACCTTATTTTAAAAGATGTGGCTTTGAAGAATCCAGCCCAGAATGTAGGTTGTAAAGGGAAAATGTGACAGTCATTCAAATTCAATGGTTGGTCCATTTTGCACTTCACACAGAAACTTAAGACCTGGATAATTTAAAGGGAAACGTGGATGTTGGTACCAATATGACCCATAAAGGAAGCCTCATTCTTCTGCCTCTTGGCCCATATACCAGAAGATGGAAATGAGCAGATGGATTTGTGAGGGCTCAGGAAATACAGAACTGTCAGGATCTGTGGGTGCTTCACACTAGTTAAAAAAATGAGTCTGTATTTTTGTCTGGTCTATGTCTGATTTTATAGGCATAACAACTTTAGCAGTCTTCTCCCTAGAGCAAATAGAGAGTTTCTGCCTTGTGTCAGTTGTGTTGGGTTCATTTCTTGAGTTCCCTGTGTCAGATTCACCATCAGGTGTAGTGGCAACGGGTCTTTGTTTGGGAAAGTGATGGCTCGAGTTAAAGGGAAGAAGCTTAACCCCTTCAGTGTTTAACTGTCAGACTTTGAGCTACATTCCCAAGGCCAAATTCAGCGGTGAGTTTCCTGTTTCAGCTGCCATTTACCATCTCAAATCTGGTTCCAAACCTTCTTCATTTCACACTTCCACAGTAGAACGAATGAGGGCTTCAGGCTGGAAACAAATGACAGTTTTCATTAAGTGGACATGTTGCTTGTAGACTCCAGATTGAATTGAGCAATATTTGCAGTAGTGGAAACTGCCAATTAACATCTGAAAAATGTCAGCACAGCCTTCTGCTTCTCATCAGTGTGCAGGATCCTTCCTTTTGCAACACTGCAGCAAGAATAGAACAGATAAGCAAAACAGTGTGTCATTGAGAAGTACTAGAAAGTTTGGAAAGGGTTTGGATTAGCTGCATTACAGACACTGGACAACTTCAAGTCCTTTGCTTTCCCTTGAATAAATTTCTTTTTATTCCTTTTCTAAGCAAGTGTTTACTGAGGATATGTGAGTGTTTGCGAGGGAAACAATAGCTGCACGTTAGTTTTGAAGGAGGCATTGAGCAGGAGGGTTGCAGGCCATATTGAAGATCTCCAGCATTCTTTAAAGGATTTCCTTGAGTACATGCAAAGACTCCCCATTTCCTGCTATTACTGTCTTTATTACTGAACAAGCATGTTTGTTAGCCCACTCAGGCTTTTCACTCTGTCTCATCTTTTGCTGAAGCCGTTACCGGTGTGACACAGCTTTTCTGTCAAGTAGGGAGTGTGTCAAGCCACAGAATCACAAGGGTTGGAAGGGACCTGGAAAGCCCATCCAGTGCAACCCCCCTGCCAGAGCAGCACCACCTAGAGCAGGGCACACAGGGACTCATCCAGCTGGGGTTGGGATGGCTCCAGACAAGGAGCCTCCACAGCCCATCTGGGCAGCCCCTGCCAGTGCTCCCTCACCTCAGCAGGGAACAAACTCTGCCTTGTGTTGCTTTGGAACCTCTTCTGTTGTAGCTTGTCCCCATTGCCCCTTGTGCTGTCATTGGCCATCCCTGAGCACAGCCTGGCTCCAGCCTCCTCACACCCAGCCTTGATGCATTTGGAACATGAATGAGCTCAGCCCTCAGGCTCCTCTTCTCCCAGCTGCAGAGCCCCAGCTCCCTCAGCCTTTCAGCACAAGGCAGATGCTCCACTCCCTTCAGCATCTCTGTGGCCCTGCACTCAACTCTCTCCAGCAGCTCCCTGTCCTTCTGCAACTGAGGGGCCCAGCACTGGACACAATCTTCCAGCTGCAGGCTCAGGAGGGCAGAGCAGAGGGGGAGCAGAACCTCTCTGCACCTCCTGCCCACAGCCCTTCTCATCCACCCAGGCTGCCATTGGCCTTCTTGGCCACGAGGCCACGTTGCTGGCTCCTGCTCATGCTGCTGCCCACCTGCACCCCCAGCTCCCTTTCCCCTGCCCTGCTCTCTAACACTTCATTCCCCAGCCTGTACAGGTCATCAATTCAGTGTGCTTTCCCTGAAGTTACCATGCTACAGCAGCAGCTTCCCACAGACACAAAGATCCTGACTTTGAAGGTGGAGATATGATGCCATTTTAATCCCATTTGATTTACCCATTGTGAAGCCAGGAGAAGTTTGATACAGAGCTAAAGCATTTTATCCAGCCAGGGAGTACTTAGAGCTTGGTATGGAGATAAACACTGATGAAACAATGCAGAAAACATCTTTGTCCTTAACTAATCTCTACCAGTTTGAATCCATGGGTACCTTGTGCAGGGTAATGAAGGCACACTTGGAATCTCCTCCTGCACAGGCAGGAGGTGATGACTGACATGCAGGTGATAAGAAGCTTTCCCACTCCCCTCTTCACTGGAGGGCTGAGATCTGCAGGGTTTCTTGTTTTTAAACACAAACAACCTCAGTATTTGGGGATAAAAAGAAAAAGTACAAATGTTTTAGGGTTTTAAAGCAATTACCAGTCTTAGCAGGAGCATATGGAAAGCCTAGCATGGAATGAAAGGGCAAAAGAAGAGTGCAGTAATGATGTGAGAAGACCCAAACTTCCAGCTGATGTATGTTTTGCAAAGAAGTCTTTAATTTCATCTTAAATTACTTAACTAAAAATGTCAGTCATCCAGAGATGGATGTGTCTAGTCTCCAGGTTAATGACAATGCAATGACAACAGGCAGAAGCACCGAGGTGTGTAAATGCTGTCTGATACTCCTTGGAATGGATTCTGAAGACCTTGCGTTGAAGGTGCCAATGGCCAAAGAGCAGAGGGTTTAAAAATTAGGGATGCTGAGAGCTGCATGCAAGAGTACAGGACCAAAAGGAAAAGCAAGCCTCGTGTGTGGTTGGCAAAGTGAAACAATGCATGGTCAGGTCCTGTGTGGGATGGTCCCAGTGAAGTGGAAACAGCGATGATGGTGTTTCAGTTTAACCTTCTGTCAGGTTGAGATCTGCTGTTGCTGAAGGAGACAGCCTGGGCAGAAAAGGGAAATGCAAAAGGAAGATACAGTCTGTAAGGTGAGAAAGAGGGCAGTTTTGTTTCAGCAGCTGAATGAGAATGGTGGTGGTGATCAATGGCACAGGATGGAGCTGGAGGCCTGTGGCCAGTGGAGTTGCACAGGGATGGGTTCTGGGGCCAGTCTTGTTCAACATCTTCATCAAGCACCTGGGTGAGGGCACAGAGGGACCCTCAGCAAGTGCCCTGCTGGCACCAAACTGGGAGCACTGGCTGATTGCCCAGAGGCTGTGCTGCCAGGCAGCCAGATCTCAGCCAGCTGGTGGGTGTCAGGAGGTTGGGGCAGCACTTTTTGTCTGTTGTATCCGGTGCCAGGACAAGGGGTGATGGGATGAAGCTGGAACACAAACAGCTCCATTGAAACACAAGGCCAAACTGTTTGAGTGTTGGGGTGAGGGAGCCCTGGCCCAGGCTGCCCAGGGAGGGTGTGGAGGCTCCTTCCTTGGAGGGCTTCAAGCCCCACCTGGACACGTTCCTGTGCTCCCTGATCTAGGTGGGAGCTGCTTCTGCAGGGGGTTGGACTGGATGAGCTCTAAAGGTCCCTTCCAAACCCCACCATTCTGTGAATCTATGATTATATTTATTCTTTAAAGGATAAATGTCATCCTTTGTGTCTTGCACTAATACCTTGGTGTATATATATGTTCTAATACAACACTTAAGGCTTTGATAGCACATGTGATTATCTTCAGATGGCTGTTATGAAAACACATACTCTTCCCCTTGGTCCTGATGGTGACTCAAGCAGCTTATTTATGGGTCTCATAGAATTACATCTATTTTGAAATCACTTGAACTTTTGATTATGAAATTGGTTTCCATTTGTCCAATTACACTGTCCTGGGTTCTTTGCAATCTCATACTGACCTCTGATGTCCTGCATTGTGTCGTTCCAACAGCAGCATTTAAACAGTGTCTCAGATTCCTCAGCTCTTTCCTTTCTGCCTCTTTTAACACAGAGAGCAGCTCTTTATCTCTCTTTTAACTCCCTGAATTTGGAAGGAAACAAGCTCAGGGAGTTGTTATTTATAAGAGCTTTTCTAATCTGTTGCCTTCTTTTCATGGTAAAACCAATTCAAGGGACAAATATGTTGATGGCTGGTGTGATGCTTCTGAAAATCTTCCACACCTTGGTATAAGAGGTCTGCAGCTGAGGCCAGCAGTGGGCTTAGATGATGATTCCTTCACATCTTCCTTTAGAGGCCATAAATCCCACCTTTTACTGCTGGTTTTACTTCCTGCCACCCTGCATATGTCCTTGTCAGCTCATCACACAAAAGCCTTTACAAACTGAAATGTGATCCCTCTGCTTTGCCACGGATAGAAGTGACCACACAGCGTGGAAGGAAGCAGAAACCAGGCTTAGCATAACAAAACAGAGTTAAAGATGTCTGTCTAGTTTCCATGGCAACAGCAGCCTTTAATGGGGATTGAATTGCAACCTTCAGGGCCTACCAGCCTCATGCCAGGGAGCACAGCCCAGTGCTGGACTTGCAGATCCATTCCTCTCCTCTTTTACCCGGCCCTTTGCTCCATCTGTTAGCTGCAGAGCAATTGTTGCTCCTTTGAGCACTGTGCCCTGAGCTCTGGAAGAAGATCTTCTGTATGTTCCAAACAGCCTGATGGTGGGCACTGGGCAGGAAGGTTGGAGACAGCCTGGTGTGAGGTAGGGAAATAGTGTTCTAGGCTGTGGTTGAGGCTGTGGTTGAGGGACAAAGACTGTCCCCAGCCTCCTGACACCCACCCTTTAGGGATTTACAACTGTTGGTGAGGTTCCCCCCTTCAACCTTCTCTTCCCCAGGCTCAACAGCCCCAGGTCCTGCAGCCTTTCCTCCTCACAGAGATGTTCCAGCCTCCTCAGGATCTTCACAGCCCTGTGCTGGCCTCTGTCCAGCAGTTCCTTGTTCCTCTTGAGCTGGGGAGCACACAACTGGACACAGGACTCCAGATGAGGTCTCACCAGGGCAGAGCAGAGAGGGAGAAGAATCCCCTTCTCTTCACACACTCTTCCTGATGCCCCCCAGGCTGCCACTGGCTTCTTGCCCATGAGGGCACATTGCTGGCTCCTGTTTAGTTTGTTACCAACCAGAACTCCCAGGGCTCTCTCCTCAGAGTTACTCTTATTGTGAGCAGATACTGTCACCCAGTTTAACTGCATGATTAAGAAGGAAACCTTGTGAATCAGTTCTGCCAAAATAATGTGTTTAAAAGAGAGGAGGGGGAAAAAAGCAGCATGCTGTGCTCCTTAGAGGATGTTGAGGGAATTCAGGTTGCTCATGGTTTAATCCTGCCTTTCCTAGGCCTTAGAGATGGCTGCAGTACCTCTACAAGCTTATTAATTCCCTGGATGTGACAGATGGTGTAATTATCTTGTGAATGACTGTTAATGTCTTGAAACTCTTTTGAAATCCAAAGACCCAGAGGGATCTGCCCAGGGCAATTCTTAAGCTTGGATCTAAGTCATCTTTTTCTTTCATTTTAGGGGCTGAGTAAAAAAGTTGGAGTGTCTTCTTCCATCCTACAAGGGCTTTGGATCTCCTACAGTACCGAAGGACTTTCGATGGCTTTGGCATCTCTGAGGAATCTCTACACCCCAAACATAAAGGTAGAGGAGGAGAGCTGAGGTGGTACCTGGGCACAGAGTGGTCTCTGTAGCTGCCTGCCCATGGCAGTGGTTCTACCCCAAGCAGTGCTGAGCAGCTGGCTGAGCAGTTGGGATTTTATTACCCTCTGGGATGATCCCTCAACCCTTCTCCATTGACATGGGATCTCCTTTGAATTGCAGCATGTGAATAGCGAGTTTATGCCTGTGCAAAATTGTTTGTTTGCAATTTTCCTCCCCAAAGACATGGGATAAAGCAACTGGTGTTGGAATCTGACAGTCCAGGAAAGAGCTCTGGCTTAGACAGCCGGTAACTCAGAGGGGATGCCCAAACACAACAGCAAGTGCTCCTGTGTGAGAAAGGGTTTCAGCCAGTGGTAAAGGCTTCAAACTGTCCTTCATCTGGAAGGATGTTTGGCCCAGCTCCTTGCCACCCAGGCAAAAATGCCCAAAGCAGGACTGTATATTTTCCCAAGTGTTTTTCCTGGGTGTTTTGTGTCCTCTGAAGGTCTCTCCACAAGCCTGAGCTAACAAGAGCTGTTCTTCCCCTCTGCAGGTCAGCCGGTTGCTGATTTTAGGAGGTGCAAACGTGAATTACCGCACAGAAGTGCTGAACAACGCTCCCATTCTGTGTGTCCAGTCTCACCTGGGTTACACAGAGATGGTGGCTTTGCTCTTGGAGTTTGGGGCCAACGTAGATGCTGCTTCGGAGAGCGGCCTCACCCCCCTGGGCTACGCGGCCGCTGCTGGATTTCTGAGCATTGTGGTGCTGCTCTGCAAGAAAAGGGCCAAGGTAAAGCCAGCACTTTCCTCTGAAAGCTGCTTTGAACTGTCTTGGGCAAGTGTAGAGTCTGGCATCTGGGAAGGAACAACCCCATGGACCAGCACAGGCTGGGGAATGAAGTGTTTAGAGAGCAGGGCAGGGGAAAGGGAGCTGGGGATGCTGGTGGGCAGCAGCATGAGCAGGAGCCAGCAACGTGGCCTCGTGGCCAAGAAGGCCAATGGCAGCCTGGGCTGGATGAGAAGGGCTGTGGGCAGGAGGTGCAGAGAGCTTCTGCTCCCCCTCTGCTCTGCCCTCCTGAGCCTACATCTGGAAGATTGTGGCCAGTGCTGGGCCCCTCAGCTGCAGAAGGACAGGGAGCTGCTGGAGAGAGTTGAGTGCAGGGCCACAGAGATGCTGAAGGGAGTGGAGCATCTGCCTTGTGCTGAAAGGCTGAGGGAGCTGGGGCTCTGCAGCTGGGAGAAGAGGAGCCTGAGGGCTGAGCTCATTCATGTTCCAAATGCATCAAGGCTGGGTGTGAGGAGGCTGGAGCCAGGCTGTGCTCAGGGATGGCCAATGACAGCACAAGGGGCAACAGGTACAACCCTAGTCCACTCATTGGTGAGGCAGAGTGAGAAGCAGAAAGGGCCTTGGTGTTTGCAAGCCCTGCTCAGCAATAACCACAACATCCCTGTGGTATCAACCTTCTCTTCAACACAAACCCAAAATACAGCTCTGGAGCATCTACTAGGAAGAAAATTAACTCTAATGCTCACTGAAGAATATCCTCCAGCAGACAAACCCAGGGTGCTACTACAGAGTTAATGACTTGCCTTTGTAAATCTCACACTGACACCAAAGCTGAGTAACTCCTGAGTCTGGAAGAGTGTTGTAGAATTCGGGTGTGAGGTAGGAACCTCCTGGTCATGCTGCACTGATGACCTACTGAAAGAGACCCTGGAGAAACCCTTGGACCTCACAGGGTTAAAAATGGCAACGTTGCTTTTGCAGCACAGCAAGTTCTTTGAATAGCTCTTTGAGACACACATTTCCCACAAACTCCTCTCAGGCTTGTCCTTGTTTAGCTTTGTGGTGAGTGTTTGGAGTTTTAATTGCACATAATGAGTGCAGTTGGACTCTTTGGTTGGAAGAAGAAAACTGGGCTGAGTTTTGAAGTGGAACCTCCTGGAAACAATTTGTGGTTTCTCTATATGTTTAACTTCAACTGCAAAAGCAAAATATGGGTCTGTAGGGTTTTGGTATGAAAGTCAGGGTGATTGAGAGACCTGTTTAGATCTGGCTGTAATTAGATCCTGTTTAGATCCTTGTCTGTAATAATGTGAGGATGATATGAAGGAGAAAAGAAAGGTGGGTGACTCCCTACCATCTGTTGGGTAAGAAACAACATTCCCTCTCTGAGAACAGGAATACTTGGGCTACACAATGCAATGCAAAGTTCCTGCCACTCAGTATCCTTCAGCATCCCTGATTGTGTTGAGGAAATAACCCTGAGACCTGCTGGGTTTAGTTTGAAGGCTGAGATTCTGGCAGAGAAAAGAGCAACCCTGACAGCTGCAGAAGTTGATCAAGGAGAAATATCAGTGTGTTAATGACATTAATGTCTTCTACCATGAGAAATGTTTCTTGTGTGTTCTGTAATTACAATACCAGTATAAATACTCCTTACATTGATCCATTCTCCTACTTGTAAGATGAGAAATGCTACCTAACACGTTGCAGAGCACTAGAGGGGTTAATCAGCAGGGATAGGAGCTGATTCTGCCTGTCCTGTATCCTCAAACTTACTGGATAGGACCTAGAAATCCCAGCTGATACATTCAGGCATCAAGTGAAAACCCTGCCTCATCCTAAAAAGCTGACCAAAAAAGTTCCTGCTGGGCTGCCAAGTGCCATCTGTTTCCCTTTGGCTTCTGCCCATGTTGGGTTTGTGTTTTGTGTTCACCTCCAGGCTGAGGCACTTGTGTGTCTGTCCAAAGAAACGGGATCTGAGCAACAAGCTGTGTTTCCTGTTGTGGATTTGGATGAAAGAGTTGGTACCAGTGTGTGTGATTTCAGTCAGCAAGAAAACACAGTTGCTGGATTTCACGACCCAAAAAGGGGGAAAATGCTTTTGCAGCCTTTGAGGCTGAGGAGAGCTAAATATGATGGGAACTGATCCAAAGCCAGGAGGATGCCTGTGCCTGGGACAGAGTTGCTTTGGGAATGGTTGTTTCCAGGTCATGGAAGGGATAGTTTACCAGAGAAATGCACATTTGAAACTAGGGCTGCAAAGCCTGAAGAAAACAAAAGACTTCTTGCACATGATTTGGCTTCATTGTTTGTTTTCACCTCTTTCCAAGGTGGATCATTTGGATAAAAATGGCCAGTGTGCCTTGGTTCATGCTGCTCTCAGAGGACACTTGGAAGTGGTGAAGTTCTTGATCCAGTGTGACTGGACCATGGCTGGGCAGCAGCAGGGAGTGTTTAAGAAGAGCCACGCCATCCAGCAGGCACTGATTGCTGCAGCCAGCATGGGTTACACTGAGGTAAGAGCCACCAGCACCTGCAGGCTGGGAAACCAAGGGTTGACTTGGTTTCCTACACAAAATGTTGACCAAAGTGAGCCTTGGAGGTGGAGTCAGTAGCTCTGTCTACTCTTCCCATCAGAGGCAGTGGGGTTCACAGATCTCTTGGCAAACCCTGTGGTCTGGGCAGGTGGCCAAGACAGGAAGCATAACAAGCCTTTAAGCTGTTGGAATAAACCTTTAAGCAAGGAAGGATAAACAGCATGTTGCTTGCACTGTTCCTCCAGTGCTGCTAGTGGAGTGGGAGACCACATAGCTTTGGAGTGGATGTTGAAGGAGAGAAAGAGCTGATGAGCTTCCTGCTCAAGATTTGTGATGTGGCAAATGACTTCTGTTTGCTTCCCCGAGAAACAGCCTTGGAGGGGGTTTTTGCATCAGTTGATTGCTAAATGGAGCTCCTCTCATGGACTTGAGCTGAGCTTTTGCTTTTGTGGAGCATAATCCACGAAAACTTTGGTAATGTGCTCAGATCAGGGGAGCTAATTAAAGAAATCTGGGAAATCCTTCTTAACTAAGTGACTGGGAGGTTGAACTGATCAGAAGCAGACGGAACTTCAAAACCCTAAAGAGCTGCAGGCCAAGGATGTCATCTGGAACAGGGCACAGAACTTTGTTAAGTGGGGAATTTCCCCCCCTAAACAATCCTAGTCACCTTTGTAATGTATAAAAAGGAGTTTTGGAGCTGTTTCTTATTTGTGTTGTACCATAAAAGGGAAATGGCTGCTTCTGGAAGAGACTCCCCAGTCCCAGTTTTGAGGTGCTTGCAGTCATGGGAGATGCATGCTGGTGATTCCTGGCTTGGTTTTCCTCCAGTTTTGGTGATAAACCAAACATTTAGGATGTATATTAAGCGATCTTCATCCCTGCTGAAGCCACACTGTGTTCTTGCTGTGGTTATACCCCACCATGACAGACTTAGCTTTAAGCTTCAGTCAGGCAACACGAGGCCCACTGAGCAGCCAAGGGCTCACCCATCCCATCAAGGCAGCAACACACACACAAAGCATCTACGGTGGGAGGACTATGAGCAGCACCCTCCTGGGTGTTCTGCTCCCTCCCTGTGATACTTGCCATTCCTAATATCCCATTTAGCACCAAAGCATCACTGGAAAAGCAGCACTTGTCACCAAAGTCACTGCTGCCCTGCCCTGGTGCTTCTCTCAGCCTGTGCCCACAGGCACAACTTATTCCCAGGCACTCAGAGGAAGCTCCTTGTAGTCCAGGTGTATCCCCACCAGATAATTGGTTCTCCTGGAATGAGAGAAATGCTTTAATCCTTCACTCACTAAAATAAAATCTCCCTTTTCTTCTCAGCCTCATGTTTTCCCACATCACAGGGTTCAAACTCTGACAGTTTTCTGCCAGTTTTCAGCCCATTAGATCTTCTAATTTACCCTTTAAGGAAGTTAATTTGCTTCTCTGGGGTTTCAAGCATCGCCAGGTAGAAGAAAAATAGAGTGAAAGTCTTTTTAACAGGCTGCTTACAAACAGTATTTGCTAGAAAGGAGCTTCTGGGAGTAGCTTCATCGTGGAGCTCAAGCAAATACAGTGAGAATGGCACCATTGCATCACTTGTCAGTGACTCAGTTTCCCCAGGAGTAAAAGGAGATGACCATCCTCAAAAGGAGATGAACATCTTTAAAAGAGGGTGATCACCCTCACTGCAGCCCAGCAAGCAGGTGAGGATGTTTCCTGAGTGGTTATGGGCATGTCCAGTGCACGTTTCCAGATTGTGTGTGGCAGGACAGACACAGGCTGATGTGAGGAAAGCTCATGTGTGCTCAGATCAGGACACTTGGGTAGGCGATTTGGGGGTTTTTATTGTTTGTACAGGGAGGGACTGATCCTTTTTCCTCTGTGTATTGAGGGCACCTCGTGTTTAGGTGGCAGCAGCTTCTCTGTAACACATCCAAGTTGATGAGCTGACAGCAGTTGTTCTGTTTCAGATTGTCTCCTACCTGCTGGACCTTCCAGAAAAAGATGAAGAGGAGGTGGAGAGAGCACAAATCAACAGCTTTGACAGCCTTTGGGGAGAGACAGGTGATTTCTGTAGATGCTGTAGCTTCCTCTTGCATGTTTGTGTGTGTGTTTATGGCTTCCCCATCACCTGATCATGGTTTGGATGAAGGGGGAAGGATGAGTTCCTCTGGTTTGACTTGAGGTGGTTTACAAGTGCCAGGGTGGAGCTTCAGTGAAACAGGGAGGTTTGGTTTTTGAAAGTGCTGAGCTTCTGCAGCTCCTGACACTTTCAATCTCTGACAACCAGCCCCTTGGCTTCTCTGAAGCACCTCTCATTAAGTACGATGCACACAAGCTGCTCTTTCTCTCTTCATATTGGGAATGCATCTCCCTGTTTCCCTCTCACATTCAGCACCATTGATAAACGTCTCATTATTATTAATCAACCACATGTCCTTTTTGTGCAGTCCTGTCTTTCTGTGTGGCTAACACAGAAATCCTGCCTTCCTAACCCCTACCAAAGCCAAAAGCAGTCATTCACCCCTCCCACTCCACAGGTATGAACTGCACTCTCATCTCCATTCCTTGAGATTACTCAAACCTCACAGAGCTGTTAGCTTTGAACTCCAATGACCTCATAAATACTACCCACTGTCTTTTGTACTCGACTCACTAATCTGCTCACGTCTCTGGTAATGTTCCTGTCAAGTTAATACACCAAGGTAATGTTCCTGTCTGGATAACAGAGCACTGATTTTGGTTCTGTCAGCTTTGCTCAAAGATGACATGATGCAAAGGTACAGACAGAGGCTGGTGTGTGGTTTGGGCTCTGGGCAGGTTGTTGCTGGTTAGAAGAAGGGGACAGGAAGAAACTGGGTTCTATTTGTATCTCTCATACAAGATATATCTGAAAATGCAGCTTTATTAGAGGCTGTGTTGAATCAATCAAAAAGGATTGCACATGAGCTTTGAAGGACAGCAGAGAAGGGATGGGTTACCCTGACAGGGAACCTGGAGCAGTGGGGAAGGAGTCAGCTCCTGCACCCACAGAGACAGAAGTGAGTGGCAAGGGCATTGTGCCATTGTTAGAAGTAATAAGGGCAATGTATGCAAAGAAACAATTTAGTCAGTGGTGACTGGGCCAGAATTTGGGTCTGTTTGGATCTTGAGGGCCACTGTGGAGACAGGATAATGATCCAGAGGCCTTCAGAGTTTGGTTAAAAGCCACTAAGATGTTTCCCTGCCACTGTAACCTCATGGGAAGCATCAGATACCACAGATGCTCTCCTTGAGTTGAGATAGTCCTGGGTTGCCTGACTGAGTCTAGCAAAGCCTGCTATAAAGCTCCAGGCTTTTTCTGGACTGATGTGTAACCCTGCCTGCCCCTGGAGCTCTGCCTTTGCAGGTCACACTGTCCTCTCTCCTGCTCAAGCCATGCTCTCTAGGCTGAAAGCTGAACACCACAAAGTCCAGCTCTTCTCTTTCCTTGTGTCCTGGGCAGCTCTGCTGTGCCCAGAATGCCCATTCCATATCACACACAAACCGAGGAGCCAGCTCAAAAGAGATACCAATGGATCCCATTAAAATTGGTGGTAGGTAAGATGGGAAAAGGAGATAAAACAAGCCAGCCACCAAATTGAGCAGCTCTTGTGTCATCTCACAGGTAGGACAAGTTTCTATGGATCTCAGCACCCCCTTTCACATTGTTTTACTGTTCTTTTTCCCCAAAGTACATAGCAAGTTTAGATCAATCTGAAGAGAAACACTGGGTTCCACCTAAAAACAGCAATCTGCTCTAAAACTCTGAATCACGTCTTGTCTGCTTTTTGCTACTTGTTGCTCGTGTAGCTAATCTTCCACTGCCTGGCTCAGTGCTATCAGCCTGATATCATCCAAATGGCAGTGCCAAGTTACATCATAACCTTAGGAATTGCTGACAGCACACTATAGCCAACTGCAGATGGGATCATTTCCCCCCTCTGGGATAAGATTAATACCCAAAAGCCAGCACAAAAGTGTCTTGAGTCACTTGTAATAAGTCCATGAGAGTCAGAGGTGCAAAGTGCTGCCAGGCTGTGGAGCACACACATGCCACAGAGGAGCAATTTCATGATTCCACCTCCCAGATCAAGTTTGGTTTGGGGTTTTTTTAAGCTCTAAGAAAACAGACACAGAGCAGCAGAAGGCAGATTGTGCCGTTGCAGATCGTTGGTGTTGGAAACTGGCTCCTCTTGACGTTGCAGACTTGAGGGAAGGAGTGGGGGGGACATGTCTGCACCTGAAACTTGTCTCAGGATTTGGTTGCACCCTGTTAGGAGAAAAGCAGCAACTGGTTTGTGGCATTTGTGCCAAGACTCTCTGTTATTGCACAGTGACTTGTTCTCCTGGCACCACATCCTCATGGAAAAGGTGCAAAAAATGAACCTTCTCGTTTGCCAGCCCAAGCTCCTGGTTTGCAGCTCCTTGCTTGGCCTTGGTGGGCTCACCTTGTTTCTCCTGGGCTCCAGGAGCTCTCTGGCAGACAGCAAAACTTCAACTAAACCATTGCCATTGCTCTCATTGCCTTTCCTTGGCTTTTACAAACTCCTTTCAACACACAGGCTCAACCTTACCTTGTGTCGAGGGTACTTTGGAGGCTATTGTAAGGCACGTTGGTGATGTCAGGAGCAGGTCAGTGGGTCCATCTAAGCAGTGCTAAAAGGTTTAAATAAGCAGGTACTTCTAGATTTTTCTCCCTGAAGTAGTTTAATTGAACATTGGAGTTTGGATAGTTGGATATGAGCCACAGGGTAATGTTCTGGGCTTGAGGTGAGAGCTGGAGCTTGGTTGGAAGGCTGTGGAGGTACAGGGGTGAGGAACCTGTGTTCATAGCAGCTACAGTCTGTCCAGCTCACTGCAGCTCGAGGGTTTGATCTTGTCTAACCTTCAGAGCACAGGTACTGGTGAAGTCTGGGTGTAACTCAGTGAGTTGATCTTCTAGGGGCCAGCTGCATTGAGTTCCTTTTGCCCTTCATTCTGAGGATAGATGCTTAGATGCCTCATACCAGACAAGCTTGGGTAGGTTTCTCTCAGCAGCAGGCAGCAAATCCAGGTCAGCAGTGTGGAACCTTCCTGCAGCAGCAAGATCTGACTGCTCCATAGCACAGAAGCTTGTGAACTTCCCTTGAGCTGGGTGTGCAAAGGATGGGCTGGAGCTACGTACCCACACCAGTTGCTTTGACCCTGAAGAACAGAGCAGCTGAAAGCCACATGAGTCCAGGAGGGGATTGTAAGGCAGAGTGGAGAAGGGCACGGCCATGGGTCAAAATCATCCTGTTTGGGGAAAGCCTTTGCCAAAGACCATTTCATGGCAAACACCAAACACGTCACAGTTCTTTTCCTTGTTGCAAACATGAATCATTTCAATACCAAATGCCTCACATTAACCTGCAGCATGAAGGCAGGTTTAGAAAGAACCCAAAAGCCCTTCACACCACATTCCTCTGACATGCACATTACACACACCCCTCCTTCTATCTTTGGAGCTTACGTTTAAAACCCACATGGATCTGATTATAGACCTTGCAGCATGTTCTGCTCGTGGCAGCAAGATGATTCTCTTTTTTCCCTTTAACTCTTGGTGTCCCTGAAACCCAAGAGAAGATAAAAAACCCCCCTCAACCACAACAGTGGAACAGAAGAGAAGAATTAATCCAGTCCCCCAACACTTCACAGTGCTGCAGTTGGAAACCCATCAACACCTCGTAGTCAGCCATCCCCCAGAAATGTGCTTCAAAGAAATAGACTCCCACCTTCTGCTCAAACTCCTACCAGAAGCAGCAGAGCTTGGAGCCAGAGGAGCTGTGCTGAAGTGCACAGAAAGTTAAAAGAGAGAGGGGAGGAGGAACTGGAAAAGTCTAAAATTAATCCCAAAGACGAGTCAAAAGCAGGAGCTGACACTTGGAACTATTTTCAGATTGAATGTCTCTTTTCTAACCCCACCATGCTTTCAGAGTTAACAGAGCACATTTCATCATGGGAAGAGCTGTCAGGTGTTAACTTCTACCCACCTGTAATACTGTGAGTATCTGTAATACTGGAGAGATAATTTGGCTTTTGCACAAAGACCCTTTCTGGTGGGAAACAAAGCCCAGAATTAGCATTTTGCTTGGAGAACAACTGAACATATTCATACCATTTTTTTTTTTGCTTTCCAGTGGTTTCCCTGGTTTCAGAGATCTACAGGCTTAAAGTGGGATGTTAAAAAGTCCTCCATCTGAATTAGGCTGCTCTCTGCTTGTTCAGACACAGAAAAGCCACAAATCCAGCTGACAGCCAGGAGCTGGCAGTGATCTGTCAGGGCCTCCAGCTTGATCCCTCGTTTGCTCTCGTAGTCATGGTGAAATGAGTTAAGGAGAGGTTGCAGAAGGTCTTGTTAGGACAGTCTCATTCCTTGAAGGTCTTCAGGCCCCACCTGGACACGTTCCTGTGTGACCTGATCTAGGTGGGAGCTGCTTCTGCAGGGGGGTTGGGCTGGATGAGCTCTAAAGCTCCCTTCCAACCCCCACCATGCTGTGGTTCTATGACAGCACATAGCCAAAGACCTGTGTTTGAACATTGTGCTCCTGATAAGACACAGCTTTTTTGCAGTAGGGAAACCTGCAGGAGGCACAGGGGGAAATGGTGAAGGTTTTACGTGACAAAGCCTTGACCCTGGCACGTGCCTGTGGATCGTTTCGTGCCTGTTGCCGTTCTCATCCACTTCCACTGTGACATGTGGGTAATAAAAGCTGATTCTCCCAGGTCAGCCTCTTTCCATAACATCTTTTCATGGGACTGGTGACCTTTGAAGAGAAATGAGAGCCAGGACTCCACTGGCTCAAGCCACTGCGTCCATTTTGCCTCTCATCGGATACGTTTGGCTTTTCAGGTATCCAGAGGCAAGGCCTATCTCTAGACAGGGGGGGAAAGAAACCCTCCATGGAGAGTGTGGCTCTTTCCCCTCACTGGTTTCTGTGTCTCCCCCAGCTCTGACGGCGGCGGCCGGGCGGGGGAAGCTGGAGGTGTGTCGGCTGCTGCTGGAGCAGGGGGCGGCCGTGGCCCAGCCCAACCGCCGCGGGGTCATTCCGCTCTTCAGCGCCGTCAGGCAGGGCCACTGGCAGGTGAGCGGCTTCCTCGGGGCCTCAAATCGAAACTCGGGCCATTCCTGAGGTAACAGGTGGAAAAGACAAGCTCCCAACCCTCCCAGGGAGGAGAAGTGTGAGAACTCCTTTGGTGCGGAGGTGGGGGAGCCCTGGCCCAGGCCGCCCAGGGAGGGTGTGGAGGCTCCTTCGTGTGGAGGCTCCTTCTCAGGAGGGTTCCAAACCCACCTGGACGCGTTCCTGTGCCCCCAGATGGAGGGGAACCTGCTCTAACAAGGAGGATTGGAGTAGATGGTTTCTAACCCCAGCATTCTGACACTCTGTGAAGGGATATCCAGCCCCCACCACGCTGTGGCTGTGTGAAGTGTGATACTGGTGCTTCACGCACGCTTAGCTTTTGCTGCCTACAGACAGCATTTCCTTAAGCACTGTGTTGTTTCACCATTTGGGAAGCAAATGAGATGCTCTTGCCTTAAAAGATCCATTTTCCCTGTCCTTCTAACCTCCATTGCTTCTCCTCCACCCTCATCCGACAGCAGTAAACCCCAGAGTGCCTCAGAGGGGTGAGATTTCCCCTTGCCTCCCATTTCCAATCCTCCCATGCCTCGGAGGGCGAGGTTTCAAGACACCAGGGCTACTCCATTCTCCTCTGGCTCTGCTTTCCTCCCCAGTGGATCTCCACACAGGCCACATGCTCTCCCTTTGTTGCAGATCGTGGATCTCTTGCTCACGCACGGCGCCGACGTGAACATGGCCGACAAGCAGGGCCGGACGCCGCTGATGATGGCTGCGTCCGAGGGGCACCTGGGCACCGTGGAGTTCCTGCTTGCACAAGGTTAGAGCTTGTGCTAGGAGAGGTGTGTGTGTGTGTGTGTGTGTGTGTGTCCACAGCCACCCCGCTGTCTCCTGTGGAGTTTGTCAGGTGGGCGTGTGGATTGGAACACCACTGCTGGATTGGGGCAGAGGGAGAGGTTCTGAGGCTGGAATGGTCATAGCCTTAATCTTGGCTGTCTCTTTTGTTGTCTGTGGTGTTCACAACTTCAAAGCCCTGCATTTGGGTGAAGCTGGAACACAAACAGTTACATTTAAACACAAGGCCAAACTGTTTCAGTGTTGGGGTGAGGGAGCCCTGGCCCAGGCTGCCCAGGGAGGGTGTGGAGGCTCCTTCCTTGGAGCTCTTCAAGCCCCACCTGGACACGTTCCTGTGTGACCTGATCAAGGTTGGAGCTGCTTGTGCAGGGGGGTTGCACTGGATGATCTCTAAAAGTCCCTTCCAACCCCCACCATTCTGTGATTCTATGAAAAAAACCCAACATCTGCCAGGTGCTTCAAGCATTAGGTCAAGAATACACCCTTGAACCATGCTTGGAGCTTTCCTCTTAGACAGCAAGCAATGTGATTGAAGTGTCAGCATTGCCCTGTGACAGCCAAACAAGACCCAACAACAGGACCAGAGTTTGGGACACGTTTGAACACTTCCATGTTCAGTGCTAGGATTGTCCCCCCCGTTTCTGACACCAACAGCAGCAGGAGGGGAAGGCCCTGACACAGGCAAGGAGTTGGTGTGTCTGTTGATAATGCCAGCAGGATTGTTTGGAAGCTGGTCTGCTCTTCAGCTTTGCACTCACACACTCGATTTGCTTCAGTACTTTCAGTGCTTAATAACTCTCCTTCACTGGGAGTTACTCAGCCAACAGGAACACGTTTCAGTTTTACTCATTCCTGCTGTCCACAATGGAGGTGAGTCAGAGCAACACGCTGCCTACCAACTGCGTGAACACCATCCTTCCTGATCTCTGCAGTCCCTTAGAGGCTTCTTTTGTTTGTTTTTATGACAAAATAGCCAATGTTTGTTCTGGTTTAGTTTGTTTGGGTTATTTATTGTTTTGGCTAGAAAGATCATTTAATTCCTGCCTTGTGATTTGATATCTTTATTTCAGGTAAGATCCCTCTTTGGGAAAGGGATATTTTCTTCATGGCTGACCCTTTAGCCAAAATGTGAGGCTCTTGGAATATTTACTGGAGTAGTTGTAAGAATTCTTTTCTTCTCACTGTGAAGTTGCCACGCTTCCAAGAACAAGTTTCTCCTTGCCTCTCTTTGTCTGTCCTGAGGCCACAGGCCAGTAAGATCCTCAGTGCTATAACCTGATGTGACAAAGATCACTTGGAGGTGTGATTCTGTGACTTCATTCATTTTTTTTCCCCTGGTGTTATGTATTGGAGAGAACAAAAAAATCAAATTAACACTCCCCATATTTGGGTTGGAATGTGGCCCAAAGGGGTGTGTAAAAGCTGTGTAAAAGGCTTTAAATAAGTGAATTTATCTTCTCCTTTTCTTTTTGGCCAGACTTAAGAATTGTTGCTGATGCTTAAGACTGGCTGGTTGGTTGGAGAATGAAAATAGCAGATAACATGATCTTGCCTATGGGATCACCAGCAAGTGCTTGGAGTGTTTCCCTGGCTTCTTGGGTGCTGAGAAGCCAAATAAATCCAAAAGACTTAAAATCTTCTAAACAACTTCTTCTGAAGAACTTCATGAACTAAATGTGCTGGGACACGTGGTCCTGAGAAGTTAACTCAAGCCTGGGCAAAGTACAGTGATGTATGATGCATTTTTAATTAAAATGGCTTTGACAGTCCCCTTTCAATGTTTCATTAAAGCCAAAGTGTGAATCATAAGCCATAAGCATTAATTAACTGTGTGGCAAAGCAAATCTCCTTTGGCTCTACTTGATTAACACGGGTAGCAAACACTTTCTATTAACAGAGTTGCAGTCATCAATCAATTTGCAGTCCACATTTTTGGGGTTACCTGCTGCTTTTGCTTAACACCCAGAAGTAATGGACTGTGTGAAGGGTGAATTCAGCTTCCCCTGCTAGCAGCTTTCTTAAAGCTCAAAGCAAAACAGTTCCTGATGCTCCTTCAGAAGCAGGAGAGCTTGCTTCTGAATCTCATCTCTCTGCAAGAAATCAATCCCTCCATGTTTTGGCTAAGTTTGAAGTATGTAGCATGTGTGGACACTGCTCCTCTCTGTCTGTCTTGTGCCTCACAATGCTGAGCCTCATCCCCATGGGGATAACCCTGCCTGTACACTCCTGCTTTGGATGCATCCTCTGTACAGAAAGGATCCCACCATCCCCAGCTGCTCCCTGATGCTTTTTGATGCTCCAAGTGTCAACAGTTTCTTCTTTTTTCTCTAGCTGGCTCTGGGTTTACCCAGACAACATCTTTCCCACTGCAGCAGGGATCCATCCCATGAGGTCACCTTAAGCCACTGGCATCAGTTTGGTTCATGTCTGACTGCCTTAAAGCTTAGTTAGAGATCAGAGATCCTCAGAGGAGCAAGAGATGCCTCCAGAGTCAATCAGGGGTTAGACACTTATACCTTCAGCTTGAATTGCTGCAGTGATACCCTGAGGTCTGTGCCTGTCACCCTGTGCGGTGTCTCTTCCACTGGCCTGACAGAAGAGTGGGAAGGTGGAGCAAGGATGTGGCTTTCCAGCCTTCCCTCCTCTTGCAGGAGCTTTCTGACCTGCTCCAGAAGAGTCAGAGGCAATACACAAGAGAAGACTTCTGATGGTATAATTGCAAGAAAGCTGGTACAAAGCAGAAGGAATTAAATGAGGCTTTATCCTGCTTTACTGAGCAAAAGGTTGCCTTGGGTCAGTTGAGGATCATCTGGAGGGCTTCCACAGAAGGTGAAGGCTTTCCTGCGTGCAGCAGGAAGAGAGAAGGCTGGCAAGATGCTGGGAGTTGATGTTGCTATGCCTCAGCTTGTACATTTGAGCTGCCTTGGAGGCAGTGGCCCTCCTTGGCACACCAGATTGCTCCAGATGTTGTTTGCCACCCCCTTCACTGGCACTTAAGGCAGTGAGCAAGATGTTTGGAGCTGTGCTGAGAGCTCTGGGCAGAGCTTCCTGAACATACCCCAAGCAAATGTTCATGTGTTGTGCTCCTCCTGATAGAAAAAGCTGTGCAAGCTGGAAGAGCTGTCAGTTAGCTTATCAGCTGGGCAACTGAGGATACAGCAGGATGAACAGGAGGGTTTGGGAACTTCACATCATTCCCCCCACTTGCTGAGATACCTGGAGCCAGTGGACATCTCCTGCTGGGCAGTTTGGAGTTTACCCACAGGAGAAAACCCACTGCAGCAGCATTTCATCCCAGCCTGCTGGCAGGAGCATCCCACAGGTAGCTGCAGTTCCTTGAAGAAGGCTGGAGAGCCCCAGCCCTGCCTGTGCCATGGCGACAAGACTCGTCTTGGTGCCACGATGAAGAAGGAGCGTTCACTTCATGCCACTGTTGAGATTCATATGCTGCACTGACCCATCAGTGTGGCAGCACCATTTCATCACTCAAGAAAATGTCAAATCCCTCTCTCCTTGGGCTTGCAGTTGGCAGGAGTTGATCCCACAAGGTTGTGTATACTGGGGAACGTTCAGGGAGAAATACTGCTGGAAATGGTGTCGATTTGGGGAAAGAGGAGGGGAAAAGATGTGCTTTTGTACAAGAACCAAGCTGAGTTGACTCAGTTCCCTTTGCTATGCCATGACCTGCTGAAACAGCAAAATGGTCTTCATCTCTGACTCACCCAGGCTAGAATGGGCTTTGCTTCAAAACAGTTCAAAAAGATTGATGTCTCAGATGAGGAATGTCAAAACCCACCCTGCTGCTCAGAAGATGTTTGGTGCCAGCAAAGCCTACAGAGCTAGGTGTGAAACAAGTTTGCAGCTTGGTGTGAATAAAATCATTTGCCACAGCTCCTTCCCAGTGCATTTGAAGTTGCCATGGAGGGTGGGATCCATGCTAGGAGAAATGTTCATAAAGTAAGTAGTGATGATGGACACAGCTCTCTCAAAAGAAGCCTTTGCCACTAAAGAGAAGGTTTGTTCTAGTGCACAACAAGAGAGAGCTCTGAAGCGAACTGCTGCTTGTTCTTTCAGGTGCTTCCATTTCTCTGATGGACAAAGAGGGTTTGACAGCCCTCAGCTGGGGGTGTCTGAAGGGCCATCTCTCCGTGGTGCGTTCCTTGGTGGAGAATGGAGCTGCCACCGACCACGCCGATAAGAACGGACGCACCCCGCTGGACCTGGCGGCTTTCTACGGCGATGCTGAGGTGGTGAGTGGCCTGGAAAACCTGCAGAGGGAGAGGGGCTGTTGGTTTAAAAGCCTTAAGACAGTGCAGGTCAGCTTGATGTAGCCATAAGCACATAGAATTGTTTCAGTTGGAAGACACCTTGAAGCTCGTGGAGTCCAACCCATCGCCTCACCCAGCGATGGCCAGCACTGACCATGGCCCTCAGCACCCCAGCTATGTGTCTGTTCAATCTCTTTAGGGATGGGCAGTCTGGCACGGGCTGACAACCCTCTCTCAAGGAAAAAGTTCTTCCTCAGCTCCAATCTCAACCACCCTTGGGGCAACTTGAGCCGTGTTTCCTCTTCTCTCATTATCTGGGAGCAGAGACCGACCCCCAGCTCACTGCAGCCTCCTGTCAGGGAGTAGCAGAGAGTGATCCTGTCTCCCCTCAGCCTCCTCTTCTCCAGGCTGAACAACCCTCAGCTCCCTCAGCTGCTTCCCATCACACTTGTTCTCCAGATGCTTGCCAAGTTCTGTTGCCCTTCATGCACCAGAACTTCAATGTCTTTCCCCTCCTCCAAAAGCATATCGAGCTTCCCCAGAGGGACAAAACACGAGACTGACACACCCTCAGAGCTTCTAGAGGTGGTTTTAGCCTGAGCAGTGGAGCAGAGCAAAATTTTGCTAGTCCTCCAAGGTCTTACCCAAGAGCAGAACTGACTGTTGGGCTTCTTGTTGCAGGTTCAGTTTCTGGTGGACCATGGAGCCATGATTGAACACGTGGACTACAGCGGGATGCGTCCCCTCGACAGGGCCGTGGGGTGCCGCAACACCTCGGTGGTCGTCACCCTCTTGAAGAAAGGAGCAAAGATAGGTAGGGCCAAGGGGATAACCTCTGCACTCTGAGCAGTGGGGTTGGCTTCCTAAAACATGTAAAACAAAACACAGAGGCAGCCTCAACCCCAGCAGCTGCTTCAGACTCCCCCAGCGAGTCCCGAGTGCCTTGTTTACGAACGGGGTGTCCTTGTTACATTCTGGGTGGTTTTGCTGTCATATTACTTAAGCAAATAAGTTAATCCACAACTGTTTCTTTAGCAAGGTCTTTCCTCTGGTAATGCTTTTTCTATCTTTACTAGTCCACCAGTCAACAAATGTCCTCTTGTCCATGCATTGCTGTGAGCTGCTGCTGTGTATGCTTCCAGACCTCAGTGTACCCCGCACTGCTCACCTCACGTTGGCCCGTGACAGGGGATTTTGCTGGTGCATTGGCTTCTTTGCTGCCTGCCTCTCACAGCTGCTTTTGTTTGTTTGTTTGTTTTTTCCTTTTTGGTTTGTTTTTCCCCACCTTCATCCATTTTTTTCCCCCCCCTCCCCTCTCTCCTACAACTTTTTGTTTTCTCCTTTCTTTGAAGGTTGTCAGACGTTACCGAGTCGCCCACGAGGTATAAGCTCATTGCTGTCAGCATCAGCTTGGATCTGATAGCTTTGTCAGCCTTGCTTTCTCCTCTTTTCGTTTAGCCTGCATGCATCCCAAACACTTCTAATCTCTTTTAATTTACCTCACCTCCAAGTAATTTGTTTTCAATGACTGTTGCAGAGAATAACTTGAACTCAAAAACTAACCCCCCCCCCCAAAAATGTACTGAATCTACTCATAGAATATTATTGACTTCCTCTTCACCCACACTAACGAGTTGTCCCTGGATTTTGCCACCCCTTCCCTCCCAGTGTTAGCCCTGAGATGACAACTGGCACTGCACAGGCAGAGCCAGCCTGTCCCCAGCCCAAGCGATGGCTCCTGCACCAGCAGCACTTAAGACATCAGCCTTTTTCCCTTCTATTTTCCACCTTGATGGATTCTCTAGTATTTCACATCTTGTGAAGCTGGAAATCACAATCTGCTGTGGAGGCTCCTTCCTTGGTGGTCTTCAAGCCCCACCTGGACACGTTCCTGTGCTCCCTGATCTAGGTGGGAGCTGCTTCTGCAGGGGGGTTGCACTGGATAAGCTCTAAAGCTCCCTTCCAACCCTCCCGTTCTGTGCTTCTATGAAACACAAACCACCTATCCACAGTCAAACTGCAGCTTTCCCAGCACACTTGCAGACTTCCTCCTTTAGCAGTGCTTTTATGTAACCACTCTGATTTTATTGGGGCTTTTTTGGTCCTTTTTTCAACGCTATTTGGTTCCACCCCCCCCAGCCCCAGCTGGTTCCACAGTCAGCACTGCCCTCTTGTGGAAATGACTCCTGGCATCTCCCAGCCCTTTGTTACTTGTGGTGGTGACTGGGATTGGCCCTTAATGACTGCAAAGATAAAAACCATTCCCATGTGGATGATGTTGTGAGAGGAATTGTCAGCTCCAGCCATTTGGAGTGCTCTGCCCCTTTTGACCATGCCAAGTTGTTCTCTCCAGCAGAAATTCCCACCCCAGGATCTATTTTTTCCCACCCAGCTTCCTACCACCCCTTGCATTGTATGAGTTTTTTACCCATCATGCATCCTGTACACTACAGGTCCAGCAACATGGGCGATGGCAACCTCCAAACCAGACATCATGATCATCCTGTTGAGCAAGCTGATGGAGGAAGGAGACATGTTTTATAAGGTGAGAAAGAAAGGAGTTTGGGGAAAGAAAACTGGAACAGATGCAGCTCACAGCAGTTTGTGTGAGGGGTTTGGACTGAGCAGTGCTGCTGCTTTAGCCCCTGGCAAGTAAAAAACTACTGCTCACAGCAATTCCTTGTGTTGCAAACTGGTTTTGGTTAGTGGGGTTGGGAAAGGGGAAGATCAATTGCCCAAGTCTCTAATGAAGCTGAAGCCAAGCCAAGTCTCTGTGCATTCTGGATTTGAGCCAGCACTTCATTTCCTCTTTGAAAACAAAAAGCAAACCACCAAGAACCCAAGTGTTTTACAGAGATTCGAAGTGCTGATGGCATTGCATCAGATCTGGCAACACTGTCCTTACCTAGAGGGCTCATTGCTGTGGAACAAGGCAACAAGATCCTAGATCCTAGAAGAATACTCATGGAAGAAGCTTTTTGCCGTGAGAACAGGTTGTCAGGACACAGATGGCTTTGTCCTGTCCTTTAGCCCATGGGAGATGAGAGCCTTTTTTTTGTGCTGTGTGTTTAAGCTGATCTTTAAAACCTGGAGATTTACACACACCAAATGTACAACAGTGATTCACTGTTTGGCTCTAAGGGTGAGGCAGAAAATATGCAAAGCTGGCTTTGTAAGGGGAGTTATCTGCCAGAGATACATGATACAGCTGAGAAACCTGAGCCTACAAGGTTTTAAAGCTGTTGGTAGCTGCAAAATGTATGTCTGGGTCATCATGTGTCCTAGATCCTGTTTTGCCCTCCTTCTTTCAACCCTAGCTGCCATGGTTGACCTCCCCTCCAGGGCACAGATCATCCCATCCCAAAAATAAGTACCCAAAATAGCCCTTTGAAGGTGACTAGTGTGTTCCAATAACTATAAAAGGGATCCAGTTGACAGGCTGAGATGCAGACACCTAATTTTAACACATCAAAAGCCCAAGGAGATGAACCTCAACCTATTTATCCAACTTGAGCAGCTTTGGTATTACAGAGGCTCCCCTGAGCCCCAGGAACTCTACTCATGAGGCCAACACTTTGTATTCTTTACCCTTCCTGGTGTGGATTAAGCTGTTGGTGTAGGGTGTTCTCCAGAAGTGGTTTTGCCATCACCCAGCTCAAAAGATCATCCATCCAGGGACCTGATGGGAGTTGTATCAAGTGAAGAGAGCTTCTGTCATGGTTCCCACCATAGCCTGACAACTCTGTAACAAATGGGAAGGCTCAGCTTGCACAAGGCATCTGCATTTCCAGCTCAGATCAAATGCTCTGGCTTTGCTTTCTAGAAAAGAGCTTCAATAGTGAGGTCATGTTACCTTAATCACTTAAAACATTCATGGGACTTGGTGAGGGGGAGGTCTGTCTGAAGTCAACTGCCCAGTGGTCAGCTTCCCCAGAAGGCTGTGCTGCCATCCAGCAGTGTCTCGACTGGCTTGAGAGTTGGGCACAGAGGAACCTGCTGAGGGTCACCAAGGGCAGAGTCCTGCAGCTGGGGAGGAACAAGCCCCTGCAGCAGCACAGGCTGGGGGTGAGCTGCTGGAGAGCAGCTCCAGGAGACAGAGCTGGCACTGCTGGGGGAGAATCAACTGCCCATGAGCAGCAACGTGGGCTCGTGGGCAAGAAGCCAATGGCAGCCTGGGGGCATCCAGCAGAGTGTGGATCCAGCAGCAGGGCCAGGGAGCTTCTGCTCCCCTTTGCTCTGCTCTGCCACATGTGCTGAGGCCTCATCTGGAGTCCTGGGGCCAGTTGTGGGCTCCCCAGCTGCAGAGGGACAGGGAAGTGCTGCAGAGAGGCCAGCACAGGGCCAGCAAGATGCTCAGGGCACTGGAGCATGTTCCTGCTGAGGAAAGGCTGTGGGCCCTGGGGCTGCTCAGGCTGGACAAGAGGAGACTGAGGGGGGAGCTCATTCCTAGTGACCAAGATCTCACTGGTGGGTGTCAGGAGGTTGGGGCAGCACTATTTTCTGTTGTATCCAGTGAGAGGACAAGGGGTGATGGGATGAAGCTGGAACACAAACAGCTCCATTGAAACACAAGGCCAAACTGTTTGAGTGTTGGGGTGAGGGAGCCCTGGCCCAGGCTGCCCAGGGAGGGTGTGGAGGCTCCTTCCTTGGAGGGCTTCAAGCCCCACTTGGAGACATTCCTGTGCTCCCTGATCTAGGTGGGAGCTGCTTCTGCAGGGGGGTTGGACTGGATGAGCCCTAAAGGTCCCTTCCAACCCCCACCATTCTGTGATTCTATGATGTGTTCTCCTCAGTGTTTTCTCCCTCAATGCTTCCATGTGTTCTCCTTCTGTTAGAAAGGTAAAGTGAAAGAAGCTGCCCAACGTTACCAGTATGCTCTGAAAAAATTCCCCAGGGAAGGCTTTGGAGAAGACCTGAAAACCTTCCGTGAGCTGAAGGTTTCCCTCCTGCTCAACCTCTCCCGCTGCCGGAGGAAAATGAACGTGAGTGTCCCCACTCTTCCTGCCCTGTCATTCCCTGTCCTTTATACCTGTGTCCATGCCTCTACTTGTGCCTTAACCTCTGAATTCTTGTTGTAACCTGGTTGTCCTTAGGCAGAGCACTTGACATCTTTGTGCTAGGGAAGAAGGAATGGTTTCATCTGCATTTCTGAGGGTGAAGAATTCCTTGCTGTGCTGAGAGCTTTCTGCATGTTTTATCACTCCCTTTTGATGATGATGGGAATTTAGGGGGTGGAGGCATCTTGTACATTCCTAGGGCAGTGGTGAGGGAGGAGCCAAGAGATGTGCTCCTTTGAATGCTAATGAATTTCAAAGGAAGGAGCATATGCTTAGGGGGCTAGCACTTCCCCAGGGCACTGACTCATCCAGAAAACACCCCCACATACTCCCTCTCCTCCCAGAACTGCCAGATCACTGTCACTCTCCCTGTTCCAATCTAGCAACAGCTACCTACTGACTCCTGCAGCCTGTCTGTTCCTCCAGCAGACAAGTGCCACCTCCCCCTTGCTCTGCCTGCAGAGGCTTTCACCTCTGCAACTCAAGAAAGCAAAGTCTCAGCAAAAGTGACACTGGATGGGGAAAGGGGCTCCTTGTCACGGCTTGAAGCTGTGAGGGAGAAAGGTGACAAGCAGTGGGAGTCCAAGCTTAATACTGATGAACAACCAAGCTCTTTAAAACAACTTGCAGCTGAGCCTGTGCTTTAAGGACAAGGGTTTTGATGGATTGTGGACCAGGGAATCCCAGGTTTGGTCACAGAGAATTTCAGAGGCTTCTTAAGGGCTCCTGCAGCTTTTGCACCTGGAGGAAGGTACCTACCCTAAAGGTACCTACCTCTTGACTACAGTCCCAGTTTAGTCTCATAGGCAAGGTGTCTTCAGTAACTGCCACTGAAGGTGCACACAAAAGCATGAGACAGCAAGAGCTTTTGAGTCCTCCTTAGTCCTTAATTCCAGAACTCCTCAGTCAGCATTCCAAAGCAATGTTTGGTTGTGAAAGGAAAGCCCCTGCAGTGGGTAGAGCTTCAGCTGAGCTTAGTGGTACATGAAGCATTCAGGACAAGGTGAGGGAGGAGAGCAGGCAGGGTTTGAGCACCCAGAGCAGTGTCTGCTCTCACCCTCTCCCTGCTCTCAAACTAATGTCCTGAGCGAGGTGTAGGGAGAGGAAGGGAAGAACACAACAAGGGGCACTGCAAGGGGGGACCTTTGCCAGGCAAATCCTGTCTGTAAGCACTGAGATATCATAACCCCTTCCTTCATGTGCTGTTTTATTCAGCCCCTTCAAAGCCTGTCAGTTGTGTTGCAGAGTGGGGGAAGCAAAAGGGCGTGGGAAAGGTTTCCTCTTGGTTCCAAGCCTGGAGAAACAAAACACCCCTTCACGAGATTACATTCTACTCTTTGCAAGACCAGATGTTCCCTCAAGCCTGCAGGTTGCTGGAGAGGGATTGCATGCACTTGTTGGGGACATAGTGAGTGAGAACAGAGCCAGTGGCACTCTGGCCTCTGTAGCTGCTGTCAGCATCTGGCTTTGAGTCTTTGGTTGTGCCCTGGTAGCTCTTGGCCTGGAAGCGATGTCGAATCCACGTGAAACATTCCAGTGCCACCACTGAGTTTTTCTGTGGTACATGCCAAAAGAAAACAGACCTGTGTTCTTCCTAAACTGTATCTTGGGTTTTGTTTCTGTGTCTCTTCCATTAACCTGCACCCCTGTTGTACTGACAGGACTTTGGAATGGCCGAGGAGTTTGCTACTAAAGCACTGGAGCTGAAACCGAAGTCTTACGAAGCTTACTATGCAAGAGCAAGGGCCAAACGCAGCAGCAGGTGAGGAAAGAGGGAAAGGGAAGAGCCATGGGGCTCATCTCTTCAATCCTGGCCACACCAACATAGACAATCCACCCTCTAAAACCCCACCCCAGTGTCCCCATGGGAAGAAGTGGCGAGGGAAGGTTCATGAATGACTTTACAAACCTCTCAGACTCCCAAGTAGCACCCTGCCTCATTTGGGGATTTCAGGTGACTAGAGGGATGTAGATGTTTGGAGAGGTTTACCTCAGTTGAACTTGGTCTGAACATCTTCCTGCACTGGAAAGCTTGTCACCAAAGTTGGGGCTTCTTTCAGAAATACGCTTTAGAGTTCAACCACAACTTGGGCTCGAAGCACAGTGTGACTCATGGAAGCCCTGTGGCCTGTGTTATGCAAGAGGGCAGACTCATTCATCACTGTGATCTCTTCTGGCCTTCAAACCCATGAGCCTCTCTGTCCTGCAGCACTTTCTGCAAGGCAGAAACCTCTGACCAGCTGTGCAGTGACTGTGCAAGGCCTGTGCCAGCCGCCGAGCTCTCTCAGCCCTTGTGCTCAGACAACTGCAGCACTGGGTTCTCTCTGCATCTCAGGTGGAGCCCTGGCTCTTGTTCACCTCCCTGAAGGCTAAAAGACACGAGATGAGATTCATTTCAGGACCAATCAATGCCATTCCTAAATGAGCAGGAGGTTTGCTGTCGAGCCCAGTGCCCATGGGCTGGGTGCACTGGCATTGCACCTCTTGGGTTGAAGCAGCAGCCAAAATGCTCTTCACGGCAGTGCAGAACATCACCCATAGGCTGAGGTGTGTTGAGTCCAACTGTGCAAGTAGGAGAGCTCAGCAGACACCACCACCATTTGCCCTTCCATGCTGGAGGCCATGTGTGGAACCAGACCCACACCTGGGCGATGCTGTGCTGCTGGGCCTTGGCGTGGGAGGTGAAGCTGTGACCTTCTGTTCTGCAGAGAAGCCCTGCTAAGCTGAGCCACACTGATGTAATACTTTCCCTTTAGTGGTTTTCCTCCCCATTGTTTCCAAAACACTTGTAAGGAAGCATAAGAACTGAGTTCCTTTCCAGATGATATCAGCCTCCCCACAGAAGTGTTTAGGTTGGAAGAGACCTTTGAGTCCAACCACTCCCACAGCACTGCCATGGCCACCACTAAGCCATGGCCCTCAGCCCCACAGCTCCATGGCTTTGGGATCCCTCCAGGGATGGGAACTCCCTCACCTCCCTGGGCAGCCTGGCACAGGGCTTGACAGGCCTTTTTCCTGATAGCCAATGTAAACCTCCTCTGGTGCAGCTTCAGGCTGTTCCCTCCTGTCCTGTCACTTGAGAGCAAAGACTGACCTCTACCCTGGCCACAGCCTCCTGCAGAGAGTTGCAGAGAGTTAAAAGGTCCCCCCTCAACCTCTTCTTCTCCAGGCTCAGCACCCCCATTCCCTCAGCCCCTCCCCAGCCCCTTGTGCTCCAGCCCCTTCCCCAGCTCTGTGCCCGGCTCTGGCCACGCTGCAGCCCCTCAGTGTCCCTGTGGCAGTGAGTGAGGGGCCCAGCACTGAGCACAGGTCTCTGCAGAGGAAGCTGTCACCACTTTAGCTTTTCCTCTGTATATCCCAGTTTGTGCTCAGCAGCACCCCAGGGATCAGCACAGTCCAGGGAGCAGGAGGCTTGCCTCCAGCACTGACCCAAGGGAGCCCCTGAGCTCTGGAGCCAGCCCTGGCACTGGATGGTCTTGGCATCAGGCAGAAGTTGGATTTTCACTGCTGTAGGCAGTTGCAGCTCTGTCAGAGCTGCTCTTGTTTACGGTAGTGGTGAGCTTGGCTCGTTTGCTACCTATGGTTTGGTGGCCCCTTTGCTTAAGGCACCAGCCAAGCTCATCGTGGTGCTGTGAGTGGTGATTAATGAGCCTGTAACACACACTGCAGAGGTTCTGCTAGTCTGGGTTGTGCCATCTCAGGCCTGTGTTCCCCTTTTCTCCAGAATGACTGGCAACATTTCACAGAATCACAGAATCTCAAGGGCTGGAAGGGACCTGGGAAGCCCATCCAGTGCAACCCCTCTGCCAGAGCAGCACCACCTAGAGCAGGGCACACAGGGACTCATCCAGCTGGGGTTGGGATGGCTCCAGACAAGGAGCCTCCACAGCCCATCTGGGCAGCCCCTGCCAGTGCTCCCTCACCTCAACAGGGAACAAATTCTGCCTTGTGTTGCTTTGGAACCTCTTCTGTTGCAGCTTGTCCCCATTGCCCCTTGTGCTGTCATTGGCCATCCCTGAGCACAGCCTGGCTCCAGCCTCCTCACACCCACCCTTGATGCATTTGGAACATGAATGAGCTCAGCCCTCAGGCTCCTCTTCTCCCAGCTGCAGAGCCCCAGCTCCCTCAGCCTTTCAGCACAAGGGACATGCTCCACTCCCTTCAGCATCTCTGTGGCCCTGCACTCAACTCTCTCCAGCAGCTCCCTGTCCTTCTGCAACTGAGGGGCCCAGCACTGGCCACAATCTTCCAGCTGCAGGCTCAGGAGGGCAGAGCAGAGGGGGAGCAGAACCTCTCTGCACCTCCTGCCCACAGCCCTTCTCATCCAGCCCAGGCTGCCATTGGCCTTCTTGGCCACGAGGCCACGTTGCTGGCTCCTGCTCATGCTGCTGCCCACAGCACCCCCAGCTCCCTTTCCCCTGCCCTGCTCTCTAACACTTCATTCCCCAGCCTGTGCTGCTACATGGGCTTGTTCTTTCCCAGATGCCAGACTCTGCACTTGCCCTTGCTGAATGTCATTCGATGTCTCTCTGCCCAAGCCTGCAGCCTGTGCAGGGCTGGTTGAATGGCAGCACAGCCTCTGGGGTGTCAGCCACTGCCCCCAGTTCAGTATCATCAGCAAACTTGCTGCCAGTGCCTCTGTTCCCTCAGCAAGGTCATTCATGAATAGATTGACCAGCACCAGTCCCAGCACCGACCCCTGAGGGACTCCACTGGACACAGGCCTCCAACCAGACCCTGCCCCATTGATAACAACTCTCTGCCTTCTTCCCTTCAATCAGTTCACAACCCACCTCACTCCCTGACAATCCAGCCCACACCTTCTCACTTTTGCTGCCAGGATGCTGTGGGAGAGGGTGTCAAATGCTTTAGTGAAATCCAGATAAACCACATCTACTGCACTACCCCCTGCTTATGTGTTTAGAAAAGGAAGGTTGGGCAAACATGATTTCCCTTTGGTAAAGCCATGTTGGCTGCTCCTAGTGACCCTCTTGTCCTTTAAATGCCTGGAGACAGCACCCAGCATAAGTCATTCCATCTCCTTTCCAGGGATGGAGGTGAGGCTGGTGGGTCTGTAGTTACCCAGGTCATCCTTCTTGCCCTTTTTGAAGTTTCCCTTCAGTTTGGCTGAAGTGAACCTGAGGGAGGCGGGGTCTGAGGGAGGCAGCGAGGGGTAACACTCCCAACCAGCGCCAACACAACCAAACCGCTTCAGGAGTGGGCTTGAAAGGGCCTCCCATCCCAAACCAGAGTCACTCCAGTTCTCCTTTTCTATCCCTTTTGTCAAGCAGGCAGTTTTCAGCAGCCCTGGAGGACCTGAACGAGGCCATCAAGCTGTGTCCCAACAACAGGGAGATCCAGCGGCTGCTGGTGCGGGTGGAAGAGGAGTGCAGGCAGGTCCAGCAGCAGCAGCAGCCTCCACCACCACCGCTTCCCCCCGAGCCCGAGCCTGAAGCTCAGCACGAAGAGCTCTACCCTGTGCAAGATCTCTTTGAGGAGGAATACCTGGAGCAGGATGTAGAGAACGTTTCCATCGGCTTGCAGACGGAAGCCAGGCCAAACCAAGGGCTGCCCATCATCCAGAGCCCGCCTCAGTCCCCTGCTCACAGGGACTCTGCCTATATTTCTGGCTCACCTCTTGGTTCTCATCAGGTCTTTGATTTCAGGTCCAGCAGCTCTGTGGGTTCACCCACCAGGCAAGGTTACCAATCCACCTCTCCTGCTTTATCTCCCACTCACCAAAACTCACATTACAGACCCAGTCCTCCTCACACGTCCCCAGCTCACCAGGGCTCCTCGTACCGCTTCAGCCCACCTCCAGTCAGTAGCCAAGGCAAGGAATATCAAAGCCCACCACCTTCTCCTCTTCGTAGGGGCCCCCAGTACCGTGCCAGCCCCCCAGCAGAGAGCATGAGCGTGTACCGGTCGCAGTCCGGTTCCCCGGTCCGTTACCAGCAGGAACCCAGCGCCGTCAGCCAGCTCCCGGGCAGACCAAAGTCCCCTTTGTCCAAGATGACCCAGAGATCTTTCCAGATGCCTCAGCTCCCCGTGGCAGTGCCTCAGCAAGGGCTGAGGCTTCAGCCAGCCAAGGCTCAGATCGTGAGGAGCAACCAGCCCAGCTCGGCGGTTCACTCGAGCTCTGTGATGCCAAGCGGTGCTTACAGCCAAGTCGCCCACTCCATGGCCAGCAAATACCAGTCGGCCTCGGGGGAAATGGGGGTCAGCCAGAGCAGGTTGGTTTACCAGGGCTCAATTGGGGGCATTGTGGGTGACAGCAGGCCCGTGCAGCACGTGCAGGCGAGCCTCAGCGCCGGAGCCATCTGCCAGCACGGAGGCTTGGCTAAAGAAGACCTTCCTCAGAGACCTTCCTCAGCGTACAGGGGAGGGATGAGGTACAGCCAGACACCTCAGATTGGGAGAAGCCAGTCCGCTTCCTACTACCCAGTGTGTCACTCCAAGCTGGACCTGGAGCGTTCTCCCCTCCCCGCCTCTCAGCTGGGTTCCCCAGACGTGTCTCACATCATCAGAAGACCCATCACGGTGAACGCCAGCGAAATCAAACCTCACCCGCCGACTCCGAGGCCGCTGCTCCACTCCCAGAGCGTTGGCCTCCGCTTCTCCCCCTCCAGCAACAGCATCTCCTCCACCTCCAACCTGGCTCCCAACTTCCGCCCTTCCTCTTCCATCCAGCAGATGGAGATCCCCCTCAAACCAGCTTACGACAGGTCGTGCGACGAACTCTCGCCGGTGTCCCCCACTCAAGGGGGTTACCCCAGCGAACCAGCTCGTTCCAGGACCACCCCGTTCATGGGGATTATAGACAAAACAGCTCGGACTCAACAGTACCCACACCTCCATCAACAGAGCAGGACCTGGGCCGTGTCGTCAGTGGACAGCGTCATCAGCCCGACGTCTCCCGGTAACCTCCCTCAACCTGAATCGTTTAGCCCACCTTCTTCAATCAGCAACATTGCCTTTTATAACAAAACCAACAATGCACAGAATGGCCACTTGCTAGAGGAAGACTATTACAGCCCCCATGGGATGCTGGCTAATGGGTCTCGGGGAGATCTCTTGGAGAGAGTCACCCAAGCCTCTTCGTATCCGGACGTCAAGGTAGCCAGGACGCTGCCTGTGGCTCAGGCCTACCAGGACAACCTCTACAGGCAGCTCTCCAGGGACTCCAGGCAAGGGCAAACATCCCCAATCAAACCAAAGAGACCGTTTGTGGAGTCTAATGTGTAAAAAGAACGCTTGTTGGAGTAAGACCCTTCCCCCCCTTTCCTCTTTCCCTCATGTTTGCAGCGCACACACACCACTTCCGAGCTTGATTTCCATGCAGATTCCTCATGGTGATGATGATGATGATGATGATGAGTTTTGTTTCTCTTTGGTAGCTCCATGACCAAGTTGCTCCTGGTACTTGTTGTGTGGTGGCCACACAGCCATTGCAAGCCCTCACATCCCCTCCCCAGCTGACCCTCAAACCCCCAACAGCAGCCACTCCACTAGAGCTTGGCCAAATCCAGCTAAGCTCCCAAGCAGGATCATACTGAATACATGGGGTGGTCCAGAAGCATCTCCCTCCTCAGCAGGGGATAAACCAGCTCTTTTCTGGGGTTGTTTTTATCAAGAGACGGTTTAAAGCAGTTCCTTTTTGACCTGAGAGGGATAGTTCCCAGTGGGAGGGAGCAGAGCAGGGATCACAGGAGCCTTTTCCCCAAGTCCCCATGCCAGCCAGGGTCATTTTGCCTCTTTTAAACCCAAGGAGCAGATGATCCACAGCAGCCAAGGGCGTGATATGTTTAAATACCAAGCAGCTATGCACAGCCAGCATCCTGCTTCACCCAGCAATCCAGTCCCTTTGTTGTTTAATCACCCCACCAAGCAGAGAGAGGTGGGAATCACACACAGCTCTGCTGCTTTCCAGGCTACCTGCTGGGTTCCCCTGACCCTGGTTTTGCTCAGGGTTGGTTTTCCAAGAAGAGATTCCAGTTGCTCCTTTGTACAATCAGAGGGAAATGGCCAGAAGCCTCTCGTGGTTGGAGCTGAGAAGCAACAGCTTCTCCCCACCATGAACAGAGCCCTCACACACAGGCTTTGGGAGTTTATTTGATGGGAGGTTATTTACATGCAAGGAAAACCAAAAGAGCAGGCTTAGAAAACAGGATTGAAGGAGGAAAAATGCCCCTTTTGGGTTTGTTTTCACTGGATTTGATTAGAATGGTGCATTTTGGTTCCTGAGACAGGAAGGTCCTGTGCAAGCCCAACCCTGCAGCTTTGAATCCCAGTGTTCGATCCCTCCAAGAGACCATCTTTGGCTTTTTCAAGGGCTGTAGCTAAAAGAAAGAGACTCCTGACTGATTTCTGCCATCTGTCTGAGGACATTTGGTGTCTGTTTGGGTTGGTTTCTTGGTTTGGGCCTTGTTTGAAGCCAAATGCCAATCACATCAAGACATTGCCCTTTTTTTTACAGGGTTTTCAGTGGCTTCTCAGTCCTCTTCTGACATTTTAGGGTTGGGGAAGGGTGGAGGAGCTTTCTTTACAGCCTCATTTCTTACTTTGGGGTGGTGGGAGGTGCTTTGTAATCTGCCTTTTCGCTTACTGAGGACAGAGGATGGGAGAGGGAGAACCCCAGAGCTTGTGTCAAAGCAAAACAGTGCATGTGTTGCCCTTGTTCAGCCTCACTCATATCAACTCCTCAGAGGGGTTTCAGTGCAGAGCAGTTTCCAAAGGGCTGTGAGAACAGATTGCAAGACTTCTTGAATCAACCCATGGGCTCCAGCCTCTGCTGACATCAGTTCATACCAGCCAAGGCCTTGGTCTGAGACTCTGAAGCAAAACCTGGCTTCACTGGGGCTTCTGTTGTTGTCTTTCTCCTTGCTGGGACGTGCACACCTCAGGATGGTGGAAGCTTGTGTCCCACAGACACCTTGGGAGCGTTCAGGAGCAGTTTCTTCTCTGGGATTTGGAGCTTTTAATGCTCTGTGGGGCTCTCTGGTCTTTGCCCAAGCCAGCACTTGGGTTGAGGTCGGTGTTTTCTCTCCTGAGGTGGCTCTTTGCTTTGTTCTAAGGTTTTATGAGGTGAGGCTGGTCTGGGGGAGCCCCTCACTGGGATGAGCTGCCCGTGGCCTTGGGGACACTCATCTCCACACACTAGTTCTCTCTTTGCTAAGGGCACATGATGGGTTTTGTGGTTCCTTCCTCTTTTTTGGAGCAGCATGTTCTGCTTTGTAAGGAGCAACCGATTCCTTCCCCCATCCACAACACTCCTGGAGCAGAACTGGCTTCACTCCACACCTCCAGCTTTCTGATCATAGGCTCATGCAATGGTAGGGGCTGGAAGGGACCTTTAGAGATCATCCCAATCCAACCCCCCTGCAGAAGCAGCTCCCACCTAACCAGTGGCTTCCTACCTTGAGTTGCTTCTTTGAAAGGCAAAACCAAGCCCCATCCAGCCCCATCCCCGTGTGATCCAAACAGGCTGCTGCCAGAACTTGCCTGTGCTTTGCTTTCACTCTTCACTCCCTCATGCTCCAGGTACTTCCCTTCCAAAACATCCCCTCCCAGCACTTGTGTGTCTCACTTTGAGGGGTCGATGGAGCTGGTTTTTAAGGGACCAAAAGAGAACAGCTCCCACTTTTAAGCACTAAGCTGAGAGAAGCAGCTGAGAGGTTTGAATAAGCAGCAGTGTGCAGGGGTTGGTTTGTTCACAGTGACCCTGTGTTGCCATTTCTCACAGGGTTCTTGCACTGATGGCTTTCCAGCTGTTCTCTCTCTGGACATGGGTGTACTTTACTGTTTGAATTCGGTCCTGTGCTCAGTCCCTTGGATGCTGAAGCGTTGAGCAGTGTCTTCAGTAGGAAACAGCAAACCCAGCTCTTGTCTCACAGTGTGTTTCTCAAGAAGAAATGATGGGGGAAAAGAAAGGGGAAGGAGCAGAGCAATGAATCAGAGCATTATAGCACGAGAAGTGACTCCTGTATATAAGCACCAAGCAGATGGAGGCGTTCCTTTAACTGCTAAATGGTTTGCTGTGGGTTTAAAGCACTCCCCCAGCGATTCTCTAAGGGGCAGCTGAGGCAGGGTGGCTGCTGCAGGCTGCAGGTAGGGAAGGAGCACACCAATCCCTTGGAAAAACCCTTCACACAGTCCCCTGTGTCCTCCAGGTCGATGTTTTTGGGCAAGAAGCAGTGAGGAGTTGGTGGCCTGCTGTTGTGAGCGTGGCTTGGTGGAGCACGAGGCTCAGGTAGCTGGTGGCAGCTCGCTGTTGCATCTTAGGCCTGGCTCTGAGCAGCCTGGATTGTGTTGGGGGAGCATGTGGAGAGTGTCAGGTGCTGTCCTGTCCATGCTATGTGTGTAGTGATGCAGTGAGTAATGAAGATGTGGGGTGATGCTGCCAGCAGTGCCCTTCCCAGCTGCACTGGCACCTCCGGCAAGGCCCTGCCGGGCGAGCAATCAGGATCCTTCAGCCCAACCCAGTAAAACAGGTTCCTGAGCCACTTCAGGGGGGTGATAACCAAAGCCTGAGGATCTGCTGCTCTGCCCACAGCTGCTCTGAGCTCTGGTGATGCAGCTGCCAGCCTGAAACCTCTCTCAGCTTGGGGGGGTGGGATTCTGCCACAGCCCTCAGCAGGGATTCACCACCTCTTGCTTTGGCTCCCAGCTGGGGAGGATGCTCTGTCGCAGGGGAGGGGATACCCACCTGGCAGAGGGTTCTGCAGGGATCCCCACAGCCACGTGGGAGAGCTTTGAAAGCAGTTGGTGCTTAGGAAAGGGGAAAGTTTCTCACAGACAGATCCCTCAGGATCCATCTCCAGAGGCCAAAGCGCCGCTCGGGAGGCTGCAGGCAGGATGGCTCCTGACAAACCAAGTGTGCCCTTCTTCCCCCTGGCACCAGCACCCACAGTGAGGGTCCTGCCAAGCACTGAACTTGTAGCTTTTACCCTTCAGATTCCTGTAACCCTTCCCATCAAGCTTTGGTGAGCGTGTGCGTGTGTGACAAACCCAACCTGAGCCATACTCGGATTAGGGCTGGAACCAAGGGGCTGCTGAGATGTGGAGTGATTCAATCCCTTGATTCAGGGTTCCCCAGAAGAAGTTGAGCTTAAAACTCCCCTCCCTCACCTCTCCAAGTGCCAGCCTTACCTAGAGGAAAGCAAGCCAGTGTGTGCCTGCTCGTCCTCCACCTTCCTTGGCAGAGGGGGCTCCACGGGGAGCTGCCGCCAGCTCTTTTAGCCTTGGGGAAGGTGGAGCTAACTCTTGTCTCCAAAGTGAAGGGGGGGTTGTGTTGTACAAAGCCAAGGGCTTTAGGGGAAGAGCTGTTGGACCTGCTGGGATCTCTGCCTTCGACTCCCCCGTGCCCAAAGTCTGTCGGGGGCGAGCGTGGGGACACAAAGCACAACGGTTGGGAGTGAAGCCCTGCCTTGGGCCTGGGGTTGTGTGGGGTTTGCTTTTTGGTTCAGCTTGTGGGGTTGTTTGTGTGAGTAACTGCTGGGTTTTCATCCAATCAAAGTCTTGTTTTTTCTAAAACCAAACACTAAAGGGCTCAATTCCTTAAGCAAAGACACGTCCGTGTCCAACTCCCGGATCTCACCCGCGACCGACAGCAGCCGAGAGCCAGCGGGCACCAAAACCCACCCTTCCTGCTCATTTCAAGGTGCTGGGGGAGTCAACAGCCCCAAGGCTCATCCAACAGGACGGAACCCTGAGTTGGGAAAACACACAGAGCTGCTTTTTGGTTTGCCAACAGACTTGTTTTGGTCCCTTGCCCGGGTGAGTTGGGTGAGCGTGGGGGGAGTGGAAATGGGGGTTGCCTGGCCGGGGCACTGAGAACAACCTGGCACTGGCTGCTGTGGGAAGTTCCATTTGATCACCTAAAGACTCTTTGGGGACTCTGCCAGTGCTGCCAGTGTCACTTTCCCCTCCCCTCCTCTCCTTGTCCAGCCCTTTTCTTTCCTCCCCATCGGTGTTTCCGTCTCCCTCCCGTCTCCACACCCGAGAGGACCCCAGTTGGGTACAAACACACTCCACCACCAACCACCACTCTGTGCTTTGTACAGTTGCCATCCTCTGAGACACTTGGCTGGGAAGATCTTTAAGACACTTAACAGTTTTCCTTTAGCTTTTCTATAACTCTGATGTAAAGGACTTTCCTCTGTACAGTATATTATTCAGTGCATGTTCTGTTTCTCTCTTTACTGATATTATCCAACACCACACAGTCGTGATACTGGGCAGTGGGAAGAGCAGCCCCTGCCAACAGCAAGAGGCTCTTGGGCCTCATCCATACAGGAAAGAAGAAAACATAAGGGAGGTTTTTTTCTTGTCCTTTGCTGTATTTGCTTGAGCAGAGTTTTCTTGTCTGTACATGTGAGCTGTGAGATAGATGTGAAAAGTTCAACAGAATGCCTTCCCTTCCCCTTCCCTGTCACCCTTCCCCCCCCAATGTATACAGGTTGTAATCTGTACAATGAAAACTGTATGTATGAAAAGAAACAAAATGTACTTATTTATAAATGGTTAACACTTGGAACAGGGTGTCAGGCCTGGTGTTTAACCCGTGTGTGAGGAGCAGAGGAAACGGAGCCAGGGACAGCGAGGATCTGGCTGGCACCAAGGGGATGGAGGTCACAGAATCACAAGGGTTGGAAGGGACCTGGGAAGCCCATCCAGTGCAGCCCCCCTGCCAGGGCAGCACCACCTAGAGCAGGGCACACAGGGACTCATCCAGCTGGGTTGGGATGGCTCCAGACAAGGAGCCTCCACAGCCCATCTGGGCAGCCCCTGACAGTGCTCCCTCACCTCAACAGGGAACAAATTCTGCCTTGTGTTGCTTTGGAACCTCTTCTGTTCCAGCTTGTCCCCATTGCCCCTTGTCCTGTCATTGGCCATCCCTGAGCACAGCCTGGCTCCAGCCTCCTCACACCCAGCCTTGATGCATTTGGAACATGAATGAGCTCACCCCTCAGGCTCCTCTTCTCCCAGCTGCAGAGCCCCAGCTCCCTCAGCCTTTCAGCACAAGGGAGATGCTCCACTCCCTTCAGCATCTCTGTGGCCCTGCACTCAACTCTCTCCAGCAGCTCCCTGTCCTTCTGCAACTGAGGGGCCCAGCACTGGCCACAATCTTCCAGCTGCAGGCTCAGCAGGGCAGAGCAGAGGGGGAGCAGAAGCTCTCTGCACCTCCTGCCCACAGCCCTTCTCATCCAGCCCAGGCTGCCATTGGCCTTCTTGGCCACGAGGCCACGTTGCTGGCTCCTGCTCATGCTGCTGCCCACCAGCACCCCCAGCTCCCTTTCCCCTGCCCTGCTCTCTAACTCTTCATTCCCCAGCCTGTGCTGCTACATGGGCTTGTTCTTTCCCAGATGCCAGACTGTGCACTTGCCCTTGCTGAATGGCATTGGATGTCTCTCTGCCCAAGCCTGCAGCCTGTGCAGGGCTGGCTGAATGGCAGCACAGCCTCTGGGGTGTAAGATGCTGCCCATAGCCAAGAGACCTGAATAAAACAGGGGGAGAAACTGCCTCAGGGAGTTTTCTGCTTTCAGTTGTGGAAAACACAGCTTGGTGCTGTGGATTCTGGAGCCCTGCAGCTCCCCCAGAAGCCAAATGTCTGCTCACTGCAGCCCTGCCCAAAGCCAGGGTTTGGGTTGGCAGCTGAACACCCCTGGCAGCTGGGAGCAGGGCTGGAAGGACATGGCACAGTGGGGTTGTGGGCAAAAGAAACTCCAGCCTGGGCCTTTTTGGGGCTGCATCTGCTTCGTGGCACTGGGATTGGGAGCTTCATCCACATGGTTTCTTCCCAGAAGGAAGAGAGGATGCTTTCGGCAGAGCCCACGTCTCAGGGATGCAGCTTCTCCTGGCCTTGGGCATTTCCCTGGGCACAGCCAGTGCATGGCCAGGCCCTGGAGATGTCCCCACAGAGTCCTTCACGTAGTCACTGCTGAGCCTTGCAACTCTGGGAGCTTGGCCCAGGGTCTGGACAGAGCAATCCCATCCCAAATCCCTCCCCAGGACCCTCAGGCAGCTCCCCCAGCTCATGGGAGCCCGAGGGTAAAGGATGAGCTGGGGGAGCAGAGACAGGAGGAGAACATGGTTAACTGCAAACATTTATTGAGTCAGGAGCATCCACTGAGCAGACAACACCATGGGAGAAGGGGAAAACACTTTGCACACAAAGACACTGAAGTGTCTGGGCTGCCAGGGAGGGTAAATCTCAGCCATGGCAAGCGTCCCCTCTGCCCACCAGCACTGAGAAGGGCCTTTGGGGTTCCCATTGGGCTCCCACTGCCCTGAGCCCCCCCATCCTTCATGCCCCTGCCAGCCTCTGCCCCTGGCACAGCTGTGCCCACAGTGCTGGTGAGCTCACCAAGGAAAGTGGAGGCCAAGCAAGGCTGAAGCCAACGGGCAACGTGACACCAACAAGCGTGTCCTTGTCACCCTGAGCCACAGAGAACCCCAAAGGCACAGGGTACACAGGAACATCCCACCAGCACCGTGAGGAGCCTGTGGGAGCTGGGGGACATCAGTGGCTGCTGCTCAGAGGGCTGTCCCCCTCTGTCAGGGTCTTGAAGTCCATGGACAGAGCCATCTCCTCAGCTAGCTGCGGGCGCTTCCAGTCGTCCCGTGTCAGCACGTAGCCCACCACCAGCCCAAAAGCCACCAGCAGCACCCCCAAGGTGTTGGCCAGGACCCCCTCGGGCACAAAGCTGCTGTAGGAGTCACTGTAGGGGTGAGGGAGATGCTCAAGAGTGTGGCTGGGACAACCCTTCCTCATCCTCAGGGCACACACCCCCTGGGGAAGCTGCCTTTTCCCTGTTATCAGAGCCAAGAGGGGAGAGGCTGGGTGCTGCTCACTTAGGGGAGGTGCCACCACGTCCTTGGTGCCAGCAAACTGCACCTCCCCCTGCCAGAGGTGCCCCTGCTTCCTGGGATGCCCCATCCTCAGGGGCATGAGGGGGTGACAACACTCTCCTGCCAGAGCAGCAACTCAGGGGTTTTAACCCCATCCCCAAAGAAAACTGGTGCAGGATCCAGCCCTTGTTAAACGTCACGTTGGGAAGTGACTCAGCAGCAGAACTAAAGGCCTCGGGGTGGAGGAGATCTAGTAGCCACAGCTTGAACAAGGGCTGAGGGTCAGGGAGGTCTGAAGGGCTACAGACCCCCCCTTTCAAGCTTGGTCACCCACCTGATGTTGAAGAGAAGCATCTCGGTGATGCCCAGCAAGCAGGTGCCAATGGAGAGGGCAAAGAGGGCGATGCCAAAGAAGATGTGCAGGGGTTTGTACCGGCCACGGAGAGAGAAAGAAGCACCAGGGAACAAGAAGAAACCACAGCCGAGGAGCCACTGTTGGGGTACAGGGACGTTTCAGGGTGCTGTAGGGGCTCTTCCCTCTCTCAGAGGACCCAGGGAGTCCCCAGCGCTCACCTGCAGCAGGTAGAGCAGGAAGGCAGCCATCCCACACCAGCTGTGCAGGCTGTACATGTCGGGGATGCCCTTGGCCCGGTGCGACTCAAACACAGCGACGATGCCTGAGGAGAGGAGCCTGGCACAGCTGGGGCTGGATCCAACCCCAGCCACCCCCTGCCCTGGATCCAACCCCAGCCACCCCCTGCCCTGGATCCAACCCCAGCCATCCCCTGCCCTGGATCCAACCCCATCCATCCCTTTCCCTGGATCCAACCCCAGCCATCCCCTGCCCTGGATCCAACCCCATCCATCCCTTTCCCTGGATCCAACCCCAGCCAACCCTCTGCCCTGGATCCAACCCCATCCATCCCTTTCCCTGGATCCAACCCCAGCCACCCCCTGCCCTGGATCCAACCCCAGCCACCCCCTGCCCTGGATCCAACCCCATCCATCCCCCTGCCCTGGATCCAACCCCAGCCATCCCCTGCCCTGGATCCAACCCCATCCATCCCTTTTGCAGGATCCAACCCCATCCATCCCCTGCCCTGGATCCAACCCCAGCCATCCCCCTGCCCTGGATCCAACCCCATCCATCCCCTGCCCTGGATCCAACCCCATCCATCCCCCTGCCCTGGATCCAACCCCATCCATCCCTTTCCCTGGATCCAACCCCAGCCAACCCTCTGCCCTGGATCCAACCCCATCCATCCCTTTCCCTGGATCCAACCCCATCCATCCCCTGCCCTGGATCCAACCCCATCCATCCCTTTCCCTGGATCCAACCCCAGCCATCCCTTTCCCTGGATCCAACCCCATCCATCCCCTGCCCTGGATCCAACCCCATCCATCCCCTGCCCTGGATCCAACCCCATCCATCCCTTTCCCTGGATCCAACCCCAGCCATCCCTTTCCCTGGATCCAACCCCAGCCATCCCTCTCCCTGGATCCCACCCCAGCCATCCCTTTCCCTGGATCCAACCCCAGCCACCCCCTGCCCTGGATCCAACCCCAGCCATCCCCTGCCCTGGATCCAACCCCAGCCATCCCCTGCCCTGGATCCAACCCCAGCCACCCCCTGCCCTGGATCCAACCCCATCCATCCCTTTCCCTGGATCCAACCCCAGCCATCCCCCTGCCCTGGATCCAACCCCATCCGTCCCTCTGCCCCCAGGGCAGGACCCAACCCCATCCATGCTCCTCCTCACTCATCCCTGTGGCTCACTGACCCACGAGGGCGAAGAGCAGGGCCAGCCCATGCAGCAGGGCGTGCAGAGCCTTGGTGGAGCGCTTGGCTTCCCGCCTCAGCACCCGATACACCAGGAGAGCTGCCAGACACAGAGCTGAGCACCCTCGGGTGCCACACACCCCTCCACAGCGCCCCACGTCACCCATGGCCGCGCGAGGGGGCGAAGCCAGGCCCCACGGGCGCTGCACACCCTGCTCACCGTCAGCCTGGAGGAACACCATGCCCAGCACCATGCAGAGAGGGTGGGCGTTGAACTGCAGCGGGCTGTGCCAGGCCACGCCGCCCCGGTAGCGGCCCAGCCAGGCGCCCGTGGTGGCCAACAGCGACAGGCCCAGCACCTGAGACGCCGCCACCAAGGCCGAGAGGCCCCAGGGGCTGTGGGGAGGAGGGGCTGGCTCCATGGAGACCTGAGGGGACACGGAGGGAGGGCAAACACAGCCCAGGGTGGGGGTTTCACCCTCCCTCACCTTCACCCTCACCTGACGCAGCCGCCGCCGGGCGCTTCCTGGTGCTGCGTCACCGGCGCTGCCTCAAACACACACACACACAGACAGACAGACACACAGACACAGACACACACACAGAGACAGACAGACACACACACACACACACACACACACACACACACACACAGAGACAGACAGACAGACAGAAAGACACACACACACACACACACACACACACACACACAGAGACAGACACACAGACACACAGACACACACAGACAGACACACAGACACACAGACACACACAGACACACACACACACACAGACACACACAGACAGACACACACACACACAGACACACACACACAGACACACAGACACACACACACACACACACAGACAGACAGACACATACACACAGACACACAGACACACACACACACACACAGACACACAGACACACACACACACACACAGACACACAGACACACACACACACACAGACAGACAGACACACACACACAGACACACAGACAGACAGACACACACACACAGACACACAGACACACACACACACACACACACACACAGACAGACAGACACACACACACAGACACACAGACACACAGACACAGGCGGCTCCGGCACTGCTGGCTCCACTCTCAGCCTCCAGCCTGCTCCTGCCACCCCCCAGTGCTGCCCCTGCCCCAGCTCACCCCCACAGCACCCCAGCTGGCCCTGCCCGGGGAAGGCGGCGCAGGGTGAGCGAGGCTGACCCGCAGCGACAGGAGCAAACCCCCTGTGCTGGGGTGACGTGTCAGTCGGAGCGGCCCCACAGCCCCCCACAACACACCGGGGTGATCAGGGCACTGCAGCATGTTCCTGCTGAGGAAAGGCTGTGGGCCCTGGGGCTGCTCAGGCTGCACAAGAGGAGACTGAGGGGGGAGCTCATTCACAGTGACCAAGATCTCACTGGTGGGTGTCAGGAGGTTGGGGCAGCACTTTGTTCTGTTGTATCAACAGGACAAGGGGTGATGGGACGAAGCTGGAACACAAACAGCTCCATTGAAACACAAGGCCAAACTGTTTGAGTGTTGGGGTGAGGGAGCCCTGGCCCAGGCTGCCCAGGGAGGGTGTGGAGGCTCCTTCTTGGGAGCTCTTCAAACCCACCTGGACACATCCCTGTGCTCCCTGATCTAGGTGGGAGCTGCTTGTGCAATGGGTTGCACTGGATGAGCTCTAAAGGTCCCTCCCAACCCTCCCATCCCATGGTTCTCTGATCCCATGACCCACCTGCACTCGGTGCTGGGTTATCCCTCGATGCTCCCAGCTGAAGCAGGGACCAGAGACACCTCCAGCAGCACAGCCACGTCTCCTTCTTCCCCGTCAGGCGGGTTCAGCACAGTCCCAGCGTCCCACCTCTGCCCTGGCCCCGCTGCAGCCGCTTCTGCGGGAGGGCTGGCTGCTGCAGACAGACCCAGGGTGCTGCCAGGTCTGGGAGAGGGGGAGAGTGGAGGGAGGAGGATGCATTAAGACCATGCACACACTTTATTCCCAGCCACCTTTATTGGATCAGCTGGATAAGTGGGTTAAGGGAATTGGTTCAGCCCATTAAGTTGTACTGCAAAGGCCTCACTTGCCCCGAGGCCATGGGATGCTCTGTGAGATAGGCACAAGGACCAGGCCAGGCTGGGTGCTCATGCAGCCCCATCATCCTGTGTCCTGCTAAATGTGAGCCCTCAGCCTCACTGGCACTCACACAGGGGACTGACCCCATGCCCAGAGCTCTGAGGACAGAGGGACAGGGCACAACCCCCCCCAAAACACAGCACACAGGGAGGTGCCAGTTGCCTGTGAGCCCTAAAACCGCTGCTCTCAGCCACTGCTGGGCAGTGGGAGAGCTGGAAGCAGAGGCTTTACAAAGCCATCCCATGGTGGGGACCTCCCTGTGTCCCCCACAACCACATCTCAGCCCCTCTGCACCCCCTCCCAGGGCAAAGCCAGTGCTCCCTGCTTTTGGGGGACGGTGGGGGGTGGGTTGTCTGATTTAAACCATCCCCACGTTGAATCTGGAGAAGGGGGAGGAGGTTGGTGTGAGCACCTTGCAGCCCCTCACCATGGCCTCTGCTGAGGGGTCTCAAGGGGGTGGGAAGGGTCTCTCTGCTCTGAGCAGGGGCTCATGGAGCTCAGCGGGCTCATTCCAGAAGGGACATTGTTTTAGGAGGGGTGAGGGGGGGAGATTGAAGACATGGACCCCCATATCCCCAACCCCCCACCCTGACCCTCCCCAACCCTACCTGTGTGTGCTGGGTGCTGCTGGCTGTGGCTGTGTGAGCAGGGCCAGGGCCTCAGCGTTGGCAAGGCAACGCAGTGATGGCAAAGAAAAGGGGGGGGATGCAACCCCCACCCCGGCATCTCTGCAGGGCGAAAGTGCCGTTGCAGGCTGGGGAGAGGGGAAAGGGGGCTGCAAAAGGCATCATCATGAAGTTGGGGGGCTGTGGGGACAGTCGATGAGGGGGTGACCCCAAGGGATGGAGAAGATAGAGATGGGGGGAGATGGGGGGGAGGAGATGGAGGTCCCCCCCCATCATGGCAGGGAGGGTCTCCAGGGGATGTGGAGCTGCAGAGTGGGGGTCTGTGTGTCTGTCTGTGTGTCTGTGTGTCTGTGTCTGCCTGTCACTGTCTCACGGTACCAGCAGATGTCAGCAGGAGCCCGCGGAGCATCCGACCAGCTCCGGATCAAGCCCAAGGATAACGAGTCACCCGCTGGCATCGCCTCTGCCCTCGGGTCTGGCTTCTCCAAGGGATTTGCAACACCTCTAAAGCCAGAGCAGCCTCACAGCTCGAGGGGTCTGGAGCACCCACGGGAGATGCAGCAGCCTGGGACCTGCAGTGGTTGGGGGGGTCTGGAGCTCCCCTGGGGCAGAAGATCAGGTGTAACCCCCTCTGCCCTTCCCTTGGGGGCACATGGGGCTGCTCTCCTTAGCAAAGACACCCCAAAGACTCAACCGAGGTCCCCCCCCATCACCTTCTCCCCGTTGTGTTATGGGGCACAAACCCCAGGAGCTGAACAACACCCCCCCGCCCCCAATATCCCCTTCTCCCCCCTCCAGCATGATTCAGCAGCCCTGAGGCCTGATGCAAACTCTGTCCCAGCAAGAGCAAAGTCCAGACCCCACTGCCCTCTGAGGCAGAAGCCCAGAGTCAGCACCCTGAGCCCTCACCCACGGGGAGCAGCCCTGGCACTGCCCTGGCAGCCACTGCCACCCCCCACCCCAGCCCTTAGAACTGCTGGGAAATGGTTTACCAGAGTTAATCAGCTAAAGCCATAAAAAGCCACCATAAACTGCAAACCTTGAGCCCTTGAGCTGTGCCCTGGTTGGAAAAGGCTGCCTGGGTGTTTGGGCAGAGCACAGATGGGTTTTCCCAGCACCACGGTCCAGCTGAGACCTTTGGTAAAGCTTTAAAGAGGAGTGATGTTTGGGGGGGGGTTTATCCTTTAGGATACTTGGCAAGGCAAGTAAAAAGCTTGTGTTCCAACACAGCACTGTTGTTGCACACCACCACACAGCTTTCTAATGTTTAGCACCACATCTAGCCAAACTGTCTCGACTAGCAGCAGCCAAAAAGCCTCAGCAGCCCCTCAGCCCTGGGTGACTAAATGCATGTGGTTACTCCTTCCATCTGCACACTGGGGATAGACCCAAGGGGAGCTCGTAGACCTGGGCTCCCCAGCTCCTGGAGAGAAGAGGAGGAAAGGCTGTGGGACCTGAGGATGTTCAGCCTGGAGAAGGCTGAGAGGGGACCTAAAGGTTGGGTGCTGAGAGGATGGGGCCACTGTTTGTTGTAGTGGCCAGTGAGAGGACAAGGGGTGATGGACATGAGCTGGAACACAAACAGTGCCACTGGCACAGGAGGAGAAACTCCTTTGGTGCTGAGGTGAGGGAGCCCTGGCCCAGGCTGCCCAGGGAGGGTGTGGAGGCTCCTTCTCAGGAGGTTCCCAAACCCACCTGGACACGTTCCTGTGCACCTTGACCCAGGGGAACCTGCTGTAGCAGGGGAGTGTGCTGGATGAGCTCTAGAGATCCCTTCCAACCCCCCTTCCAACCCTCTCATTCTGATAGCTGTTTGCTGAGGGGTCCCTGCACCCACTGCCATGTGTGATGGGGACACAGAGGCAACCAATCTGAAGCCAACCAAGCCCTTCCAAGGCTGAGCACCACCTTCCATTTCCCAGGGAACAGTGAGCTATTTGTAACAAGCTCTTTAATTAAAGACATTGCCTGGGGCATAATGGCTTTATTAAATCTTCCTGAGCTTTTCCCCAAGCTGGTAATAATGAAATCCTCCCTGCACTGCTGGGAAGATGATGTGCTGCTGGGTAGCAGAGCTGGTGCTGACTGTCTTGGCATGAACTCCTGGGGCTTGGGATGCTCCTGGCATGGACCCCTGGGGCTTGGGATGCTCCTGGCATGGACCCCTGCGGCTCAGGGATGTTTGGGGCTGCTCTGGGTTACCACAGTTTCCCCTGGAGCAGTGAGAGGAAGCAGATGCTGGTTCAGCTCCTCAGCTAAAGCCTGGCACCCACTCCAGGTTTGTGCTGTGCTGCTGAGCACCCAGGAATCAATAGGAGCATCGTCAAGTGATAATTCATGGTAAGCCCAGCCCTCCTCTGTCTGCCCACCCCCAGCTCAGTGCAGACACTTCCCTCTGCCAGAGATGATCCAATTACCATTTTGCTGATCTAACCTCTCTGATTGCAAAGGGGGGGGGGTGGTGGGATGGGTTGTTTCTTCCTAAATTAAGTTTTTATCTCTAAGAAATGCTAATTTGCAAGATACCTCCCCAGAGGGTTGAGGTTCCTGAGCTCATCTCTGCCTCAGAGGAGCCAAGCTGCTGCCCTAAACAACTGCAGCCACTCCAATTCCCATCTGAAAACCCAGAGCTGGGGGGCAAATGAACAGCTTTTCACTAAGCAGGAGGAAAAAAGTCACAGTGAAAGGCTCTGCCCTGCCAAGGGAGAGGCTGAGGGGTAACTTGGGATTAAACACCAGTTATCCCCCTGGGTCACACTGAGAGGGGGTCATCTCTCATTCCCTGGGGTCCCATGAAGCTTGGAGAATAGGTGGGAAGAAGCTGCCCTGGAAACACATCTCCTGAAGGGGTGGAAGAAGCTGCCTTAGGAACTAGTCTCCTTTAAAGGCTGGGGATTGGAGCTGCCCACCCTCATTCTCCTCCCAACGAGCAATTTAAACCTCCCCAGTTTAAACCTCCCCATCCTCCTCCTCCTCCTCCTCCTCCCCGCCCCCCCCCCCCCCCCCCCCCCTCAGCTGGGAGCACGTTTTGGCTGAGTGATCCCATCAGCACAAACACTTAATCTCTTTGAGAAGAGGCTGAAAGCTGCAGTTACTGGCGATTTTGTTAAGAGCAGTTTGGATAAACAACCTCGATAACCCTTCCCGGGGAGGGCAGGGGATGATTGATGCTCCCAGAGCAGTCCCTTGCCTCAGGGCTGGCACTGGGCTTGGTTATTAAAGAAAGGGAGGGAGGAAAGAAAGGGGTTTTATTGGCCAGCTGGTGAGGAAGAGGGTGGAGGGATGAAGGATGAAAGATGAAGGAGGGGGGATCATTTCCAGTCAGGCTTTTTCTCCTTGCCCTGGGATGCTCCTGGCCATGTGCCTGGTACTGGTCACATCACTTTCACTGTGGTCAGGGGCTCCTCAAGAGTTTTGCAATGATTTAGGACCCTCCTAAGATTTGGGCACCATTTAGGGGTCCTGAGCCCACAGTTGCCTTCAGCCCTCTGCATCTGCCAGGCCTTGCCTAGGTCATAGTGCATCCTTGGCTCACTGGCACTGGTCTCAAGCCCAGGGGATGGAACCTGAGGAGATCCTACAGTGGAAACCTCATCTCCATCCCCTGTCCCATCCACCTCCAGCCCCACAGAGCCATCCTACAGTGGAAACCCCATCTCCATCTCCTTTCTCATCCACCTCCAGCCCCACAGAGCCATCCTACAGTGGAAACCCCATCTCCATCCCCTGTCCCATCCACCTCCAGCCCCACAGAGCCATCCTACAGTGGAAACCCCATCTCCATCCCCTTTCTCATCCACCTCCAGCCCCACAGAGGCATCCTACAGTGGAAACCCCATCTCCATCCCTTGTCCCATCCACTTCCAGCCCCACAGAGCCACCCAGCCCTGAGGCTGATAGAAGCACATGGTCCCTCTGGGGCATCCCTGGCTTACTGGCACTGGTCTCAAGCCCAGGGGATGGAGCCTGAGGAGATCCTACAGTGGAAACCCCATCTCCATCCCCTTTCCCATCCACTTCCAGCCCCACAGAGCCATCCTACAGTGGAAACCACATCTCCATCCCCTGTCCCATCCACCTCCAGCCCCACAGAGCCACCCAGCCCTGAGGCTGATAGAAACACATGGTTCCTCTGGTGCTGCCTCGTGCCCAGCTCGTGTGTGCCCCACACCCACATCAGAACCAGCCTTTCTGAGGCCATAAACCCTTGTCCTGGCACATGTTGGGATGGAAATGTTGATGATAAGGAGCATTTCTGCTGTGTTCAGCCTCTGCTGAGAGCTGAGTGTTCTCTTCTGGTGATAAAGCAACAGCTGCTGCTCGAGGACAAGGAGTGAGCTCTCATCACACCCTGTGACCATGCAGAGGGGACAGGCCAGGCTTTAAATCAACCTTTTATCCGGGGAAAAGGTGACAACAACTCTATGATGTTACAAAAACACCCTCAGCAGACCTTGGCAGTGAGGAGGAGCTGGGAGTGAAGACTCTTGAGTCCTCACCATCCCAGGTCCCCAAGCTCAGGTGACACAGCAATCACAGGGCTGAAAGAAACGTCCAAAACCCAAAACCAGCCCAGTTTTGTTGAGTGTTTCTCTGTTATTCGATGTTTTTGGAAGGATCAGCAAGCAGCTGAGTGCTTTAGGTGGAAAGGTTTGGGCTGGAGAGAGGTGGCTTTCCCTCAGGGCAGCAGCAGTGCATCTGGGAAAGCAGCTGGGGCAATTCCATGCTATGATAGCTGCTTGCATTCATCAGGAGATAAAACAGGAGCCTTGAAACTCAATGTCTGGAGAGGGAGGGGGGAATAAAAAGGTCTCCAAGCAGGGATTTGGATCAACCTGCAGAGGAAACCACGAAAACACAGCCACCAGGCAAAGGAACACACCAGGCTGCACAGCCCAGTTGCAAAGAAGATCTTTTGGAGGTTTAAATCAAGAGGGAAGCAGAAATCAGGAGGGAAGCAGAAATCAGCAGAGAGGGAAGCAGAAATCAGCAGAGAGGGAATCCTCTCTTCCCTCCAGGAGCTCTTTGGTTGCTCAGAGATGTTGGATCAGAGAGGAGTTTGGAAGCACCTTTGTGAAGAGGGATGAGGGAAGCCAGAACTATGGTTTAGAATAAAAGAAAGGGAGAAATGGGCTTGAGAAATGGGCTGGATACACCCAGAAACAGCACCAAATCTTCCCAGCCAGCAGCAAGGCCATTCCCAAATACATGCTCCTTCACACAGCCACCTCTGCTCACCCTCTCCCCTCACTCTGCTGTCACAGACACCTTCCAGCTGTCATGTTTCCTCCCAAACTCTTTCTTTCCTTACACTGGGGGACTCTGAGGTCAGGGGCTGCCTCAGTGGATGCTCTTGCTGGAGATTTGCCAGGGCCTGGCAAGCTGAGGGGCTCCTCCAAGCTGCTGAGAGTGATTTTTGCCCAGCCATGGCACGTGTGTCCCCACACACGCACTCAGCAAGGCTTGGGGACACAATCTCCCTTGCAGCTGGTGATGTAAGGTGATGGGAAACATCCTCCCAGCCTCCAGCAGCTGCCAAGGATTCCACATCTCAGCCAGCATCCTCTTCACCCCCCCCCCCCTTCCCATCCACCTGAGCCTGAGGCCCCACAAGTGCTTCAGCATCCGTCTCCGTGGCAACACGTTTTGCACATCCTCCCTCTGCTCTGTGGTGCTGGTAGCCCAGGGTACCCTGGATGCTGGGAGTAGGTGAGTGTCCAGCACCCACCCCAGCACCCCTGAGAGAGGTGGGGAGAGCTCCTGTGGGTGTCTCTGAGTGATTTCTTGGGGCACAGCATGGATTCAGGGCAGCAGCTTCAAGCTTGTAGGCGTCTCACCTTCCTGGGTCAACAAGTACTTCACCTGCCACGTGGAGGACGATTTTCTGACTGATTCTAGCTGGAGCTTCAAATGGCAGGATGCTGTGGGCAGGATCAGAGAAGCAGCCAGTGAGAAAACCTCTTGCCCAATGCAAAGTCCTGCAGCAGCAGCTCCTCTTGCACCAGCCTTGGGAGATGCTCATGTGCAAATTGACGGAGATCTGCCTTCCCCACTGGAGACACCAACCTGTCTGTCTGGGATTCTTAGGTACCTACCCACAGAGCTCATTTTGACCCTCCTACCACAATGCTGGAGGGCCCCAGGGCTGAGAAAACCCCTCCCCAGTGCAGCTGGAACGGGGTGCAGGAAATGGCAAGTCATTGTTTCTTGGGCACTGGCCAAATTGGAGCCAAACCAACCATTTTCTCCAACTTCCCAGTAAAGTGGAGTTCCCAGAGACCTGTGGCCAATGGGGAAAGGGATGAGCAAAGCAGGGGAAGGAGCTGCAGACAGCCCTGTGATGTTTAGGTTCACAGGCTGGTGCTTGTTTGCAACCACCCATAAGGGTTTGGGAGGGTGAAGGCTTTCAGGTGCCCACACCTTGGTGCTGGTTGGGAGGACAGGGTGGGACGCTGGGGGTTTTGAAGGCGAGTTTAATAGGTATCAGAGGGTTCCAGACTCCTAAATCCCCCTTTTCCTCTTTGGAAATGGCTCTGTAGACCCAGCCCTGGCAGGAAGATGATGGATCCTCCTTGGTGAGGGGTCACACTGTGCCCGTGGCAGTGCCCAGCTGCTCTGTAGTGCCCAGTGAGCCCAACAAGGGAAGGGCTTTCCCTTCTGTCCCCTTCTAAAAGCTCTCCCCTCCGTGGCAGGTGGCTGCTGTGTCCCTGCCAGCTGGTGGCCCTGACCAGAAACGATGTGCTCAGCCTGGGCACAGTTCCCAGGGTTGTGGCCAGACCCTGGGGGGAAAAGGATTTAAGTTAATTAAACAGAGGGAGCGGGGAGGGAAAACAACGAAGGATAAAGCAGAAAGGAACCATCAAAGCCCAACTGACATGGGTCTGCCTTCCATTTGGAAGGAACTTTCGTGTTACTCATCATCAGCTTCGTTCCTCCCAAATCCTTAGTGGGATGGGATGGGATTTCCTTGGGAGCCAGCAGGAACACTCCTGTTTCTCTGGAGAAGTGCAGTTACGCAAGGAAGAGGCTCCCTTTGGTAAGAAACAGCAGGAGATGGACCTGGGCTGCCCCCCTAAGTGAGGGGTTTTCCTTCCCTTCACATCCTGCTGGGGGTGGGTGGCCTGGGGTGGTGGTGGGGGGGGTGTTTGCCTGGTGATGCTGATGTGGGGAAAGGGCATCCTGGTCCAGCCATAACCCCCTCCAGGACCCTACAGGGATGGAGCTTCTCTCCTTTCCCTCTCTCCCTGTCCCAAGCCTTTCCTCTTCCCTCCCAGCACAGCCAAAGGGACTTTCACCCCGAAGGCAGCGCTGCCTTCACCCTCCTTCCCTCAAGCCCTGGGAAGCTGCTGAAGGGCGAGGGAAAAACATGCTCTGGGCTTATCTGCTGGGGGAGGCAGGGCTCGGTGGGCAGGGTTTGTGTGAAAGCTGTTGGTTTATAAGCAGGCAGCAGCAGAGGCAAAGCCTTTTCACCAAGCACCGACCGGCTCCCGACCTTCTCCCTGCACCCTTCCCGTCGCGATGCCCCCGGAGCTGGGGCTGCTGCTGCTGGGGCTGAGCACGGTGGTTGCTCTTCAGGCTGATCTTGAACCCCCCCAAACTGACCCCACTGAGGAAGGGGCTGTTCTCTTTGCCAGCTCTTACAACAGCACGGCTGAGCTCGTGCTCTTTGAGAGCGTGTCAGCCAGCTGGGATTATTACACCAACCTGACGGATGAAAACGCTGCTCTGCAGGTGAGTGGTGGGACAAAGGGGGGGGGGGGTGGAGGGTGAGAGATGCTGCTGCAGGGGGCTGGGGTGTGCTGGGGACACTTGGAGAGGTCCCTGTCCTCCTCCCAAGCTCCTGTCTCTACAGCCCAGGCTGCCAAAGCAAGGCTGGGACTTGGAGTCAGGGTTTTGCCCCTAGTTGGCCCTTGGAGAGGCTGAGCCCTGGTCTCAGAGCAGAGCCTGGGTTATTTTTAGAGGTGGTTCCCTACTCCCAGAACCTTTCCACTCTCCTTCCCCCACCGTCCTCAGAAGCAGGGTAAGTGTCAAGTGTCCCTGTCTCCATCCCTGCCCTGTGCACAGCCTAACTTTGGGGTGACATTGAGAGCCCAAAGTGTGCCCAACCAGTGGGGTGGCATCAGGACTGAGTCCATCCTGTGTCCCCAGCCCGAGGGGGTGACTCTGACTTTGGGGAAGCACTCCAGCCCGTGAGGAATTTGCCATCAGCTCAGTTATGCTGGGGGAGTGATGCTGTGTCCATCCCACAGGCATGTGTGTGTGTGTTTAGCCAGGGTGTTGCATATCTTCGGGCTGGATTCAGCAGGGGCAGTGAGTTGGAGCATCCCAGAGCTGCAGCAAAGCCCGTGCCTGGTGTGGGATGAGGGATTGTGGTCCCTTAGTGGGCTGCAGAGGCTTCCCCAGCTCTTGCATGTGCCCAGGGAGATGCTGGCTGCCCTGGCATGGGGGGCTGCACTGCATTCAGCTCAGAGGTACACCTGCTCCCTCACATAGCACAAGGTTTGGTGCAGCCCATCCATGTGTTTAGGGACACCCCCCCCCTCCAACATCACCCCTTATGCCCCAAGACCTGCCACACAGCCCAAACCCCTTCAGAGCCCACGGGGATGGAAGCACATTGTACCCTGCAGCAGGGAGGAAACACATCTTCCTGTGCAAGGTCACCACCAAGTCCTGCCCCTGCCAACTTGACAGGACACCCAGGAGTGCCCAAATGCCCCTTCAGCTTTTGTCTGGGGAAGCTGATGTGACATCTGGGCAGGAGCCCAGTGTCTGCTGCAGATGTTGTGGTGGGGCCAGGGACTTTAGGGCAGAGCAGAGCATCCTGGCCATGCTGAGTCCCAGGGCCAGGAGTGAAGCTTTTATGTCAAGAGACATTTTCAAGCCAGCTTTCATGCTTTCCTGGGTTAATAAATGCCAGGAGCTCTCTGCTATGTCGAGGCTGCCCAGCCAGCCCGGGAGGAGAAGGGGACCCAAGCCCCTGAGATGGGGCAGCAGTGACGCGGGTGTGTGGTGACAGGGGGGAGACACTGAGTGCTAAAGGGTTAACAGCTGGCCAGCGTGAGCCAAAAGGCTGAGTTTGGGGTAATCTGGGGAAGCCTTAAGCCAGGCAGACCCCAGGTATGTCTGTAATCCAAGAGGAGCTGAACCGTGGTGGAGGACCTGCCACGAAAGGTGGCCTGGGGACAGAGCGACACGGGGGGCAGGAGGCCAAAGGCAGCCCCTGGCTGTGCAGGGATGGACAGAGAGACACCAGAACCACAGACAGGAGAGGGAGGAGTACCTCCAAGCTGTGGCTGGTGATGCTATTTGAGGTTCAGGGGCTGTTCATGGCTGCAAGATGTCTCCAGGTGCCCAGGGCAGAGCAGCTCCGGGGCGCTGAGCCACATCCCGCGCTGCTGAATCCTCACTGTGCAACCAGGAGCAGGGAGGGACCAGGGTAGGGGCTTTGGGAGGGACACCTGGGGGCTGTGAGCACTCAGGAGTCTCTGAAGTCCCCTCAAAGGGTCACCCCCTCACAGAGAGAGCTCAAAGCCGAGAGGGCAAAGGGCCAGGGCGAGGGGGTGTGGGGCAGTGCCGCCGGCCTCGGCGCGCTCCAACGGAGCTGTCAGGAGAGTTTAGGGGACGATTTGCCTGACCAAACACAGGCTCCTGCTCAAGGAGAAGATGAAACACAGCTGCACTCTGCTTCTTACAGCTCCCCAGAAGGCTCTGGGAAGGAGTGAGGATATCCCCTGTTTAGTGGGGTGATGCATGAGCACCTGCCTCCAGCTCGGAGTGTCCGTGGGGCTGGTGCATCACTGGCTCGGGGTTGGTTGGTACCCAGAGCGTTGCTGTTGGGGTGGCTGAGGGAGTTGGTGGGTGCCTGGCGATGGGTAGCCGAGGGCACTGAGCATTTTTAGCACTCCCATGTCCCCTGTGGCCACGTGGGTGCCTGCCTGGGGTCGCCTCCAACCCTATCAGACTGTAACTCCCTTCCCTCCCCTCTGCCAGCTGAGGGAATGCAAAGATTAAAATCAAACAAACCAGGCTTGGTGGAGCCGGGCTAAAAATGCCACAAATAACAGCTAATGAGCTCCATCAATCAAACTGAGACAGAACCCAGACAGCAAACAGGCATCCTGGCCCTTCTCACTCCATCCTGTGCACTGCCTGGGACTGGGACACTCCCAGAAGATCAGCAGTTGCCAAAAATCCAGCTGACACTCACTGGGTTGGGATGTAACCTCCTGCAATACTCTCTGGCCTAAAATCAGAGCTGCTGGCTGCAGCTCCAGCTGCCTAAATAAACCCCCCCACGGTGCAGGCAGCTCCCAGCCACCCCACGGCCCTGGGAAGGGAGGTTGGGGCTGGCAGGAGGGGGGGACAGCAGGGACAGACCTAAAACTAGGGACTGGGTGCAAACAGGGTGCCCCTCTGCAAGGTGAAGCTCAGAGATGGCAGTGACAGTGCAGGCAGCCAAAGGAGTAAAGGTGGAGATCGTGTGAGGCTGTGGAGGAAGGAGAAAAGTGAGTGTGGTGTCGTCGTCGTTGTTTCCCTTTGGACTTCTGCAAAGGTGGGAATGGGAATCAAATGAAGCCAGAGACAGCCTGGGAGCACCTGGACACCCTGGCAGTGTGATTTGGTCACCCCTGTGACAGCATCTTCACCTCATCCAGGTCATAACACCCCCAAAGGCACCTCCACAACGTCCCTCAAGGGCCACCTTGGCGAGCGCTGGCTGGGAGCTCCGCAGGCAAACTGCTGCAAGCTGCTGTCTCTGCCTGTGAATGTCATGGGCTGGGGGACAGCCCTGCCTGTCACCATCTGTCCCATCCTCTCTGGTTCCCACAAACCCTCGTGGGCTCCGAATTCCACCCCCAAAGTGTCCCCAGGGTGGTGTCTCGTCCCCAGGGCTGCTCCTGAGTCACCACGTCCCCTCTCACCGTGCAGGTCAAAGCATCGCTGGAGGAGCAAAACTTCACAGAGCTGTGGGGAAAAAAAGCCAAAGAGCTCTATGGCAGCACCTGGAACAACTTCAGTGACACACAGCTGAAGAAAATCATCAGCTCCATCCAGACCCTGGGACCCTCCAACCTGCCCTTGGAGAAGAGAGAGCAGGTAAGCTGCTGCCGGACCCCTTCAAGGGCTCTTTCCCAACTCTCCAGGCTCTTACTGGCCCCTCCATTGCATTTTGGCCTCTGCACAGGGGAGAGAGTGAAAGAGGGGACAGATTTCCAGGGCATGTGGAATGCCTGCTGGCCTTGCTATCCAGCCCTAACTTCATCTCAGAGCTGACCCAGTGGGAAGCAGAGATTTCCTGCTTACACAGAGCAGCCTTGGGCTGGAGACCGATCAGCCTGTGTCCATGGCCCAGGGCCAGCTGGCTCGACCCCCTCCCTGGGCTCCTGGAGGCTGCAGCCCACTTGAAAAGGAGACCTGCTGCAGCCACCCAGCTCCCTGCAAGCTCAGCAATGGTGTGTTTTGGTGACATGCTTCTGCACCAGGAACTCCTGAGCCTTCCCCATCATGGTCTGGAGCTTTCAGGCTTGTTTACCTAAACGCAACACCACTTCTGTGCATGACAGTGTTGCCCAGGCTGAGGCTGGCAGCTGTTTGCTTGAGCAGGACCACAGGAATGCTGGCAGTGCCATCCCCTCCACCCCAGCCTAAGGCTCCTCACAGAAACCCTGCCAAAGCTCAGGGCTACAATCCCCTCCAGAGAAACATCCAACGCGGTTCCTTCCAGGAAACCCATCCCTCCCCTCCCCTAGACAAACACACAGCAGCACAAACAGACCCTCCTCCTCCCTTTGCACATCCAGTGACGTCTGGCCTGTCCCTGCTTAGCCCCAGTCCTCCAGCCACCTCTTGTCTCCCATCTCCATCCTCCCCTCCACCCAGCCAGAGCAGAGGGACGGGAGCGGAGAGAGGGATGGAGCGCAGCCATTTCCTTCCCTGGGAATGGGCAGGTTCCAGGAAACCTCCTGTTGCTATTGTTTGCTGTTGTTGAGGTTCACAGAAACAAATCCCCCTCCTCCTCCTGGTTTTCCTCTTGTGTTTTATGTTGTTGTCTTGCCTGCTCAGATAAACAGGCCCAGCTGGCAAAGGGCTTTATAAATAACCCCTCTCCAGGACACAGCCTGGAAGGGGAGGGAGGAGGGTTGAGGCAGTGGCTGTGGCAGCCACACAGAGCCTCTCTGCTGCCATTGTGTGAAGGCTGCACAGTAAACACACTCATCCTCCTCCACATCCCACTCAACAAAAGCTCTGGGGTTGGGAATGGCTGTAGATCCTTCTTGAAGGGCCGTTTCCATCCCCGAGGGCTTTTCCTTCCCTGCAGTACAACAGCATCCTGAGTGAGATGGACAGAATCTACTCCACAGCCAAGGTGTGCCCACCCAATGGAACCTGCTGGGAGCTGGAGCCAGGTATGCTCCTTGTTCCTCTGTCCCTGCAGGGTGCTGAGCACCCCAAGGCCATGACTTTCCCCGTGGCCTCACATGCCCAGGGGGTTGGGATTGGCTGAATGACAGAGCCCAGAGGGGGGTGATCAATGGCACAGAGTGGAGCTGGAGGCCTGTGGCCAGTGGAGTTGCACAGGGATGGGTTCTGGGGCCAGTCTTGCTCAACATCTTCATCAAGCACCTGGGTGAGGGCACAGAGGGACCCTCAGCAAGTGCCCTGCTGGCACCAAACTGGGAGCACTGGCTGATTGCCCAGAGGCTGTGCTGCCAGGCAGCCAGATCTCAACCAGCTGCAGAGTTGGGCACAGAGGAACCTGCTGAGGCTCACCAAGGGCAAGGGCAGAGTCCTGCAGCTGGGGAGGAACAAGCCCCTGCAGCAGCACAGGCTGGGGGTGAGCTGCTGGAGAGCAGCTCCAGGAGACAGACCTGGCACTGCTGGGGGAGAATCAACTGCCCTTGAGCAGCAACGTGGCCTGGTGGGCAAGAAGCCAATGGCAGCCTGGGGGCATCCAGCAGAGTGTGGATCCAGCAGCAGGGCCAGGGAGCTTCTGCTCCCCTTTGCTCTGCTCTGCCACATGTGCTGAGGCCTCATCTGGAGTCCTGGGGCCAGTTGTGGGCTCCCCAGCTGCAGAGGGACAGGGAAGTGCTGCAGAGAGGCCAGCACAGGGCCAGCAAGATGCTCAGGGCACTGGAGCATGTTCCTGCTGAGGAAAGGCTGTGGGCCCTGGGGCTGCTCAGGCTGGACAAGAGGAGACTGAGGGGGGAGCTCATTCCTAGTGACCAAGATCTCACTGGTGGGTGTCAGGAGGTTGGGGCAGCACTTTTTGTCTGTTGTATCCAGTGACAGGACAAGGGGTGCTGGGATGAAGCTGGAACACAAACAGTTCCAGTGAAATACAAGGAGAAACTGTTTGAGTGTTGGGGTGAGGGAGCCCTGGCCCAGGCTGCCCAGGGAGGGTGTGGAGGCTCCTTCCTTGGAGCTCTTCAAACCCCCCTGGACACGTTCCTGTGTGACCTGATCTAGGTGGGAGCTGCTTGTGCAGGGGGATTGGGCTGGATGAGCTCTGAAGCTCCCTTCCAACCCCCACCACTATGATTCTATCATCTTCATCGAGGTTGGGTATTTGGGTCTGGCACAATGGTGGTGGCATCTCCTTTAACATCAAGTCCAAGCCAAGCCCTCACCGTGCCCAGCCCAGCGCTGACCCACAGCCCTCAGCACCTCAGCCCCACGCCTTTGGGATCCCTCCAGGGCTGGGCACTGCCCCAGCTCCCTGGGCAGCCTGGCACAGGGGCTCACACCCCTCTCAGGGAAACAGCTCTGCCTCAGCTCCAACCTCAACCTCCCCTGGGGCAACTTGAGCCTATTTCCCCTTGTCCCATCTCCTCTTGTCTTTCTCCTGCCTTTCTCCCATGTCCTATTGCCCCTTTTTTGTCCCAGACATCTCAGACATCATGGCCACGTCCCGTAGCTACAAGAAGCTGCTCTATGCCTGGGAGGGGTGGCACAACGCCGCAGGCAACCCTCTGCGTGCCAAGTACGAGGAGTTTGTGACGCTGAGCAACGAGGCCTACAGGATGGATGGTAGGATAAGGGCAGGGTGGGAGGGGTGACCTGGGACAATGGGGTGTCCTGCTGCTCCCCTGCACACAGACAAACACCCAGCTTCTGTTTCCCTGGTGCCAACGTCTTGGGCAAAGGGCAAACAATCTGCCCGCTGTTCCTCTGGTGGGAGATCTCGAGGCTGGGGGCCAGAAACTGAAGTCATCACTTGCCTCCTTGACAGGTTTTGATGACACAGGCAGCTACTGGCGCTCCTGGTATGACTCAGATACGTTTGAGGAAGACCTGGAGGGTCTCTACCAGCAACTGGAGCCGCTCTACCTCCAGCTGCACGCCTTCGTCCGGAGGAAGCTGTACGACCGCTACGGCCCCAAATACATCAACCTGAAGGGTCCCATCCCTGCTCACCTGCTGGGTAAGAGCACAGACACCCACCCCAGGGACCAGAAAGGCACATGCAAGGCCGTGCTGGGACTGGGAGGTCTCAGTTATCACTGTGTTTCCCTTCCTCCTGACCAACCACCAGCTCTGCTCTGGTTGTTTTCTCTCCTCAGGTAACATGTGGGCCCAGCAGTGGAACAACATCTATGACCTGATGGTCCCCTACCCTGAGAAACCCAACCTCGATGTCACAAGCACTATGGTGCAGCAGGTGATGGGCTGAGGGATCAGGGGGATGAAACCAGGGGCTGTTGGCCAAGGCTTGCCCGTAACATTGACCCCATAGGTGGTTTCTCACACCTATATAGGGGAACAGCACGAAAGCCACATCTGGGAGGGGGGAAAGGACAAAGAAATGACCCCACTCCCTCTCTGGCAGTGATCAAAGAGGTGGCAGCAAATGGGCAAAGGGGAAGGACAGTGTGGTGGGACTGGTGCCAGTCCCTGGATTGGTGACAGCATCTACACCAATACTGCTGAGACATCAGCCCTGCTCCCTTCTCCTGTCCATGCTGGGCACCAGCACCATTGCTCACACCAACTTTGGGGCTAGGGCACTCCATCAGGGTGAGAGGGCAAGACCTAGGTCCTTTAGAGGGACCCACATCATCACCACAGCACTGGGAGAGCATTAGAGACAATACCCAGGGCCATGGGGCAGCTCTTTCCTCAACCTTAACCCGCTGCCTGCTGCTCACCAGGGCTGGAATGCCACCCACATGTTCCGTGTCTCAGAGGAGTTCTTCACCTCCCTGGGGCTGCTGGAGATGCCTCCTGAGTTTTGGGAGAAGTCCATGCTGGAGAAGCCTGCAGATGGGAGGGATGTGGTGTGTCATGCCTCAGCCTGGGACTTCTACAACCGCAAGGACTTCAGGTGTGTTGGGTACAGGCAGTGGCCTGGGGCTGCAGGCTACTGTAGATGCCTCCAGCCTGGCCATGCTGCCCTGTCTTCCCCTTCACTGGGTCCTTCCCATACCCCACTGAGTCATTTTACTTGGAAAAGACCTTGAAGCTCCTGGAGTCCAACCCCTTTGCCTCACCCTGCCAAGCCCATGGCCCTCAGCACCATATCCATGTGTCTTTTCAGCCTCTCCAGGGATGGGAGCTCCACTGTTAACCTCTCAGGGAAAAAGTTCTTCCTCAGCTCCATTCTCAACCTCTCCTGGGGCAACTTGAGGCTGTTTCCTCCTGTCCTGTCGTTCATTACTGGGGAGCAGAGGCTGACCCCCAGCTCACTGCAGCCTCCTGTCAGGGAGTTGCAGAGAGTGCTGCTGTCTGCCCTCAGCCTCCTCTTCTCCAGGTTAAATAACCCCAGCTCTCTCAGCTGCTTCTCATCAGGTTTGTTCTCCAGACCCTTGCCCAGCTCAGTTGCCCATCTCTGGAGATGCTCCACCACCCAAGGGGCCCAAACCTGACCACAGGATTCAAAGTGCAGCCTCTCAGAGACCAACCATGAAGACTTCTTCCCATGGAGGGACTGCCCAGGTAGCTCAGGGTCACCTACTTAGCTCAGGCAATGCTCTGTTCTCACCTGGCAGGATCAAGCAGTGCACAACAGTGACCATGGAGCAGCTCTTCACGGTGCACCACGAGATGGGCCACATCCAGTACTACCTGCAGTACAAGGACCAGCCTGTCTCCTTCCGTAGCGGGGCCAACCCTGGCTTCCACGAGGCCATTGGAGATGTCATGTCCTTGTCTGTCTCCACCCCCAGCCACCTCCAGAAAATTGGGCTCCTCAGCAGTGCTACTCAAGATGAAGGTATGGCAGCTACCCTGTGGCACCCAGGAAGGATCTGGGATGTGCCAGAGGGTGCTGCAGTCTGGTAACACAGCCCAGAGCAGGCATGGCCTGTGGCTGATTTGTAGCTTTCACCCACACTTGCTTCCATGCAAACCCCTTTCAGCTGCTCCAGGGAGGAGGGACAGTGCTGGGATCCTCCTGCTTTGTCATTAACTCCATTCCATGATGGGGAAACCTTCTCAGCTGCCAAGAGCCTTGGGCCACTGCTGCATAAACACCATGGAGCAGATGGTCGCTGCCTCAAAGCATCACTGCCCGACTAACCAGCCCTTGGCAGCGCTGCCACCACGGTGATGGCATCCAATAACCCCTCAGGGTAGTGCTGCCAACCCCTCTCTGACCCTACAGCTTCAGCTGGGGCTCCAGCAGGTCCTTCTCCAGCCTTCCTTCCTGGGCTTTCCTCAAAGCAATATGATAAATGGCATCACCTCCCCTGTGCTCCCAGTGGTATGGTGGTGACTTGTCCTAGAGTTGACTCCAGTTCTGGGTCTAAACTGGTGTGACAGCCCTGCAGATCAAATCCCCTTCATCCTGAGGCCCCAGGGTGAATGAGTGAAGAGGGATCCATGTGACCTGATCTAGGTGGGACCTGCTTTGGCAGGGGAGTCGGACTAGGTGATGTCTAAAGGTCCTTCCCAACCGCTACCACTCACCACAGACCTTCTCACTCTGAGAGCCAGGCGAGAGGACACCATGCTTGTCACTCCCATTGTCCTCACTTGGGCATGTTTTGCCCCAAGTAGGAGCTAGACAAACCCCCTGTGTCCTGCACCCCCTTCTGTAGGGACCATAAATACCTGTTGAAGTGCTCTCCCCATTTCTCATCCACATCTGCTCACCC